>NC_041819.1:24945053-25668674 GCF_900964775.1 Scleropages formosus | reverse complement strand
ATAAAATAAAAAAATAACGAAATGAAAGGAAATAAAATAGAATCAAATAAGAGAAGAAGAGAGAGAGGAGAGCTGCCGCCGTCGTCTTGTGCTCTTTATTCGGGGAAAAGTGCAGAACAAAGTTCGCTTCACGGCTTTTTCTCCCTGCGCGGTGACGTCTTAGAAAGGCAGTGAGTTACCATGGCAACCAGACGCGCGTTAGGGAGGCAAGGCAACCGGACGCAGGGACGCTGCTTGGGTGTGAACGCGTCTGGGCGCTCAGAAAGGGGTGTTTATGTATTTCTGTCCGAAAATGGGCAGAATCCTGTGTTGAAAAATAACAAAAGAAAATGGAAAGAAAAGAAAACAAAGAGGGGAAAACGAGTGGAGCGCAGAGACACAGACCGCCATCCAATACACAGCACCGGACCTATTATTATTGTTTCCTGCATGAAAGCCATCAATTAAACAACTGGGATGTTTTTTTTTCTCACTATGACTTCAGTTCCTGAAGCACCAGGAGTCTCCAGTGTGCCCCAGTGCCCCCCTCACAGTGATGTACTGCTGTAATAAAAAGAAACCATATTAAATCAAACATAATTCATATCAGAAACTGTGCTTATGAGCACAATGTGGCACAAAGAGCTGAGAAATTATTTGTCTTTCCTGATCATTTTCATCTTCACACAGAGGGTGAAGTGGTTAGAATGTGAATGCTACTCTCTTACAGAATGTGCACAAGGAACGTATTCTAATAGGCACAATAATGGCGATTACCTCTTTTACCCCCAGCAGCCTCCCTTCTATAGAATCTGCCAGGGTCAGGGGCACACGGCAGAAGCCTGTAAAGAACATGAGAGGCAGGAACCGCCCGGAGACTGGCCATTTTGCCAGGGATTGCAAGAGCCCCCATCGCTGGAATATTTGAAGATGCGAAGAGCATTTGGCCCGTCTCTGCCTGCAGCAGAGGCCCTCTTATGCAGATGCCCTGTCTGGAACCGGGGTATCTGTGGAGGAGGGTCTTCAGGCACTAACCTTGACGAAGAAGGAAATCGGCGTGATGGAGATGGTGGTGGAAATGCCAGCGGGGGCCAGAGAGGCCATTGGTGAAGCCAAAGAGATCCGGGGAGCAAGCCCTGCCCCTATCTTGGTGAATATTTATGGAGCAAAAAATGGAAGATTCTACACCAAAAAAGGAAGAAGAAAAAGTTTGGAAGGGAGGCTGCATTGGCATGTGACGGGGCCCTTTTGCCGGCCGAGTCCCCTTCGGAAGAAGGCCGAGAGCAAACCTCTTCCCCGGAGGAGATGGATGCCGTGTGGACCCTGTGGAGGCAGTGTCTTCTGAAGAGGAGTTCTTTATGGACTAAATAGTGGCCGGTTTTTCATGTTATTTTAGTGCTTTATTCATTTAATAATGTACTGCAATGGCTGATTTTAAAATATTATCCCTTAACGTCAGGGGACTTAAAAATGAAGTAAAAATAACTGCTGTTTAACTGTTTAATCAGTTTGAGTCCTATGCCTTCAACCTGTGTTTTTGCAGGAAGTCCATCTCCGGGACTTGCAGGACATGACTCTCTTCTCTCACGAATGGAGGAAGGGTGAGTCCTACTAGAGCGTAGGTGGTGTCCACTCTACAGGCATGGAGATACTTTTTGGGGAGTGCACCTATCAGAAGGTTAGGCCTTTTACTGTTCATGCTGGCTGGGTTTTGGGGTGGACGTCACATGGAGAAGTCAGTACATACACGTTCTGTGCGTCTACGCTCCGCTGGAGGTCAAATCAAATCAAATCCAATCAAGCTTTATTGTCACATCACCGTCAACATAACATGTAGAGAAGAGTGAAAATCTTTAGTGCAGCTCCAGAAAATGCAGTGTTGAGAGTATAACATAAGTTACGTTATACAACATAAGTGTACACTATGCAATCCCTATATATAGTAGAACAATACAATACACGGGGGGTTGCTCAGTATAAATACACACACACACAATATTGCACAGTATACGTAATATGCACTATATACGCAGTATACATAGTATACATATGACACACGGGGGGATAACGCAATGTACACAGACAAAATACAGTATATATGCAAATTGTATTCACAAAATATACAACAAATAAACAAACTATCTATAATGTATGTGTAGAGAATACAGAGAATATGTACATGTAGTCAAGTTAACAGCGGATTTTGTTTTTTTGGTCTCGGTCCTGGGTGTTTAACAGTCTAATGGCCTGAGGAAAGAAACTGTCCCTCAGCCGACTTGAGCAGGACTGGATGCTCTGGTACCGTCTACCTAAGGGGAGTAGGTAGAACAGTCCGTGACTAGGGTGGCTGGGGTCGTTAATGATCCTTTGTGCCTTCCTCACACACCGCCTGTTGTAAATATCCTGGAGGGAGGGAAGCTCAACCCCCACAATGTGTCTGGCTGTCCTCACCACCCTCTGGAGAGACCTGCGGTTGAGGCCAGTGCTGTTACCATACCAGGAGGTGATCCATCCATCCATCCATCCATCCATCCATCCATCCATCCATCCATCCATCTTCCTCCACTTATCCGGGGCCAGGTCGCAGGGGCAGCAGTCCAAGCAGAGTCCCCCAGACTTCCTTCTCCCCGCACACCTCCTCCAGTTCCTCTGGAAACCCTAAGGCGTTCCCAGGCCAGCTGGGAGACATAGTCTCTCCAACGTGTCCTGGGTCTGCCCCGAGGCCTCATCCCAGTGGGACATGTCCAGAACACCTCAACAGGGAGGCGTCCAGGTGGCATCCGAGCCCCCTCCACAGGCCTGGCTCCAGGGTGGGGCCCCGGTGGCCCCATACCGGGCGGGGTAAACGAAAACCTTGATTTAATAGTCATCATAAGGGTCTTTTGAACCGCACTTTGTCTCGTCCGTCATCCAGGACCTGTTTGCCATGGGAGACCCTACTAGGGGCATATAGCCCCAGGCAACATAGCTCCTGAGATCATTCAGGCACCCAAACCTCTCCACCACGTTAAGGCGGTTCAAGGAGGGGAGGAGGTGATACAGCCAGTAATAATGCTCTCCGCTGCGCAGGTGTAGAAGGCTTTGAGGATGTTCTGGTTCATCCTCAACTTCCTCAGCCGTCTGAGGAAGAAGAGGCGCTGATGGGCCTTCTTCACCACTGCATCAGTATGACTGGGCCATGTGAGATCCTTGGTGATATGGACACCGAGAAACTTGAAGCTGGTGAGCCGCTCCACCGGTGTTCCGCTGATGGTGATGGGGGTGTGTTCCCTCTCCTGTCTCCTGATGTCCACGATGACCTCCTTGGTCTTGGTGGTGTTGAGTAAGAGGTGGTTCTCCTGACACCAATGTGTCAGAGTGTGTACCTCCTCCCTGTAGGCCGCCTCATCACTGTCAGTGATCAGGCCTACAACCGTCGTATCATCGGCAAACTTCACGATGGCATTGGAGCTGTGCGTAGCTACACAGTCATGAGTGTAGAGGGAGTACAGGAGAGGGCTCAGAACGCAGCCCTGCGGGGCACCGGAGAGGAGATGTTGCAGCCTATTCTGACCACCTGACGCCTGCCAGTTAAAAAGTCCAGTATCCAGCTGCACAGGGAGTTGTTCAGACCCAAAGCCTGGAGCTTCACACTGTGCTTGGAGGGAACAATGGTGTTAAATGCTGAACTGTATTCTACAAACAGCTTTCTCACGTAAGTGTTCTTTTTCTCCAAGTGGGAAAGAACAGTGTGGAGAGTGAAGGCAATGGCATTGTCTGTGGAGCGGTTGTTCCTGTAGGCAAACTGGAGAGGGTCTAATGAGGCAGGCAGCACAGAGCAAATATAGTCTCTAATCAATCTCTCCAGGCACTTAATGACTATGGAGGTCAGAGCAACAGGGCGCCAGTCATTTAAACACGTAATTTTTGATTGTTTTGGGACAGGCACAATGGTTGATGTTTTAAAACACAGTGGGACGACTGAGTGGGAGAGGGAGAGGTTAAAAATGTCCATAAACACACCCGCTAACTGGACCGCACATGTTCTGAGCACGCGGCCCGGAATGCCGTCCGCAGCTTTACAAGTCTTCACCCGACGGAAGGGTCGGGCTACATCCGCTACAGAGACAGAAAGTGGACTAACCTCTGCAGCCGCGGGAGCTCTCTCTGTGCTGGTGGTGTTGCCCGCCTCAAAACGAGCATAGAAGGCGTTCAGCTCGTCAGGCAGAGAGGCAGCAGCGTCCGGAGCTCCGCTGGAGGTCAAGTCCCGCATTGCTCTGTTTGATGAGCTGGTCCCTCATTGTGTGACCGATAGACATCTAATAACAGGAGGAGACTTCAACATCTTTCTTGAGGGCAAGGACGATGCAAGTATTAAACATTTCAAAAGTTTTAGCCTTACTGATGGTTTTAGAAACCAGGCATTATCTAGCGCAGCAGCCACAGCACCTGTAGCCGTTTAGATTACATTTTAGCATTGTCCTCCGTTACTTTTAAGAAGGTTCTCCCAACTGCGCAGTGGCCCACTGACCATGAAACACACACACACACCTTCTGAACCGCTTGTCCCATACGGGGTCACCAGGAACCGGAACCTACCCGGCAACACAGGGAGCAGGGCCGGAGGGGACACACCCAGGAGGGGACGCCAGACCGTTGCAAGGCACCCCAAGCAGGACTCGAACCCCCGCCTCGCTGGAGAGCAGGACCTGGTCCAACCCACTGCACCACTGTGCCACCGCACCCCCTCTGCTATGAAGCTCACCATCAACAATTATATCCAATGTTCTGTTTTGCGACATCAGGATATCAGCTCGCTCAGGGAGGAACTCCAGAGGATTTCTTCTTGCCACAATAACGGCGGGACCTTTGATTGTGATAGGGCCGTGGTGATAAGGCTACTTTGAGGTGGTCGCATGAGCGGCAGGCCAAAGCCTTGCTGTTTGTCTCCGGAGTTAAGGAAGTAGAGGAGAGCAAGAAGGTGAAGGACTTGAAACGCAAGAGAGGGTTTACATCTCTGTGAAACCAGCTGAGTCCTTCACCGACACTGCCTAGATGTTGGAGGTTGCATTCTGTTTTTATAGAAATCTTTTTAAAATCAGGGAAATGGACTTGGTAACAGAAAGGAGGTTTTTAGAGAATTTGACATCGGAGGTTCCCGAGGATGCCCTTTGCGGCTTAGAGAGCCCCGTCACTTTGCTGCAGTTGTCGGAGGTGCTTAGGTAAGATGAATTGGCGCAAGGTTCCTGGCCTCGATGGTTTGCCGGTGGAATTTTATTACACATTTTGGGACGTCTTGGGGCCGCTTTTTTGCATGTCGTCAAAGAGGTGCTGGGCAGGGGCATGCTTACTATGAGTACAAGGACGGGGTGCGCTCCTTGTTGTACAAGAAAGCAGATAAAGCCAATCTTGCCAACTGGAGACCCCTCAGGCATGGCGCTAAACCTCAGAAAGTCTCTTATCAAGCTCGTTGACAGCTGGAAAAAGTGAGAGGATTGCATTGATAGGTTTTCCCAATACGACGGTCCTCTCAAGGTTTTGGGGATTAACTTTCCTTCAGAAGGTGCTGCCAGGGGTCAATTGGAAAGAAATTGACCAAAGCCAGATGGAAAGTGGGTTTGTGGAAGACCAGGTCCTTCTCCTTAGTAGGGAAAATGTTGGCACTGAAGGTGGACATCCTCCCCACGTTGCTCTACCTTGCGCAGGTGTACCCCTTGCCCAGCATGATGCGGAGAGGTCTCGTCTAAGGGGGCAAGTACGAGTACGTGAGAAGGTAGGGCATGTACCTTCCAAAGGAGGAGGGAGGGAGCGATGTGCCTGACATTCCTTACACTGGATTGTCTCTTCCCCTCCCAGTTATGTGACCGACTGGCAGCTCCAATTCAGCATCCCCACCAGTACTTTGTGCGTCTTTGGTTGGCCCTTCCGATGCTCCAGTTGGTGAAGTCCTGGTCCAACACCGGGCCGAATGCCGAGACACGGCCCGCTCATTACAGCCACGCTGTAAAGTGCAGTAAGACCATGGCGGCTGAGGTCCAGGCGGAGACCCTCCTTAAGCACAGCACCGTGTATAAGGCCCTGTTTGACAGGAGAGGAACTCGAGTTCTTCTGGGGCCCGAGGAGGGCACTTGGGCCCGGATTCAGCCAAAGCAGTTCCACCACCATGGTTATTGTCTACAAACGCATCGTTAGAATTGCTTCCAGATATTTACAGGACTTGATCAACCGTTACACCCCAACCAGACCGCTTTGCTTGTCTACTTATGCTCGCTTGATGGTCCCGCGCACAAAAAGTAAACCACAGAGGTTCTTGGTTCTGGTTCCGTTGTGGTGGAACGACCTCCTCCTCTCACTCAAACTGCTGAAACTCTTGTACATGTTTAAAAAGGGTCTGAAAACTCACCTTTTCCAGACTCACTTCGCCCAAAATCTCTTAGATTCATGTATGGTGTAAATGTTCATGCACCGTAACTTTATGATCATGCCCAGATAAGCCTTTACGCAACTACTCTTGTGTGTAAATGTTTGTGTACCTTATAAAAGATTTGTAGGAAGGCAATCAGGAATTGTGTAGTCTGGGTTTTATGCACTTACTTGTACGATTAACATAAGGTGGAAGGAAACAAACTAGGTTTACTTGATTATCACACGTCTGCAACTATGTCTCCTTCTCTTAATGTAATGAACAAATTGTATTTTCTCCGAGATGTACGTCGCTTTCGAGAAAAGTGTCTGATAAATAAATGTATGGAAATGTGTATTGGATGACGGTCTGTGTTTCTGCGCTCCACTCATTTTCTCCTCTCTGTTTGCTTTTCTTTCCATTTTCTTTTGTTATTTTTCAACACAGGATTCTGCCCATTTTCGGACAGAAATACATAAACACCCCTTTCTGAGCGCCCAGACGCGTTCACACCCAAGCAGCGTCCCTGCGTCCGGTTGCCTTGCCTCCCTAACGCGCGTCTGGTTGCCATGGTAACTCGCTGCCTTTCTAAGACGTCACCGCGCAGGAAGAAAACGCCGTGAAGCGAACTTTGTTCTGCACTTTTCCCCGAATAAAGAGCACAAGACGACGGCGGCAGCTCTCCTCATCTCTCTTCTTCTCTTATTTGATTCTATTTATTTCCTTTCATTTCGTTTTTTCTTTTTTTGTTTTATTATGGCATTCGTGATATTGACCCCACGTCAGTCACGATGCGCCCCCCGCGGACCGACACACTCCTCGCCATCGCTGTTTTCTCCGTCTGCTCCGTTTCGTCTCACTTTCGGTACGTTTTCCTTACCACTTGCACGTCCCAACGTAGTATGTTATTAGTGTAAACGTTTTTAACTAGTATAGTATGTGTAGAGTATAAATTTATAATGGTTATATAGTTATACGGTGGCGCTACTGGGGTTGGAACCCTGGTCCTGCTCTCTGGTGGGTCTGGGGTTCGAGTCCCCTTGGGTGCCTTGCGACGGACTGGCGTCCCATCCTGGTTGTGTCCCCTCCGGCCTTACGCCCTGTGTTGCCGGGTAGGCTCCGGTGCCCCGTGACCCCGTATGCGACAAGCGATTCTGAAAGTGTGTGTATTGCAACTGGACTGTTTAATCATGTTTATAAGTATAAATACAAACGGTGGTGTTTATTATAGCAAGCAGAAAAGCGAACTTCGTTACGCCGCCCATTCACACACGGCATTTCGTTCTCAAACTGTAAAATTGTAGTGATTTCTTAGTGTAAATAAATATTACGTAAATGTGGAACGTGACAGGAGTTCCTGGTTTCACGTAAAAATGAAAAAACGGTTTTCTAAAGAGAGAAATGACATGAGTGGCGGATTTTGCGAGGTCCTGTTCTCTGGTGCTCTGGGGTTCGATTCCCGCTTGGGGTGCCTTGCGATGGACTGACTTCCCGTCCTGGGTGTGTCCCCTCCCCCTCCAGCCTTTCGCCCTGTATTGGCTGGTTCGGCTGCGGCTCTCCGCGACCCCCGATATGGAGCAAGCGTTCAGAGAGAGTGTGTGTGTGTGTAAATCTATGGTTGTCTGTCAGTGCGTGAGAAGAGCCGTACCTGATGTTGCAAGTGGACTGTTTAATGTTTATGAAGTATTAATGCAAAGGGCGGTGTGTGGAGTTTGCATGTTCTCCCCATATGTCTGTGGGGGTTTCCTCTGGGTGCTCTGGTTTCCTCTCACAGTCCAAACACAATGTTCAGGTTCACCCATAGTGTGTGAGTGACAGAGAGTGTGTGTGTGTTCCACTGATTTGTGGATGAGTGACCCAGTGTAAGTAGTGTATCTAACAGTGTAAGTCACTGTGGTAAATGAGGAGTGTGGGCTGATAACACTACATAGAGTTCACTGGAAGTCGCTTTGGAAAAAAGTGTCTGCTGGATATACACACACACACACATTTTGTGAACCGCTTGTCCCTACAACAGATACGAAACGTTGCAGGAAGGACCATCGGTGCCCCTCTCCCCTCCATACAGGACATGTACCACATGCGGTGCACCTGCAAGGCCCTCAGCATCACATCTGACCCCAAAAAACAAGAAGACTGCACAAGTCACTTGAACATGGCACTTCCCCACCGCCCCATATTTATTCACGATGTTACTGGTCTCTGTGCACACAGTAAATTGTCATTTGTTATATTATTTGTAACACTTTTTACTTACTCTCTATATTGTATGTTATTATCTTGTCCGCCAGAACTGGGTTATTGCTGCACTGTGTTTTATTGCATTATCTTCACTGTGTTCTGTGTGACACACAGGTGCAAAGAGAAACTAAATTTGTTCCCCTCTGTGTACTCATCTAGAGTGGAACTGATAAAAAGTTCACTTGACTTTGACTTTCACTGTTCTCTTGCTCCCGTGGGTTTCCTCCCAAAGATGTATTTCACAGTGACCTGTCACTGTGTGGTGTGGTGTGTTTACAGCCAAACCCGAGTGTATTTTAACTCCCTCTTCTCTGTGTCCCACAGCCCAGCAGCAGTGGGGATTGACCGCGTCTGGTTGAGACGAGGGTGACCGTCCCACTGGGGTATTCAGGTGCCACAGAAAACAATCGGCTGATCTGGAAACGTGGACATTTGACAATTTTGACAGGGGTGGATAAGAGAGTCAGAAGAGGCAAATTAGGAGATGTAACGAGCTGTGGATCCCTCGTCCTGCGTCGTGTGACGATGGACCAGTCCGGACTGTATCTGCGCAAGTGATTGACAGAACAGGACTGAGGCGGCATAACAGAGGTGCAGACCTTGTGTGTGGCAGGTGAGTGGAGCAGGATGTGGATATAGGGGTGACCAGTGGCAGCACACAAACAAAAGGGTTTAAGGCAAAAGCGTGCAAAGACAATCCAGTGCAGTAGTGCAACAGTGCACGTCACAGTACAGGGGGTGTAATTTGTGTGGTATAAAACCGTGTAAGGGACAACAGGAAATGGACCTAAAGTACAAGTACAGTACAGTTTGGCTGTAAAACTACAGCTGGTAAAGAGTGTGCAATGATCTGACAGCCTGTGGGTGGAAACTGTCTCTGAAGAGGAAGCTGTGGGTGGAGATGCTCAGAGGGTGGAGATGCTCCGGTTGCATTTATCACAGACTAGTAGGGAGAAGACGTGAGCTGGACGACCGATGTCCGTGATGGTGCACCGAGCCGTTCTCCGACAGCGGGGGCGTAGACGTCCTGGAGATGTGAGACCTCTGAACCAATGATTTACTCTGCGGTTTGCACAGTCCTTCGAGCAGTTTTAGACTCTGGGTGGCCAGTGATGGTACCAAACAACACTGTGATGCTGTCAATGGTGCAGCGATAGAAGTTCACCAGGGTGGTTGTTCCCATGGAGAAAGTTTGGCTCCTGCCAAATAATTGTTCCAAAAATCTCACTTAAGGTCATGCACAACATTCACCCTGCAAAGCTTTATCTCAAGGAAATTCAAGGATGCTACAGATGGAAATTATTCCTCATGTCTGCTGCACCCAGAGACTTTGCCGCCCTTTTCTGCACTCTTATCACACCAAAAAGCTGAATCCTCACAGTATGAGCAGAAACAATGGGAACAGACATCATCTAACAAAAAAACCTCCCGTGTTTTTCTTAGAGAATCAGCACAGTGTATAAGATTATTAAAACGTGTTGAGTCGGTGTGCGGATCCCACCCCAAGGCCGGAGGTGGGTGCAGCACGATGGACGGCTCACAGGGACCCGTCGTGCCCTTGTTATGACTGCCAGCTGCCGGCCCTTAGAGGACAACGTCGAGGGGACGAAAGGGCAGCTGGCCTGAGGATTCCAGTGAACTGCATCTGGGTGAAGAGGCTGGGTGGCTGATCCAGAGGGGGGGGAGTGTTTTGGTTGGTCTCATATTTCCAGTAAACACCGTTTGTTGTCAAGAGCCCTCCTGTCTGTGGCCCCCTCAGCACCTCACACTGACTAATGAAGCCCTTAAGACTGTAATTTATGAGTTGTTTTCAGGTTTTCCTGTAACACGCAAAGTTATTTTATTTGTAGCTTGCCTGTATGGTCTGAATTCTGTAAAGTGGGTTTGGACAGTGTTCACGAGCAGTGCATTGTGGGTATGTGTGTGTTTATGGCTGTCACGGCTGTACCATAGACATTTTAAGGGGAAATTGCACTGCACTGAATCAACACTTAAAAAACAGGAGTTACTTAGTGTTTGATCCACTTTACAGAACTGAGTAATTCTAATGAACATGTTAAATGGGGCTTGAACCAAGTAATTGTCAGCTTAAAACTCGTGTTATCTTCATGTTTAGACAATAACGGGTATGGCCGTGTTGCTCCACGAAGAGCATGCTGTGCCTGTACAGTAACCGTGTGTGTGTGTGTGTGTGGGTGGTGTGTGTGTGGGTGTGTGTGTGTGTGTTGTGTGTGTGTGTGTGTGTGTGTGTTGTGTGTGTGTGTGTGTGTGGTATTACACGTTCATGTGCACAACAGAAACAGTCCTACTAGGAGCCTCCTGGGAGCTGAGGCTGAACTGGATCCGGGGAGCAAATGAGAAAATCAAGAAAATCATTTGGAAAAAAAGTAACAACCAAAATATCCAGTGGAAAAGGGATAAAGTGGTTTATTATGGCAGATGTGAGACCGGCGAGCAGTGTGACCTGAATAACTCTACGGGGTGTTGGTAATGAAAGGGTTAAAAAGCAGAAGAGTGAAGGACGTACCTTGCTGAAAATCAACGGGAAAACGCCTCTAACGGGACTTGACCTGATCCCACTGAGTAAGTAGCCGCCATTGATTGATTGATTGATCGTCCAGTAATAATGACAGCACGACAGTAAAGGCCCAGAGCACATCCTGCTGCAACTGAGTTCAGCACCTCGATTTTAAAGTACCCTGCACACTTTCGTCACCCTTTGCTAAGTGGCCACCTTATAGGAACGTTTGCGGCGGCAGCGAGCGTGTCGTCACCGTGTGAAGTGCATGCGATGACGAGGACGTCACCCGGCGGCTCAGCGGTCACCGTGTTGTGTGTTCATGGACAGCAGTTCTACAGCACTGATGCACAGTACAGCAGCTTCATGTCAACTTTTGTCTCGTACAGAACCGGTGTCCAAACCCAGTGTGACCACATCCTGCAACGAGACCCAGTGCATCCTGACCTGTGTGGGAGAGGAGACTAAACATACCAAATACTCCTGGAAAGAGAACGGAAAAACTACACCTGGAAACACCTTGACAGTTCAGATGAGTGGAGAGCAGAGTAAAAGTTACACCTGTGTGTTCAGTAACCCTAAGAGTGAGGAGCACAGTGACCCTCTCACTGAGATGGACTTATTTCCAGGTCAGTGGTTCATCTGACGTATATGACACATGTTATGATGCACCTGGACACATCAGGACAGGACTGTTCAGTCTTCATCACACTGAGGTTCAAAGGACAAAATGCAACAATCTGAGCATTTTTGTGACTTAAAGAGTCTTTAGATCCACAGATTTGCTCACATCCACATTTTACCTTGTTTACCTGAGCAGTTCTTTTCCTCTACAGATCCTGTGTCCAAACCCGGTGTGACCACGTCCTGCAGTTGGACCCAGTGCATCCTGACCTGTGTGGGAGAGGAGACTAAACACACCAAAACTTCCTGGAAAGATAACAATGAAACTGTAAAGGAGGGAAAACACCTTGATGGTGGGAAGAGTGGAGAGCAGAGTAAAAGTTACACACCTGTGTGTTTCAGGTAACCCTAAGAGTGAGGAGCACAGTGACGACCCCTCACTGAGATGGACTTATTCCAGGTCAGTTGTTCAATAAAACAGCGGGCAACTTTTACCATTGCGTATCTTCAAAACCACAAGTGTGGACTACGGTACAGCTGCTGGACTATCATGAGCTTCTGCATTTGCTGCCAGTTGTATACATATATGAAATAAAATGAGTTTCGGGGTGCAACGTCAGATTTTACTCTGCCTAGAAACAAAGGTTATACATGGACCAGGAGCCGTGCTGGAGCGGCACTCGTCGACGATGGACGGCTGGACATATGAGTACTTCGTTGCCATACTGTGGCGGCCGTGGCTGTGACTCTGCTCATGATGATGCTTTATTATTGCAGAAGATTTTACTTCAAACGTAAGTACAGCACAAAGCAACAACTGGCTGGCTCTACCTTGAGCGTAGTTTAACACCTTGGGGTAATTGATAAGCGTGTAGAATTACATAGATGATGTTTGTATGTCACACCTTTAAAACATCAGCGTAAGGTAGATTTGTTCACCTATTGTCACTTAGTCGCGTCCTCATCTCCTTACCTGTGCAGGTGATGATCGCCGGAGGACCTACATGAATTCATTCTATGGTAAACTGAATCTCCTACGGATTTTCCCCCCGACAGTCGAGCCTGTTGAGCTCCAGCTGTGCTCACTGGCCACTTTGATAGAAAAATGAGATTTGATTGGCTCATCAACCCACAGGTGAACTGTCCACCTGTCTCATCAGAACCAGCCCCGTGTTAGTGGGTGGTTGAAAAGTAGGTTTAAAAATAATTCATACTCATTAAGTTGTTTGCAGTCCTGCCTTGTTGGTCCATCATCCATAAGGTGATGTGTTGTGTTCGAGTGCTGCAGTGTTTGTTGGGTACAAGCGTCCGCTAGTGAACGCCAGTGTTCTTTTAATTTAAGGGTTCATTTAATTAGTTTCACCAGCAGTTTGTTCATTCAGAGGAGTGCAGGTTCAAGCCACAGGATGGCTTTTTAAAACCCACCAAAAGCTTGGTTTGAAATCCCCTCACCTGTCCTAGTGTCCCTGAGCCAAGGTATTTCTCCTGAGGTGATAGAGTGGAGCCGTACCTAATAAAGGTAAGTTGTACTCAGAGCTCTGTGCCACGCAGGCAATAGATGTCAGGCCAAGGGTTCGAGATGCTCTTGTATAAGCTCCTGTAGGAGAGTGGCTGGTTCCTGTAGTGATATGGAGCAGAAAAGAACTGTCAGCCTCAGCAGAGGAGGGCCTGGTTGGGCAGAGAGGTACCAAGATGCCAAAATCTGTGGGAGGAGCTTGATGTGACCACTGAAAGTGAGTTGTGGACTTGGGACAAGTTCTGGCCACGAATCCAACATATATAGCATGGCAAAGCACAGTGCTGCTCCAGCTGTTCCTGGCAGCTGCGCTGAACCTTCAGGAAGGAGGAGTCACAAGTTCTGAGGGACCGAGCTGACGTTCCTACAGCAGGCAGTCAGACATCTGGGGACATTCCCCCAGAAATGAGGATAGCGCAAGGTGCTGTTGGAGTTCTTGGCCAAGACGCTTCCTTGTTGACGTGGAACGGACGGAGACACCGTCTAGAGAAGTTCCGTTCAAAAGGGAGGTACAAAACCTCAAGACGAAGGGTAACGGCTGATTGTTGAAGCTCGGGAAGAACCAGCGGTACATTAGTTGTGGTCATGGAACAGCAAACTCTTGATTCTCTGTTAAGGTCACAATTCCCCCCTTGGCTCCACCCAAGTCATGGTCATAGTGGGACCATTGAGCCAAAACCCTCAAGTCATGGACCCTGTCCTTTCTGAGTCCCCTTTGTACTGTACAGATGCGGAGTCCAGGGACACCATATACAAGGCAGATGAGCCTCCTGGAAGCGCTACAGTGGACAGTGTCCCTCGAGGTAACGTGGAGTGTTCAGACGTAACCCTTGGGAGCGAACCAACTCGGTCCTCGGAATGTCAGTTTTCGCCTGTCCATCTTCACTCATACGGCTTTTCAAACGTTAACTGAATAATTTGTGACACAAATCATTTCATCCTTGGTGCAAAGTATGAGTCTCAGTCAGTTCCCCCCCTCAGCCACCAGTCTGCAATATTCAAATCTTTGCAAGTTCATCACTCAGTGTTGGTACCACGGTGTCACTGTGCCGATACTGGACGGACATGTAGATCGCACACTTGCACTATAGACCGGAAATGTCTTGAAATGGTGCTCTAAGCTGAGCCATCCTAGCAGAGATGATGGACTGCAGACCAGACGCACTGGACTAACAAGCACTGTGTTTATTCCCCACAGATCCGAACCCTCAGGATCAGATGAGACAAGGAGCTGCTGATGCAGATGGAGAAAATCTTATGACTTAGTTTGAGCCCCGGTTTGCTCTTTACAAGAACAAACCGTTTGCTCACGAAGTCCCAGGACAGAAGAGTTTGTGGGGCCGCAGTTTTCGGCTTCCTTTTTTGTTACTCCGTTGTTCACGTGTCACGGAATTCTCATGATTTGGAGGACAACTGTTCAAATGTGGTAAAAGCTGCGTGTGACTTTGTTTCTGTTTATTGATACTGTTGGTATGAATTTTATGGCTGTTTGTTGCATTCAGCACAGTATGTGTTGTAAGCACATTACTGTGGTACAACTGGACTTTACTGTATTACGCAGCACACTGGAGCTGGTTACGCTTCAGTCACATACTGGACGTGTTTTTACTATCTTTGTGTGTTGAGGTCATAGTTATAGAATGTCTGTTACATAAACTCAAGAATGGGGTGAACTTGATCACCTTACACATTATATACATTTCAACTGAGTTCATATAAATAAATGCAATCAAAGTTTATTCTTGCGTATTTCTTACTGCAGTGTCTGAGCGCAGTGTTGAACACAGTGACCGTATCCTCCTGCGGTCCTGCGGAAACACCTGGGTTTACCTGTCCTGTGGTACAGATGAGCACCTTTAAACATGGCAGCACGTGTGGACACAGCGGATTGGTACTCCTGTAAAAGTTCTGTTCTTGCTTGTGTCATTTTTATTTGCTTCCTTTGGTTTTTTTTGCTCTGTACCTGTGCTCAAGTGCCCTGTAGAGCGCTCCATGAAAAGGGGATTGAATTGCATTTACTTTAGATGGTAAAGTTGCAGCACACAGTGTATGGACGTCTTGATCTTGTAAGTATTGGATCTACATGAGATCATCTCGAGTTTAACTGTAAACAAATACCGGTGGAAATTACCACAACACCGGGGTCGGTTTGGGTTACATCATCTTCTAGCAGTAAGACGATGGCGGAGGGAACGGGGTAGGAGCAAGGGAAGAGAGCAGGGCTACAAGCTAAGCTAAAGGCTGCGTTGTTCAAACTACCACTCCCAACCATATTTCTTGCAAACGCTCAATCCCTTTCCAAGAAGATGGACGAACTACAACTGAGGATAATGGCGCAGCGAGCTACTAAGAACTGTTGTATCCTGATCTTGATGGAAAGACGGCTTAAACCGCAACATTCCCGACTTGTGAGTTAGCAGGCCACACATTGTTCTGCATCCACAGGACTTTTGGAGGCGGCAAAAAAACGGGAGGCGGACTTTGTATATACGTGAACAAGGCTTGCTACACGAATCCAGTCGCCACGGACAGACACTGCAGTCCCGACTTGGAATATATCGTGGTGCAATGCAAGCCTTTCCATCTCCCTTAGGAATTCGCTGTGGTTTTTGCAATTGCAGTCTGCATACCCGCGTGTGCTAATGCTAAGGTAGCACTAGAGCTACACACACACAGTCTGAAACCACTGGTCCCATATGGGGTTGCAGGGAGCCAGAGCCTAACCTGGCAACACGGGGCCAAGGCTGGAGGGGGAGAGGACACCCAGGACACGACACCAGTCTGTCGCAAGGCACACCAAGCAGGGCTCAAACCCCAGACCCACCAGAAAACAGGACCTGGTCCAACCCACTGCGCCACCGTAACCCCCATACTAGAGCTGCTACACTCACCTATTAGCAAACAACAGAACTCGCATCCAGAAGGATTATTCGTTGTAGCTGGGGATTTTAATCATGCAAACCTCAAGTCAGTTTATCCAAAATTCTATCGATGTTAACTGCGCAGCCAGGGGTACGAACACACGACCATGTTTACACAAATGTCGGTAATGCCCCCGACGTATGTGGCAAAGTACAAGCTGCCACAGACTACAGAAGGAATGATAATTTGCCCACAGACAGTAATTGATCCGTAGTGGAGGAGCTCAACTCGTACTTTGCCCACTTTGACAAAGACGGCAATAGTGGGGAAACAGTTCAGCCTGCACTGCCACCTGATCAACATGAACTGCCGATACTGGATACTATTGAGGACAGAAGGGTTCTGCGCAGTGTCAATGTGAGGAAAGCGACTGGTCTTGGTGGTGTCCCAGGGCGTATACTTTCTGCTTGTGCCAACCAGCTAACAAAGGTTTTCACTACTAGTTTAACCTGTGTGGGGGGTCTGGGGTTCGAGCCCTGCTTGGGGTCCCTTGCGACCGACTGGCGTCCCATCTTGGGTGTGTCCCCTCCCAATTCGGCCTTGTGCCTTGTGCTGCCGAGTAGGCTCCAGCTCAGTGCAACCCTGCTCAGGACAAGCGGTTGTTGTCATTGGTCCTTTTGCACAGCCCTTCCTGGATTGAGCCTTGTCGTGGCAGAAGGGCTGGTGTGATCTAGGGATCTCCAGAGCTATATCGTCGGGAGCATTATGCTCCTGGTAGGGTCTCCCATAGCAGACAGGTCTGGAATGAAAATCCAGACTAAGAGAATCCAGAAATCCCCATGAAAAAAGTAAACAGTACAATGTTTATCCTACCCAGAGTAGGGTCACCAAGGACCTACCCCTAGAGCCAGGCCTGGGGGTAGTGTTCCTGGGTGAGCACCTGGTGGCTGAGCAGCCCACATAACCCGCCCGGGCTCAGCCCAAAAAGGCAACGTGTGGGGGGGGCATGTGGGCCCACCTCCCACAAGGTCCAAAATGGAGGTTGGATGAAATGTCTTTCAGACTGCTGGAGGGGGCAGTGTAGCGCGTGGTATCACGGCCCCTCGCAGCAGAAACTGGTTCTTGGCATGTGCAATGTAACCTCCTTGGGGCGAAGGAGCTGGAACTGGTGCAGGAGGTTGAGAGATACCAACTAGATATAGTTGGGCTCACCTCCACTCACAGTGTTGGCTCTGGAACCAAACTCCTCGATAGGGGGTGGTCCCTCTCCTACTCAGGAGTTGCACGAGGTGAGAGGCGCCGGGCGGGTGTGGGGATACTCACAAGCCTCCGGCTGGCTGCCATACAGTTGGAGTTTATCCCAGTGGACGAGAGAGTCACCTCAATGCGACTTAAAGTTGCAGAGGAAAACTTTGACTGTTCTGTGTACTTATGCACCAAAGGTATTCAACCTTCTTGGAGAGGGTGGGTGGGGTTCTGGACAGGGCCCCCACCTACAGACTCCATAGTTCTGTCAATGGTTACATTGGCAATGACTGGGAAACCTAGCGAGGGGTGATTTGGGAAGAACGGCTTGCCTGATCTAAACCCGAATGGTGAAATATTATTGGACTTCTGTGCTAATCATGGTTTATCCATAACAAACACCATGTTCGAACACAAGGATGCTCATAAATGTACTTGGTACCAGAGCTCCTTGAGCCAAAGGTCAATGATTGACTTTGTAGTTGTTTCATCTGAATTGAGGCCACATGTTCTGGACACAGGTGAAGAGAGGTCCTGAGCTCTCAACCAATCACCATCTGGTGGTGAGCTGGATCAGATGAAAAACTGAAGGACAGACCTGGTAGACCCAAGCACATAGTGTGAGGATGTGCTGGGAACGACTCGGAGGACCCCGTCCGGATTGATTTTAACTCCCACCTCCATGAGAACTTCTCCCATGTCGAGGGACAGGTTGTGGACATGGAGTCCAAATGGACTTTGTTCAAAACCTCCATTGTGGAAGCAGCCAGGCTCAGCTGTGGTCAAAAGCTTTTTGGTGCCAGTCATGGTGGCAACCCAGGAACCTGCTGGTGGACACCGGTGATGAGGGAAGCCATCGAGCTAAAGAAGGAGGCATTCAGGGTCTGGTTGGCTCTGGGGACTCCTGACTCAACAGATAAGTACCAGCAGGCAAAAAAGGTGGTATGAGAGATAATTTAATATTAGATATTAGTGCTAAAAGCAAATATAACTATGCAGTGTCCAGTAGGGTAAGTGCTTGTGGAAAATAACTGAGAGCTGCATGCTGTATCAAGGAGCAGGAACTAACAAAGATAGACTGGGTGAGAAAACTGCTATATTGATGCTCTCATATGCAAGTAGACACTGAAACAGGGCAAGGTGACCCAAGGTTGGAGAAAAAACAGATAACGCACTACTCTCCTTCCAGGGGGTGCGGTGGCGCAGTGGGTTGGACCGCAGTCCTACTCTCCGGTGGGTCTGGGGTTCGAGTCCCGCTTGGGGTGCCTTGTGACGGACTGGCGTCCCGTCCTGGGTGTGTCCCCTCCCCCTCCGGCCTTACGCCCTGTGTTGCCGGGTAGGCTCCGGTTCCCCGTGACCCCGTAAGGGACGAGCGGTTCTGAAAATGTGTGTGTGTGTGTGTGCGTTAGCATTAAGTACTGAAGGGGGCGTATCAACTCAGCACAACAGGTGTACATTTATATTTAAATTTACATTTATTCATTTAGCAAATGCTTTTGTCCAAAGTGACGTACATCTCAGCAAAAGTACAATTTATGCATTACATTAAGAGAAGGAGACATAGAGGCAGACATGAAAGTCTCAAGAAAACCTAGTTTGTTCCCTACCGCTTGCTACACCGAGGTTCATCGATTGAGTAGGTGCATAAAACACAGGATAGACAAATCCTGATACCCTCCCACAATTTTTTTTTAATATTAAAAGATACACAAATCAGCAAATACAATGCCAGAGTAGTGGCTGAATAAAGGTTGTATCTGGGGATGCTTATGGAATTACGATGCGTGAACAGTTACACCATAAATGAGCTGGAGAGATCTTGGGCAAAGTGGATCTGGAAAAGGTGGGTTTTCAGACCCTTCTTGAAAATAGACAGAGTTTCCGCAGTTCTGAGTGATAGGGGAAGGTCATTCCACCACAACGGACCCAGAACCGAGAACCTCCGAGCTTTACCTTTCGTACGTGGGACCACCAAGCGAGCAGAAGTAGACGAGCGAAGGGGCCTGGCTGGGGTGTACCGGTTGATTAAGTCTTGTAAATAGCTGGGAGTAGTTCTATTGATGCATTTGTACACAGTAACCAGGGTTTTGAATTTGATTCGGGCAGCTATAGGAAGCCAGTGCAGAGAAATGAGTAGAGGAGATATATGGAAGTGCTTTGGCAAATCGAACACAACTCGTGCAGCAGCATTCTGTAGAAGCTGCAGAGGTTTGATGGCATTAGCAGGAAAGCCACACAGGAGAGAGCTGCAGTAGTCCAGACGGGAAGTCACTATGGCCTGGACAAGTAGTTGGGCGGAGTCAGTAGTGAGGTAGGGACGGATCCTACAAATATTATGGAAGATGGATCTGCAGGTCTGGGTTGTAGCTTCGATATGCTGAGAGAATGACAGATCATTACTCCCAGACTCTTAGTGAAGGAGCTAGGCGAAATGAGTGAGTTGTCCAGTTTGATCGAGAGGTCGTGACAGGAGGACAGGCCAGCTGGGAGGTAAAGAATCTCTGTTTTGGAGAGGTTGAGTTGGAGGTGGTGATCATACATCCATGAAGAGATTTCCGACAGGCAGGCAGCAATGCGTGGGGAGATATCTGACGCACCAGGTGGAAAGAAGAGGAAGAGCTGGGTATCATCAGCATAGCAGTGGTATTTGAATCCATGGGAAGTTATGACCGGACCGAGGGAGGAGGTGTAGATGGAGAAAAGAAGAGAACCCAGTACCGAGCCCTGCAGAACACTGGTTGAGAGAGGCAGAGGAGAAGAACGAGAGCTCCACTTGATAGGATCTGTCAGAGAGGTAGGACTCAAACCATCTTAGTGCTGCACCTTTGATCCCAAGCTGGTTAAGAGAGGAGAGTGGAATCCAGTGATTTACAGTGTCGAATGCTGCAGACAGACTGAGGAGGATGAGGACCGAGAAGAGGGAGGCAGCTCTAGGAGCTTGGAGAGCATCAGATACCGCCAGAAGGGCAGTCTCAGTGGAGTGACCAACTTTGAAACCAGACTGATAACCATCGAAGAGATGGTTCCGGGTGAGGAAATCGGACAGTTGATCACAGGCCGCCTGCTCTAGGGTTTTAGACAGGAAGGAGAGGAGAGAGACCGGTCTGTAATTTTCAACCAGATTGAGGTCCAGGGAGGATTTTTTTAACAGAGGTGAAATTAGAGCAGTTTTAAAGGCAGCTGGGAAACAGCCAGAAGAGAGTGAAAAGTTGTTGATAGAAGAGATGAAGGAGAGTTGCGGGGAAATGTTCTGGAGGAGTGATCATGGGACTGGATCAAGCGAGCAGGTGGTGGCTCTGCGCAATATCAGGAGGTCAGCGACTTCAGATTCGAAGAGCGGCTTGAAATTGGAGAGGATAGCTTTGCGGGGAGGTCCAGCACGACCGGGCAGGTTGATGGTGAGAATTTATCAGTGATCGCTTTGACTTTGTCTCTGAAAAACAAAGCAAAGTCTTCAGCAGTAAGAGAAGAGGGAGGAGGAGGTGACAGGGGACACAGAAGGGATGAGAAGGTGGCAAAGAGACTGTGTGGTTTTTTGGATGCAGACTGTATTTTGTTGTGGAAGAAGGAGGTTTTAGCTGAAGAGAGCAGACTGAAAAGCAGCTAAGAGTGACTGGTAAGCATCCACGTCCGATGGAGTTTTGGATTTACGCCATCTTCGCTCTGCCGCCTGCAGTTTGGTCCTGTTAGCACGTAACGTATCAGACAGCCATGGGGTAGCGATGGGGCGTGCTGGTCTTGAAGACAGAGGACAGAGAGAATCAAGGAAGGAGGATAGGGCAGAGAGGAAAGTGTTAGTGGCGTCATCTATGTAATGTAAATGTAATGACGATGGCGCCGTGAACGGCCGCCTCGGTGTGGAGCTCCGCAGTTGTTTTACTGTTTTTGTTAGTTTGCCCTGTCTTTAGTTATACTCCGACAATCAGTTTTACCAGGGAAGAACTACTGAACATTCGGCAGTACACACCACCCAACATTTTACCGGTTTTCAATTATTCTGACGTTTTGCTGGACATTGTAGTCGGAGGTGCAGCGGCGCTGCTCAAGCGCTCCAAGACGCGCAAGCGTGGAAAGCGAGCCGGCGCGCTTGTCAAGCTCCGAAAGCGCGGCTTTAGAACAGCACTGCCTGGTATCCACTTGGCGAATCTCCGCTCCTTACCCAACAAAATGGACGAACTTTTCCTCCTGTCCCAAAGAAACAAGGACTTTTTCAACTCTGCTGCTCTGTGCTTCACGGAAACCTGGCTCAATGAAGCCATTCCGGACAGCGCGCTACATCTGCCGGGCTTCCAGCTGTTCAGAGCGGAATCAGCGGGGAAATCACATGGAGGTGGGACATGCTTCTACATCAACGAAAGGTAGTGTACAGGTGTAACAGCGTTGAAGAAGATGTGCTGTCCCGACCTAGAAGCGCTCTTCATCAACTGTAAGTCTGTCTACTCGCCGCGGGAGTTTTCCTCGTTCATTCTCGTAAGCGTTTACATTCCACCGCAAGCGTGCGTGAACGCAGCGCTGCAACAGCTGGGCGACCAGATCACAGACACAGAGCAACAACACCCGGACTCTGTTATAATCATTCTCGGGGACTTTAATAAAGCAAATCTCTCCCGTGAACTTCCAAAATACAGACAACACGTTACATGTCCTACCAGAGACAGTAATATACTGGACCACTGCTACACCACAGTAAAGGATGCATATCACTCTGTTCCACGGGCAGCTTTGGGGCTCTCTGATCACTGCCTGCTTCATCTTATACCGACCTACAGGCAGAAACTGAAATCAGCTAAACCTGTAATAAGGACTGTTAAAAGATGGACTGAGGAAGCAGAGCAGGACTTACAAGCCTGCTTCGAGTGCACTGACTGGAGTGTTTTTGAGGCTGCTGCTAGCGATCTGGATGAGCTAACAGACTCTGTAACATCATATGTCAGTTTCTGTGAGGATATGTGCATCCCTACCAGGACTCGTTTAACATACAACAATGACAAACCGTGGTTCACTGCAAAACTCAGACAGCTTCGTCAGGCCAAAGAAGACGCCTACAAGAACGGGGACAGAGTCTTGTATAAACAGGCCAAAAACACACTGGCAAAGGAGATCAGAGTGGCTAAGAGAAACTACTCTGAAAAGCTGAAGAAACAGTTTTCAGCCAACAATCCTGCATCGGTGTGGAAAGGCCTGAAAGACATCACCAATTACAAGACACCACCCCCCGGCACCGTGTCAACTCAACAACTAGCCGACGATTTGAATGAGTTTTATTGCAGGTTTGAGAAACCCTGTCTCACACCCGTGGGGGTGCAGTGGTGCAGTGGGTTGGGCCACAGTCCTGCTCTCCGGTGGGTCTGGGGTTTGAGTCCTGCTTGGGGTGCAAAACAAACAACCGCCCAGACGCAATTAATCGAACTCACGGAGTCACGCCCACTCCCGCTACGGGACACAGAAATGATCCGGAGAACAGTCGTCCTAACAAACCACTAAATACTACTTAACAAACAAAACAATTACAGTGCCACGCAACGCTACACAAACACACAACCGATTGTATCTATCAACCTGCACAGCTACACGACACGAATGTGCGACGGGAAAAAGTGGTAGCAAAACAACTACACTTACCAGAAACACCATGAACAGCAGCGATGCACCTTCAACACAAAATATAATGCACAATGAGTAAGTAATAAGTGTGTAAGTAATTGCTGTATACTTTGTTGTGGGGGACCCACTGCACAGAAACTCTCCCACATTAAAGTGTAATGCGCATTAAAGGGAATATATCCTATGCGACTCTGATTGTCCGTGTGGCTCATTTTAATTCCACAGTGGCAATTGCTGCAGTTGCGGAAGCAAAATCCAGTGCATGAGAGGACTTTGGAGAGGCCATGGAAAATGACAGTTCTGGAGAACCATTCAATGGCTCAGGAGGGGTCAGAGGAGCTTCGCTCCAGCTGTGCTCAGCAAGAGTGGAGAAACTCTGACCTCAAATGAGGACATTGACGGGAGGTGGAAGGAGTACTTTGAGGAACTCCTAAACCTGAAAATATGCCTCCCTTATGGGAGTCAGGGCCAGAGGTTTCTGGGGTATCACAGTCCATTTCCCTGGTGAAAGTCACTGAGGTAGTTGGAAAGTTCCACAGTGACAAAGCACCGGGGGTTGATGAGATTCGCCCAGAACTGCTTAAGGCCCTGGATGTTGTGGGGTTGTCATGGCTGACACGCCTCTGTAATGTTGCATGGACCTCAGGGACAGCGTCTTTGGATTGGCAAACTGGGGTGGTGGTCCCTATCTTTAAGAAAGGGGACCGGAGAGTGTGTGTCAACTATCAGGGCATCACACTTCTCAGCCTCCCTGGGAAAGTCTATGCCAGGATGCTGGAAAGGAGGCTCTGGCTGATAGTTAAACCTCAGACTGAAGAGGAACAATGCGGATTCTGTCCTCCTGGCGTGGAACAGTGGACCAGCTTTTTACCCTCTCACAGGTAATTGAAGGGGCATGGGAGTTAGCTAATCCAGTTTACATGTGTTTTGTGGACTTGGAGAAGGCATATGACCATGTTCCCTGGGAAATTCTGTGGGAGGTGCTTAGGGAGTATGGGGTACCGGGGCCACTACTGCGGGCCATTCGGTCCTTGTACATACGGAGCGAAAGCTGTGTCCGCATACTTGGCATTAAGTCAGGCCTGTTCAGTGTGGGTGTTTGACTCCGCCAAGGTTGTGCCTTGTCTCCACTCCTGTTTGTGGTTTTCATGGACAGGATATCATGGCACAGCCGAGGTCAGGAGGGCATTCTGTGTGGGAGTTGGAAAGTGACGTCTCTGCTTTTTGCAGATGATGTTGTCCTTTTGGCACCGTCACATGGTTGCCTCCAACACGGAATGGAAAGGTTTGCACCCAAGTGTGAAGCGGCTGAGATGAGGATCAGCACCTCAAAGTCTGAGTCCATGGTTCTCTCACGGAAAAGGATGGCATGCTCCCTCTAGGTAAGAGGAGAGAAATTGCCCCAGGTGGAGGAGTTTAAGTATCTTGGGGTCTTGTTTACGAGTGAGGGGAGAAGGGAGCGTGAGATTGGCCGCAGACTGGGAGCAGCGGCAGCAGTAATGCGGTCGCTGTACAGGACTGTAGTGGTGAAGGGGGAGCTGAGCCATAAGGCGAAGCTCTCCAATTACTGGTCGAGCTACGTCCCTACTCTCACCTATGGTCATGAACTTTGGGTAATGACCGAAGTTGAGGTGGTTCGGGCATCTGATAAGGATGCTCCCTGGGCACCTCCCTTTGGAGGTATACCAGGCACGGCCAACTTGGACGAGACCCCGAGGTCAGCCAAGGACCCACTGGAGGGATTATATTTCCCAGTTGGCCTGGGAGTGGCTGGGGATCCCCTGGGTTGAGCTGGAGGATTTTGTGAGGGACAGGGAAGTCTGGGCTGCTCTGTTCTCGCTATTGCCACCGTGACTCTAGATGGACAACCTGCAGGAGCAGTGAGCTCACATGGTCACAGTGACCAATGTGCTCCACTGTCTGTCCACTGGCCACCAACGAGAACAAAAATTAAGGGGGGGGCTGGATGCACACCAACTGTTTAGCTTGTTTACAACCTATTGCCGGAGCGGTTACCGGGGGGTGCAGGACTTTTCCCGAGCCAGTGAGCTTTCTGGGGCTTTGACCAGCCAACCAGAGAATCCTTCTTTCCCGTTTCATATTCGGCGTCTGCACCATATGCAGAAACGTGTCACTTGCATACCCAGTATTCATTGTGCAGCCATGTCCCCTTGCCCCGCAATGCATTTTGGGGAGTGAGGATTGACCCCTCCCAACCTGACACAGCCAAAGCAGAATCCTGATTGGTCAGCTAATGGTCACGTGACGACTCTGCGATGAGATTTGGAGAGCGTTTCCGAGTCAGTGGCTAAATTAAACACTGAAGAAGGTCCATTAAGAGGTAGTTGGGGGGTGGTCACATGTCCTTTTCCGATGTGGTGGAATGATCTCCCCCTCTCAGAACTGAGGAATCACTGCATTTAAGAATGGTCTCAACACTTCACCCCGATCTCTTAATTAGAAACATGTAAATGTTCATAATTTTGTGATTAGAAATTGCCAAATAACGGATAAACCTTTATACAGCTACTCATGTAACGTACACTGATTTGCAGCATGGTACGTGACAAATGAACTGTACCCTAGAATCAGTGTCTGTATCCAAATTTCTCCTTCTGTTGATGTAATAAATCATTTTTGTCTGAGATGTAGGTCCCTTTGGAGCAAAATCTCTAATAAATGAAACTTTAGTGAATAATAAATGAAAGTCTACCCTAGAGTCAGGTGTCAAACTCAAGGCCCGCGGGCCAAATCCAGCCCGCCCCCTCATTTTATGTGGCCCGCGAGAGCTTACAAATTATTAGTTATTATAAATTTTACTTTGGGACCTGAAAATGCATCTCAGTTTTATTGCCTGCGCGATGAAGGCATCTAGCCAGTAGACGGCAGTGTCTGGATATGTTTTCCCTGCAGCGACGTTCTAGTGGAGTGATAGGATTAGTAAAAAAAATACAAATAGACCCATCATGTCCAAGAAAAGAAAAGTTGATGCAGATGTGTAAGTAACGATTTTTTCTTAATTTCATGAATTAAGTTAATTTAGAATATCACAGAGAAATCTGAGCATGTGCTCACATACAGCACAAGCATGTGTTTTTGTTACATCATTTATTTTTTAAATAAACTACAATAGTTGTACACTTGAATACACTTTGTCATTATTTGTCCTGGGCTTCTACTTTCAAAGCTAGGTATTAATTGCTTTTTTACCAAAACCAGTAGTAATCGCATGCACAGGTAATTATGTAATGTAATAAGAGTAGATACATTCATATAGTCGTCTTACAGTTACAACCAGCCCTTTGAGAGCAATCATATTGTTGATGTGGCCCGGGATGAAATTGAGTTTGACACCCCTGCCCTAGACAGTCAGTTTTACTGTTCGCTCCGAGTTTGAATCCTCGTTCTCCTCCAGTTGGCAGAAACAATGGTCAATCAAGTGTCTTTTACACCCTTTCGATTCTCCTCTTGGACCTGCTGACGGTACCCGGAGCAGCGCGTGTCCGTGTCTGTCCCTGAGGAGCGGTTGTGCTGTTCTTGGAGATGTTCGTCGCTTTAGAGAAGAGGGTCGGTTGAATTAATAAATGTGCGAGTCAACAAGTGTTCATTGTTTTACAGCTGCACTTACTGACCGTGTTCTGACCACGTCCCTGCAGGACTGGACCGTTCACTGCTTCCCAGGGACGAACCCGTGTTCACCACTGACCTGGAGGCGCTTCAGCCCAAGGGTGGGTGACAGGACCGAGCCCAGCCTCCATTCACCATCACAGTGCAGTTACAGCCCTGGACTACACAGGTGAGGAACCACAGTGTGTCGGTGGTGTTGGAACCCAAGCGCTACTGGTCCAGGGGGACCCACTGCTGCCCCCTGCAGTACTTATTCCCATGTCTCCTGCAAAATGGGAACTGAAGAAAAATGCACACCTGCAGCAACAGGAACAACACTGTGGTCCATATACCAGAACTTCGGCACCTTTATTGACAACCTGTGGGGTTCAGTATTTGACCCTGGGGGGTGCAGTAACCCATGGGGGGGTCACACTTTGTTTTTCAGTCGCCTGCGAAGGGCACCATCCTGCTGCAGCTTCACATGCGTCCTCTGGTGGGGTGAGGGTGGCGGAATCCCTTCCACCTGGTATGTCCACTGCATGACCACTGTCTGGGGCAAACAGTGACCGTGAACCTGGTTGGTGACACTGACCGTAGTGCAAAGAGAACCTAAATCCTATTTCACATGATAAAATAAAGGAGCTCACCTGGACAAGCAGCACAGCCCGGCGCCTGCGGTTGTACATGCAGGGGGTGAAGGTGACCGTGAAGAGCGTCCCTGCTGTGTCCAGAGGAACCAGGGTGCCTGAGCTGGGAAAGACCTGGAACTCGCGCCCGCCTCCAGGCAGGAATGTGGCTGTGAAGGGTTCTGGGTGCCTGGGGTCGGAAAGGGACGGTCGAGGTCAAAGCGTCCAGTCTAGGAAACCCGCAAGTGGTGGGGGAGCTCACCTGGACTGGCTGCTGAGTCGGAAACAAACACCTGCAGTCCTGTGCAGCGCTGCCGCCTCGATGCTGATGACATCATCCACCTGCGGGTCTGTGGCAACGAGCATGATCGGAAATTTCCAGAGACCCCCAGTGACGCAGCGCACAGCCAGTGCAGCTGTACACCTGCGAGAGCAGAGGGAACTAATCCGTCGAGCTTTCTAGGAACACTTCTGATGTCAAGTTCACCAACGGTCCCTTTGACCATGCAGAGTGTATGGACACCATGTCCAACATCACAGCTCAGGGATACACTTTGCTTTGCCCTTATTCTGTTTCCTGACACCTGATTTGCTCATGTATACAGCAGGGTAATTTTTACCGTATCACTTCAGGGTAACTTCCTTGATCAGAGGAACTACAGCAGGAGGTGGGATTCGAACCTGCTCTAACCGTTGCACCACCTAGTGAGTGCTGAGGGGATGGCAGTTCACCTGATCGGTCTGTTGGGGGCAAAGGCGATGCTGAAGGTGAGGCTCGCGATGCCCGATGAGGGGTCTCTGTCCTGTGAGAGTAGAGACAGGGACACACTGTCCTCCAGCTGGACCTTGTGCTCCTCATCCTCAAAGGTCAGCTCACACAGGAAGTCCTCCAGCACTGCGAGCACTAAGACACACAAAATCATTGCACGCGTGCGGGTGCGCGCGCACATTCACAGACGCACACACTTTCTCCTATTCTGTCTCTGAAATGGTTGTTTCAAATATAAAGGAATTTCCAAAAATTGATCCATTGAAGCTGGAGAAGCTCCCAGTAAATTCAGAGTACAGTACAATAATCAGTCACATTACACTGTGGTATCTGGAGCTAGTGGGGTGTGGTGGCGCAGTGGGTTGGACCGCAGTCCTGCTCTCCGGTGGGTCTGGGGTTCAAGTCCCGCTTGGGGTGCCTTGTGACGGACTGGCGTCCCGTCCTGGGTGTGTCCCCTCCCCCTCCGGCCTTGCGCCCTGTGTTGCCGGGTAGGCTCTGGTTCCCCGCGACCCCATATGGGACAAGCGGTTCTGTAAATGTGTGTGTGTGTGTGTGTGTGTGTGTGTGTGTGTGTGTGTGTGTGTGTGTGTGTGTGTGTCTGGAGCTAAAGTAAAACACTGTACACAGGAGCCAGCGATGGTGCTACATGTGGACAGCAGGATAAGGATAAATACAGCAATGTGTGTGAAGGAATGCTGTCTCACACTTATTGTGTTTACCACATTTACCAGGGAGGTTTCCTCCACGAACCTCCACCTTAACGTGATGGAGGGGTTTGAGTGTCTGAATGATCTCAGGAGCTATGTTGCCTGGGGCTATATGCCCCTGGTAGGGTCTCCCAAGGCAAACAGGTCCTGGGTGACAGATGAGACAAAGCGCGGTTCAAAACCCCCTTATGACTATTAAATCAAGGATCTCGTTCACCCCACCTGGTATGGGGTCACCGGGGCCCCACCCTGGAGCCAGGCCTGTGGAGGGGGCTCGCATGTCTGCCTACGGGGCCTGGCCGGGCTCAGCCCGAAGCCATGAGGTGGAGCTGCTCTTCGGTGGGCTCACCACCTGCCGGAGAGGACATAAGGGGCCGGTGCATTGTGATTCGGGCAGTGGTCGGGGCCGAGTGCCCGGTCGACCCAAACCTCGGACGCCACCTCTGGCTTTTGGGACTTGGAATGTCACCTCACTGGCGGGGAAGGAGCCTGAGCTAGTGCAGGAGGTTGAGAGATACCGTCTAGATATAGTCGGGCTCACTTCCACTCACAGCTTGGGTTCTGGAACCACTCTCCTCGATCGGGGGTGGACTCTCCACTATTCTGGCGTTGCCCAGGGTGAGAGGCGGCAGGCCGGTGTGGGGTTATTAATACCCCCCTAGTTCAGCCGCCATGTGTTGGAGTCTACCGCGGTGAACGAGAGGGTCGTCTCCCTGCGCCTTCGGGTCAGGGAACGGTCTCTCACTGTCGTTTGTGCTTATGCACCTAGCGGCAGTGTAGAGTACCCGGCCTTTTTAGAGTCCCTGGGGGGCGTGCTGGAAAGCGCTCCCACTGGGGACTCTGTCGTTCTACTGGGGGACTTTAACGCCCACGTGGGCAGCGACAGTGACACCTGGAGGGGCGTGATTGGGAGGAACGGCCTCCCTGATCTGAACCTGAGTGGTGAGTTGTTATTGGATTTCTGTGCTAGTCACGGTTTGTCCATAACGAACACCATGTTCATGCATAAGGGTGTCCATCAGTGCACTTGGCACCAGGACACCCTAGGTCGGAGGTCGATGATCGACTTTGTAGTCGTTTCTTCTGATCTTCGGCCATATGTCGTAGACACTCGGGTGAAGAGAGGGGCTGAGCTGTCAACTGATCACCACCTGGTGGTGAGTTGGATTCGATGGCGGGGGTAAAAGCTGGATAGACCTGGCAGGCCCAAACGCATAGTGAGGGTCTGTTGGGAACGTTTGGCAGAGGCCCCTATCAGAGAGGTCTTCAACTCCCACCTCTGACAGAGCTTCAACCAGGTCCCGAGGGAGACTGGGGACATTGAGTCCAAATGGACTATGTTCCACACCTCCATTGTCGGGGCGGCGGTCCAGAGTTGCGGCTGTAAAGTCTCCGGCGCCTGTTGCAGCAGCAATCCCCGAACACGGTGGTGGACACCGGAAGTAAGGGATGCCGTCAAGCTGAAGAAGGAGTTCTATCGGGCCTGGCTGGCTCATGGGACTCCTGAAGCAGCTGACGGGTACCGGCGGGCCAGACGGAATGCAGCGCTGGCAGTCGCCGCGGCAAAAACTCGGGCCTGGGAAGAGTTCGGTGAGGCCATGGAGGAAGACTTTCGGTCGGCCTCAAAGAGATTCTGGCAAACCGTCCGGCGACTCAGAGGGAAAGCAGTGTTCCGCCAACACTGTTTACAGTGGAAGTGGTGCGCTGCTGACCTCAACTGAGGATGTCGTTCGGCGGTGGAAGGAGTACTTTGAGGATCTCCTCAATCCCTCCAACACGCCTTCCGTAGAGGAAGCTGAGGCTGGGGACTCGGAGGGGGACTCGTCCATTACCCTGGCTGAAGTTGCTGAGGTAGTCAAAAAACTCCTCGGTGGCAAGGCTCCGGGGGTGGATGAGATCCGCCGAGTTTCTCAAGTCTCTGGATGTTGTGGGGCTGTCTTGGCTGACACGCCTCTGCAGCATTGCGTGGAGCTCGGGAACGGTGCCTCTGGACTGGCAGACCGGGGTGGTGGTCCCTCTTTTTAAGAAGGGGGACCGGAGATTGTGTTCCAACTATAGGGGGATCACACTCCTTAGCCTCCCTGGGAAAGTCTATGCCGGGGTACTGGAGAGGAGAATCCGACCGATAGTCGAACCTCGGATTCAGGAGGAGTAATGCGGTTTTCGCCCTGGCCGTGGAGCACTGGACCAGCTCTATACCCTCACTAGGGTGCTGGAGGGTTCGTGGGAGTTTGCCCAACCAGTCCATATGTGTTTTGTGGACCTGGAGAAGGCATTCGACCGTGTCCCTCGCGGCATCCTGTGGGGGGTACTTCGGGATTATGGGGTTCGGGGCTCGCTGCTACGGGCTGTTCGTTCCCTGTATGACCGGAGCAGGAGCTTGGTTCGCATTGCCGGCAGTAAGTCAGACCTGTTCCCGGTGCATGTTGGACTCCGCCAGGGCTGCCCTTTGTCACCGATTCTGTTCATTATCTTTATGGACAGAATTTCTAGGCGCAGCCAGGGAACGGATGGTGTCTGTTTTGGTGGCCGCAGGATCTCATCTCTGCTTTTTGCGGACGATGTGGTTCTGTTGGGTTCATCAAATCAAGACTTACGGTGTGCACTGGAGAGGTTTGCAGCCGAATGCGAAGCGGCGGGGATGAGAATCAGCACCTCCAAATCCGAGGCCGTGGTTCTCAGTCGGAAAAAGGTGGATTGCCCCCTCCGGGTTAGCGGGGAGTTGTTCCCTCAAGTGGAGGAGTTTTAGTATCTCGGGGTCTTGTTCACGAGTGAGGGAAAAATGGAGCGGCAGGTTGACAGACGGATCGGTGCGGCATCCGCAGTAATGCGGTCATTGTACCGGTCTGTTGTGGTGAAGAGGGAGCTGAGTCGTAAGGCGAAACTCTCAATTTACCAGTCGATCTACGTTCCGACCCTCACCTATGGTCATGAACTCTGGATCATGACCGAAAGAATGAGATCGTGGATACAAGCGGCAGAAATGAGATTCCTCCGCAGAGTGGCTGGGAGCACCCTTAGGGATAGGGTGAGGAGCTCAGTCACCCGGGAGGAGCTCGGAGTAGAGCCGCTGCTCCTCCGCATCGAGAGGAGCCAGTTGAGGTGGCTCGGGCATCTGTTCCGGATGCCTCCTGGACGCCTCCCTGGGGAGGTGTTCCGGGCTTGTCCCACTGGGAGGAGGCCTCGGGGCAGACCCAGGACACGTTGGAGAGATTATGTCTCCCAGCTGGCCTGGGAACGCCTTGGGGTTCCCCCAGAGGAGCTGGAGGAGGTGTGCGGGGAGAGGGAAGTCTGGAGGGCTCTGCTTAGACTATTGCCCCCATGACTCGGTCCCGGATAAGCGGAGAAAGATGGATGGATGGTTTCTTTGTTTATCTGACACTTTTTACTAGAGTCACTTACAGTGTTCAGGCACTCAGTCCAAAAGCAGCGGCTCTAGCCACTACGCCACCTGGTGGCCACGTTTTGAACACGAGATGTGTATAGTAACAGTTACATGGCGCCGGCGTGAGGTGACGTGTTGATTGCTTCTCCTCGCAGACTAGTTAGTTTAGTGTATATTATTTTATTTTTATTTAGTGTATATTATTTTGTTTGTGGGGGTGCGGTGGCGCGGGGGGTTGGACCATAGTTCTGCTCTCCAGTGGGTCTGGGGTTCGAGTCCCGCTTGGGGTGCCTTGTGATGGACTGGCGTCCCGTCCTGGGTGTGTCCCCTCCCCCTCAGAAATCCGCGCGCAAACTTGCTCGTTTCAGTCCGGAGACACAGACGCGTGCAAGTGTAAGTACGAGCTCCGCAAGGCCATCGCCAGCACGAAACAGGAATGCAGCAGGAAGGTGGAATCAGAGTTTAACTGCACTCAAGATGCACATACGTTGTGGCAGGGAATCCAAACATTAACAGATTATAAACCACAGAGGCAGTCATTGACAGGTGCTGCTGCGTCTCTCCCAGATGAACTGAATGCATTTTATGGCCGCTTCGAGTTCGAGAACAAAGACCCCCCCCCGCTGCGCATCCCCACAGTACATGATAACACAGGTCTCACCGTCTCTGTGGCACAGGTGAGAAAAACTTTTAGCTGAGTCAACATCTGCAAAGCTGCTGGTCCAGACGGAATTTCAGGGCGAGTTTTAAAGACATGCAGTGAGCAACTGGCTGCCGTCTTCACGGACATATTTAACAGTTCCTTAAAAAGCTCAGTTGTACCCACTTGTTTCAAAAACATCACTATTATCCCCGTTCCTAAGAAGAACAAAGTGAGCTGCCTTAATGTCTATCGCCCAGTGGCACTGACCCCCATTGCAATGAAATGCTTTGAGAAGCTGGTGCTGGGACACATTAAGGACACCATCCCAGACACTCTGGACCCACTGCAGTTTGTTTACTGCCACAACAGATCCACTGAAGATGCGATATCGCACACACTTCACACCACTCTGGCTCACCTGGACAATAAAAACTGCTATGCAAGGCTATTATTTGTGGGCTATAGCTCAGCATTTAACACTGTCATCCCAACCAAGCTGATCCACACACTGGTAGGGCTGGGACCGAGTGCCGCATTGTACAATTGGATCCTGGATTTCCTTACCAACAGACCCCAGCGTGTGCAGATTGGCAGTAATACCTCCTCCCCACTGACCCTCAACACTGGCACTCCATTGGGAAGAGTCCTGAGCCCAGTGCTATATTCCTAGTTCACACATGACTGTGTGGCCAGTCACAGCTCCAACACCATCGTGAAGTTTGCTGACGATACCACCATTGTGGGTCTGATCACCAACAACGATGAGACGGCCTACAGAGAGGAGGTGAGGCTCCTGGCAGAGTGGTGCCAGGACAACAACCTGTCTCTAAATGTCAGTAAAACTAAGGAGTTGCTGATTGACTTCAGGAAATAGGATAGGATACGGTTCAGGCACCCATCTACACAGGAGGGGACATTGTAGAGAGGGTCAACAGCTTCAAATTCCTCAGGGTCACCCTCACTGCCAACCTCACATGGACTGAGCACACAGCATCGACCATCAAAAAGGCCCATCAACGCCTCCACTTCCTCAGGCGTCCGAAGAAACCCAGGATCCCCACTACAGTCCTCACCGCTTTCTACAGGTGTGCTGTGGAGTCCGTCTTCACAGGGTGTATTACATCCTGGGGTGGCAGCTGCTCCATACAGGACAAGAAAGCCCTACAGAGGGTGGTCAAAACAGCTCAGGAAATCGGCACACAGCTACCAGCCTTCGAGAACACCTACACCACACACTGCCTCAGAAAGACGATGCGCATCATGAGAGATCATAGTCACCCCGCACGGGCACTTCTCTCTTCCATGCCATCTACAAAACGGCTTAGGTCTATTCGAACCCGCACAGCTAGGTACAGGAACAGGTTTTACCGCACTGCTCTAAGACTATACAACACTAACCAATGTGCCACCTTTAGTAACTAGAGTTGGACTGTTCCCTCCAAACACATTGGTACATTACACTGTCACATTAAGCATTCACATTCTCACACTCTTGTTCTGAGTTCTCTGGCTGTCAGCTGGTATTATTGTTATTATTGTTACCGTTTTTTATTATCATTGCTCCTGCATTTCTCACTTTCATTGTCATTGTTTTGTTTGTGCAGTATTTCTATTGTCCTTGCCCATAGTCTGTAGAGAAGCATTCAGGAAGAATTTTGATACTTGTACGTATGACAATAAATTTGAAACTTGAAACACACACACATCATCTGAACCGCTTGTCCCATACGGGGTCGCGGGGAACCGGAGCCTAACCCGGCAACACAGGGCATAAGGCTAGAGGGAGAGGGGAACACACCCAGGACAGGATACCAGTCCTTCGCAAGGCACCCCAAGTGGGACTTGAACCCCCGACCCACCAGAGAACAGGACCCGGCCCAACCCACTGTGCCACCGCGCCCCCGGAAACTTGAAACTTAAATAACAGATAAACCTTTATGAGCTACTCCTGTAATTTAATGTAAATGTTTATTTATTTTATAAATTATACAGTTTTATACAGCTACTCGTGTGATGAACGTTGGTTCAAATAGTGGAAAGAAAGAAACTAACTGTACTTAAGAATCACACACCTGTATCGTGTCTCTTTCTCCTACTGTAATGAATACATTGTATTTTCTATGAGATGTTCGTCGCTTTGTAGAAAAGTTTCGGATAAATAGATGAATAAGACGCAGCTGCTGTATGTGTCTGATTTATGAATGAATTCTGAATCACACAGCAAGTTTAGCACATGTTGGGGGGGATGAGAGGGACACGGTACAGCAGGGACATCAAACACACTGATAAATTTATTAAAAATATCAACACAGAAAAAGTTCATGTTTTGGACTCACTTGAGTAGGATAAAAGGCTGAAAATAACAGTTCTGTTACATGGTACCAGTGAGGGTAAAATTTACCAGGAAAGTACTTTCAGAGGGAGTGGAAAAGTGTTTGTGTCCATTAAAATCAGCCCCCACACACACACACACACACACACACACACACACACACACACACACACACACACACACACACACACAGACCAATGCCCTTTGTCACCTGGAGCCGCAGGTGTTGAGCTTCCCTGGCTGCTGATGTGCTTGAAAACTTCAGGGGGCGCTGATGAGCTGGGGACACAGCCAGCGAGAAGCACTTCCACATGTTCCTCCACACGGCAGCGTGCGCCACACGTGATCACAGCTGGAGAGAGAGAGAGAGAGAGAGAGAGAGAGAGAGAGAGAGAGAGAGAGAGATTTCCCAGCAGGCACCGGGGCACTTGAGCACGGTTTCAAAACCGTGGCGACTGATGTCGTTCCACACGGTACCATGTAAACGTGACCCTCCGTTCCACACGGAGCGCCGCTGTTTCCACCTAAGCTGCACACCTGTCGGGTGAGCGTGAACAGAGAGCGTAGGAGACTGACCTGGGTGAGAGGGGTTCACACCGGACTCTGGAACGCCGTGGATGGGAAACACCCAGCTGATCTCTGGAATCCTACAAACAGGGGAAGGAGTCAAACGCCGCGGCCAAAGCGAGGTCTTCCTCCTGCGGTGTGCGTCCGGCCTGGACCCTCACCTGCCCTGCAGGACACGCTTGTCCTCTGGAACGTCACACTTCCACCCACAGCCATCCTGCCGCCTCAGCTGGACCACCAGCCACGTTTGAGCGAGCTGCTGGCAGGACGGGCTGAACACCACGGGAACCTGCAGGGTTTCCTGGGGGGCCAGGGGGATACCTGAACACACACACACACACACACCTGCTCAGTGTTCAGGTTATGCCGTGTGGGACAGGTGGCGTGGCCACACGCAGGACATACCATGTGTCCGCTCAAGATGGACACTGAAGACCTGTGGTTCCACTTGCTGGGACTCTTCACTCGTGGAAGGGAGTGGCTCCTTCAAGTTCTGCTCATCATCTGAAAGTGCAGCACATTATGGGTGGCAGAATACCGTGGTAACAGTTGTGTTTCACCTGCCAAGGTGTTCTCATGTATCTTTCCCTCCTGGTCTCACTCCATTGGTTCCAGGAGCTTCCTCTAAGTTCAACACTGTGCCTATGGCCTACAAACCCATCAGTGGGTCAGAACCCCAGGACTTACAGGACCTGATCACTCCCTGCAGCCCAGCAAGTGCTGAACCCCTCCACCTCTGCCCCCCGGTGGTCACAAAAATAGAAGCCCAAAGGTTCTCAGTTCTGCCAGTACTGTGGTGAAATGAGCTCCCTCTTGCCCTCAGAGCTGCTGAATCCCTCCCACATTGAAGAGGGGTCTTGAACCCATCTCTCTGAGAGCCACTTCTCTCCTGATCTCCTTACAGCTCCATCAATGAGTCCAACACCATCTGCTATGATGAACTGTTTGAATGTCACTTCTATAGGAGTTACTGGAGGGATGTGAACCAGCAACATGGTGGTGTCTCACACACACAAGCTGCGTGTCCATCATCCGGTGTGTGCGTCTAAAGCTCTTTGTCTGTTACCGATGCTCTCGTTTACTCTGAGTTGTACTTCACTGTGGGGTAAAGTGTCTGATTAACAATAAAAGTACATGCATCATAGCAAGCGTGTGTGTGTTTGCTCCACTGAGAACTGACACACAGATCACTGCTCTGTGAAGAGGACAGTTTGTGGACGCAAGTCACAGAACGAGGTCAATAGCAAAAGGACACACACGCTCCTTACACGGGGTCTCGTGGGACCCGACTTCGGCATCGACTCTCAGTGTCCTGGGTTTGAGCAACGGAAAGCCCTCACTTGTGGCTTTTCTACACCCAATAAGGTGACGCAGCTCTAGACGTCTCTGGCACCGTCGCCCGCATGAAGAGCTCCCCTTTGCGAGGTGCTTTCGGGATTCGGGTCAGTTACCCGCGAGCTGCTCAGGGCGGTAACCCGAGGGCCGAGAGGTGAGGTAAACGTGGGCGAGAACACTGTGCTCGGTGGGGTTCTGGAAAGGCACGGCGATGGACGTGTGGGACCCGGGGGACGTGGACAGACAGAGCGGCTCCATCGTCCCAGGAATTTGCCCCCGGCCGGAGAGCAGGAACCTCCAGCGGCCGAGCTGCGGGGAGATGAGAGAGGAGGAGCGGGATTCAAACCTAAAACGGAGCGGACGGGTCCACCTCAACGTCCACCCACTCACTGCCAGCGAGTGTCTCCATGTTACACAGTACAGTGCAGCGCGGTTCAGCGTGCAGTGTGGGTCCCGCTGTACCGCGGTACCATTGTACACTGTACCACTGTATTCCTGTACCGCAGTACTGCTGAACCACGTATTCCTATAACACTGTATTACTGTACCATAGTATCATTGTACCGCAGTACCACACCTTTCGTTGTCTCTTTAACTATCCACATGAAATGAAGAATATTGAATACTTATTGAAAATGAAAGCACTTCAGTTCAAAATATCAGCCTCTGTGTGCGTGTGTTTTCACATGTGCAGTTGCGTTCGGTCACTGTTCTAAAATCAGCCGTAATTCTGTACCCGTCAGTAGTTGCAGGTTTACCTGTGTTCACCGTCTATTGTTTTCTGTGTGCGTTACCTGTGTGCAGGTGAAGGAAACACACGCTGTGTGATCGGGTCCCAGCGAAGATGGATAAAACTGCACCGGTACTTGAGTAGAGGAGTGCGGTGCCACGGTAACCTGAACATGCAACACAGGAACACGTGCGCGTGCACGTACACACACACACACACACACACACACACACACACACACACACACAAACGTGTGTTACCAACATCTCTGTAGTATTACAGCAGAAACAAAACATGACTTGAATAAGACGAGAGCCCTCGACTTCCCCGTGTCGCGCGCTCACCGGCCGCCGCGTGTCCAGCAGCACACGGAAGTTCCGTGGGTTGCTGTTGGCAACATCCATCTCCAACATCTCATCCGTGTTGTTGACGAGCGGGATGAAGACGAGTTTCCATCTGCGCAGGAAAGCGACAAAAGCGTGAAGGTGAACAGCAAACATGCAAATACACACGCGTGTTCCCACTGCAGCGACGACGTCAGAGGACCCGCAACCGTACAGGGACACGAGACACGGAGCGAGGAGAGGCTCCCTGCCACACTTTGGAAATCAGTTTTGGCAAAACTCATATTCACCACCTCATTATTTAAGCGTCGCTCAGACAAACCCCTTTCAGCACTAATGACACAGCGGAGGAAACGCTTTCTGGGGGGGACTCTGTCCATGTGGTCGCCAAGGGCAACGGCCTCAACAGCAGCAGCAGCAACTCTCCCGGGGCGATGCGAACAGGAAACACGGTTAACTTGCACACGTGTCCCCCTCTCCACGAGCGATGTCGTGCACGTACGTGCGGACACTCACCTGCCCAGCTCACAGGTACACGGTGGAATCACTGTGGGCTTCGGGGAGTCGGCCAGCAGGTCCAACTGGTACCAGAACTCTCCAACGAGCTCCGACTGGAAGATGATGCTGCATGGGGAAACACACACACACACACACACACACACACACACACACACACACACACACACACACACACACACGGTATTACTGCTCTCCTCATTGTCTGTTTCTTTCTCTGTGTGTTTACATTTATTCATTTTGTCATTTTGTTTCACCAAAGCAACTTAAATCATTATATGGTTTACACTGATTTACCCCTTCGTAGAGCAGGGTAATTAAGTACAGCAGGTAGTGGGATTCGAACCCCGGCCTTTCAGGGTGTAGGAATCCACAATTTAAGGTCACTTTAAGATCGACCGACCGACCGTCTGTCTGTCCCGTGTTGTCGTGTGAAAACATCAGCGTGATACACCTTGCTTGTGGGCATTCAAGACAACATCCGTAGAATGATTAGATCAAACCTACAACTGAAAGGGTCTGATCACAGTGAGCACTTGTGATTATTTGCATCTAAATGAAACTGTGTGAGAATGTTGACATATCCCAGTTCTTGTCACCGGATCGTGGTCAGACCATTCGGTGATGAGGAAGTCTGGGGTGGCTAGCTGTCGGGGGTTGGTTCCTGTGAAGGCTTCCTTGCCTTTGATGCTTTGTCCGAAGGTATCACCTCTAAAGCTTTGTGTAAGGTCACACCTTTAAGGACTGCTCACTGAATGCCTATAAAACCAAAATGTACGTCTCCCTTAGTTAGACTTGATGACTACAGCGTGAAACGGCGCGTTCCGACGTTGCGGACCGATGCTCTCGTCTGCAATAAAGAATCCTGCTGAAGATACTTCCAAGTCTCCTGGTCTTCTCTGCAAATTCCAACAAGGGCCAAAGGCAGCACCGGAAACCCTGCGTTCCCTACCTGCCCATCTTCCTGCCGACTGTCGTTGGGGAAAACGTCACCAAGTAGGAGCTTTTTCCCCCGGGGGGGACACACACGCGAGTGTCACCCGTCAACCCAACACCTTCGACATACACCTGCAGCTGCAGCGGCTGAGGCTTCGGGTTCGAGACGGGGATCTCCATGGTAACCGAATTCTGGAGAGAGACCAGCAGAAGAGCGAGCGTGTGTGTGTCTCTCCTGGCACTGTGAATACCCTCATTTTCTCACTCATATCCACTGTCCCCACCTGGAGGCGCTCTCACCCACCTGGACAGTGCACTGTAGTGGTACCACGGTAACCGGCTCTCCAGGAACACAGAGCACCTCCAAAGAGAACCACACCTCGTACGGTTGGAGCAGGTCACCTGGGGACAGCACACCTCACGGACTTGCACACCTCACACAAACGGTGTAAATGCAGAGCCAGGGCATTTTCGCGCTGAGATACCGTGGTAAGGGCTCAGGAGCAAGAACTGCTATCACAGCTGCTATCACTCCGCTGGGGGTCTCACCTTCCTCGTCCCCTCCGGTGGCGCTTACATCCTCGTCCAGCTGCTCGGCTACGAAGGACATCACTCCTGAAAGAGGAACGTGGTCAACATGGGGCAGGAAGTATCCAGGGACGTGACGCTGAGAGACCCCGGTTGATGGAAACATCTCCATCCCAGAGGGACAGAGCACTGGGGGAAAGAAGGGACTTGATGACACGTGACACGTTCTGAGTCCCTGGGTCCCTCATTATTGACACTTTTATCAGGTCATGACTACATGTACAAATACATATTGATCACATAATCAGTTTTACCCCCGGTAGCTCATAGGTTTCAGTCCTGCCCTCGCTGTGTCCACACTGTCCAGTTGATGTTCTCTACCAGCTTCCCCTTTGCCCAATCCGTACTGATCATCATGACTGGGAATTTCAGCATAACACACACACACACACACACACACACACACACACACACACACACACACATACACACGAATCCAATCACACACTCACCTCTGCAAGTTCCTCGTTTCCATGGCGACACACTAAAAGTGTAGGGTACCACTTTACCAGGTTTAATGTGCACAGCTGCAGGACCACTGACAATGGACAGGTCTGAGATGACCTGTATTGCAGGGAGAGGTACACAGTGTAAGACACGCGCACGCCCACACACACACACACACACACACACACACACACAACTAGTTTCTCACACACCGGGATCTCAGCTTACGAACACGGTGACTGGAGTTACTACAAAATCACTTTCATCACAAAGTCGCATAACACAGATGTCCTCTATTTATGCGGTAGGAAATGCAGCGGCCGTGCGGTGGGAGCGCAGCGGGAATGCAGCGGCAGGGCAGTGTTGCGGTACCTTGCAGGTGAACCGCTGCTGCGTGTAGTTGGGCACGTGAAGCAGGCTCTGCGTGACCTCCCCAACGGGGCAGTGAATGAGCACATGGTCCTGGGCCCTGGAGCGCTCAGCCACCCCCCACAGGGTAACAGTCTGCTCTGTGTCGTCGGCATCGTTCAGCAGCGACAGGGAGCCCTGGGTACAGAATCGTTCCCCCCAACACACACATACACACACGAGAAAACTCTGATTTACACACTGTCAAAATGTGGTGGATTAATTGATCTTTGTTTACACACACACACACACACACACACACACACACACACACGCGCGCTGACTGAAGCTGCTTGTCCGAAACAGGGTCGCAAGCAAACCGGAGCCTAAACCGGCAGTGCAGGGCTAGAGGAGGAGGGGACACACCCAGGATGGGACACCAGTCCATCACAAGGCACCCGAAGCGAGACTCGAACCCCAAACTCACCAGAGACCAGGAGCCGGCTAAACCCGCCGCACCGCCGCGCCCCCTTATCTTTGTTTATCGATCTGTTAGTAACTATTCACTGCAGTCGTCAGTTTTCAGCTGAAGGGACCTGCGGCCACTGAAAGGCCAGCAGGCAAAGCGCTGATCGACTGGACGCACGTAGACAATAACAATATTAATAAGAAAAGAAAAACAATAATGACAATGGTTATTACAACCAGAGTCTCACACACACTCACTCACTCACTCTCACACACACAGAGATGAGGACGACCCTGCCTCTGTCCCGCTACCTGGACGATACACTTGCACGTTGGTTTGAAGCTCACGGGGTAGGAGAGCGTCTGTCCGGCCCCCACGTACGCCTGGGAGGGGCCGTGGAAGCCCCGCCCAGCCAGCCGAACCCGCAGCCTCCAGTCCTCCGCACTCGTGTTGCTCTGGGGGAAAAACACGCGCACGCATGCACCCGCGCACACAGACACACACAGACACACACAGAGATAGTGTACATACACACTCATACTGTACACAGTTCCCAGGACAACGTGTGTGTGCTGTTTCTTCTCATTTCAGGATTTTAATTTTCTTTGCTTAATTCACACTTCAACAGCTATATATATTTTTTCTGTTTTATTAGTCAGCACAGCAACTCTGGGTCCCAGCAACAAACTATGTCCCTCTTTTTACCATATTTACTGTAAGTCCCTGTGGGAAAAGTACAATAAAAGGACTGCGACAGGCTGTGAACGTGTGCGGTAGGACATGAAAGCAGACGCGTGCGCGTGGGTTCGACCGCAGGGGCATTAAAGGCGGCTCACGCGCTGGACCACTGACCAGTGGGATCTTCTGCGTGACCGAGGAAAGCGCAGTTGTACTGAACTCCAGCAGGGCGGCGCTACCGTTGCCATGGACCACAACCTCGAGGCAGTGAACGCGCACGTCGCGCCACGACCGCAGGACCAGCTGGCAGCGGTAGCGACCGCAGGTTCTGGGCTGGAAGCGAAGGGTCAGCGAGCACACGGGACTCCCTGTGTCGGCACACACACACACACACACACACACACACAGAGTACATGTGTCCACAGTACACACACACTAACTCTAACCCAGGACAGGTGTCGTCTCTACGAGTCCTGAACCTCAGCTGGGCAAGGGATTCGAACTTGTAACCACTGTATCACCTGCTGCCCTCAAGTGAGCCATATTACCTGGGCCAGCAGGGGGCGCTGTAGTTAGTGCTGCCAGTTGGCACTCTAAAGGTACAGGTTGGAATCCCCCTGCCTCCTGGTGTTCACGAGGATACTTGCCCTGGACTGCCGCAGTGAAACTTACCCTGTTCTATAAGTGTGTAAATGAGTGTAAGTCACTGTGTGAGAGTAATGAAAAAATGAAGGAAGGAATACAGTCCATGAAAAAACACTGCTCACCTGGCGGAGACTCGGCAGGTCTTTCGCCCCACAGGGACACTCGAGCTGCGCGGCACACAGGCAGAGAGATGCATTCTGGGAGGATGAAGCAGTCGGGCATGGAGCACTGCACCGTGTAGAGCACCGCCTGCGTGTGAGCGCCCTCTTCTGGCTGGAGCATCTGGGGCAAGAGAGCAAGGGCGACCGGGTTGAGCTGGCCCGCCACCCTCACTACCCACCCCCACACACACACACACACACACACACACACACACACGCACACACACACACATTTACATTACATTTACATTTAGTTATCTATCAGACACTTTTCTCCAAAGTGACTTCCAATGGATACTATGTAGTGTCATCAGGCCACACACCTTATTCACTGCAGTAACTTACACTGCTAGATACACTACTTACACTGGGTCACTCAACCATACATCAGTGGAACGCACACACTCACACACACACTCTCTCTCTCTCTCTCTCTCTCTCTCAGCATGACTGTGAGAGGAAACCAGAGTACCCAAAGGAAACCCATGCAGACACAGAGAGAACATGCAAACTCCACACAGACTGGGCGGGGATTGAACCCACGTTTTCTCGCACCACCCAGGTGCTGTGAAATATGCCGCCCTACCCCAGCCCCCACCTGCCCCAGGCGGTCAGTGGTACCTGAGAGGCACCGAGGGCCCACGTGGCCACGCCTCTGCGCACGCTGCTGCAGCTCAGAGTTCCGGCCCGGTGGCGACGCTCTCGCTCCAGTGCCGACATGCGCTGCACCCCCACGGTGGCGAGAGCGCGCTCCCACGCCTCGTTCACCACGGGCACCAGCAGCACCTCCCGCAGCTCGGATCTCACGTCGCACCTGAAGCAGAGAGGCGCCTGTGGAGCACTGGCGCCCCACGCTGGACACGCACACAAGAGAGAGGAGCGGTGCGACACGTGTGAGCAAGTCCACTGACATGAGACTGGAGCACAGTGCAGTCTGTAGGTCCGGCAGCAGGTGGCGCCATGCAGAGCAGCGCTTTGGGCGTCACTGGACCCTACAGAATGGACTGGAGTACGGTATGTACAGTGGCTCATGCATCTGTACAGCAGGGCAGTGTTACACACACACACACACACACACACACACACACACACACACACACACAGAAGACAACGTAAAGACACCAATTCACTGCATGTCTTTGGACTGTGGGAGGAAACCAGAGCACCTGGAGGAAACTCCCACAGACACAGGGAGAGCCTAGGAGAGGCTGTAAGGGGATCAAACCCACATCCCATCCCTCCACCCAAACAGTGTGGGGCACCAGTGCTCTCTGCTGAGTCACTATGCTGCCCTTCCAGTCAGGGTTAGGGTAAAAGTTCTGGTAAAGTTATGCTGAAGATTGTGGTAAAGGATAGGTTTAGGCTAAAGCTTATGGTAAAAGTTATGGTAAAAGACTGGGGTTAGGGTTGTTTACCCTGAGTTGTGAGATTATCTGTTAAATTGATGCCGAAAAAATTCAAGTAAAAATTACACTGCTGTACAAATGGGTAAAAATTACTCTTTTGAGAGAAGCGAGAGCTGACTTAATAACTAATGTAGCACCAAATTCGCATCACTCAGATGTTTACACTGTTTACTCTCTTTACTCAGTTTACTCCGTTTACTGTTAGTTTACTCTCGCTTTGCACTCTGTTTACTCTCAATTTACACACCCAGAGACCCTGCAGCCCTTAATTCGACTCGACTGACTCTCAATCCCAACACGTTTCACACAAATCTGCACCAGTGCACCTTATACTTATGATTTATGTATTTTTATGATCAGCAGCGGTGGAGCTGCACCTGGACAGAAGGAGGCAAGCACTCGCTCACCGAAGGCGCTGCTCCTTCCAGAGACGACGCTGGGACTGGGCTCTGCGCTCAGCGGGGTGGGGAGGGGCAGCTCTGCGGTGGCCTCGACCAGATAGACGAGGTCCCCCACCTGTCAGGTGCGTACAGGTGAGTAGGTCAGTACAGGTGTGAACAGTGGAGTACAGGTGTGTACTGGTCTGTACTGGGGAGTACAGGTGTGTACGGGAGAGTACTTGTGTGTGGAAGTGGGGGGGGGGGGGGGTCTGCACTAACGTTTTTCTGAAAAATTAATGAGACAAAGAAATTAATGAGGTGTGATAAACCCGAGTGCGTGTGCGCGTGTGCGTGGACGATACCTCCTGGCCGAGCAGCAGCACGCAGCAGTACACTCTGCCCAGGTGGAAGGGCACGTAGTGAAGGTCCAGGTGAGCGGCCCCCCCTGCCTGCAGCCACACACACCTCACTGGGCTGAAGAACTCGGGTACAGCCGTCTCACTGCCTGGGGAGAAGGAGACACCACGCGTGCGTGTGTGTGTGTGTGTGTATATGTGTGTGTGTGTGTGTGTGTGTGTGTGTGTGTGTGTGTGTGTGTGAGAACTGCCTACTGACCAGGGTCCAGGAGAAAAGCCTCGTTGCTCTCTGGCGCCTCCAGGGTTCCGTCCATCTGACTGGGAGAACACAGACGGTTGAGTCACACACAGAGACACACACACCAGGCTCAGCGGTCAATTGGACCAGAAGAACAAAAGGCAGGACCCCTCGCACACAGGTCATCACGTGTTCCAATCCCAGACTGGGCCACCAGGACCGAGGCGGCGTCCCTCGTGGCACTGGGTGATACATGATGATCCGTATCGATCCATTTCCGGCCCTGATGGATATTAGAAATCCGAGGGCTGGTCTCGTTCCAGAAGCTGTACTGCATTTGTACCATAGTGTTCATCGTGCTGTACAGTATTTACGGTATTCCATACGTCACTTTCTCCCTCTTTGTTAATAAAGCTGCGAACTGTCAGGAGCCGGTTATCGAACACGTAACAACTCTTTATATTTTCGGTGCTTTTCTTCAAAGCTGCTTGCAGCGTCGAGTTACTTACACTGATGTACCCATTTATACAGCAAGGTAAATTGTACCGTGTACTTGATCGAGGGCACCTCACCTGCCCTGATCTCACCTGTTGCGCTGCTCTTCGCTCACGCCGATGATGCTGTCGAAATTTGAGCCCTCGGTCACGCTGGTGTCCAGCGGCGCTTTCAGTGGGTTTTCTCTCGACTGGACGAGCAGCACCCTGGGACAGACCACACGTGTCGTCAGCGACACCGGACGGACCGCGGGGAGGTGGGGGCGGGGCGCGGGGGTGAACCCCTCCGGTGTGTCGAAGGGTGAGGAGCTTCTCACCTGAACTCAGCGTCCTCGGCGAAGGGGTTCAAAACCCTCAGCTGGATGCGCTTGAGCTCGTAGCAGGGGGCTGCGCACCTCACCGTTCCCTGTGTGGAGAAACACGGGGCTCGGTGGCCTTGTCGGGGGTGGGGCTGGGTACGAGCTCGCGGGGGTCACACTCACGCGGGGGGGGCTGTGCGTGACGCGAGAGCGCAGGGTGAAGGACAGCGTGGCTCCTTGAGGGTGTGAGGACAGGCGGGGCGTCAGCAGCAACACGGCTTCCATGGGCCGCAGGGAGCTGCTGTGGACCTGGAGGAGCACCTTGGTGTGACCGCTGCGGGGGGACATGGAGAACATGTGGAGCTGCGCGCGTGTGTGTGTGTGCGTGCGTGCTTGCGTGTGCGTGTGCATGTGAGAAACACACTCACTGCGGAGGGATGCAGACCGTGGCCCCGTGTGGCAGGCTGAAGTGCGGAGCTTCCTGCCCCACGATGGACGCGTGGTACACGAGCCGCTTGGGCGACGGGTTTTTCACGCACAGCTGTGGAACACGCACGGGTTTTGTGGGGCAGGGGGTCACACTCAAATTTTGCGCGTGAAAGCCGTGCCAAGACCCACCTCCCTCGTCCAGGTGTCGTCCAGGCGGCCCGAGAGCGCCACCGTCTGCCTGGGAAGGTACTGCGGCAGCTTCTCGTACAGAAGAACGCAGAGCATCAGCAGCTGGACAGGGTTCGGGTCCGAGATCTCTGCGGCCTGAAGAACACGGGAAGGAACGGTCTTTACCATAATACACGGTAACCACGTAAAGGACTTTACCGTAGTGTTGTCCGTTTACTGCTCGGGAGCTTCTGCTCCTTATTCTCTCTTCCGTGGTTACAGTGGTGCCTCTTTCCGGTTTTCCATATTAAATATGATCAGATCTTTCTGTCGTATCCGGGCCTGAGAGACTTTCGTATCATTTATTCACTTCTCTGACACTTCCCTCCAAAGAGACGTACAAAGACACATTACCTACAATTATCGAACAGCACAGACTGCTGGGTAATTTTACGGGAGCAGCTGAGCATAAGGACCTTGTTCAAGGGGATTACAGCCGTAGGTAAGATTCGAACCCGCGACCTTTCGGGCCAAAAGGAGCAGCTCTAACCGCTAGGGCTAGGCTACCGGCTGCCCCAAGAACAACCAAACTTCCACTGATGGGGCTCAGCCTGAGCCACCCAGCCAGTGGGTGTGGAATAATAAAACATTCTGCCACAGGTGTGCAAAGTGTACCTGTCCCTGCACAGCCACCGCTTGTGTCACCTTTCGCTGCGATGACTGCAACTGAACTCTTCCTGTAACTCCTGACCAGGGTCTCACATCACTGTGGAGGAACTCTGTCCCGCTGCTCCAGGCAGAGGAGAGAAGTGCTTCTCACAGGAGCCAGCGTCCCGTCATGTGTCTGATGCCGAGTGGCGCTGAGTGTTGGTGATGCTGAGCGATTCTGAGTGACACCGAGTGTTGGTGATGCTGAGTGACATCGAGTGTCAGTGATGCTGGGTGGCGCAGAGTGTCGGTGATGCTCAGTGATTCTGAGTGACACCGAGTGTCGGTGATGCAGAGCGATGCTGAGTGACACTGTGCGTCAGTGATGCTGAGTGATTCTGGGTGATTCTGAGTGACATCGAGTGTCAGTGATGCTGGGTGGCACAGAGTGTCGGTGATGCTGAGTGATTCTGAGTGACACCGAGTGTCAGTGATGCTGAGTGACACTGTGAGTCAGTGATGCTGAGTGATTCTGAGTGACACCGAGTGTCGGTGATGCAGAGCGATGCTGAGTGACGCTGAGCGTGTTGCAGCACCTGGATGTGGAAGGGCAGGCGGAGCTCCCGCAGCGCTCGGCACACGATGAGCCCATTGTGCAGGTTCTGCTCCAGGCTGCTGCCGCTGCTGAACATCCTCCGGAAGCGAGCGGGGATCTGAGGACGGACGACAGACAGTGAGCGGCTGCGCAGGCGGAACCCGAAGAGTCGCCGCTGCGCACCACTGCGCACCACTGCGCAGACGTTTGCGTACCAGGAAGGGGCAGTAGGCAGCCAGAGCCGTGGCCAAGACGAGGCCGTCCGCCAGGTCCGCGTCAAAGTTCGCGATGCACCTGGGCGGCGGGACGTCACCTGGACAGCAGAACACAGTGGGCAGAAGCACAGCCGACACCACGAGGGTCACATTGCCTGCGTTACCGCGGTCCGTCTCCGCAGCAGCGCACGGTGCAGCACGACAAATGAGGGTGAAATCGGCCGTGTCCACAGACCCCCGTCGGGTGCCCGTCTGGGCCACTGAGACAGCAGACAGGACAGGATGTGTAAACACTGTGCAGGTGAGTTGCATTAAGGGGGTCCTACACCCTCGTTCTCTGGGTTCTCTGGGCTGGAAACCCGGCTCACTTTCACGCCACAGCGTTCAGTCGTTTTTAAAGCAGGCAGGCGAACGGAATACAATTAAAAATTTAAAAAAGCAGAAAATTTTTTACATGTTTGAAAGCTAAAACACAAAAATTTGGAGCACAATGAGTCACTGTCGTTGAACCACAAAATACATTTACAGCAGTGAGAAAAAAAAAATGTTTTGGTCCAGTTTTTACTGAACCACACACACACACACACACACACACACACACACAGCGTCTCACCATCATAAAGCTGCGGGTCCCACACTGTCCATCTCATCTTCTGGAAGGTGCAGTTGAGCCAGGTGAGGAGTCTCCTCTCCCAGGTGGAGTAGATGTTCCTAGACTGCGGATCCAAGTCATCACGTGCAGTGTGGTCCTCATCTTCGCAGCCTGGGTGACATCCCCAGCTTCCCTTGGTGACTCGTGGGAGGACAAACACCTGTGGACGCACAGAGGTGATTCTCAGAGACACGCGGAGGGACACTGAAGTGGCAAGGACAGAGGGGGGGCCGAGCTCTTGCCTTGTAGGTCTGCAGGAGAACATCGGTCCAGACCCGTCTGCTCAGCGACTCGAAGTCCTCATCATCCAGCTTTATGGAACCGGTGACCAGGACGTCCTGCTGGTCCTAAGACGGTAGACATGTCACTGCTGTCCCCTGACCAAGTTGGGGCCGCAAAGCCAACGCGCCCACAACAGAGACACTCACTTGCAGGGACAGCCAGAGCCGGAAGTCCTGAGGCTCCAGCAGGTGCTCCGGTCGAACATGAGGGAAACTCGCACCTTGATCACTGGGACAGAGAAGCGAAGGCTGAGGATCTGCAGCGCTCACCGACCGCTAACTGCGCTACTTGTGCTGCAGCTGGTGAACCGTGGGACATGAAGCCCATGTCCCTCAGCCAACAGCCGTGCGTGGACCTGCGATGAAGTCTCTGTGGTCGACCTTCTCAAGGTCAGCGGTGCGAACGGCCGACCCAGTTATGGAATATAGTCAGTGCCCGGTTCAGGTCACATGAGGTCAGTATCGATGCGCTCTCAGGATTGTGCCCTCTTTGGACCGTGTTCAATACTGCCCGCTTTAGTGACGGCACTCAGGAGCCCGTCTCCAGGTCATTGACCGCAAGTGCGGCGCACAAATAACAATTCCATCTGCGCAGGGATTAGAGACACAGAAAAGTACAAAATGGCACAGAACAGGATGTTCAGCAGTGACCACGTCCACAGTAAATCAGTGCAGAAGTGGGGGACACAGATATTTTTAAATTTTGGTGCGTGTTTTTCAACAAATTTACACTGAAATAACCATATGTGGTCGCTGGAGCACACAGCGGGGGGTGTTGGGGGTCCACCACCAGTCACGGTTAGCGGCAGAGCTTCAGTCCCCAACCCTGCCAAACATGACCGGGCAGTGACTGTGGTTAAAAACAGACAACATACCAATCCTCGTACTCAAGGTCAAAGGTCACACAATAACTGGTGTCACAAGCACATTACTTCTTGCGGCTGCAGCTCCAGCTGTTCCTGCCGCTCACCTGAGGAAGGTGAGGAGAGCTCCGTGGCGCCGGCGCAGCAGCCGCACGCGTTCGGGGGCGGAGCCACACAGCAAGTGGCCGCCGCCCACCCCGGGGGGGAGCTGCCCGCCCAGATGAAGTACCATGTCGTAAACAGTGCGGGCGCCCAACGCTGGGGGGAGCGAGGAGCCGCCCTTCTTGTGAGTCGAACCCGAGGCCTGCACCTGACACACGGCCCTACGGAGTAAAAGGGGGCTTGTTAACGAACCGGTCGGGATGACTGAGCGACGACCCGGGTTCCGCGGCGCGGCTCTTCTTGCCTCCTGAAGCTCCGCGGCAGGGCGACGGGGTTCGGACCCCTCGGCCACCCGAACTGGGAGAACCAGCGCTGCGTGGCCCCCAGGACGGCGTCGAAGAAGAGCCCCTCCTCCGAGCCGCGCGGGGGGGAGCGGGGCAATCCCAGCATCCCCATCCTGTCGCTCAGGTCGTCGCTCATCCCGTCGCTCACGTCGTCGCTCATCCCGCCACGCGGACCAATGCTCGCGACCCAGGCCTCCGTCCTGCCCGAGCTCTCGGCGACGCCCCCCGGCCACGACTCCGGGCACACGGGGCCTGAACACAGGACACCTTAGGGGTCGTGAACTTGCTGGGGAAACACCTGCATCCCACCCACAGGGCTGGAACTTTTAATCTCATCCGTGTTTCCACTTTACTCCGGTAAACTCATAGGCAAGTTATCCTACTGCACTGACTGTGTGTTAGAGACTCATGGCACCTCGTGAACTCCGTAAGGGACAGTACCGTAGTGCCCCCTCCTCACACCGCTGCTGCGCACACATATTGAACGTATTAAGGTGATCGTTTATTGTTACGATATAATCAAGTATTATTTTGTTCTCTGTAATGAGGGCAACCTGTGTAACAGGTTACATTCGGGAGAGGAAGGCAGGTGTCACTCGTCGCGCTCATGTCGGTGGAGTTGAACACAGAGGGTTGGAACCAACACTGCAGTCTCACCAGACAACAGCTGCTCAGTGCCGGAGCTGGAGGAGGAGCCTGATCCAAGTCCCGCCTCATCTGTCAGCTGGGACCACCCACATTCTGCACTCAGGTATCCTGGGGAGCACCGCGCACGCACACACACGCACACACACACACGCCCGGAAACATGTGTGGCTGTCCATCAAGAGCAAACATAATCACTTTGTGCATTTAAATTTGCAAAGAAGCATTTAATTATTCTTTTGAAGTGAAATTTTTCTCCACGGTGCTGTACAGTTTGAACAACATTCGAACACCAAATTCATAGACAATCATAGCAGATGGTGCTGGACTCATTGATGGAGCTGTCAGGTGGTGGCTCCAAAAGAGACGGGTTCGAGACCCTTCTTCAAATGTGGGAGGGATTCAGCAGCTCTGAGGGTCACAGGAAGCTCACTACACACCAGGAGCAAAACTGAGAACCAATGCAGTTTGGATTTTGCACCTTTTATGTGTGTGTTTGCCCTAGTTACTGTTGCCATGCTGAAATGGCTACGAAGCCACACGCATGTTCAAACGTACCGCTGTTAGAGACTTCGGGCGGGTTGGGGCGGCGAAGTGCCAGGTGGGGCCACAGGGTCAGCAGGCAGTTTTCGGTCACAGCACACACTTGGAGCTGGAAGCTGAGCGCAGAGTCTAGCGTGAACGGGTCGGACTCGCGCACACGGCTTCTTAGCTATGCAGCACGACTGTGAACGAGTCGAGCAGAAGACTGGTGCCGACACTAATGTGTCTCGCAAGGTGTTTGGCGAAGGAACGAGACCCCAGGAAGAGCCGAGGAGGGAGTTTCCGCTCAAGCTCCACCCCCCCAGTTAACCTGAGCCAGGTGAGCAGCTCAGCTCCGCCCTCGAGCCCCCGACATGGGACACACCTGTGGTTCTCCTGGTCCACAAAAGTGATGAGAGATGTGCAGGCGACGGGCGACGGGGAGCGGAAGGTAACCACACAGATGAAGGGCTCAACAAGCCCTGATGCTGGAACAGCGTCACCATGAGGCAGGAGGACAGAAAAAGGCTCCAGTTCGCTTCCGTCCTTCAGCTGGACTTTCTCTACCTGGACTTGCAGGGAGGGGCTCCTGGGTTCATCACAGGTCACCCCATAGAGAAGAGAGAAAGGTGAGTGTGGAGAAGAGGCAGGGACACAGGACAGAGGGACGATCTCTGAGGGGCTCCGTTACAACAAACTGTGGGGGTCACTCTTGATGGTCAGGTTGGTGCTGGAGATACCTACTGCTGACAGGCGGGTTGGTGGTGGAGATACCTGCCTGGCAAACCCCGACAGGAGGAGACACACGGTGGCTCGGGTAGACGTGTCCACAGGCACCGGTGGGAGGAGGAGACGCGGCGGCCGAAACGTGACGGAGGGCAGAAGCACCGAGGCGCTCAGGTGAAGTTGTCTGTAGGGATGAATCTTCTCCTCAAACAGGAAGAGAAACAGCTGAGTGCTGATTGCCTGTCCTCCTGCAGGGGGCAGTAAACACGCCAGATACACGCTGTACGTTACACTGCTATGCACGCAACACGGTAAACAGACACAACTGGTGTAAAAGTTCCTCACCGAGGTAGACACCTGGTGCTGAGCTTCCAGGTGAGAAGGTCACGCTGACACACACCGACTGCTCAGGCTCCAGCGTTCCGCTGTCCGGAGACACGCTGAACACGTCCCCTGGATCCCCGGGAGGTGCTGTGCTCTCGAACCTCCAGGCGACCTCTTCCTGGGAGATGTTCCTCAGCTCCAGCACCTGCAGAGCAGCGTGTTGGAGGTTCCAGAGGGAAGAAAGACACCATAAAGACCTCCATAGACAAGCCTCACCTGAGGATCAGGTGTCGCAGAGGACCTCTCCGAGGACTGCAGCTCAAAATGGACAATGGACGGGGACGCGTCCAGCGGGGCCCGGAGAGCTGGGTGGTGGAGCAGAGTCAGATGTACAAACACAGAGATAGAGACTGAAACCGATGAACAAACAAACAGAGGTACAGACACTGAGATACAGACATACACGGAGTGAAAGTGACACAGAATAACTGAAAACACTAATACGCAGATGATACACACACCTGTCGCCTGCACCCTGCAGGTGGGCGTTGCCACGGAGACGGCCCATGAGCGGGGGGTGATGATGTGCTTGCTGTTCGCTGACAGCGTTTTAGGGACAGAGCTCGGTGGGGGTGAGGGGGGAGAAAGGCCGTTCAGGGTTACGGGCAGAAGGAAGTCATAGGCCGCTACCTGGGGGGGGGGTCGGAGCACAAGATAAGGCAACATCCGTCGTCCAACACGACATCGTCCGACACGACACTGTCCAACAAACACGCACTTGTTTGGGGCAGAAGACGAGCAAACACTCCACAGTCTCCTGACCATCCATCTCCACCGAATATGTGTGCGGTTCTGGATCTCCGTCTGCGGGGAATACCACGGTAAAACAGGAGAGCTCAGCGGGGATGGACACGGAACTCGTTTTCACAGCTCTCCTACACCCGTAACACGCTACCAACGTGCCTGTGACCCGCTTTCGGCGGAGCTCCACGCTGAACTCCCGGTGTCGGGACAAGTCGAAGCGGAGCACGGCTCGGCCCAGGGAGCGATTCTCCAGGGAGAAGGGAAGGGCCCGGCGCGAACCGCAGTAAACGCCGTGGAACTGGAGCGATTTCTGCCGGTGAAGGACCGGGGGGGACCAGGTAACGGGTGAAGACAGAACCGCGGTTCGCAGTGCCGACGTCTCTCAGCAAAACGGTACAAAGTGTACAAAACTGTTGTCCAAGGAGCGCAGTGGCACTGACAGCTGCGCGACGGACACTCACCACACCGATGGACACCCGAGGGGGGGTCACCGACCCTCCGAGCCGGAGCTCCAGCGCCCTTGCGTTGCGCAGCGCGATCTGGACAGGACACACACCTGCTCAGTCACTGTCCGCACACATGGCTGTTTACCGCCTCAGGGAGTCGCCATGAACAAATGCGGTGCTTTTTACAAACCGTATGAATGTTTCTTCAGCGCGAACAAAGGCAGGGGACAGCGAGAAGTTACTTTTACTACGGTACCTCGGTAAACGTGTGTAGATATCGCGCTGTTCAAAGCACCTGTTGAACACACAGCCTCTGACTGTGCAGAAAAAGGTGTCGCTTTACTCCGTTACGGTTCTGTCACCTTCTCGCAAGGTTTACCGCTTTACACGGCGGGGTATTTATACCACAGCAGTTTGGGGTAAACTTGGTACTCAAAGGCAACGGAGCAGTGTACGGGGGGTAGGATTAGAACCGACAACCTGCAGGTTACGGGTCGTCATCCTCGTGCAGTTCCACAGCGTGCCCTACCGTGGTAAACATGTGAGGAGGGACAAGAGGGGATTTACTCTCCCCCACCTGACATGCGTGGTAACTTTCACTAGATGGACATGAGTAAGGATCCTGAACACAGTGACCTACTGGAACTGACAGTCTGGGGTGTTTTCATTTCCAAAGCAGAGTCGAGCGTCGCACCTCCCAGGAACGTTCTAGAAGGTCTGCACACGTACGTGATGTTTATACTGGGTAAAACATTACATGAATGTGCAAACTGTCCAGGCAGCAGAAACACGTGGCCTCTTCACGTACAAATATCCAGTTTCACCGGCTGGGTGTTGGGTCCCGACCCGTGAGCCGTGAGCTCTCACCTCCACTCTGGTGTCAAACTTGACGACAGCCTCTGGGGTGAAGAGCACCTCAATCTCTGTCTGACCGCCTGCTGGGACCACACCCTCCTGAGGGGAGACAGTCATCCCGAGGACAGGGTGCACATCAGAAACCTGCACACACAAAAAGAAGTGGTAGTATTCCAAATCTTCACATCAAATGAAATTTTAATGTGTGCAGTATTTCTACTATTAATATTCCTTACATCTCAATCTGAACAAAAGAGTTAAAGAAGGAAGAGAGGAGATGTGGTAAACATGGTGATTTCTGACAGTTTCAATATATCGCTGAAGGTCTCCTCTGCATCACATTGCTGGTGTTCGGAAGCTCCAGTTGAATTACAGAAAGGAGATGCGAACATGTGGAACTACTGATGGTACGGTGATGACAGGTGAAGAGAACTGATGAGGAGTGAAGAGGAGCGATGAGGAGAGATGAGAAGTTAACAAGAACAATAAGGAGCAGTTAGTGTAGTGGTTAGGGCAACTGCCTTTGGACCCAATGGTTGAAGGTTTGAGCCCCACCTCTGGTTGTAGTAGCCTTGAGCAAGGTACTTACCCTGAATTGCTCCAGTAAAATTACCCAGCTGTATAAATAGGTAGATAATTGTAACCTTAACATTATAAGTTGCTTTGGAGAAAAGTGTCAGCTAAATGAATAAGTGCAAATGTGAGGAGAGTTGAGGAGTAATGAGCCCCTTGGTTGTTCTCATCTTTGGCTCCTCGTGGTGATGACTCTGCGCTCTGGGCCCATGAGGACGATGGACCTCGCTGGACCCCCGTGTTGTAAAAGTGTGACCTTCTGACCAAGGGATCTGCACGGCGGAGAAGGTGCCGCACCTGGAAGAAGGCGTCCTGGTGACCCGTGTTGTGTAGCATGGTCCTCCTGACCGTGGAGATGCTCAGAGGAGCTCCGTCAAACACCAGGTGTCTCTCGGCCAGTTGGACGCTCGCAGACCCCACCTGGAAAGGAGGGGGTACAAACGCCCCCCCCATCCGCGTTCATATGTGCGGCCAAAACAGCGGTGCCGACGAGCGCGAGGCAAGAGTGGGTGGGGCTCCGTTACCTTAGCAACGCATCGCAGGCGGGCCGTGTTGCCCTCGTGCACACGGAGGTCAAAGCTGCCCTCCTGCGGGGAGGAGAAGGAGGCGAACCAAAGCAGGTCGCAGTCGAGCTCTCGGCGGGGGGGCACGCTACCTGGGGACGCGAGTGACGTGGGACAAAGAAATAAATTAATTAACAATGTTGGTCAATAAAGATGTACATGGGTGACAGGCAGCAGAGAACTGAAGCGAACACTGTTCGCAGGGTGGTGTGTGAATGGGAGGGTGCTGTGTGGGGATGGGGTCGGCCGAGGTCACGGCCTTGGGCTCGAACCCCAGCAGCGGGACCTGTTTCAGCTCACTGTGGAGTGGAGTGAACCCAGCTGTGACTCTGGACCCTCATTAAATATTACCGCGCTTACTTCATTCCCTTTACCACGCAGCGACACACAGTGACAGAGCTGGACTTTTAACTGTTCTTTACCGTGGTGTTTTTTTGTTTTTTGCTTTCACTCCTCAGCCGCCAGCTGTACAGGGAACTATAACTGCTGCTCATGTCTTAATGTTGGACATGTTACACGCTGTGTCATTATCATATTACTGCCCGTAACACCGTTCGGTTCTCTGTAACTGGACGGACACACTCCCCACTCAGAGTCTAAGAGGTGTATGAGGGACGTGCTCTGGTCCACAACAGGAGCAGAGACGAGGTGTGGACACGTGCAGGACTGAGGGATCCTCACCTGCGGCAGGACTGATGGAGAAGGAGACACCGCTCTCGCTGGGGACGGGGGTCCAGGCGAATTCGGCCGCGCGGTTGCACCGGTTGTACAGTGTGACGACGCCCCTGTAGCCGCTCTGCGTCGGGCACAGCTCCACATTGGAGGTGGACAACTCGAGAGCGACGGGAACCACGTCCCCCTGAACGAGGACGTGTCCCGAGTGCCTCCCGTTTACCGTGTACGAGAGGGGGCTGCAAGGAGGGTGGCCACCAGGGGGCAACATAAACACCGGTTGAGAAGAACAGCCCGAGGGGAGGGTTGAGGACACCGGGCATTCAGCTGGACGCACTTACAAGCGAAATGGCCCCAGTTGGACGCTCTCAAAGACAAGAGGTAGGGAGGCCCGAGACAGCGGGGGCAGGACATGGGACAGGGAGCCAGAGCGCTGCAGCTCGAGACAGCACACCTCCACCTGCACCCACACATGCACCCCCAGGCTGTTAGAAAGCTCCAGGTGACGCAGCGATGAGGAGCGGACACACACCTGGCCGAAGTCTACTGTGGACGGGCCTGTGGGAACACACATTCAGAGCAAGGAGTCCCGCAGAGGCACGCGGTCTCACGCACCAGGGCGATGCGGAACATTTGGCATGCACTTCTCACCAATGGCCACCAGGTAAAGCTGTTGAGGTGAGAGGACCAGGCTGCAGTCGGCGATTTCCTGTGCGGTCGAGGGTTCGGCGCTCAGTCCCACCGTTACCTGTTTGAGGTAACCAGGGACATTAATGCAGCATCTCCTCTTCAGTGCTAAAACACAACCAGACAAAGACATATTGGTCCATTTGGACCGGTGTCCTATCCAGGGTGCACTGCCACCCCCCCTCAGCCTTACGCCCAGTGCTTCCAGGATAGGATCCGGATGACGACGACCCTGCTCGGGATAAGGGGTTGCACTGCACTGCTATTTATGCTGCATTTTGGCAGCGCTTATATACTTTTATTGCGCAACAATAACTAACAAACTGTCATCAAAACACGACACGTTTACTTCTGCGTGTGCAGGAACAGCGACACATTTACACCACCGTATGACGTGTGGGAACAGCCCACCTGCCGGGAAGCGCATCTCGTTTCCATGGCGACGAGGGCGCAGGAGGACAGGAGGCGTCCTTCGGGGGGGGTCTTCGAGCCCTCGGCTTTAGTCGATCGCAGGTCCATCAGGCTGATCTTCGGGGACTGGAGCCCGGCGGCCGGCAGACACCCCGAGTCCTCCTCCCGCGGCTCCCTGCACAAACACACCACGAACGCTGGATGTTCCGGAAACGTCCGCCGCAAACGGCCCCGGGGCCCCGCCCTGGGCTACAAGACCAGCTACCTGGCTGCCTGCAGGGGAGACCTCTGCAGGGCCCTGGTGAAGAGGAAGTTGTGCTTCCTTTCTAGCACCTTCTTCTCTGTGTCCCCATAGCATAACTTCTGCACCGTGGTAAATAAGGTTCTGTGAGGTTTAAAACACAAAAACAATGATATGCATGCAAATGGGGGGGGCGTGTCACACCTGCGAGGTGTGCTGAAAAGAGCTGTGTCCCACCTGCAATGCGCTCCTGTCCTCCTGGAAACGGTGGAAGAGATGCCTGCAGCCAGAATAAGGACCTTAGGACAGGTGGACACCTTTGGACACATCCATGTGCGGGGGGGGTCAAGGCTCACCTGGGCGCAGCGGGGGGGGCACGTGTACAGCCATCCCGCTGCAGACGGCAGACAGGTGCAAGACCACGTGGCTGAAGGGCTGGCTGCGGAGCCACAGGGAACCGGCAGATAAGTGCGCTACCTGTCCAAGGACCTCGACCAACTGTCGAACCCGGAACGTCCCCATGTGGTGTGGAGTGAAGGTGAGCGTCACCTCCTGGCAAAGAGCCGTTAATGGGCAGTCAGGGGGGTCCAGCCAGATCAGCAGGTGTCAGAGAGGGTGGGGTTGCTATGAATGACAAATACTTTGTAACTGTTTATTTTAAAATTGTTTTAATGTAACACTGAGTTACGATAAAACTGAAACTAAGTAACGGAAAATAGAACTAATTTCTCCGCCAGAATTTACGATTTAATGCCAGCTGTTGACTGATCAATCCCATAAACATGATCAACGATACTCATCCCGTCATTGATCACCAACACTCAGGAACAGCAGACAGGTGCTGTAAACAGTGTGGCACTGAGTTGAATTAAGTTGCTCACACACCCGTTCTGCATGGGTGCTCTTTACTGCCACCTATCGACACGGGGGGAAAACGCGGGTCGAAAGTCTGAGCCCCTCCGCCATAGGGAGGACGTTCTCATACATCGACCAGCAAGGGACATGCAGTGACAATAAACACTCCGGAAAATGTTTGCATTCCCCTTCCTGGATCGGGGCCTTAGCGTGGCGGAAGGGCTTGCGTGATCTAGGGATCTCCAGAGCTATGTCGTCGGGAGCACTATGCTCCTGTTTGGGTCTCCCAAGGCGAACAGGTCTGGAGTGAAGATCCAGAATCCAGACTAACACAATCCAAAAACCTCCATTAAGAAAGTAAACAAGAGAATGTTCACCCTGCCCAGAATAGGGTCACTGGGACCTACACCTGGAGCCAGGCCTGGGGGTAGTGTTCCTAGGCGAGCGCCTGGTGGCCGGGCAGCCCGAAAAGGCATCGTGGGGGGACCATGTCGGCCTACCACCTGCAAGGTTCAGCATGGGGGTCAGGTGCAATGTATATCTGGCGGCGGGAGGGGTCGGGGTGGCGCATGGCGTCGTAGCCCCTTGCGATGAAAACTGGCTCTTGGCATGTGCAATGTAACCTCCTTGGGGGGAAGGAGCCGGAACTGGTGCAGGAGGTTGAGAAATACCAACTAGATATAGTTGGGCTCACCTCCACTCACAGTGTTGGCTCTGGAACCAAACTCCTCGATAGGGGGTGGTCCCTATCCTACTCAGGAATTGCACGAGGTGAGAGGCGCCGGGCAGGTGTGGGTGCCATATAGTTGGAGTTTGCTCCGGTGGATGAGAGGGTTGCCTCAATGTGACTTAGGGCTGCAGAGAGGAAAACTTTGACTGTTGTGTGTGCTTATGCACTAAACAGCAGTTCGGAGTATTCAGCCTTCTTGGAGAAGGTAAGTAGGGTTCTGGACAGGGCCCCACCTACAGACTCCATAGTCCTGCTGGGGACTTCAACACTCACGTTGACAGTGACTGGAAAATCTGGGCGGGGGGTGATTGGGAAGAACGGCTTGCCTGATCTAAACCTGAGCGGTGAAATGTTATTGGACTTCTGTGCTACTCATGGTTTGTCCATAACAAACACCATGTTCGAACACAAGGATGCTCATAAGTGTACTTGGTACCAGAGCTCCTTGGGCCAAAGGTCAATGATCGACTTTGTAGTCGTTTCTTCTGACTTCAGACCACATGTTTTGGACACTCGGGTGAAGAGAGGTGCTGAGCTGTCAACTGATCACCATCTGGTGGTGAGTTGGATCAGATGGCGGGGAAAACTGATGGACAGACCCGGTAGGCCCAGACATTTAATGAGGGTGTGCTGGGAACGACTGTCAGAGGACCTTGTCCGGAATGATTTTAACTCACACCTCCGGGAGAGCTTCTCCCATGTCTCAGAGGAGGTGGGGGACATGGAGTCTGAATGGACCCTGTTCAAAGGAGTCAGGGCCAGAGGCTTTCGGGCTGTCAGAGTCCATTTCCCTGGTGGAAGTCACTGAGGTAGCTGGTAAGCTCCACAGTGGCAAAGCACCAGAGGTGGATGAGATCTGCCCGGAAATGCTTAAGGCCCTGGATGTTGCAGGGATGTCAAGGTTGACATGCCTCTGCAATGTTGCATGGACCTTGGGGACAGTGCCTTTGGATTGGCAAACTGGGGCGGTAGTCCCTATCTTTAGGAAAGGAGACCGGAGAGTGTGTGCTAACTATTGGGGCATCACACTTCTCAGCCTCCCTGGGAAAGTCTATGCTGGGGTGCTGGAGAGGAGGCTCTGGCTGATAGTTGAACCTCAGATTGAAGAGGAACAATGCGGATTCTGTCCTCCTGGCGTGGAACAGTGGACCAGCTTTTTACCCTCTCACAGGTAATTGAAGGGGCATGGGAGTTAGCTAATCCAGTTTACATGTGTTTTGTGGACTTGGAGAAGGCATATGACCATGTTCCCTGGGAAATTCTGTGGGAGGTGCTTAGGGAGTATGGGGTACCGGGGCCACTACTGCGGGCCATTCGGTCCTTGTACATACGGAGCGAAAGCTGTGTCCGCATATTTGGCATTAAGTCAAGCCTGTTCAATGTGGGTGTTGGACTCCGCCAAGGTTGTGCCTTGTCTCCACTCCTGTTTGTGGTTTTCATGGACAGGATATCATGGCACAGCCGAGGTCAGGAGGGCATTCTGTGTGGGAGTTGGAAAGTGACGTCTCTGCTTTTTGCAGATGATGTTGTCCTTTTGGCACCGTCACATGGTTGCCTCCAACACGGAATGGAAAGGTTTGCACCCAAGTGTGAAGCGGCTGAGATGAGGATCAGCACCTCAAAGTCTGAGTCCATGGTTCTCTCACGGAAAAGGATGGCATGCTCCCTCTAGGTAAGAGGAGAGAAATTGCCCCAGGTGGAGGAGTTTAAGTATCTTGGGGTCTTGTTTACGAGTGAGGGGAGAAGGGAGCGTGAGATCGGCCGCAGACTGGGAGCAGCGGCAGCAGTAATGCGGTCGCTGTACCGGACTGTAGTGGTGAAGGGGGAGCTGAGCCATAAGGCGAAGCTCTCTATTTTCCGGTCGATCTACGTCCCTACCCTCACCTATGGTCATGAACTTTGGGTAAGGACCAAAAGAATAAGATCCCAGATACAAGCAGTCAAAATGAGTTTTCTCCGCAGGGTGCTGGGACTCACTCTCCGTGACAGGGTGAGGAGTTCGGACATCCGGGAGGAGCTCAGAGTAGAGCTGCTACTTCTCCAGATTGAGAGGAGCCAGGCATCTGATAAGGATGCCCCCTGGGCGCCTCCCTTTGGAGGTATACCGGGCACGGCCAACTGGGGCGAGGCCTCGAGGTCGGCCCAGGACCCGCTGGAGGGATTATATCTCACAGTTGGCCTGGGAACGGCCGGGGATCCCCCAGGCTGAGCTGGAGGAAGTTGCGGGGGACAGGGGCGGCTGGGCCTCTCTGCTCTTCCTGCTGCCACAGCGACCCTTTTAGGACAAGTGGGACGGAAGATGAGATGAGATGTTCGCATCCTTCAAAACCCCTCACTGGACGTTGGTAGCGGAATAGCTGTGTACTCATGCATACACAGGTATTTTTAACCGAAAGTAACTGACGCCAAGAACCTTAATTGGACTTCTGCGGCAGGGGCGGGATTCGAACTTAAGACGTCCACATTGCAGAGACAGTTTTAAACACGATGCCACCTGCTGCCTCATAGTGTAACTGCAGGCCATGCAGTCCCAACCCAGCAGGACATGACAGACCAAAACTGACAGGTGTGACTTCACCTGTCGGTGCTCGGGGGGGGGGGGGTGTCGCCATTGGCGGTTTACCTGCTCCTGGCCCGGCGGGATGTGACCCCGTGACGGGCGGCTGAAGAAGTTAGCCGTCTTGCGAAAGCTGAACGCTGCAGGAAGCAGAGGACAGGTGTTCTGCAGGATGCAGAGGACACCGACGCTCTGTCCCATCATGCACTGCTGGAAGGAGAAGGTGTGGCCGGGCTGCGGCCGCAGGGACGGAGGCAGACCGACACCTGTGACAGCCAGCTCTGCGGAGCCCCTCCGCCCCCCACCTGCAGGGGGCAGCACAGTGCAGGCAGAGCAGGGTTAGCAGAGCGGGCCGCAGTAACACCGCAGTAACACTTCCAGTTTGCTCTGAGCATCAGTCGTGACGATCTGCTGAGACAGACATGTTACCACGGCAACCTGGGGCCTCCCAGGGCTGGAGGTGCGTGCAGGTCTGGGGGTGCGTACAGGTGTCTCTGCTTCCGACGATGTCGAACTTCAGGAAGAGGGAGAAGTCTCTCCTGGTGGCTGCAGTGTCCCCTTCCTCATCCCCAGGACAGCTGCTGCGAGAAACAGGCGAGCCTTCCAGAACCTTCCATTGTCCTTCTCGTTGTGCTCGGGCTGGAACATCACTGGACAGCATGACCGAGGACAGGCAGACACAGGGAGAAGCACTTCCTTCACGTTACCTGATTTCCATGGGACTGAAGCACACGCCCAGGTGGACACTCTCATCCGGACCCAGTCGGCCCTCGCAGGGCACACAGGACACCACGGAGCAAGTGTCCACACGTCTCATCTGGTGAGTGTCGAGTAGGGCGGCGTCGGTGCTCCTCCACAGGTCCGTCCCCTGAGGGGTCACACCTGTACAGTTACACGCCTGCACACTTTTGGATTGGTACCAGTTACCCACACAAAGCAACTACCTGTGACATTACAAACTGTCGTTGGTTCTCAGTGAGTCTGAGTCTGTAAGAAGAAATATGTCAGCAGTGGGGCTGGATCTCAGTCCTCGCATTACACACCTGTTTGTGTGTGTGTGTGTGTGTGTGTGTGTGTGTGTGTGTGTGTTTCCCAGTACCATCTCAGTGCCAGGCGCATCGTCAAGTAGAAGGGCCACCCAATCGCAGGCCTCGGGACCCTTGTTCCTCAGGATGATCCGCTCCACACGAGATGTCCCAAAGTAGGCGGGGCCAAAGCGCAGACAGGTGAGTTTCTCCCGGCCGGATGCATCCAGCAACTCTAGGACATGCTCTACCATCTCTACCTGGATCCGTAACACCTGGTTCTCTCTGCCCTGCAGCACCACCCTGTGGCAAAAATGTGCACACCGATGCAAATGTGTGAAAACACACACACACACACACACACACACACACACACAAACACACACACCTGGCCTCCTCGTTGACCCGCCGGGGCCCATCGGCACGCAGCTCCACCTTGATTGTCTGGTGGCTCCCGGGGCCTACGGTACCGCAGTGAGGGACGATACTGAGCGGAGTTTTACCGTGGTACATGATGCTGAACACACCTGCAGGAGCACACAAAGCAATCATCACACAGCAACTTCATACCAAATACAAAACTCAGGTGCACTGAGGGATGTGGCATGCGAGGGGACAGAGAGTCACCTGGAGCTGATCCCTGATTGGTCAGTTCCACCTCCCTGCTGATTGTCTGCTGGTTGGCAACTACTGTCCCAAAGTCCACCAGCAGGTCCACGTGCAGAGAACAGGATGGAGGGAACCTGGAGAGACACAGATAGTCAGTGGATGGTTAGTGGGTAGTTGGTGAACAGTTTGTAGACAGTTAGTGGACAGCTGTTTGGTAGTCTGTGGACAGTGGGACGGTTAGTGGACAGCTGATCCATGTCCACTGAGGTGAATAAGAGCAGAAGAATCATCCACAGGAAACACAGGTGATTCAATGTACAGGTTTCGCTTTCACTTTGGTCACTTTCATCTCCACCTCTCTCATCTGCTCCCTGTGCCTGTGGAACCAGACAGTCGTGTCTCGACTGGACGATAATAATAACTTCATATGACCCCCCCCGGCCCCCATAATGATTTCGTGCTCGGCCACAGACACAACGTGAGGGGTAAAGCAGGTTGCCGAGCGCTCACGCCAGCAGCGGGACCTCGGCGACCTCGTCCTCGTAGTGGAGCAGTAAACGGTCTCGGACGTCCTCGTCACGCTCCGCCCGGAACTCGACCGTGGCGGTCAGCGACAGGCCAGCCGGGACAGGAGAGCGTGGGTTCCGAACCCGCAGGCGGAACATCTGGGGTATGGAGGGGAACGAGAGCTGGATCAGTCACACGGTGCAGCAACGGACAGCAGTCAGTGCACGCACACGCATGTACACACACACACACACACAGAGCGACGCTACACTAAGCAGTACCGTTGACATGAACATGGAGTTGAACTGGGAAGATGAACTAAAATGCGGCATCATCATTCAGCGTCTCTCAGGCCACTGAGATGTCAGAACAGCTGACCTGGGCATACCTGGGTACCAGTGTACCTGTGTACCTGTGTACCAGAACGGAGCGACATGCCTTTGGTGCCCTGCTCTTACAGTGCGAGCACAGCCTGGCCGAGCCGTGTCGTACCTGGGCTTTACCGTGCTGTACCTGAGCTGTGCCTGTGTTGTGCTGCAGCAGGTGGCATAGTGGTTACTGGTTTTGTACCGTGCTGTACCATGCTGTACTGCAGCAGTACGTCTCAGTTGGGTTACTGCGGGGTTATGGAGTTCACTGCATGAACAACAGTGTTTTTGTGACAAACTTCAGAGTAAAAGGAACTGAATTTAAATACTGTAGTGAGTTTACTGTGTTGATTTGATCCACTAGTCTGCGTTTACAATAAACACATTAATTTCACTTCACACTAACAGCAACAAACTCATTTAAAGTAGACATGGATCCATTAATAATCAATCATTAGCCATTTAATCAGTTAATAATCAATCATTAGCCCATTAATCAGGTAATAATCAATCATTAGCCCATTAATCAGGTAATAATCAATCATTAGCCCATTAATCAGTTAGTCTTCAGTTATTAGTTCATCGCCAATCACCACTCCAGTACCTTGGACACGGGTCCGAGAAGCCTCATCCGCGCGCTGCTCGTGCCCGCGTTCCTCACCGTCAGGGTGCAGCGGTACACCTGTCCCACCCGCACGTCCTGGAAGCGCACGAGCGCGGGCTGGACACACACCTGTGGGGCAGGTGCGGGTCCGCGGCTCGTCATCCTCGCTCCTTCCTCTTTCTTTATTCGCTCTTATTTCCACTCGCGACTCCGATCCTCCGCCGAACCTCGGAGCGCCCGACTCGAGCTGGACGCGTCCTCCGTTGCCTAGCAACCGCTCCCGCCGCAGCGGCGTTCTTCGGTTCCATGGCAACCATGCGCCCATTTCGAGCGTGGATTTGTCACGAGTTCTCAACGTTGATTCCGATCACGATGGATGTGCACTTGCATTTGATTTGGGTACAACGTCTGTGCGGGATTTTGTGTCAAATTACAGCTGCTCGCGGCCCGGGAGCTTTGTTTGAAAAGAAGAACAAACGCGCGCCATTTATTTTATTTTTTTAGCTAGTTTTCACTAATAGTTTACATTGCTTTCCATCAACGCAAACCTGTGGGCTGCACGTAAAGCGGTCCCGGGTCCGAAGGGGGAGAGACACTGCGGACGCCATGACGTCATCGCGCTCCCGCCGCCCCCTCCGCCCTTGTGCTGTGTGCGTGCGTGCGCGCGCGCAGCGCGGCACGGGAGGCTCGGCTGCGGTCCGTCGGTCGGAAGGACGAGAAGGACGGACGGACGGAAGGAAGGAAGGAAGGAAGGAAGGAAGGATTTACCCGCCCGGGGTCGAGTGTTTGTCGCTGCGCAGTTTTTCTGAGGAGCCGCAGTCGGCGCGCGGATGACAGACTTTCCGGCGCGAGAAGCGGAGAGAAAAGGCGGGCGCAGCGCTCGCGCTGGTCGCGCGGTGAGCGATCATCCGATCGAGACGGAACGAAAAGGCGGGACCGGACAGCGGGACAAGTCAAGCGATCGATTTGGGCTCCGCGATGAGCGAGCGAGCGAGAGGGGCGGACTGAGCGGCGGAAATGTGGGGGGGGGAAACTGAGTAAAAAATAATACAGTACATGGCATGCGGTGAGGGGGAAAAGGTGGCTCGCGCCGCTCGGAACGATCAGAAACGATCAAGAAACGATCAATACTGAGCTGGAGGAAGGAGCGGAGCGCGAGATGACAATGAATGAATGGGGGCGGGCGAAATGTATACAAAGTGTCATAAGTGACATATTTGGGCTTTTTATTATTGTCCTTCCCTATTAATTGATGGAAAGACTGAGAGGCGCTGAGAGAACACACACACACACACACACACACACACACACACACACACGAGCAGAAACGAGAAAGTCTTCTTTCCCTGCTATCGTTTCACTGATTTTTAAATGAGTGATTTCTGATACCACGTGATCCCAGTGATTTCGCAGTGATTTCAGTTAAACTCTGTCTCAGTGTCATCATTGTGATTATCATTAATACCCAGTTATAAATAATCTTTAATGTTCACCTCTGTGCTCCAGGTCTGATACCTGCTGGACGTCGCTGTGAGAATCATGGCCAACAACGGTGGGTATGAACACGCGCACACGTGTTCCCAGAGCTGTTGGACACCAGTCAGTCTGAACTTGAATTGCTTGTTGGGTTTTCTTTTTTTTTTTGTTAAAGCCCTAAACTAGATTTATGTGAGAACAGAGGAGGAAAGGTGTGTGTGTGTGTGTGTGTGTGTGTGTGTGTGTGTGTGTGTGTGTGTGTGTGTGTGTGGCACCAATACACCTTCAGAGTTCGCACGGTGATCAGACATTAATGCGGGAACATGAGGAACGTTTCTTGGCGTGTCGGCCTTTGTCCGCTTTGACGTTACTCCCAGACCGTTGGAGGGCACAGGAGGTGCCGAGAGTCCGCAGCTCCCTGACGAGGAGAGTTTTACCGCGTGTACCTCGAACCCAGCGCCGAGGGTCTCCTCCTCCTTCCACGAGTGTGACCGGAATTTCCTGGCGTGTCGGGAGCACAATGGCGCGTTTGTGGAAACGCTTTCGTTGGCTCTCCTCCAGTGCGGCGGGACAGTTCGTGTCTGTTCTCCGGTCCCGGGTCCGATCGGCCCCGTTGCGTCTCTCGCTGCTTGTGGAGCTGTTCGGGCCGGGGTTAATTGTCTTTAAAACATAATGTGATCCTGTTAATTTCACACTTACTGTCCAAACACTTCCATGCGACCTTTAGTTTAGAGTTGGGTGTTTCGGGTATGGGGCTCGAACCAACAACCTCAGGGCAGCGGTCCACCGTCTGCTGTCCTCACACAGAGAGAAAAGCTAAATATCGAAACGGTTCATCATCAATGATAAACAGGATTGAGAGATGAGTTGCAGTGGTGACTGTAGAGCTGTTTGTACCGTGGTGTACCAGTGTTAAAAAAAAAAAAAAAAAACCTCACATAATCACACATACATAGTGTATGTATGAATGACCAAGTGCAGATAATACATTGATCCCTGGGTTGGGGTTATGGCCCCTCCACTCTGGAGGCGGTTTGTTAAACTGGGGACCAGTGTGCACTTTGGCTGCCACCCCGCCCCAGGAGAGCAAGGCATTGTGGGAAACTTGGCCGGAGCCCCTCTGGGCCCAGAGCTGCTGTGGAATGCAGGGTTTGTGGGGGGAGGAAGTGACTCATTGTTCACAGTTTACTGTGTTTGCTGGGCACCTCGGCGTAGCGGTCAACTTGACCGGGTGCGATCGGGGTGGCGCTGGGTTCCCCTGAGCAGAGGGATTAATTTGCATCATCCTTGTTTTCTCATTTAGTTCACACCCTTTTCTACTATAGTACACTTAGGCTGTTTACCCTCTTAAGCCGAACACAGAGAAACTCACGTTTACTGTGTTCGTGGAACTGTGTGTGAGCAATAGTTGTAGTAACTGTTACCCCCCCCAGTGTTCCTGCCCCCCACAACGGCCCACGGGCTGCTGCTGCGACGGCCTCGAGCCAACAGCCTACTGGAGGAGATCAAGGAGGGCAACATCCAGAGGGAGTGTCGCGAGGAGGTGTGTTCCTACGAGGAGGCGCGCGAGGTCTTCGAGAACAACGAGAAGACTGTGAGTGTCGGACGGGGACACACACACACACACACACACACGACACGGACACGGACACGGACACGGACGGACAGAGTGGATGGGGATAGCGGGCTCCTCCCGGGGCCTGTGATAAGGAAACACGTCCACACATGTGGACACATACTCACTGCCCATTGCAGCGTCGGGGCTCCTCCACAAGGGTTCGAATGTTTGTTACTATGGTAACAAACCATGGCATCATAAAAAAGCAGCTAGTATGGTGGTTAGAGCTGCAGCTCTTGGATTTGAAGGCTGCAGCTTCAAATCCCGGCCCTTGCAGTAGTGCTTTTTCTGGTGGTACTTACCCTGACCTAATCCGGTAAAAATTCCCATTATGTTCATGGGATACTTCTCTCCAAAGCAAATTACAATTATTTACCTTTTATACATCTGGGTAATTTTACTGGAGTAATTTAGGGTAAGAACCTTACTCAAGGCACTACAGCTGGAGGTGAGATTCAAACCTGTGACCTTTGGGTCCAAAGGCGGCAACAGCCCCAACCACTACCGCTATCGACTGCCCCAATTACTGCATTAACGGTAAATTGGTGTAAATTGCCATGGGGAAAAGTGTCCGACAGAGGAAGGTTGATGCCCCCCCCCATCTGTCCTGCTCTGTCTCCCGTGCAGAGGCGCTTCTGGGAGGAGTATGTACGGGAGAGTTCCCCGAAGGGCAACCTCGGCGTCGCGGGGCTCCAGTCCCTCTACCTGGTGCTGCCGCTGCTCGTGGGGCTGCTGCTCATCGCCGTGGTGATGGTTGCCGTGTGGAGGTGCCAGTCGCGCAAGGTCTCCCAGAGACGCTCCGCTGCGGGCCACGCCCACGGGGACCCCGGCCTGTCCCTGGTGGTCCTGGATCCGCGGGGGCGGAGCCGCCCGCCGGATCCGGCCCCGCCCCCTCGCCCGGAGCCCGTACCGAAGCGGGTCGGTCCCGCGGACCCGCCCCCCTCGTACGAGGAGGCCGTGGGCTGCAGGGACGTGCAGGTTCATGTGGATCCGCCCCCGCCGTACGACGACATCGTCACCTCGGGCTCCGCTGGCCCTGGCGAGTAACAGCCACGCCCCTTCCCAGCATGCCTAGCATTCCCAGCACAGCCCTGTCCTCGTGCTTCCCAGCTCCCCTGCGCCCATCGCGACCTGTTGGACCGCGTGTTGTCGGAAAGACCCCCGGCAGACCCCCCCCCAGTCATTCAGCCGAAAGGGCGGGGCTCCTCTTAGCCAATGGCATGGAGGAGGGAGGGGGACTGAGAACTGAAAGCTCTTCAGTCGTCCTTCGTTGACAGCGCTGTGACGGTCCCAGTCCGTCTGTCCCCCAGGGGGCGCTGCATTGTCATTGTGTGTGTGTGTGTGTGTGAGAGTGAGAGAGAGCGCGCGCGCTCATCCCCAGACTGCCACTCAAGGGACAGGCCACTGCTGCTTTATTCCGGGTTTGAGAGAATTACAGGCATGGTAAAGATTTACCGCCCGTTTCCGGCCTGTTCTGTCACGTAGCTCGTACTGCACCCCGGTTGCTCTTAGTAGCTGTGGAGGTGCGCTGAAGGGGGTGTGTTGAGCAGCAGGGGGTCGAACCCTCGCCTCTGGGGATTATAGCGTAATGAGTGATGGTAAAAGGGCGCGGTGAACGGCAGCACTACTGCGGGTGGTTGTGGGTTCGGGTCACATGCGTATAGCGGTCCTGCAGCTGTCGCTGCCCACACGCTCACCTTTGTCTTCACAATATAGCAGCTTAGTGGGAAATGTAATACGGTGCTTTACTGTGGTAAAGGAGACTCCTCCAGCACAATAGCACTGCTCTGGTTTTGCCTCATTTCCCATATCGTGTACCAGTGGAGTTTCGGCGTGAAACCGGTTCTTGTGTAAGAAACGATTCTGAAAAGGACCTTGGGCACCGAGGAAGATGAGTTGCCCTCATACAGCAAAGAACTTGAATGGCGAACTCGGTAATGTTGCGCTTTGCGTCCTGTGGGAGGGGCCCGGATGGCGTACGTTTACACCGTTTCCATAGCGATGTGTTCTAACAGCCCACTGCTCCCTCAACCCCCAGGGCATTGAGCTGTTTACTGCATGGTTTATTTGAGCGGCAGGGGACATGGGTTAGAACTGCTTCTTTAAGAGGGGCAGGAGCTGGGTTCAAATCTCAACTCCTGCTGTCGTACGCCTGAGCATGGTACTGGCCCTCGGGTCTATGAATTACGCAGGGAAAATTACCCTGCTGTATAAATGGTAAATCAGTGGAAGTAACACTAACTGAACATCCCAAGTGGGGTGTGGTATTCTTGCTCTCTCTCGCTTGCACGCACGCACACACACACCACATCTCCATTACACAGCACCTGTGCTTTAGGGGTGGAGCCTGAACATGCAGTTTTTTTTTTTTTTTTTTTTAAAGTTTCTTTGGCTTTAAGTGTTTCTAAAGAGTGATGAGGTGTACTGGTTGTGGTCTTGGTTTCGCAGGCAACCAGTGCACTCTTACAGGGTCACCTAGCACTTACTAACCACATTTTCATTTTTTGACCACTGTGAGAACAAGGTACTCCTGTCCCCCCATAGCTCTAGGTTCAAGGGTCTGCGTTCCCACCCAAGACCAATGAGCACATGAGCTTGCACTGAGGGTCTTCCAACAGCACACAGAAGGGTGTTTGAGTCACATCTACCAGTCGAGCCCAGGCATGGGGGCACTGCTGGGGGTGGTACCTTTTCCCATGAGGGAGGGTGATGTTTGCAGTGTCACAGTAACGTACTGTATTCATACACGTGTAAAAATGCCCACGCACACTTGCACAATACGGTTCTACTGAGTTTTTACCGCTAAGGCGTCCACCGGACGACCAAGTCACCTGTGAAGTCTACCTGGTAACTATGGTAATGATGTAGCGTACAGAGCTGTTTGGGTTTACACTTCCACACGCGTGCAGGGACTCGTGCCAAACTCCTGGACAGGGAGGGTCCTGCCGTCGGGTCCTCTCCCCACCAGCTGGAGGACCCTCCTCGTGAGCACAGGACCGAGTGCCTTACTTTACCCCGGTGTACAGGACTACTAACTGTGTGCATTTGTGCAATAAAGCAGTGAAGTGTTTGTCCTGCTCATGGTTTTCAGTGGGGGAGGGAGTGGGCACAGGACTAAACCTCACTGAAGCAGTTAGTGTTCGCAGCCACATGTTGAAAATGTGAATTATATTACATAATTATGACCTGCTTGTTAACATTAGCAATCAGCAGGACTGGCATCTGTCTCACTCCATCTCCGGTGTCCCCCAGCACAAGGTCCTGCCCAGGTGTCCCTCAGGGACTGGTGCTGGGACCCCTGTTGATCTCCTTACACACCTACTCCTCTCGCTTTCACTGACATTCGTGGTCCTTTCGGTCCTCAAACGTCACACATCCTGGAGGCTGAACATCACCTGAAACAGTCTCTACAACTCTGACATCGTCCGCCAAACCTCATCTCTCCGCGGCTGTGTCTACATTCAAGCAGCAGCTACGCATTAGTGCTGGACCCGCCCCCTCGCACCCAGGCCCGTGGGCTCCATGGAGTCTTACAGAATGACGCTGCTGGCCAAACTGATGCTGCTGACACCATGGGGGGGCGGGGGTGTACTGCTGCACCAACCAAGACGAGATGCCACACACTCATAGGAAATTAAAGCAATCTTTAATAATTTCATGAACTACATATGAAATAAGTACAAAAACCTGAGCAGTAAATCGGTGTCCGACTCGGTCAAGGTTCCACACAGAGCACTTTCGAGTGAAACGGGCAACAAGGGCAGGTACAGAACAAGCCAATCAGAGTGCAGAGGGTCCTGTCAGCCAATGAGAGCACACCTGATCACAAGTGTTAGTGAGCAAGCCAATGAGAGCACACAGGAGGCAGAGAAGGCGGAGTTGGATGCGGGAGGTGTTGTCATGGTTACACCCAGTCCTTGGGTTTCCGCAGCACTTCCAGCATCTCCGCCTCCCGAGAGCCTTTGGGTGGTTCATGCATGTACTCCCACCTGGGGGGGGGGGGGGGGGGGGGTGTCTGTTACCATGACAACCGCTTACATCACTTCACACAGTGAAACACCTGGACTCAAACCCTCACCCACATGGACAGCTGCTCACCTGGCTGTGAGAGGGAGGGACATGAGGATACTCTCGATCCTGGAGCCAGGAGTGGCCAAACCAAACTTGACACCCCTGTCGTAGACCAGGTTAAACTCAACATACCTGAAGGAGGGACAGGGACACACACACGGGCTGTAAAGGAGACATCATTTTAGACTTTCCTTTCCTGTTTGATCAGTTTATTAGGAGCTCCAAATTGTTCATCTGCAGAGAACCCTGCTGTACCACAGCTGGCCTGCAGGGGAGCCCATACACTTGTATAAATATACACACACACACACACACACACACACACAGCGCTAAGCGTAGTGGACCCCCCCAACTGGAGTCGGAGGTGACAGCAAGTGCGATAAAGGGTGAAGAGTGCAGTCTTGCCTCTGTGTCCATAATGACACTAATTGTAATTAATAATTCTAATTGATGTCCCGGCAACGGGGGTGACAGGTGGGTCCCGACCCGCTCACCTGCCGCGGCGCACCTGCTGCCACTCTTTCTCGCGGGCCGTGAAGGTGTCGCTCAGGTGCTTGCGCACGATGGGCAGGTAACAGGGCACGACGGTGCGAGCGCAGCTCCTCACGAAGGAGAACGCCTCCTCCCGGCTCGGCGCGTCCAGATCGTCGAAGAAGATTCCGCCGATACCGCGCGTCTCGCCGCGGTGCCGGATGTAGAAGTATCTGTCGCACCTGAGGGGGAGGGGTTATGGGTTGGGTCCGCTGCTCACACTAACGTGCATGAGTACACGCACACACACACAGGGTGGGGACACACAGATAAAGGGCTCAACCCCAACGGTCCATCTCGAGACTCTCATCAGCAGAGCCTCCTTGTTCTGAACTTATCACAACCCAACAGCTCTACTGGTCACCAGACACCAGTCTCTCTCCCACACACACACACACACACACACACACACACACACACACACACAGAGAGAGAGTCTGATGAGGCCATTGCAACACGCCACTATACGTATAATTGACAAAGTCACATTCCACACAGGGGTTTTTCTCTCTTCGTTCGCTTCCTGCCCCTGCGGTGCCGAACCGCGGTCGTTCACAGTCCCCCCCCGCCCCCGGCGGTCGTACCACTCTTTGAAGCGGCTGTAATACTGCGGGTCGTGTTTGTCGCAGGCCTCCTTCAGGGTGCCGTGGAAGTGCAGGGCGTCGGCCTCGTCGACGTACACGGGCGTGAGGTCCGTTCCGCCGCCGAACCACCACTGCTTGGACCCTGGGGTACGGGGTTAAAGCGCTGCTCACCGCGGTACGCTCGCCACGCCCTCGCGGTGCCCCCATCGGTAAGCGCCGTCACCGTCACTCACCGTCCGCCTCCTCGATCTCGAAGTAGCGGTAGTTGAAGTGGACCGTGGGGATGTGGGGGTTCTTGGGGTGGATCACCGAGCTGACGCCCATCGCCCGGAACGGCAGCTTCCCTGCGGACACGGGAGCGTCAGCGTGCGGTCAAAGCGCGGCGAGAGCGCGGTCGGCGCTCGCTCACCATCTTTGCCCTTGAGCACTTTGCCGCGGCTCCGCATCTGTTTGGCCGCCTCCTCGGTCAGGTGGCCGAAGACGACGGAGACGTTCACGCCGGCCTTCTCGAACACCTTTCCGTCCTGCAGCACGCAGCTGATCCCGCCGCCACCTGCAGAGATCCACCGGGGTCAGGGGTCACCTTCATTTACATTGTCAGTTGTTGTTTGTCAGTCACGTTTCTCAAAAGTGACTTCCAGTGAAGTCTAGCGTTATGAGCCCACACACCTTATTCAGCGCGGCCGCGGTGGCTTACGCTGCTAGATACACTGCTTACACTGGGTCACTCATCCGTACATCAGTGGAAAACACACACACACACACACACACACTCTGTCACTCACACGCTACGGGGGAACCTGAACAGCATGTCTTTGGAGTGTGGGAGGAAACCGGAGCACCCAGAGGAGAACATGCAAACTCCACGCAGACCGAGCGGGGATCGAACCCACGTCCTCTCGCACCACCCAGGCGCTATGAGACACCAACGTCGCTCGCTGTCTCCCCCCAACCCAACCCAACCCAACCCCGAACTTCCGCGCTCGGAAAGAGGACCTCCGGGTTCGAACAGGAAGGAGCAGCTGGCAGCAGTCAGTGCTGCGGCGCGTGGCGATCGGCACGTAGCAGGAGCAACGTACGCACCCTCCTCGCGCTGCCAGCGGTCCACGCGGAACGTGCCGCCGTCCACGTGCTCGAGCGCGCGGCAGAACTCTGCTTGCGTCTCCATGATGAGCAGCTCCATGCGCGTGCTCGTGTCGCGCGGATTCCGCCGCAGAACCTCGACGTCCGTCACGGGCCGCGACATGAAGCGCGCGCACCTCTTCATCACGTCCTCCTCCTCCTCCTCCTCCTCACCGTCTTCCTTCTTCTTCCTCCTCTTCAGCTTCTCCTCCACCTTCGCCGCCATCTCGGCCGTGTAAAAGTGGCCGATCGCGGCCGCGCAGACCGCCGCCGCCGCCACGAGCGCGCCTGCCGCGCCGCGCGTGCCCAGGTGAGACACGAACCTACGGCCGGTCGCCGGCTCGAGCCGCGCGCTCCTCCACGTTCTGCTGAGCGTCAGCGTGTCCGTCCTGCGGACCGGCAGCAGAAGGCGCGCGGCAGAGCGGCTCGCAACGGTCACACCGCACAGGACGAAGGCCGCCATGGTGAGCTCGAAGGCGTCCGAAGGGGCCGGAGCGAGCGGTCCAACTGAGACACCGCGGAGAGTCTCACCGTGTTAGAGCGAGAGCGAGCGCCAGGTCGCGTGGCATCATGGGACAGTGAGTTCCGGGCACAGGAACCGTGTTTTCAGCAGGAAGTGCACGGATTATAATGGGAAAACTACGTGTCCCAGAGGGCAGCGCGCCTAAGAGGGCTTCCTTTTGAATTAAACTTTATGCAGTAAAAAAAAAATTAAAAAGCCGCACGACGAAAAAATGACACCTGTATGTGGACACAACATTTATTTTATATTTATTGACTCTATCTGCTTCTATCCTGGCACTCACTGTAGGCAACATACGTAGATGCAGAATGAAGACTAAATGAAATGAAATATAATAATAATAAAGGCGCGATCTGGACCCGTCCGCCGCTTCATTTTACTTTTATTTTATTTACCACATTATATTTTGTACTTATGATGATGCGACGAGAAAAGCGCGCAGTAAATACAGCTTCAGAATGGGGTCACCCACTGGTTCGGCGCCTGCGCGGGTGCGCCTCGCGCTGCTTCGCCCGTCTCCATGGCAACCGGCTCTAACGCTGGACACTGGAGCGCGGCGCGAGGGCGGATTACCTGCCCGCTCGGGGCTTAAAGAGCGAAACAATCCGGCGTGAAGCAGGGGGCAGAAAAGAGGCGAAAAGGGAGAGAAAAGGCGGCGGAAGAGGTGCGGGGGGAGCGGAGGGGCGCGAGGAGACAGGTGAGCGACACACACACACACACACACACACACACACACACACACACACACTGTCCGTCCGCACGCCACGCCACTCTCGTCCTTCATGGTCCGTTCCCCAGCACAGCACCTACACGAGGGGGGAGCCACAGTCAGTGTCACCTGGTGGTGCCCAGGCTGAAGGTCGCGGGCTCGAATCCCACCTCCTGGTCCTGCTGCAGGACCACGATCATCATCATGATTCCAGGTACTCGCTCTGAGTCTGAGCTCACACACACAGTAAACTTTACCCTGCTGTACTCCGCGTGTCCCCTTGTGGAAGGAGTCCGGTAAATAATCGGTGACATAATTATGGCAGCAGGCGATCGCGCTCCAAGCGCAGTGAGAGTGACGTCAGTGATCGCGCGCGGGACACCGAGGAGCCACGGAGCCGCTTTACCTGGTCCCAGGTAACACTGTACCGCGCTGGACTTCACAGCGTTACTTTGATTTTACCGTAAATCACGACACTGGTCCGTTTCCCGACATCTAACCCCTCCCCCCCCCCCCCCCCCCCGGCCGCGGCCCGAGCCCTGCAGAAACTGGGACTAAATTTTCTTCTAACTGCTGTTGTTCAAATGTCCCCTCCCTCACCCATAGTTACTGTAGTGTACTGTACTTTAGTGTTAACAAAAAATTATTTTAGTAATGGGGGGTGCCGTGGTGCAGGGAATAGGGCCTTTGCCTGCTCTCTAGTGGGTCTTGGGTTTGAGTGGCGCTTGGGGGGCCCTGCGCTGCCCTCTATCCTCGCGCCCTGTGTTCGAACCAGCAGCCTCCAGCTGACATGGTGTTACCTTAACAGCACTCAGGGTCCCAAGTGTTTAATTATGTTCTCTCACTCACTCGCACGCCCGCACGCACCTGATCGCTGGGTTTGACCCCGGCTCAGTGTGTGTGGAGTTTGAATATCTTCCCCGTTTGCGTGGGTTTCCTCCCACAGTCCAAAGACACACTGTTCAGGTCCACCCATAATATGCGAGTGACAGAAAGAGAGTGTGTGTGTCCCACTGATGTACAGATGAGTGACCCAGTGTAAGTAGTGTAAGTTACCGTGGTGAATAAGGTGCATGGGCTGATAACACCACATAGAGTTCATTGAAAGTCACCTTGGAGAAAAGTGCCTGATAAATAAATAAATGTAAATATAAAATGTGTGTAACCGTTACCAAGCGTCCGATGGTAGCGTGTTCATCTCCTCAAGGTGAAACACTGTTCACGGAACACGCTTGGTGCGATAAAAGCTTTGCTTAGCTTTGTGTGTGTCTGTATACATGCATACACATAGTATGAGGAAGGTCCTGTACAGAGATGAGGGAGTTAAAATAAGTACAAAGAGCTTTTTTGAGTGTTTTCCTTTGCTTGGCTTAGTTTCACTCCAGACATGAGAGATATTAATGTGACCACACAGTTACTAATACTCTGCCCACACCAACTTAAACAGCGAGGAAACGGAGCGAAGGGCGCGATACAGTCACCGTGTCTCAGAGCTCCGCTCATGTAAACGAGCCGCGTGGTTTCCGTGGATACTTGCCACGTGAGCCTTTCCCCAGCGGCCGACGACGGACGCACCCGTGTAACGCGGGCGCTGCCCTCCTGCCTCTCACCCAGGATGAGCGAGGAGGCGCCGCGCGGCGGAGCGGGGACCCGACCCCACGAGGAGTACGAGGACGACTTCGAGAAGGACCTGGACTGGCTCATCGACGAAGAGGCGAGGAGCAGCGAGCAGGTGGGAGAGCTCACGGGTCCCGCTAACACACAGCCTGTCCGCATGCGCTCGGGACACGTAACCTGTCCGCACGTGCACTTGCGCAGCGGGGTTCGCGGGTCACAAACGGTCTGGGACCCTTGTCCATAACACAGAAAAACGTCCCAGTAGATCAGTGAGACGCCGGCCAGGACGCCGTTGGGGCTCTGTATGACTCCGCAGCCCGTGCGACATAGAGAAAATGTGTCGCCCCCGCCACAGGAACAGGGATACGAGGACATCGAGGCGCAAATCGACAAGGAGCTCGAGGAGGAAAAGGGAAGCAAGCGCCTGGAGCAGGACGAGCAGCGGACAGGGGGAGGAGGAGGAGAGGGGGAGGGAGAGCGGGGCACGGAGGAGGAGCGCTGGCCGTCCCCCATGGCGCCCCTAGAGGAGGTCCCCGCGCCCGATGGCGATGCCTGTGACGAGGCCCCTCCCCTGCCGCCACCCCCGAGCTCCCACGTCCCCACGCAGGAAGAGGATGCGGACAAGGAGAAAAAGTACATCCTGGAGAAGATCGATGAGGCCAACCGACAGCTGCAGGACCAGACCCCCCCGGACCAGATGCGGCGCCGACGTCTGCAGTTCAAAGACACCCTGGTGGACCTGGTGGTCCCGCCGCGGGACTACGTCCCCGAGAAGGATGCCGAGGACCAGGATGTCTCGGGACGGCTGTCCGAGCTGCAGATCTCCCCGCGGGGCGAGGCTCGGGTCGGGGGGGCTAGGGAGGGTCGCGTCCTTGTCGAGAAGGACGGCAAGTTCGACCTGGTGAGCCTGAGAGAGGTGGAGAGCCAAGGACTGCTGCCCCCACTGGCCCCACCCCACAACGAGGCCCCGGCCCTCTCCCAGCACTTATCGAGATCAGGCTCCTCCCCCAGGCTGGGCTCCGCCTCCACTGTCTCCGTGACCATAGAGCGCGCTCCCAAACCTCCCGCCTCGCCCAGGAACCGACCCAACTCGGCGGGGCCCCTGCAGCTGGTGGGACGCAGGAGGACGTCCAGGCGCCGAGCGCAGTCGGCCAACAACGCGTGGTCCTTGGCGACCTTCACGCTGTCGCCTGAGCAGAAGGAGCTGCAGGCGAAGCTCCAGCAGAGGAGGGAGAGGCTGCGGAGGGAGGTGGGTTCCGTCCCCGCTGTCCGTATTGGGGTCGGAAAGGGAGGCGGGGTCCGTCCCCGTTCTCCTCACCGAACTAAGTGCTCCCCCTGCAGGAGGAGGAGCGCCGGCGCACCCAGGAGGAGCACAAGCGCCAGCAGAACGAGAGGGCCTTCCAGGCGTGGCTCCTCCGGAAGAGGGAGCAGCTGCAGGAGGAGCGGCGCCTTCAGAGGGCCCAGGAGATGGAGAGGAAGAGCTGCAAGGTAGCGCGGTGAAAACACGGTGAAACGGGGTACCTTTGCCGGTGCAGAAATCCTGCCTTCTCGCAGGCATTTGTCCCTTTAATTTGCCGAGGAAGAGGAAATATTCCATCACACGTACACCTGTACCTAGCACATGCGTTCTGTCTGGGGACTCCATTCCTACTGGAGGTGTAGTTGATAAAAATAGTACACGGGATGGGATGCGATGCGATGTTGGCGCAGTCAGGGGTCCGGCGCTTTACCCCGGTTGGGTACATTGTCAGAGAGGCGCACGTCACACCGCTCGTTCTCCAGCGCAATCCCGTTAGCATCCGCACACCGCTTGACCCTCCGTGTCCGACCCCCTTCCCCACCCCCCCACCCAGCGGGAGCACAGCGACCCCCAGGAGGCTTTCAAGCTCTGGCTGCAGCGCAAACAGCAGCAGCAGGAGAAGCAGCGGCACCTGGAGACCTCGAAGCGCTTGGAGGAGGAGAGCGGCTATTTCCTGCACGACCGCGAGGAGTGCGACCGGGCCTTCCGGGGGTGAGTGCCGACCGCGGGCACCGCGGGGACCCCGGGCGGAGCCTTCCCGCAAACGCTCCTCACGCAGCTCTCCGTGTCGCCGGCAGGTGGCTCAAGCGGAAGCAGGCCGAGAAGCGGGCCGAGAAGCAGGCGGCTCGAGAGCGCTCCCGCAGGATGGCGATGGAGGCGCGCCGCGCTCGCCGCATGCAGGACCTGCTCTGCTCCGTCAACGAGTCCCGGACTCCGCGCCTCACCGATCGCTGCAGTTATCGCTTCTGAGCGCGATCGATCGTCCCTCCTCTGAGCTCCCCCTCTATTTATTTCTCCCCGCTGGCCTCGTGTCAGGAAAGAAACGAGCACATCAGAGGTGGAATAAATTATTAAATATCTGTGACAAAAGGTACCTGTCGTGTGCACGTGGTTATGATTATTTACACCAACGTAATGCACTAAAACTGCAGCGATCTACTACTGGACTGTTGCAGCGCGTGACTACTGGGGGGAGGCGGGGGGCGGTCAGCTCATCGCCACAGGACTCTGCAGAGGGAACATGAGCGAGAACATCGTGATGAGCTCCTGGGAGGTTAGAGGGAAAGTGTCCTTCGTATGAGTAGCATTGACAACTTTGTGTGTGTGTGTGTGTGTGTGTGTGTGTGTGTGTGTGTGTGCACTGTAACGCTAACACTTCCGGTTCGCCGTGACCCCGTGTGGGGCAAGTGGTTCAGACAATATGTGCGTGAGATACTGACACCACAGAACATTTCTTCTGGACAAAAAAAAAAAAAGAAAAGAAAGCAAGTAGGCGGAGTCTGCCTGACTGGGAGGTGACAGCAGGACAGTCTGTGGAAAACATACACACACACACACACACACACCCCGAGAACGCTTGTCCCAGGAAGGGTCATGGGGAGCCAGAGCCTAACCCAGCAACACGGGGAGTAGGGGACATAGCCAGGATGGGACACCAGTCTGTTGCAGGGCACCCCATGTGGGACTTGAACCCCAGACCCACCAGAGTACAGGCACAGGACAAACCTGCTGCACCACTGCGCCTCCCCGTCGTGGAACACTTTTCCCCAAGTGAAGACGTGTTTGGCGGACACTGAAAAGGAGGCTGGCCAGGACGGCCCCAAGAGCCTGACCAAATTCCACCCACAAATCAGATTCCTGCCTGTTTACTGACCCAGCTGGCATTTTCCTCCAAAGTGACTTTACACAGTTATAAAACAGGGTAATTGTTCACTGAATCAATTCAGCTCAGTAGTTTGGTCAAAGGCTCCAGAGCAGAAGCTGGAGTTCAACCCATGGTCCTACGAGAGGAGAGCAGGGGCTCTAACCATTGCACCCCCTGCTGCCCGTAGCCCGTGAAGAAAGGAGCTCCAAGGCACTTTGCAGGAGAGGCTCCTCTTTCCACACATGGCTGCTTTACAGTAGAGTGGTGTGTGTGTGTGTGTGTGGCTCTGCCAGTTGCTCCAGTAGCAGGAGGAATGCTGAGTGGCACCGTGCCGTCAGCCTGAGCACAGCTGCCACTGTCAGTCCCTGGGAGAGGACGGGGCTCTGGGGCCGCAGGGACGACGTCGAGCTGCGATCACAACCCCAAGCGGAACCCGGGTCCAGAGCGGTGGCAGAATGGAGCCCCCGGAGCAGAGCGTCGCTGAGGAAGACGGGCTCCCGCCAGGTGAGCCGTTACACACGGGGGGGAAGTGTACCAGAGTAAAAGCAGCACAGTGCGGTACGCACCACCGAGTCATGAACTTGACAGTGTTTCCAGCCAGAGATGGACGTAATTAAGGCAGAAGTGTACGTACTACAGTACAAGTGAGAGTAAATGGGATGTAAAACCACGGTACAAGGGCTAGTGCGTACGCCGAATTACGCTCTTAACGCCCGAGTGGAGGTATCGCTCGGGTTCGAGGCTCTTCCCACCTCCAGACAAACCCTTTTCATAAAGGCACCTGACAAATCGCCCGTACGGCTGGGTGCTGGGGGTTCGAACCCAGTGCGGCGTGTGCGCGCGAGCGGCGGTAGAGGACACGTCTGTCGGGATCTCTCGGGCTCCCTGTTGACACAGCAGAGCCGCTTCACCGCACTGGGTCACTTGGCCTTAAGGTGACCGGAGCTCTGTTATTGCCCACTCGAGTTAGCAGCGGTTCCACGCTGGGCTGCGCCACACGCCAGGGCCTCCTCACACCTTATGTATTCATACGTGTTCCTTCCTCGTGTCTCCCCATGACTAACAGCAGCACTAGAGAGTGGAACCTCACTGCCTTTCTACTGCACTGTAGGCAAAGGGTCGAGAGAGAGAGAGTGAGAGTGTGAGCGAGTGAGTGCCAGAGGCTCCGTAGGTGCGTCCTACCAACGGAACGCAGAGGAAAAGTTCATTAGCGTTCGAGAAGAGGTGTGAGCCCCGCACCGCTGCCGTCACCCCGTCCCCCCCACGAGCAGCAGCCGTGAGCCCTGAGCTGCAGCCGCTTCCTGTTCCCTTAGCTCTCGGGGACAAGGATCTCGCCGACGCCATCCTGCACCGGCGCTTCTGCCCCTCCCTCATCACCACGGAGACGTGGGAGGGGTTCGAATTCGCCGGGCTCCGCATCCGCATAACGGAGTCCACCGACTGCTACGGAGCCGTGCTGTGGCCCTCGGTGAGTCGCGGGTTCAAATCCCGCATCCTACAGCTGTAGAACTCATAAGGTACCCACCCCCTACTGATACAGTAAAAATTACCCTGCTGTATAAAATGAGTAAAAGTACCATTCTATGTAAACTTGACACTTTAGGTCAGTGTAAACAAAGGTGTAAGATTAACAACAAAGGTCAATAACCATGTCAGACTCTAATTAGTGTCTAGATAGTTATACCCAGCAATTGCTATGAGAAATGGGCTATTAACGTAGAAAGACACACACGCAGACACAGAGCAAGGCACTAGAGAAAAAACATTAGCTAAATGCATAAACAACAACGCAGTATTTTTTACCATCCCCAGTCATCCCACCGCACACCCCTCTTACCCATCAGTACAAACAGTAATGGAGCAGAACACTTGTTCAATGACACCGAAACAACAAGAGTGACCACCACCCATTTGTCTCCCTTCAACATCCTACTGTGGTCCATCACCATGGCAACTCGCACCATCAGCGCCACGGCAACGGTCGCCGTCGCCGAAGTGAGGCGTTCCGTTGCGTTCGGGTGCCTCGCGGCCCTGCTGGCGGTCGCTGCGTTGACCCTGTGCGTGACCCTCCAGGCGCTGGTGCTCTGCCACTTCCTGGACACACACCGCGAGGAGTACAGCATGGAGGACAAGAGCATCATTGAGCTGGGAGCAGGAACGGGCCTGGTGTCCATCGTTACCGCGTTACTGGGTAAGAGGAGCATAGCCGTAGAGCCTAACGATACCGGACAGATAGGTGCGCTGGCAGAGCGGGTTGGGACAGGTCCTGCTCTCTGGTGGGTCTGGGATTCGAGTCCCGCTTGAGGTGCCTTGCGACGGACTGGCGTCCCGTCCCCCTCCAGCCTTACGTCCCGCGTTCCATCTCCGCCGTTTCAGTCACCGTGCACGTGTGCGTGCCGTCTCCCCCCCCCAGGCGCCAAGGTGACGGCCACCGACTTACCCGACGTGCTGGGAAACCTGCGCCACAACGTGAGCCGTAACACCAGGGGGCGCTGCAGGCACGCGCCGCTCGTCACGGAGCTCACCTGGGGCCAGGGCCTGGAGGAGCGCTTCCCCCGTGCCTCTTGCCGCTTTGACTACATCCTGGCGGCGGACGTGGTGTACGCCCACCCGCACCTGGAGGAGCTCATGCGCACGTTCGAGTATCTGTGCCAGGAACGCACCGTCATCCTGTGGGCCATGCGCTTCCGACTCGACCGCGAGAACCGCTTCGTGGAGCGCGTCGCTCGCACTTTCGACCTGGAGCTGCTGTACGACCTGCCGACCCTGCGCATCAGACTGTTCCGTGCCACCAGGAAGCCCCGGCTGGGACTCGGCGACGGGGACCGCAGCTCAGCTGGACCAGGACCGCAGGGAACACGTCTGCCGGTGTCCCCGTTTCCCATCTGTCCGAAGTCCGAACCGTGAAATTAAAATTCTTCGAAAACCAGCGTTTATAACATGGCAGTCATTACCGCGGTGACCAAACCGGCAGCAGGGGCACGAACACTGCTAGCGTACAGGTAGCCTGGGGAGAGAGTAAGGCCTGCTTTGGGGGGGTGGGGCTTCCTCACACACAAGTGAGTGTTCTTCGTGCATTATCTGTACACTCAAGGTTAATGTATGCTGCACGTGGCAGCTAAGAGCACACGCACACAGTCGCACACGAGCACAAGACGGGAGTCGTGACGCGCGGCTAAGGGTAAATATTTGCGTACGGCTCCTGGCACCGATAACCTCCCCGGGAAGGAGGGTACAGGGGTACGTGGGGGGTGTCATGTTGTAGCCAAATATGTTCCATTAATACAAAACGGCTGTAGTGCCTCAATGTCAATAACGGACAGCAGGGAACGCAGTGGTTGGAGCTGCTTCCCTCTACTTGAATGACGATGGGTTCGAATCCCACCTCCTGCTGCAGTACCCTTGACCCTTGTCTTTATGTCGAACTGATACAGCAGAAAGTACTGAGCTGCGTAAACAGGTAAATCAGCGTAAGAACCTGAACCCTAAGTCACTTTGGATATATAGAGGGGAGGGGGGAAAAAAAAAAAAAAAAAAAAAGCAGCAGTTTGCACAAAGCAGGACGGACACACACACACACACACACACACACACCTTCATTCTGTCACAACCAGGTGGGTGTTCAACTGGCACCTGATCAATAAGTGATCACTAGAGGGTGGAATGCAGGGCCACTGGTCCACTAAGCCAACGCTCATCAGAGCACCTCAAAGCCCTCGCAGATCCACCCCACTTGAACCCACGGTGCAGCAGCAGCCCTCCTCCAGGAGCAGAAGCTCAAACCCCACCACTAGGTGGGGGGGAGACAGGGGAGTGCAACCCAGAGTGAACTTCATTTACCACCATTACCACGGTGCTTCACCTGCCCCTCACTGGGACCCAGACAGCCCAGACAGCCCCCTAGCACCAGTTCCTTACCACTGTAAAAACAAAACTGTGTGTGGTAACATGACCTTACCTGTAGTAAAGCAGGGAAATTTTTAGTCCTTACAAATGAGTAATTACAATGTAAACAAATATAACTGGAGAAACACAAACTCCCTTGAACTAAAGGGCACTTCAGGACACCATGGACAAGAAGGACAGACAGATGGACACTGGGCCCACTGGAGGCCGTCGCACTTCGGACATATCGGGAGACGGTTGCACCCCCCAAACATGGTAACGAGGGGAGAGGCTGAAGGAACCACAGGAGGACGAGCAACATGCGGACATATGGACACAGGGACAGTGGACAAGGTATCTATGTGTGTGGTTGGTAAGAGTCAACATGAACAGTGGCTGACAGCAAGGCTAGCAGTGCACTTCCCACTTGCTTATTATTATTAAGAAATTTGACAGTATCCTTATGTACTGAGGAACTGTAAACACAACGCTGCAACGTACGTACACATGTACACCGTTTACAACACGCTACATGTTCCCGATGTGCGTAGCCTTTGCTCTCCGCTGCACCGACCTCTTCCGCACAGCACGATAGCATAGTAAAGTAATCGCAGGCCCTGCGAGTCGCCGTGGGCGTAGCGATCGCGTTCCGCACCCCCACGGCCTGAGCGCACCGCTCGCCTTGCGGGGCGTGTCCATCGCAGCGCCTACATAGGGTCGAGCACCGGGGCCCCGAGAGGGACGGACCTGGGGCCACCGACACACACGGCAGCTGAGACGCGCACTCGCCCGGGTCCCACGCAGCGCCGACCACAGTAAAACACAAGAAAGATTCGGCGAAACTCCGGCGGCGACTCGGTGGGCCCATCGCCATGGCAACGCTGAAGGAGAAGAGGACGTGTGGCCAACGCTGCCAGGACTTCGGCCGATTCGTGTGGAACTCTGAGAACGGCACTTTTATGGGCAGAACACCTGAGAAGTGGGGTACGGATGTGCGGGGGGGGGGGGCGCACGCACACGCACACCACCCTGGCCTTTACACGGGCACAGCTGAACACACTGAATGTCAAAGCTGTGCAGGGACAGCATTAAGTGTGTGTTCACTCACAGGTAACACCTGTCCTTGTGTGTCATTGTCACTTAGTCGCGTTATCAGCAGCATGTGAGTGCGGTCAGCAGAGATTAGAGATGTGGGCGAGTCAACCGCCGCCCCTTGTTTCCAAGGGCGCGTCACCCTACACCCCCGCCCCCCCAAGACTGAGCGCTGTGTCCTCTGCAGTGTACATCAGCCTGTACTACGTGGCGTTCTACGTGGTCATGACCAGCCTCTTCGCCCTGGCCATCTACGTCTTGATGTCGACGCTGAACCCCTACACTCCTGACTACCAGGACCGCTTAACATCTCCAGGTGAGCGTGCCACCCCCTCGCACACACGCACACGACTATCTCCCATGTTCAGCAAGGATGGAGAATTAGCTAAATAAGCGTGGTGCTGCTGGTCACGGTCACAGTAACAGTAACGCACTGCTCCTTTCCTCTCCCACACGTTCAGGGGTCATGGTGTGGCCTGACACCTACGGAGAGGAGGATGTCGAGATCTCCTTCAACTCCTCCGACAGGAAAAGTTGGAGCAGGATGTCTAACTGCCTGAAGGACTTCCTGCAGCGTGAGTGTGAACCGTAACCTGACCGCAGCCAACCGTAACCCAGCAGGGTGGCAAGGACCCTGAGTTGTGGCTCTCCATGCAGCTTACAACAAGAGCCAGCAGCTCCAGGTGAACATCCAAGACTGCAAATGGGGGACGTACTTCTTCCAGAAAGACTTCGAAGGTCCAGACCACACCAAGCAATCGTGTGTCTTCTACCGGTCCATGCTGGGGAACTGCTCAGGGATGAGCGACCCCACCTTCGGCTACTCAGACGGAACGCCGTGCGTCATCATCAAAATGAACAGGGTAAGGTCACGGGCCGGAAAGCAGGAGCAGGGAGTCGCAGGGGGCACAGGGACAGGTTCACAGAGATGTGTGGGTTCTCATCCCTGCAGATCATCAACTTCCTGCCTGACAACAGATCGGGAAAGACCCCGTATGTCAACTGCACTCTGCTGGTAAGTCTGCAGTTACAGGGCAGGCTGTGAGACAGACACACACACACACACACACACACACACACCCTGGTGTGTCTCACCTGTACTGTTCAAATTAACCTCAGGGATTAATAAGACCATTTTGAGCAACAGGCGGTCAATTACAATTGTGTGTCACTGGCGGTCGGTGCAAATGCGTCTCTCTCCCCTGCACCAGGAGGGCAGCGACAGCGTGAGCCACATCGAGTACTTCCCGGCCAACGGCACCATGGACCTCGCCTACTTCCCCTACTATGGTAAAAAGGCGCAGGTAAAGCTGGTTCGCACACCGACATGCACCAGAGAGCGCGAGCAAGATCCCCCACCTCAGGTCACCAACGTATCCATGTGCCCCACAGCCAACATACATGAACCCACTGGTGGCGGTCAAGTTCCACCTGAAGGGTCGCCGGGAGGCCAAGGTGCAGTGCCGCGTCGTGGCCAACAACATCGCCTACGAGAACTTCCACGACCCCTACGAAGGCAAGGTCATCTTCTACCTGAGGGCGAGCGCGTGAAAGACGAGGGACGCAACTGCGGGTTCAATGGTGTGATGCGGGGCAAAGGGCGACACCCTGCACAGCACACTGACATTCTTTTTACTACTTGGCGCCCAATAAACGAGACTCTCCAACAGACAGCAGCCCCAGTGTGTCCTTTTTGTCCCAGCTGGACTCTCACTGTCTGTACTACAGTTTTACTCTGGGGGGGATATGTCAGCATAAGTAAACAGGATCAGGTCCCTAGTGGACTCTGGCACAGTGGGCTTCATGCACATGTTGCTCTGGTGATTTGAGGGGCCTTCTACTCATGAGCACATGGTGATTAACCGTGAGTTCACTGTGACCGTGACCACATCGCATAGCAGGGATTTACGGCTGGCAACACAGAGTGTGTGTGGCTCAGATTACACTGCAGTGCCCCCTGTAGACAATACCATGGTACCTCAGCAGGGGAGGGGGTGTGGGGTTAGGTTGGGCACCCAGTAACCGTGTGTGTGTGTGTGTGTGTGTGTGTGTGTGTGTGTGTGTGTGTGTGTGTGTGTGTGTGTGTGTGTGTGTGTGAGAGAGAGAGAGAGACACCGACCAGATGTGTGCACGTGCAGACAGACTGACAGTTTGTCATGTCTAACAGTACACAGACAGAGATGCGCGCAGATGGATGAGAAAAGGCACACACACACAATCACGCGCACCCTTCAGCTGCAGCTCACTTTCACCACTCCGGTCCATCAGCAGTTATTTGATAACCACCCATGCTAGCACGTGGCAAACTGGTTAGAGCTGTTGCTTTACACTCTGAAGGTCACAGGTTCAAATCCCGCCTCCTGCTCTAGTACCCTTCATCAAACTCAGTGGACAGACCTCACACTGCAGGTCACCTTGGAGAACAAAATGTCAGATGAAAACTAATAAAGAGACGTCTCCCTCAGCTGAACAGGAAGCAGAACGACAGACAGCAGTAAAACATTCTCTGTATTTAATCTCAAACTTAAATTAGTTTACAGAAAAGTAGTGGAAAGAATCATAACATGTTTACTGAGAATGACGTGAGGGGTGCCATGGACTGCAAGGAAACACCCTACACAGCTGCAGTCCATTGTGGGGGGTGTCCCATTGGGGCCGAGGGATACCGTACCGAATAGCCAGAAGGTCAGGAAGTCAGAGCCTTGTAGCATCCACTCCAACAGGAGACAGCAAGCAGGTCGCCCACCACACTTGGGGGTTATGTATTACAAATCCAGCCAACACACACACAAAAAAAAAAAAAAAAAAAAAAAAAAAAAAAGCCAAGTTGCAGAGGGCCTCCCCCAAGGGATCGTGGGAAACGGCCCCGTTGCCCTCCTCGGACCAGATAGAACTGCAATGCAAGCCTGCAGCCACAGAAGGCAGAAAAAAAGCAGAGAAATGGAGGGAAGGGCCTTGTTCTCACACACACACACACACACACACACACACACACACACACACACACACACACACTTTCTACAGATCAGTGTGTGGAGGGAGCTGGGTGCTGCAGGAAAGGGGAGGAAAGCTGGTTCCTGCCACAGCGCCACCCAGTGGTCAAGCGAACAACAGCACCTCTGAGGAGAGGCAGTGGAAGGTAACCAAGTACATGAGCTCCTGCTTCACCCCCCAGGATGCACTGGGCACCTGTGTCTGAGGAACAATAGGGCAGGGCCGGGGGGGGGGACTGCTAAGAAACCGGGCGCATTAATCTTCATCCTCGTTCTCATCGTAGTCTTCATCCTCGTCATCATCATCCATGCAGGACACAGGGGTCTCAACTCGGGAGCCGCTGTAGTGAGAGTCGTTGGAGCTGGAAGCAGCTGTTCCATCAACACTTTCACTGTAGGAAACACACACACACACACACACACACACACACACACACACACACACACACACACACACACACACACACACACACACACACACACACACACACACCTCTATCAACACACATGCAGGGAGAGGGGTTGCCATTACATTTATCTGACACTTTCAGCTACTTACAATTATTCATCCTTTCATACAATGGGGTAACTTTACTGGAACAACTGTAGTGTAAGTACCTTCCTTACTCAAGGCTACTACAGCTGGAGGTGCAATTCAAACCTGAGAACCCACGTCCAAAGGCAACAGCTCCAACCACTACGCCAGCAGCGGTCTCAGTGCCAGACAAAGGACACGGCCGCAGAGACTCACCTGCCCGTGTGGAAGCGCCCCCCGTTGGCCGAAGAGCCTCCTGTGATGTATACACTGCTTATCGAACCCTGCGCCATTTCTGCGGGTAACAGAGAAACAACATCGAGCTGTGCCACAGAAGATGCCTGCAGGTACACGTGGGGCAGGCAAGGCTAACCTGTCACGTAGGGCTCGAGCGCTTTGGGTACCAGGCCGCGCGCCACCTTCAGGTCCTCCGGGGAGCACCTGCCCACGTCAAGGCCCAGGGCCATGCCCATGCGCTTGAGCACCTCCACATCGTCGTGGATCTCAAACGTGTTGTCAAAGTTGAACAGGTACTCGAACCTGCAGGACACGAAAAAAGGGAGGCGTCAGCAGGGCGGTGGCACGCAGCCACGTAGCGCACACCCGCCTGCGAGCCCGGAGCCCTCACTTGTCGCTGGAGATGCTGCAGTCGATGACTGTCTTCTTGCTGGTGTTGACAATGATGAAGGGCAGGTGGATGATGGAGAAGGGGGACGGCGGCCTGCTGGACTGCTCCTCCGCCTGCCGGTTTCGCTGAACGAGGTTCTTGAAGGCAATTTGCTGCGGGGAGATGCGCGGTTCGGGGACTGCGTTACAGAGGAGACCGAGCAGGAGCGAACAGATCTGGACCACAAGGCTCCAGGCAAACATCACCTGCACAATGAGCTCCTGCAGCTGCGACTGTTTCTGCTTGATCCTTTCTAGGCGCCGCTGCCTCTCCAGCTGCACAAGGGAAGAGAAGCGCTTCTTCATTCAGCTGCACAGCTACGCAACTTAGACGCACAAGAGCAGCATTGATGGTACCAACTGCTCTGTGGACACGGGCAATCGAGTTTCAGCGGGCCGAACGCCAACCGCCCACACATTCAGTGCCATCACTACGCATGTATTGCTCCAGGGGAAAGTTGATTGAAAAGACCACAAATAATGCAGATACTCTGCTGTAAGACACTGTAGCAGCACCAGGTGGTGTAGCAGTTACAGCCACTAGCCTATACTCAAGACTCAGGTTCAAACCCACCTCCTGCTATAGTACCCTGGACCAAGGTATGTAGCCTTAATACTATAAAAATTACCCAGCTGCATAACAGCATAAATCATTGCAAGAAGCCTGGCAATAAGAGTCTTTGAAGAAAAGTAACAGGTCCAAAAATTATCAATAACGGTGCTCATCTGCGGTGATACCATACTTACATTAATCAGCAGTTATGAGTGAGAATGTAGGACGCTGCTCCCCGCGTTACTTAGCACATGAATACGTTTCTGCACATTGTTAATGTCTTCTTGAATCGTTTTTCCTTTTTAAATGTCCCAATCACTGTTTACTTTGTTCTGCTGAGCAGATTTCCCAAGACAGAAACCATTGCACCAAGACCACACAAAGGACACGTATTAAAGGAAATTTATGACCACAGTGCCACTGCACAGTAATCAGTGGCACGAAAAGGTATAAAGCTGGTTTGTCTTTTACTTTTAAAAGAACACCAGGCAACCTCAGGTATATTTATGGTAAAAGGACATGGCACCAGTCAAAATAACGCAACAGTTTACACCACTGGCCACAACAAGCTGCTGGTGCGACTGCCACGTTGAGAATGCGATCAGCGCCAACTTGCTCATGTTATTTTATCCCATAAACACTGTCACACTGAACACTACAGCATTTACCATTATTTTCAATGGGAACAAACTGTTCCAATACACAGGTTTCCAGAGCAAAACCCTCAGGCAAACGGAGAGCCTTCAGTGTGTTTCACCAGCATATACATGAGGGCTCAGTGCACTTCCTGCACATCCATTCACATTTCCACCAGGTTCCTAAAGCATCCAGGGAAGTGAACCTCAACTCCAGGGTACAACAGCAGCACCAGAGACAGGAGTTTGCATTAGCAATCTACAGGTTACACTTATCACAAAGGGATTCCGCAGCCCCTCATACCTCCAGGTTCTGACACTCCTGGGCTGAGTTTGTGGGGAGGCCGATCCACTTGATCTCCTTCTTCTCTTTAGAGATTATATTCATGGCCATGAGGACGTTGAGGGCATCGTACACGCGTCGCCGGATGTTCTTCTGATCGTACACGTGCTTTCGGAGACAGGAAGGAACAGGGGCAGGTGTCGGTCAGGGTGAGGAGAGCGGCGGAAGACGACTGTGGGACCGGGGCGAGGGGCTCACCGAGTCACTGGGCGAGATGTGGTTGTCCGTGGAGCTGAACTCGGCCACAAGTTCATCTGCAACCTCATTGTACGTTGTGACACCCTTCTTCTGCACCTTTTCGCAAACCTTCATGGAGAAGTGCCGCAGGCCTTTGCCATTCTTCTCTCCCTTCCTGCCCCTCTTCCTGTGGGGAACAGGAAGTCAGACACACCAAGTAAGACAGCAAACAACGGTGGGAAAGGTTCACAAGGTGGTCTCCGGGTCACTTACAAACACCCAATTAACCGGCTCAATAAAGCAGCGATACGGGGGGCAACACAAGGCCATCCCATTTGCTGATTTTTAATTTCCATGAACAGTTAGAAGGCTCTTACAAAATTAATTCTGCCCACCAATTACTCAACTGGGAGGAGATACCAGTGAAAAGGACAAGGACACCCCCTTGTCATGGTGGCCCCTGCAAGTCTCACCCCGTGGACCAGGGCGAGGAGTCCGGTTGCTGGCTCGGCAGGAACTGGGTGCTGGGTGTATGAGGGCTGCCCACGAGGATAGAGCTGGAGCCGGCGGCCCGCTGGGGCGTGCCGATCACCTGCAGGGCACATGCTACGTTGTCACCACAGCAACACCGTACCGGGCATAGACATTCAGCTATGGTGGAAAAACACCATAAGTGTTTCTTTTTCAAACAGAAGAAAACTGAGCTGCAGCAACTTTGAGAGAGAGAGAATCAGAATACAAAGATACTGCCAAAACAGGTGCGTAAATCCATCACAAGTGCATTTCCTCATCATCCATTGAGATTTAGTGAGAAGGACAAGTGAATTATGGGATATAAGGATTACACAGACAAAACGAACATGCAATCAGATCTCAGTTTAGAATATCGTCACCATGGAGACTACCAACCGTATGTACAGGACCTGGGAGAGGAGAGGAGCTGCTACTGTCTCTGGCTGCAAGGCCGCGGACCTGATGCTTATCCACGGTCAAAGCCCTACAACTGACTGTGCAACTTCTGCTTACCATGAGCCCCCACACGCAACCCCTCCCCGAGACCTTCTACATGACTCACCATGTGGGGCGCAATGTTGACATTAGAGGGGCCCAGGGTTTTGGGCAGTAGCTGCTTCCCCAGTGTGATGGACGGATGAACGGTGACAAGAGACAAAACCCCTGGAGGAAGGGAAGCGTGAGCGGTCGAGAGGTCACAGAGGCACAAGTAATAAAGTAAACTGTTGCCACGTGCGTTTTCACCATATAGCAGGTGAATGTACTCCTTCGGGAATAGTTCATCAGCGCTGCAGGAGAACCTCTTACACCGAACGCTGACTGAGCGCGGCCCATAGCTGGTCTGAGCCCAGAACGTTCCCCAGTGCCACCAAACTCCACTTACCTTTGCTGGGACTCACGTTCTGGTCAATGAAAACCTTCAGCTCTCCATTCGCCTCAATCAGACCAGCCTGCAGGTCACACAGAACCACAGTCAGGACCCCGGTAAGACAAAGCACGGAGCAACAGTTACGGTCAGCAGCAAGCTCATCATCATCATGCACTCACTGGTGGCCACCAAACGAGGTCACTTGGTAACAACTACAATCAGTCCACAAACTGTCAACTTGACTGAGTGACTCATTCAAACGGGTGCACAACTGAGCTAAACCGCAGCACAAGGTGCAGAGTGCTGGGAGAATGCCTCGTCAGGACAAACTTCACCTTCCCACCATGACCAGCAGCCTCATCAATGCTCAAGAGAACAGCAGGAGGACAACCTTCATGTGTCAGTGCAGGACAGAGCTCTCTGGAAGGCAATGGCCTCCAGATCTCATCAGCTAGACTGACCTCTCCCTGGAAACCAGAGTGGAGGGTACAAGTTGGACAAGCAGTTCTAGAACAAGAACTCAAGAACAGTTCAAACAGCAAAATGGAAACTACACCAGGGAATATCCCTGAAGCACAGGGTACAAAGTAGGAAACAGTCTCCAGGACATGGTCAGTCCATTGCAATAAGACACATATTGCAGGCAATTCAGAGCCAGAGTCAGCCGGAACACAGTGGACTGCAGCATTCATTTCAGTTTAACATGAATATAGCGAACCCTCCAAGGATCACAGGAACTGAGGACAGAACTAGCTAGAACACATGTCCAGAGCTCTGTCTCTTCTGTCAGCAGAGAGAGCCCTTCTGGGCTGATCCTGGGGAGGAGGGGTTGACTCGACCCCACCAGCCGACAACACACACATACGCAGAGCTGCGTTAAACGTAACAGAGCCTTACGGTCGCAGCCGAGGGTGGAACGCGCTCAGCGTAGCGTGCTCACTTCCCCATTTTGACTCCACGTGCCACTTCGGGCCTTGGAGAGACCGGCGTCGAGCAACGGAGTTGGACTCGGGAAGCAGACGCACAGACTGTTGCGGGGGTCCCGCGCCACCTAACGCTACCTTTGGAGGTGACGCCAAGAGGCCACGACCCAAGAGATGAGAACTCGCACCTGTCCGGGGCAGGACGAGCGGCGCCCACAGGGACACGAGCTCCCGGTCATCTCCCGCCCTGACCCTAGCACGTGACCTCACGTTAGCTTCTTCTCCACTGAACGGCGTTGATCTCAGGCTTCGCACAGGTTCTCGAGAGCCGCTGAAAGACCAGCGGATTTGACACGTTTTCACCCAGGGAATTTGACGCCATACTCACATCTTTCGCCATGGCGTCAGCGCCTGGGGGTTGGAACGGCGCTCCGGCTCAGCGCTCCGAGGGACGCAGCAGGTCTCCTGCGAGACAAACGGGAGCACTGACAGCAGCAGGGCGCTTTCAAATTCAACGTCATTAACGTCATTATTAATGACGTCAGGTGGCCCCCCAGCAGCAGCACAGCCCAGTGTGGTAAAAACGGAGTCGGAGTCCCAAAGCAGAGCAGGCTCAGCTGGTCCGTGACGTGCGAACAGGCGGGAAGGCGCGCGGCCAGAGCGGCAACAGACCGAGCGTGACCCCGACCGACCCCTCGCCAGCACGCCGTGACAGCCAGAGACTGGTTAGTTAAACTGGTTAGTTAGTTTGAGTGAGTGAGTGAGTGAGTGAGTGAGTGCGCGCTGTGTGTGTGTCGAGGAGAAGAGCGCGTCCGGACCCCGGCCGGCGGCCTCGAGTCGAGTCGGGCCTGCCTGGTTCTGCCTGGCTCTGCCTGGCTCTGCCTAGTGTGGCTCACCGGCCCAGCGGGTGAGTTAATGAGTCAGTGAGGGAGGACCGGGCCGGTAAACCCGCAGAGCGACGTCCGACTCCGAGCGCCCGCCTGGTTTCTTTCCTGGCCCGGGGCGGGGAGCGGAAAATTACCACCGCCCGGGCTAGGGGCCGGTACCGTCCCGCACAGGCCAGGCAAGCGAGGTAAGGACGGACGGGCAGCCCGCGGACCGCGCACGACGACGGATGTCTAACTGCTGCTCCTGACAAAATAAACAGTCGCAATATTCATAACAAAAGGACCGTGCGCCTCGATCGCGCGCGTCAGCGATGATCTTACCCGCCGAAAAGAAAACAGAATGAAGAAGTGGGTACAGCCTGCCTCTGGCGTCGCGAAGAACGGCGGTAACCGCCACACGTAGAAGGGTTACGGTAGGAGTAATTTAAAGTATGGAGAGTGTGTGTGTGTGTGGTGGTGGTGTTGTTGTTGTTGTTGTTTGGCGCGCGCGCAGGCGGACCAGCACAGCAGCGCCACGTACGTCCCGGCCGGCGCGCGGCCGAGCTAACCCCTGACTGACACGCGCCGGACGGCTAACTAACGCCTCAGAGTGACGGTCGGACGCGGAGAAAACCAGGGCGAAACATGGCGGTGCGGGCTCACCTGGTCACCGGCTGCCGCTCATCACCTCGCGGGCCCACAAGAAGCCAAACGCGGCCGCTGGACGAGCACTGCGGCCTGATCCGCGCGGCCTGGCAGCTCCTGTAACTGCCCTCATGAACGCGGGCCGCGCGCGCAGCTCTCGCGCTCCTCACAAACCGATCTTGGCGGCGTCCAAAGAGCACGCCCTCCCATTGGACACGCACGTAATGACGTCGACAGGACGTACCGTTCTGGCCACGCCCGTGCCCCTCATCGATTGGTTTGCGCACAGCAACTTCCTATAGCGAGGGATTTCATTGGACGACGGAACTGTCTTTAAACTTCGGTTTGTTCACTTCTTCCGCCTTCAAACGTCCTTAAAATTGTTAAATATTGTAGTGTTGTGTGCCAAACATTACTGTGGATGTGTGCTCTTCCTTCTCATTTGTCTGAAAGTCAAATAACTGTGCATGTTGTAACTCCGTGAACTAAAATGCATGGTGGGACATATGCTAATCAAACTGCCTTTTTAGTGCAGTACATTCAATGTAACGAAAAGGTGCAGGACTGAGGAGCTCGTTGCTTTCAGGAAAGGGTTCTGGACTGTTGAACTGCCTGGCTCCAGCTTGTATGCTGCAGTAGAAATGAAAAGAACAGCATTCCTGAAGAGGTCTTCCCCCAGCAGCTGAGGCCTTGCTGTGTCACGGGAGTCCAAGTTCTGGTTTGCACTACTGTCCTCAGTGCTGGACACTGACTCTCAGCCCCCTCTTCTGCCAGCAGGGACTAGTGTACAAAGGTGGGAAGGGGGACAGTAGGGTGTCTGTCCCATCCCTGACCCACAGCTGAGGCTGAAGGGGGAACTTTGGCCAACACTGACTCTTTGTCCTACCTGGTTGTGAAGACAGGGTCCTGTTGCAGGAATGCAACTGAGGAACAGCCGCCCCTGTGGAATCATAAGAGGATGATACTAGAGGGGGGGAAAAAAAAAAAAAAAAAAAAATCAAGGTGGGGGGGGAGGCAAGTATATGGTCAAGGGGCCGATTCATACGCTGAGCATGACCTTCTGCACAGCCGAGTCCAGAAAAGCTGGGTCACCCATCACTATGGGGACAAGCACAGCCAAACAGCAATATGCCACCATGGAGTTATGAGAGACTTTAATAAATAATAAAGCAGCACTGACATTAACAACAAGACAGAGCACATTAAAACTCTTGAGACTGCACATCCTCATGTTCCTGGAAGGAGCCCTTGGAGGTCTTCTTGGGCAGCAGTTGGGCCTGGATGTTGGGCAGGACGCCTCCCTCCGATATGGTGACGCTCCCCAGCAGGGCGTTGAGCTCCTCATCGTTGCGCACCGCCAGCTGGATGTGCCGCGGCGTGATCCTCAGCTTCTTGTTGTCCCGCGACGCGTTGCCCGCCAGCTCCAGCACCTCGGCACACAGGTACTCGAGGACAGCCGTCAGGTAGACCGCGGCCCCGGTGCCGATACGGGCCGCGTAGTGACCCTTGCGCAGCAGACGAGCGACTCGGCCCACGGGGAACTGCAGGCCGGCCCTGGCCGAGCGGTTCACCACACTTTTACCCTTAGCCGGGGGCTTCTTGGCACGACCAGACATGGTCTGCAAGCACAGAAGCAGACAGGGGGATACACTATTACTGCCCACAAAACCCACTAGTATGCCAAGAACCCTTGACTCACCTTTCCTAGTAACACACCACAGAAAAAAAAAAAAAAAACCACCATTCAAGGGTGCCACTCCCTCCTCTTATATAGTGTGTTTGGCTCACAGCTGCTTTTATCTCCATAATTGATGACCAATTAAGAAGAACGAGTTTCACACGGTGGGGTTCTGTAGCGCATTACCTCTGAACATGAGAATGTTTTACTGCCACAGTCACATATTTACCTGGATTTGTTCTTCAAGCAGGGGGCACAGTGGTGCGGTGGGTTGGACCGGGTCCTGCTCTCCAGTGGGTCTGGGGTTTGAGTCCCGCTTGGGGTGCCTTGCGACGGACTGGCGTCCCGTCCTGGGTGTGTCCCCTCCCCCTTCGGCCTTACGCCCTGTGTTGCCGGGTAGGCTCTGGTTCCCTGTGACCCCGTACAGGACGAGCGGTTCAGGAGGTGTGTGTGTTCTCCAAGCGAAGGGGGTGTGGTGGTGCAGTGGGTTGGACTGGGTCCTGCTTTCTAGTGGGTCTGGGGTTCAAGTCCTGCTTGGGGTGCCTTGCGATGGCCTGGCGTCCTGTCCTGAGTGTGTCCCCTTATGCCCTGAGTTGCTGGGTTAGGCTCTGGTTCCCTGTGACCCTGTATGGGACAAGTGGTTCAGAAAATGTGTGTGTGTGTGTTCCATACATTGCTACACTGCATGTTGTTAAAGGACACTCTCCAAGTACAAGATAGTTCAACACACACACTTTATACTTCCATTAAAATGTGTGTTTGTCATTCATCAGTACATGACAGTTAGTTGCTCATCTCTACTCTATACACAGACTTGTGTTTCCAAACACACACAGCAAAAAACAACCATAAATAACCAAATAAAGAGTAAAACCTCCAGACTTTAAAGCCCTATTTATGTCATTTACCCACATTGATGTGGTAAACACATGTAATGATGAATGACAAACTGACACATGGCGATGAGGTTAGGAGTGCGATGACATCAGGGTTTGTATGAGGGTAGGGTGGGGTGGGGTGGGGTGGGGTGGGGTGGGGTAGGGGGGCATGGTGCCCAATGGTGAGACGCCTTCTCGCCCCACCAGCAGGAGGCGCCTGTGCGCTGGAGTCCTTCAGGAGGGTGTGTGTCCGTGTCCTCGTCCCTGACGAGCAGCACATTTGTCCTGAAAATGTGTTTAAGAGCAGTGTCTGGTGCTCAGCGTTCCTCCTGCACGCCGCCATCACACAGCATCGCAGGTCACACGTGCGGAGCATAGTGCACAGTGCACCGCTTTCCGGCACCTTCCTCACACGCTGTGGGAACACACACCTGCGGCGTGCGTGCGTGTGTGCGTGCGTGCGTGCGCGCACGAGAAAGACCTGTGCCACGTGGGACAGCGACCCGGCACAGCCCGCCTCTCCACCCCCCCTGTGGGAAAGCCCTGCTCTCGACCCCACTTTTCGTTTCTCGAACCGTGACGAAGATAACACCTGAGACAGGCGTGTGTCCCGTCCACCAGTGGTGTCCACTGCTTCGTGTTATAATTAACACACACACTGCAGACAATGAATGATGTCAGTGAGGTCAGCAGCAGACCAGGCAGTGAATGGGTTTACCGGTAAAGTGGCTGTTTATGGACATGTGCAGTTCGATCGCTGACGTGACACTTTGACAACAATCAGTGATGAGAAACATCAGTCGTATCGATAGGCAGTCAGACACTCTTGTCCATAACGGTGTGTTATTGTCGCTGATGTGTCGTGGTACAAGAGTGAGGACTCCAGACACCAGCTGGGACTCTTGTTCATGTGCTCAGCCTGTGGTAAACTCACACACACACACACACACACACACACACACACACACACACACTCGTGTAGTGCTTTTCTCAAAAGCAACTCATAACATCAGTCTTCTTACAACTATTTACCCATTGATACAGCTGGGTAATTTTACTGGAGTAATTTAGGGTAAAGGGGGGTGCGGTGGCGCAGTGGTGCAGTGGGTTGGACCGGGTCCGGCTCTCCGGTGGGTCTGGGGTTCGAGTCCCACTGGGGGTGTCTTGCGACAGACTGGTGCCCTGTCCTGAGTGTGTCCCCTCCAGCCTTATACGCTGTGTTGCCAGGTTAGGCTCTGGCTCCCTGTGACCCCCAAATGGGACAAGTGGTTCAGGAAGTGTGTGTGTGTATTAAATTTAGGGTAAATTCTTTGCTCAGAGCTACTCGACCTGGTGATCGGATTGAAACCTGTGACCTTTGGATCCAACGGCTCTAACCACTCTAGTCCAAGCTGGTGCGCGCACACACACACACACACACAAATGCGTTTCCCTCGGTTCTTACACACATTTTTTAACCTGTCACGAAAGTGGGTCCAAACTGGAGCCGTTTCTGCACAGACTGAGTCTCTGTATCCAGAACTGTCCTGAGGACAAGACCTTTGTCTCTCTGTGACTGTTGCTCCCCACGAGCACCTGCAGCTACCTGTGCGTTCGAACCCTAACCGCCAGCGCTCCAAACGGGGCCAGGCGACAGGAAGCGGGCCGCCCCAGCGCTACGTTCGCGAGCAGATGTCGACGTCTTCGCCAGGTGGGGCTCGGCACCACTTCCTGTCAGCTGACTGCACGGGGCGGCAGAGGAGAGACAAAGAGACGAGGACGAGGACGTGACCCTTCAGGGAAGCGGTGCCTTGGTGCTCTTGACCCCCGTGGCCCTCAGTGCAGGTAGGTGTCTGAGCGCCAGGTCACTGTCAGCATGGCGGACTGGCCCTCGACCGCCTTTGACACCCCGGGGGGCGCCTCATGGACCCGGACCTTCCGTCCTGAAGCCCGACCTCAGGGGCTTCGAAGCTGGAGCCCAGCGAAGACTTTGGGTTGCGATGCTCGTCGACCAAGAGCCTCGTTCTTCGCTTCCGTCGATGCGCTGCCGATGTCGAGGCGCTCGGCTCCCTTCCGGAGCTTTCCCGACGACGCTCTGCCTCCATGTGCCTCCGGGCGCACCGAAAAACGGCCTTTTCTTTATTTTACTTTCTGAACTAAAGGTTTTGAACGGAGATTTACCACAAAATAATGATACAGCCACACGTGTGTCAGTGCAGTTACTGTGGGTCACGCGTGTGTGTGCGCAGACTGGGGCTGGAAACTGCACCTTTTTCCAGGTATCGCCATGGAAGTGTGTGTGTGTGTGTGTGTGTGTGTGTGTGTGCGCGCGCACGCAAAACCGCCTCCTCTATGAAACAGACTAACTTAGTGTTTGAGGGTTGACCGTTATGGTAAATGTACCATGGTGTATTGGAGGTTAGGGTAAATGTACCATTGTGTATCGGCGTGAGCATTATGGTAAATGTACCATGGTGTGGGGGTGCGGTGGTGCAGTGGGTTGGACCGCAGTCCTGCTCTCGGGTGGGTCTGGGGTTCGAGTCCCGCTAGGGGTGCCTTGTGGCGGACTGGCATCCTGTCCTGGGTGTGTCCCCTCCCCCTCCAGCCTTACGCCCTGTGTTGCCAGGTTAGGCTCCGGTTCCCTGCGACCCCGTAAGGGACAAGCGGTTCTGAAAGTGTGTGTGTACCATGGTGTATCGGGGTGAGCATTATGGTAAATGTACCATGGTGTATCGGAGGTTATGGTAAATGTACCACGGTGTATCAGGATAAAGGAAAAAAGTTGCTGAAATCACAGTGTGTTACCGACTGCTACTGACACATTCCACCTCTACCCCGGTGTTTCACTGTGTCACTGCGCTGGAAAACTCCAAAGCACCAGGTTCTGCTGATGACGGTGATGACGAGGAAGGTGGCGAAGATGGTGGTGATGACACACTTTACTTTGACTCTTTGTTGCCTCAGTCCAGTCACTCTGATATTTTTCTTGCCGTTTATTAAGAACTGACTGTGATCTCTCACCGTCCCAACACACACACAGCGCTTTTTTTGCGAACAGCCCGAGTCACTCATCTTCAGATGGTTCCAGAACATTCTGGCCCTTCTTTGGCTGTTGATGAGGGGTTTCGACCTCATTCCCTACTGCATGTGGCGCGTTCCTCTCCACCCCGAGGACAGTGGGTCACAACTGCACGAACTCCAGGGTGATGACTGGACCCCACGCCCCCCCACGCCATGGGTTCAATAAGTGACAACTGCACCGTTTTAATGGTGCACATTGTAACGTCTATTCCCCCCCCCAGGTACTACCCCCACCGCATCGCTACGATGAACATCAACGACCCAAAGTTCTGCTACGCCCTGGATGGGGTCCTACTGCTCTACATCGTCTTCATCACTGTGCTCTACCTGCGAGAAAGGGTGAGCGCCCCACACACGCACGCAGACACGCACGCAGGCACGCGGGCGGGCACGCACAGCTGTAACGACGGCTCTCTGTCTCCTCTGCAGTTCGTCAGTTCCGGTCCCGGGTCCCAGGAACCGTCCCTCTACTCAGTGAGCGTCGAACCCACAACACAACAATTATCCTTAATTTCCTAGATAATCAGTTCCTTCACTGACACGTCAGTCCAAAGTGACATACGTGACATTTTTACCGCAGTAATCCTTGATGAAGTGCACAGCTACAATGCTATTTGACAGTGGGCCTGGAACCCATAACCTTTCAGTTAGTCCACGGCCAGCACTGCTGGGTTCTGTGCGACGAGAGGGTGTCAATTCAAGTCCCAGGAGGGGCCCAGCTGTCAGGCTTTTGAGATCGATGGAGGGAAATCCACGTGCAGGAGCCCAGCGGCGCCTCCTGTGGGCGTCCGGCAGCACTGACCACGTCGTCCCTGCGCTCTGATGCCCCCCTCTGGTCCTCTGTGTTCCTGCAGGAACTGGACAAAGCAGGTGACCAGTACAACCATCTGGACTGGAGCAGCGTGGAGAGCGGCAACGGACGCAGGGTGAGTTTGGACTCGGGGTCCATCCCTCTATCAGAGCCTCGGGCACCGGGACCGACAGTTCACGGGGCTCTGCTGCGAACGCACACCTCCAGACCGCCGAGAGCCACACACACACAAAGGGAGCGCTTTCTAACCGCAGCAAAACAGCAAAAATCGACAGCAAATTTGGAACCGGAGCAGTGGAACAAAAGTGGACAGAACATGTGAACGCAAGTGGTCCACACATGGTCCACATTCTCTAAGATCAAGGCTGCTGCTGTTCACCTCTAATCTACTTGTGCAGTTGTGCCTGGATCCTGCTGAAATGTGTATTTTGTAACATTGCATATTGTTTATGTAATAAATAACCAGATAAACATTTACTGATAATTGTTTATTCACCCCCCGGACGCTCGAGAGCTCAAGTCCTTCTGTTGTCACTCTTTCAGGCCCACAAGAGAGCCGATGACCTGTACACGGTAAAGCCCATCGCTGCACCGCTCACACTTGTCCAGTGTGTCGTGACTGTATTTCTCGTCTTTTACCATTCTTATCATTGTCATCATTAACGTTATTATTGCTGTTATTATTACTGTTTCTGACTGGTGTCGAGTACGGGAGGTGGACGTCGTCTTACTCCGACGTTGTCTCGCTCTGCAGCCCCTGAAGCCAGGATCCACAGACACCTACAGGGAGATCCGTATGAAGAAGGAGGTGAGTTTTGTCTCCGGGGGGGTTGGTGGGGGTGACCATAGAGCCGCTCTCCTCTGAAACCGTGACCATGTTCCGTCTCCCCAAACAGGTGAACAGTAAGGACCTCGTGTACCAGGTGAGAGGCCACACTCTTACTCACGCCGTGCAGCACTGTGTGTGTGTGTGTGTGTGTGTGTGTGCGCGCGCGTGAGGGAGCTGCTGTGCTGATACTCTGTGGAAACTTCTCGCCCCCTACAGGACCTGAGCAGAGGCACCAAGGACACACCGTACGACTCCCTGCAGCTGCAGTCACTGCCACCACAGCGTTGACACCCCCAGCTGGGTAGAGGTGGAGGGGCCAAGCAGGCCTTTGTTTTTCTGCTAAGAGCTCAGTGCACTAAGGAGTTTAATGCGCTTCAGTTCAATGTTACAGTAAAGACAGTACAACAGTTAAAAACATGTAAACACACTCAACAGCTCTATCGTCGCTCTCGGCATTTCCACCCGTTTTCGGTTCTCAGGCTCACCGCACTGCAGGGTTCCCACCGTCGGGACGCAGGACACCAGCACTCACTTTTTGCTTTTCTTACACTGTCTCTTGCTGTTTTACTCTGTGTGTTTATTTAAGGATCAAATAAAGTGAAGATGTGTGTCCCTGCCCTAGTTGCACCGCGGTACCTCCTCTTACAGAGGTCTAGGTTCCCGTTCCTTCTCATCTTCAGTTTCTGCAGTGAGCTGCTGTCAGACACACACCGCTGGTCCTGACTGATCTTGAAACCCTTACACACACATACACCCCCAACCTTAGGGCCACTGCCACTGATGCTCAAGGGATAGCACAGTCCACGGGAAGGGGGGGCAGGAGGCTGTGGAACAGGTGTGTGTCCCGCCTATCCATCGTAGCGATGAAGGACACAAGAGCTGTTACTGACGCTGTGCATGAGGACAGGTGAGCCTTGGGTTCGACACAAGGGGCAACCATGTGTGATGTTGAAGGAGCCCGCGGGGGGGAGGGGGGATATTTACGATAAACTGCTTTGCGATAGTGGTAACCTACCTTACCGTACAGTGGTTTCCAGACACGCCGTGTATCTGCTACAGAATTATCAACACTTCTCTCTCTGCTACACATGACGTGTGCTGCAAACGCTCTGAACAGCATGCTGGGAAATCGCGAGTCAGCGGGTGGAGGGGAGAACAGTTTAAAACACTCCAGGAACACACTGACTGGTGAAGTGCAAGAACACCATACACTGACACCCTACTGGTGTGACCATGAGGAACTGAAATGTGTTCACTCATACTCTCTCACTCACTCACTCACTCACTCGAAGCCGTAATTGAACCCTTCACCTTTAACCTGCTTATACCTCAGGGACACAGAGGGACAGAGGTGCATTTCCATGGCAATAAACAGGAGCAACAGCCAGTGAGGGAGGTGCCACTTCGTCGCCGTGACAACAGTGGGAGCTACAAAGCAGCTACAGGAAATGCAGATGAAGGAGGCGAAACCATGCATCATTCCCAGAATGCAGCAAGAGAATGACATTTATTTCCATGACAACTAGCAGAATATTAACTTTTATTAGAAAAAGCCATGACGCACAACAGCCGTAAGTTCAAAATGTACAAAGAGCCCATGTTCCAGCGGTGAGGCGACGGTCAAGTCCTGGAAGCGTGACCGCAAACAGAAAGAGGACAAAGGGACACGTTTGCAGTATCCTCCTCTGGACATGTCTCCCGAAAAGGTACCAAAGGAATTGAACCGTGTGTGTGTGTGGGGTGGTCAGACCCTCTACTTTGGGATGGAGCACAGGAGTGTGTATGTGTGAGTGTGTGTGACAGCTAACAAGAGCCCATGACACCTGATGGACCCGAATGACCGAAGGATGACCATGACATGGAGTACGATGCATAGAGAAGAGCAAAACAGCAGGTCAATAAATAAACACAGAAGGGTGAGAGGGGGCTTTGCAGACACACACACCAGGTGAGTTCTCAGGAGTGTGCTGTCACAGAAAGGGCGGGGCTGCATCAAGGTCAGCTCTGCCCATACAATCACCATCAATCTTTGGTTTTCTCTGAAGGTCTGAAGCTCAGCAGGTTACTCACACACACACACACACACAAAGAGGATTGTCTAATGTCAAACCCCAGGGGGAACAGGAAGGAGCAACGCTGAGCTCCTGCCCAACCCCAAACTGCCATCACACAAAGGGCCCCAATGTGATAGAAAAGTGTTTAAAAGGCACACCGATTGAGAAGAACACACTCAGAGAAGAGACATAGTGCTGGAGGCTCCCTATCATGCCTCCACCCCCCCTCAGTGTCACAACCAGAGCACCCCCTTAGCAGTGAGCACGTGTGCAACATTCACTGAGTAGAAACATTTGCCGACAGAACAGTTTCACAGCATTAGGGTCTCTCCTTCGCTCTTACACACACACAAGGAAACAGCTTTGGTTCAAGCTTTGCTTCACTGTCTAAGGTCTGTACCGGAACCAAGTTCACTACAACTTGTCAGTAGAGGCCCACTGACCCACCGTGGAGATCAGCAGTGTTCAGTAGTCTACCTCCCCACCCTCACCACACACACACACACACACACACACACACACACACACACACGAACAGAACTGATCAATGTCAAGCTGTTCGACTCACCAGTGCTGCTGATCACTTTTTGGTTACAACTCCAGTCAGATTCAGCAGCAGACTGAGGGGGCAAAGACACACACACACACACACACACACACAGGGTCTTGTGGCCAGCAGGGGGCAGGCGGAAGCTCAATACAACAGGTGAGCAAGTTCAGGTTCCTCTCTCTCTTTGGTGCACGAGTGGGTGGGGTCTGGCCACACCCTTCACTGTGTCCTGGATGCGGTGACCACAGCGCTGCTGGAGGGCACTGATGCGCCAGTGGTTGTGCTGTGGGGGGTGACCTGCAGGGTGATGGCCCCTCCCATGGCCCCGCCTGCAGACACAAGGCTCCCTGTGAGGAGGGACAGGTTCTGTGGGCCGAGAAGGAGCGGTGCCGGCAGCAGACTTGGGAGGGCAGCGGGCGTGCTGGACAGCATCAGGTTCCCACCGGGGTCCAGAGACGTGATGGGCAGAGAGCTGCTGGATGCCAGCGCTGGGGGGAAGACGGGGACATGAGTCACACGGCGAGGCTGCGCTCTCCAGGAAGGGGACTACTGAGACAGACTAGTGAAAAGCAGCAGGCGGAAGAGCTCCACACACCTTGGATAGTGGCCAGGGTCCCACCCCCCATCAGCCCACTGGGGGCAACAGCAAGCAGGGTGCCCCTGGGGGACACAGACACATGGTCAGCGGGAATCAGAACGCACTCTGTAGCGAACACTCCTGGGACACAAATCATTCATTAACAACACAGCACAAATGTCACCACTGATGCTTCCTGCTTGTAGTGCGACGGAGATGACCTGCCTTTACCCGCCAAGCCAGTGGGTGGCAGTAGAGAGCAGGGAGTAGGGAACAGGGGTGAGTGTGGGACCTCCCCCATTCAACATGCTTCCACAACGTTTACCGCACCTCTCAGGTGTTTGAGTGTCGCTGATCAACAACAGGATGAGGAACGTTATGTACAGTGACGCCACAGATCAGTGGACAATCAGCAAGGAATACAAGTTGGACATATGGTTGTTTTAAATTATTTTTGAGTTCAAACTTCAGTGTTAAAGTCCTTATATTACTGCTTTTACTTCTGGCATTTTTACAGATCCAGTGAATAAATGGAGGAACGTTATATTACATTATATATTATTAACCTTTCACTGACTGTGGGAAAAGTATCTTTGGAGTCACAAAAAATCGAATTAGGAACAGAAAAGAGGACAAACTCACCCTGCCGGGAACTGGGTTGCTCCAATGAGAGCAGAACCCAGTCCGCTGGCTGGCGCCATGGTGGCCAAGCCAGAGCTCTGCAGGGAGGCAGACAGGCTGGGCACGGTCGCCATCAGGTGCCCCCTGCCCACGGTGGCGGCTGATGTCAAAGGAGCCTTCGTTGACGGGGGCGTGTCACCTGACCGGCCCGCCCCTGCAGGGGAAGTGCTGAGGGCGACCGCTGTCACTCCGGGGGTCCTCGCGGAGATGACGGACGTTGCGTTTGCAGTCATCGCACTGCGGGTGGTGTCTGGAAGAGTAGGGGTGCGGTTCATCTACATGTGACCAGACCACAGGTGACTGGACACTGTAAAGACTGGACTCTCTTCTCCATCAATATATTATCATACGTACTTCCCAAAAGTGGCAGGAAAAAGTTCTCTTGAACAGAAGTTTACCAAATAAGATTATGTCATGCGAAAATTACTAAAAAAATAATATTCATGATACACTGGCACGAGTGATCGGGTTCCCCCTTATTAATGAGGCTGCGTAGGGTACATGGGGGACTATGTGGGGTCACCTAGACAGTCGAACCTCTACATCAGGGGTCACCAACCTTTTTGAAACTGAGAGCTACTTCTTGGGTACCGATTAATGTGAAGGGCTACCAGTTTGCTTTTTGGGGGTTTTTCACCGATCTCGTGAAAAAAGACTTCTGTTTGCACAAACCTGCCTTTAACTCGCGGGCTTTTTCCACTCGTAACGCGCTGCCCGGTGGGTAGTTAGCATGGTAGCTTGCGTGACACGTTCTGAAATCTCTCTCAACATTGTACCGCTTTGCCGTCGCCACAGTCGCCCCGCAAATGAGACACGCAGGAATCTTTCACAGTGGTAAAAAAGAACTCTTCCTCCCATTCACTGTGAAAATGATATGTTTTCTTTCTTTTTACTGCCATGTTTTCGGGGGTAAATCATCTCCTCCCCTTCACTGTGCCCGCTAGCTGCTCTCTACGGCAACGGTTGCCGTGGAGACCAGCTAGCTCTAATCTAATATGAAATATTTTTAAAGTTTTTTTTTTTTTTTTTTTTTTTTTTTTTTAAATATTGTCATTTTCAAATTTACACCAATGCAAGTGTGATTTAAAAAGAATAGCAACAAAAAAAAATTAGATGCAGCTTACTGGTAAGTGGCGCTATGGTGAGCTATTTTTAGAACAGGCCCGCGGGCGACTCATGTGATCCTTGCGGGCGACCCGGTGCCCGCGGGCACCATGTTGGTGACCCCTGCTCTACATGTTCCGAGAGCCACACCTTCACACCCAGTACTGATGCTGCACCAGCTCCGCACCAGCAGGGGGCGACTGTGCCGCATGCTGCAAATCCTGAGTGACTAACATTTGCACTTGATCAGGTTGCTCTGCACCAACCTATGGGGGCGGAGCCAAAAGACACTGCGCTCGTGGGGGGTGGGGCTGGGTTCTCTGACACCTGTGGAGGATGAGAAGAACTCAGCAGTGATGCAGGATGACCGCAGCTCTTCTTGGACGCTCCTGGCGACACAAGGAGAAGCTCTGCAGGCCGTACCGAGGGAGGGGAGCAAGGCGGGATGCCTTCTCTGAGCGGCGAACTGTCAGCACTGCAGCTGCCGGAGGGGTTGATCCTCTTCTCCTTCTGGCGCCGATTGCAGAACCACACGCGAACCACCTCCCTTTCCATGTTCAGCTGAGATGCGATCACAGCAATGTCCTCCGAGGTAGGTTTCTGGTTCTGTTCAGACAGGACACACATGCCACATGTTGCCTGCATGGACTGAGGCTGTGGGGCACTGAACTGAACCCTGGACAGTTTGTGTGTGTGTTTACATCTCTCAAGCTGCCCAGAATCCAGCCACACATTTATATTTTCAGTTACATTATCCAAGTTATTTTAAACAGTATCACAAACACGACTTGTTTATCCCCCGCACCAAGAGAGGATAGTAAAGGGCAAACAAACAGAACAAGAGTGTGGAACCACCTCACTTTAACTGACTTGCACAGCATTTACAACTCATGCCTGGTGGTCCTGAGAGTCAGTAATCAATAGATTGAAGAGCGCCTGTAGGCATCAGCGATATTCATTTGCACTTACGCTAAATAACTTTAATGTGGCTCAATGTCAACACATATTACAAAGACCTAAGTGTTTTTTTCTTCTTTTATTTTTAATTATTATGCTTTAAGATTTTTACAGAACTTAACTCATTAAAAATGGAGGAATATCAGCATTATTAACCTTTTACCATTAAGTTACAAGCAATAAAAATGACGTTCACGTTACAAGCAGACTTCTGGAGCAGCTCACCTCCCGGAAGCTCTTCTCTAAGGCCACTCTCATGTTGCTTTCAATGCTGGTGCGCTTCTTGCGCCGCCGGTTCAGGCCCTCGACACCCAGGGCAGGCGAACCCAACACTCCGGGGCTGCGCTCTGAGCTCAGGTTCTCTGCACCGAGAGTCGGGGGGGGGGGGCATCACATGAGCACTGTAGCGTGAATCTGACTGAGGAAGGGGTCACAGAGACAGACACCACCTCATTAACATTCTCACACAAGGGGAGGAGCTAATGGCCAGGGGACACACCTGCATCGTGGAGCCACTTCTCCAGCAGCGGCTTTAGCTTGCACATGTTCTTGAAGCTCAGGTTGAGCGCCTCAAAGCGAGAGATGGTCGTCTGGCTGAAGTCGTTCCCGTACAGCTTCCCCATTTCAAGGCCCACATCTCCCTGAGAGGCCCACACCACAGGTAATGGTTAACCAGTGTCTCTTTAAGCAGCGTGGGTACTGGTCAGTTGGGCTCCCTCCTCACCTGAGTGAAACCCAGTTTTATCCTCCTCTGCTTGAAGCTCTTGGCAAACAGCTCGAGCTCCTCCAGGTCACTGGGATCCTCCAAAGTGGGTGTGTCCAATGGCTTTGACACCACCAGGGGGCGTGGCTGAATGGGCATGGCTGCGACAGTGAGAGTTGATGTGGCCTGCTGTGAAGAGGACGACACACAGATCAAACACTTCCCTCCGGCCAAAGAACACCTGCTGTTGAATTACTGCCGTGTGCAGAGGATGGGCTTGGTTCCATACCTGAGCTGTTGGGGCAACACTCGGCTGTGGGTGCGACCCCTTGGCTTCGCTTTGAGGTAGCTGAGTTAGGAGGGTCGGGACTTGCAGGACACCTGCGGGGTAGAGAGATGCGTCATACAGATGAGATGCAGGACACCAGTGGAGGGGGGACACCACAAAGCGGCTAATACACTCATACCCTGGTGGCGGGATGTCGCCGGCGAGATGATGAACTGTGCCGGCTGCAGCTGCGTGGAGACCGGCTGCCCCGACTGGAGTAACACAAACTGCTGCAGGTTCAAATTCTGCTGCTGCAGGAGCTCCTTTTTGGCACAGGGAGACACGGGACACACAGGTGTATAGAAACAGGTACAACCAGGTGAAGTTCTGCCAGACAGATGTGCGAGAAAGCGCTCAGACAGGCTGCGTGTGGACGCAGTACAGGAGCAGCACTTCGAGATGCCAGATCAGCACTCCTGGGAGCCATTGTGATAAAGTCATTGAAGGATCAATCAAGAACATTTAATGGCCCACGATATCTGCACCTACAATCCGCCATGTTGGACGCTCCCGCAGACATGCTCAACATTAGCTGCTGGTGGCGCTATACTCAGTGGTATTGTACTTTTGTGCAGAAAAATCCATAGATATTTGGATGTGAGAAAACATTTGTGAGCCCTGTGGAATGATAGATTTCTACATGAATGGCTTCTAAAATGTGATCTGATCATCTAAGTCATAATAATAAAGACAGCTTTATTTAACAAAAACATTTTCATACCTTTATTGAAAGAATGGTTTAAAACAATCAGGGTTATTGGCGGAAAAGGTCATTTTCCTAGGGGTTCATGTATATCTTGAAAAGTGAGTAACTGGAGTCAGGTACTCCAGTCAGTAAGTCAGGTGTTCCAACCAGTTCAGGTATGGGTTTCACCTGCCCAGCTGTATTAAAACGCACGCACGCTGGTTACCTGCTCTTCACAAGAATGACTCAATGAAGAGAGACATCAAAGAAGTTCAGAAAAAGAGCTGTTGAAACCCATGAGACTGGAAAGTGTTACAAAAGGAATCCTACAGACTTGGGCCTCTAGAGAAATGGAAGAAATTCAGCACCACTGATACTCTCCCTATGAGTGGCCATCCTACGAAGATCAGTGCAAGGGGACACAACTGGTAAAGAACCCTAGGCCGACAGCCAAGCATCTGCAAGCATCTCTTACGCTTGACAATGTCTATCATCAATCTACCATAAGAACAAGAGCATCGTACACAGGAGTCCCCAAAGAGGAAACGACAGTTCTCCAAAAATAACATTGCTGCTGCCCATCTCAAATTTGCTACAAACCCCCCTGGATGTTCTACAGCACTACTGGAACAGTTTTCTAAGAACAGATGAGACAACAGTTGAACTTTCTGCTAAAAGTACACAGTGGTACGTCTGGAGAAAAAACACTCCAACACCAAAACCTCATCCCAACTGTAAAGCTTGATGGTGAGAGAATAGCAGCGTGGGGAAATTTGCTGCCTCAGGGCATAAACGGTTTGAGGTTATCGGTGGGCCAATGAATTCTGAGCTGCATCACGAAAGTCTACAGCAGAATGTCAAGGTGTTTTTGATCTAAAACTTAAAACAAGTTGGGTGGTAGAACATGAAAATGATCCAAACTGCAAGAGGAAATCGACAACAGTGTGACTCCAAAGAAATTCCATCTTCCTCAACGGCCTGACCTCAGTCTCATGGAAAATAATGTTGGTGTGACCTGAAGCAGGACGTTCTAACAAAAGACCCAAAAAAATTTACAAAGCAAAAATATTTTGTATAGAGGAACAGGACAAAATACCTCCTAACCCCTGTCCAGATCTGATCAGCCGCTACAAAGCGTTTGGTTGAGGTTGTTCCTAACAAAGGAGGTTCCACTAGATAGTATATATAAGTGTTCTCATACATTTCACATTTACATGTATTCATTTAGCAGATGCATTTCTTCAAATTCATGTACATGTCATAGAAAATTTTCCATCCACATTTTCCATCAATTATTGGGACTGCTTAAAGCATTTGTTCAAGAAAAATATGTAACAGTAAAATATTGTGCGCTTTTTGTTAAATAAGACCATTTATTAATTTGATATCATGAATAATATGTGAAGATCAGGTCACATTTTAGTTACCATTCAACCTGAAGTTCCGACAATTCCAAAGGGCTCACAAACTCTTCCTCACAACTGTATGAGTAGTAACAGAAGCGCTGAGGTGCAGTCATCTGTGTGACAGCGAGATGTACTGCAGAGCTGAGCGCAGCAGCAGCGCTTCCATCCTTACAGGTGTGATCTGGACAGGCTGCGACAGCGGGACCTGTGTGATGGGCGTGGCTGCGGACGCTGAGAGGGCTGCACCCGTTGTGCTGCTCTGCTGGCCGGCCGAGTGCTGCATGGCTGCGGCCAAGAGCTGAGCCTGGGCCTGCTGGAGAAGCAGCTGCTGTTGTGTGGGGTTTAGAGCCAGCTGGGAGAGCAGAGGACACACTGTCACCAGGAGTCACGAAAAGTATGCAGAAAACACGTCCACTACTGTCAAATTACTGAGATACCGTGACTAAAAATCTACCTTAATAAAAGAAAACTAGTTCAAGCAGTACTGCAGTATAGAGTTCCTTTGAGTCACATTTTTCTTTTAATGTTCTCAACCACTGACAACGGTGACAACTTCAACTCACAGGAAAACATCTTCACAAATAAATACCTGCTGTTCCAATAAAAGTAAATACTGTCAACAAGAGCAATAAAAAACACAGAGCAAAGGCCACAGTTGGGGAGTTAACCACCTGGTTAGTCACATTCTATGAACTAGTCTTGATCAGTCACTCAAGATAATCTGGTAGTGAGGCAGGTGTGCAAGTGTGACCCCTTTAAGGTCAGGGCGGGTGTGTGTATCTGGTACGACCTTTGCTGTCGGGGGGGTATGTGTACGTGTGTCCTGTTCACAAGGGAGTTGGCACCACAGGGCCCTGCAGCTTCCCCTGAAAAGCTTCCTTTAAACACACTTAGAGAGAAGAAGAGTTGTGGAACTGTGTTCCTCTTATGGTCAACTGCCACCCAATGTGCCTTGTGAAAGAGTGAGCTCTGAGCTGAGCTTAATCTCACACACACACACACACACACACACACACACACACACACACACACATCACTTACTCCAGCAATCTGTCCTCCAGCCAACAGGAGCTGATTCTGGGGGAGAGCTCCCTGTTGGCTGCCGCCTGTACCATTTGCTGTGTCTGCTGGTTTACACTAGGACCAGAACAAAGGAGAGGGTCGGAGAGTTTGACTTGTGGCACAACTGTCTGAAGGAGCTTTTGGAAGAGGTTTAAAAGGACACAAAAGATGGATTTTAATACAATATCAAGAAGCAACCCCATATGAAACAACAGAAGACCCAGGGACAAGTCACACCAGGTCTGAAATTGCACCAAAACAAGTGGGACCTTCAGAACTGAACTTCACAACTTGAGCATGTTTATGATCACCACTGGATGAGGGAGGTCACCTGTGATTAAAATGAGTACTGTAAAATCTCAGACTAATGCTCTATTTTTGAAGCCTAGGTACACAAAACAGATACTATGACATTTCCCCAAAACTGTTTTCAGGCTGGAATATGATCACATGAACATCATGTTGCCACAACAATTCAGATTTTATTTTTAATAAATAAATAAATTTAGCTTGAATATTTCCCCAATTTTACTAGACATGATCCTACAAGTAGGTAGAAAAAATAAAGACAAAACCTATTAACATAGATATATTTGCATAAATGAAAAAACATCCTAAAGTCTCTTTAAAAAAAGTCTTTACACCATGGCAAGATTCAAGATCACAGCTGCTCAATGGACTCAAGGTTTTACAGTAATCCCACCCTGCTTTGTGTCAGTAAAGGTACAGTAACCTCAATGTGTAAAGCACGGTGTTCCACCCAAAAAGATTTATACAACCATATAAACTACGCTGTAAATCAACAGAGATTCAGAAAAGAGCTGAAGAAAGCAACCCTCCCTGGTACAAGTGTGTCTGTCATCGTGGTCCAAACAGGTCACCACGGTTCCACCGGTCACAGACAGCAGGGTTCGCTCACCTAGCTGACCATGCTTTCAAGCAAATGATACGCAATGCATAGTGCACTTAATGCCCACAGGAACCTTAGAAGAAGGGAAGGGAAAAGAGGGGCTATGTAATCTGAAACTAGTTATGCATAACAAATTTTGCATAAATTAGCATTTTTCTGCCACCTGTTTCCCAAGAACCGCAGCATAGCTCTGGTTTATGTGGGGTTGTTCCTTGTCGATGGCAAACTCCTAGCTGCTCAAACCCACTGCGGTATGGCCAAGACAGACACTCTGAAACACTATGTGCAACACAGGTAGTGCGCCCAACTCCACAACCGAAACTTCAGCTCACCTTTTCCACACCCGAGCCCATGTGTGACAGCGCGCATTACCTGTGCAGATGCGTTGGCGACGACCCCTGTGGTCTGCACACCCTGCCTCTGATTGTCCAGTCCATTTACCAGGGTTGCTGAAACATAACACAAATAGTGAAAACATGGAAGCGCATGCGCGCGTGAGCATGCGCCGGCGCGCGCACGCACGCACACACACACACACACACACACACCAAGACAGACTTGCTGCAGACATACATCCCACCTGTGTCTCCGCCTCCGTTTCCTGTGATGCTCTCTGGTTTTTCTGATGGACTGCTCATTCTACCCTCTACAAGAGATCAGATGTCAAACAGTTAATGATCTGAGCTCACCCTGGGATGCAGGTTGTCCCGCTGTGCTAATGCTCATAAATCTCAGTGACACATTACAGCACACCTGCGCAGGCTGGAGTCCTACACATGTTGGTTATTGCTCTCCAGCATGTGCACGCCTTGCTAACAGTGCGCATCATCAGTGTCTCCAGTTCGTAGTTCCCCAAGGCTCACTGTCTGGACCAACACAGTTCTCTCTCCATATATTGTACAACACCGTAAGGGAGGATCAACCCGTTGCCTTTTTCTGCTGTAATAAATACTCTGTTGTACAGTATTTTAACTACTGCAATATAACAGCCTGAATGGCTGATGACAAATAAGATAAATTCTAAAAGAGCCCTATACCTTAACGTGCAGCATCGCCTCTATGTTCCAGAAATTACTTGAAAAGGGAAAGGGCCAACTGCGATGGACGGTTGACGCGTTAAGGGTGTGCCCCGCCCAGTCTAGCTGCCAGCAATTCCACGATAGGCTCCCGATCCTTGCCATTCTGACAAGGACAAACTGCTAACAAGAGTGAGTGAATGCAAAAGAGCTGAACACTGCAAAGCCTTGAAAACACAACTATAACACTCATGCATGAAGGACAGGAGGGCTTTTCTGGCAGCAAGAAGAACAGCAGCCCTGAAAATGTCAGAGTCACATGTGTACAAATCTGAAGGACAATGTGACACCAGGAAGAGAAGATCAGAGGTGCAACACCTCACCAAGCACAGGACGACGACCAGACTAATAGGCTAACAACACATCACACATCTAACGCGCTGAACAGAACGGCCCTACGGCCCCACGCACCGCACGCACACTCTCACCTGGCGCTGCCGAAGCGGGTCCCTCTCTCCCACACGGTCCTGAGCGGCGCAGCACTAAAAGAGCCTAGGAGTGAGAAAGTTTGCGCAGCCCCACGTTCAGTCGGTCAACGAAAGCCACTTGCCTGCGCAGAGTCGTCGCACAGACCGACTGCACAGAAATTCCCTTCTCTGGAACAAACCAGAAACTAGACTGCAGCTGGTACTTTCAGTAATGAGACGTAATCAATATGCAGCTGATTAAAGCTCTATGCAAATCGCCCCCTTGTTAGCATTGAGGCGAGCGCTTTGAAGTCCTGTGAGCAATTCATTTCGCAGAGCACTGAAAGCTTTCTGCATAATTTAAATCTATCATAAATATTTATCAGCTCATTACCATATTAATTGGATAACAAGAAACTCTAACCCAGCACTGGAGCAAGATAGCAAATGTGCGAAGTCCAATTAAGGGTAGAGGAGGCATGAGGCACTGAGGTACCTGGGGATGGTAACCAAGGACACTCGTGGAGAGAGGGGTACGAAGGGAGAAGGACGTCCCCACCTGTTGCCCGTCACCTGGTAAACGCAGCAGCGCGGAGCATCCCCACACACATACCGCGGTGCAGAGACGTCCCACTGCTGCCACAAATGCACACAGTTGCAACACTACAGAAAGCACCATATGCAAATGCACGTGTGTATTTAGGAGCAGATTAGCATATTCAGAGAGCTCAGAGTTCTCTTTGCTGACTATCTGAGAAGTTAATTTAGTCTCAGGGATTACGCTTTGAAGTCGCATGCAAATGCATAGCGGAGCCGCTCGCTCGTCAAATGAGCGAGCGACTGCTGCGGGTCGAGGGGTGGCCGGCTTTTCCTTGTACTTAATTCAAGGTCATTTCGAAAATGAAGTGAACCAGCAGCCAAACGCAAGGGCGGCTCCATCTCCCACCTGCAGCTCAGAGGGCAAAAGCTACACAACCCGGCGCGAACGCCTCTTTGAGGGCCCTCCCTGTTCCACCCGTTTGTGTATTCACAGACAATTTCCTCCGAAGAAAAGTAAAACAGAGTAAACAAAAGTGTATCAACAACCAACAAAAAGCTTCATGTGCTTTAGAGCCACACAACCGGCCAGCACTTTATCATCATTTAGATTTAACAAGTTCATAAATAGGTCAAGAAATGTTAAAGTAAAACAAAGGTGCATTAAATAAAAAAAAGTGAATCATCACGCTTCCGACTGGGGGGGGGGGGGGGGGTACATCTACATTTCGGTGCTGCTGCTGGCTGTACATTATGCAAATGTTTTAATGAACAGAATTTTAAATGAACAATTAAGTAGACCACCATTACTGCAGTCCTGCCAGAACAACACAAACAGGCAAAGTGAGAGGGAAGTGTGAGACCAACTGTGGTAAATACCTGTCAAATACCAAATGGATAATGTTTTCACTGTAAAGACAGCACAGGTGGGCATCTGCAGATAGCCAATAACCCCACACACACACAGTGCTCTGCAGAGAGACGCCACACTACTCATATTAGCTGCTGATTCTCACAGCTCTTTGTTACCAAATGAATTATTCATGATCGCTTACTTTTAGCTTATTAATATTCATGAAAGAGATTCATGAATATCCATTGCACAAATAAATTAATGAAATATAGCAATCGATGCTAATTTTTTGTGATGGAATTCAAATTTAGATACACCACAAGCCAACAAAAATTCCCATCATTTCTTCAGAAAAAATAACCTCCCTCCACCGTTCCAAACATTTGTCATTTAGTTAAGCGTAATGTCCAAGACTCCCATTAACTGAAGGCCAGTGCACTGTTGCATATTTATATAACTTACATAACAATTAAGATAAGCATTTAAGAACCTAAGAAAGCATTGGTGGTTCAGCACCAGAATTCTAGCTTGCCATGCGAGAAGCCTGGGCTCGATTCGCAGCCAGTGCAAGTTCTCAATTTGGGCAGCACTGTGGTACAGTGAGTAGTGCTGTTGTCTCATAGCTCCTGGGTGGTGCCAGGGGATGTGGGCTTGATCCCCGCTCGGTCTGTGTAGGGTTTGCATGTTGTCTGTGTGGGTTTATTCTGAGTGCTCTGGTTTCCTCCCACAGTCCAAAGACATGCTGTTCAGGTTCCCCCATAGTGCGTCACCCATAATGTGCGAGTGACAGAAAGAGAGTGTGTGTGTTCCACTGATGTATGGATGATGAGTGACCCAGTGCAAGTAGTGCATCTAGTAGTTTAAGTCACCTTGGTGCATACGCTCATAACACTAGAATTCACTGCCAGTTGCTAGGGGGGTATTTAAGAACCTTAACCAGTACACTCAGATACTGGACTTTCACCATGGACATTTACATTTATTCAGTTAGCTGACGCTTTCTTCAAAGTGACTTACAACATTAATCTACCTACAATTATTTACTACAGTTGAAGTGGGATTCAAACCTACGACCTTTTGGTTCGAAGACAGCAGCTCAAACCGCTACAATCACAGCACAGGCATGTCGATCTATTCAGTTTACCACTGACAGGAATCAGTAAGTGACTACTGCAGTCAATACATATGAAGGAAAGTCAAAAATGGTCCAAATGCTGAGGTCCTCTGAGCAGGTCCCTTAAGAGATGCTTGCAGCAGGACAGTGAATAGGGAAGGTAAAGCACACTGAGCTGTCTGTCTGTCCGTCTGTCCGTCCGTCCTCCAGATTCTCGCACTGAAGTTCCTGAAATGCTGCTGCTGTGACCTGGAACTCTACTGCGCTGAACGCCAGAGACTGCCGCTGATTTCTCATCGGTGATGACCGAAGGATCCACCTCTATCTCATCACCTAATGTGGAGGTCAGAGCAACGGTCCGCTGTCTATCTGACTGCTGCTCCCTCAGCTTGGCGGTTGTGACCCCCCACGGGGTGAAGCTACCAGGGCACACCTCCTCAGGACTGTACTGACCGCAGTACGTCGAACAGGGCCTGAAACCAACGGCTCAGCAAGAGCAATAATCGATCAGATATCGGGACAGGAGACACTGAGCGCACAACCCCGGTGTCCTGTACAGCGATGAAGAAAAGACGTGTAGAATCATTGCATACTGTAAGGCAAACTGTTGGATTTTTACCATCCTTGGCTAATACAGAGATTCATATATTATATATATATATATATATATATAGAGAGAGAGAGAGAGAGAGAGAGAGAGAGAGATAGATATACATACATACATAGGCACACCTCCACTTCAAGTGGAGAGCGGATGGCACACCAGTTAGAGCTGTGAACTTGCACCTGAAACAGCGAGGTTCAAATCACCCTGGGGCTTCAATACCTTTCAAGGTACTTGTCCAGAATTAATAAAGTAAAAGTTACCCAGCTTAGAAAAATGGGTAAATGATTGTAATTCAACACTAAGATGTTTTGTAGAAAAACATAAAACTTAGAATACTACTGTTACAGTTGTGTTGTATTGAACCCATGTACAGCAAGGTGTTCAGTAACAAATTACCATGTTTACCCACTAAATTAATTCGTAAGATTGTTACAGAAAAGGACAGGTTTATTTCAGAGATTATTGAGTCCCGTGACTGGAGAACACTGTGACTGTGCCCATTAAAATACTGTATTTCCATCCTACAGTAAAGTCACAGATTTATCCGAACACTTTATCAAACACTTCAGTGGAAACAGACATGATGATTCATTGAGTAAGTCGGAAAACTGAAACGGAAGATGCAATCAACTTCGTTTAATTAAGTCAACGTGAACGGCATCAGATTTAGTTCTGGTAAAATCTAATTAAATTTGGATTTTGGGTTTACTTATTTTATATTATGGTTTTTTTTTTTTTTTAATTAATTGGGAAACACAGGCCTGCTCGGTGGGAAGCCTCGGACTGGCGTGAGCAGCCGCCCCGACAGAGCACACCAGGTCTCGGGGGGAAGGAGAGAGGAGAGAACCGAGCCGCGGCGCCCACGCACATGGACATGGACATGGACTGGCGGGGACGCGCATGCTTAAAGATGAGGGGCGGGGCCAACAAACCACCCGGCCATTTTACGTAAAGTCGCGCTGCCGCTACGAGTCACTTAGTGAGAAAGGACGACGTAGAGCGGTGCCAAGGAAACACAGCTGAATAAAACACGATTAATAAAGATGAACTAAGTCTCTTTCAAGCCCGAATCGCAGAGCTCTAGTCCACAATCATCGCAAGAGTGCAGTTACCTCGTTTTTACGTCAAACTAAGTAGTACCCGAGTGCATGATGATTAGGCTAGCGGGTAACTGCTAAGGCGAACCGTGACGAGTGACGTGAGGACCGAAGCAGTTCTCACCCCAGTTGTCCTTTTACTACAATTATTAAGCGTACGAAGGTGTGGTATTGCACTCACTTCATCATTGATTTTTACCTCAAAAACGGGAAAAAGGCCTCATCATAATGTCTTCAATGATGAGCCTGAGGACCGTGGGAAAGTTAATGAAACCGAAGGAGAAGTTTAATGAAGAATAAACAAGTAGGATTGCTGAAACACCGAGGAGTTGAATGTATAAGTGTGGAAATTCACTCAGCACGGTTAGCTTCTAGCTTTAGCCACAACCATCTCTGCTACGCCGGATTCCAACAAAGTTAAACATGATGATTACTAACCGTTAACATGCTTGGGTCAAAATCGAGACGCAAGAATAGTTCATTTTCTTACCCGCCCGTTTTGTGTTTCCCTCGTCCAGTTACGTAAAAAATAGCGGATTTGTCTTGAATAAATGCACATTTAAATTTTTACACATTTTCGTTATTGCAGTTGGGCATAATGTTTGATTACTCTGCAGCCCAATGTGCGCGGAAATAAATTCATTGAATATGAATATAAATATGAATATGTAACGGCAGAAGTGATTACCTTTGGCTGAACTCTCATTTCCAGTTACAGGGTCGCCATCCGCCATATTGAATATTTAACCAGAATCCGCCCTCGAAACGCCCCCCGACTCACCCGCTACCCAATCGCAACGCTGATGTCATATCGTCCCGCCCACAAACCCTCTCAGTCCCACCCCAGCGCCAATTTACCCCTTTCCACCCATAACCGACACTGGTTCAACCTGGTCGTACTCCAGTCTGACCGGACAGCGCAGTTAATGCAACTCGCACTCCGATGCTCGCTGTTCAATCGGTTTTTTAAGACTGTGAGAAATAAATGGCTCTCTTGTCTCTTCTCTACCTCGATCTCTCTGTCCTCCCTGTCCTTTTGGTGTGTGTCAGACCTGTAAGAATCATGTGCGTTCAAGTTGAAGTTCCTGTTTAACTTTTCTCTCTTTGTTTATGTTCAACTTGATTCAAGGGCAAACGGACGCGGCTGAAATATCCCATATCCCCCCCTATCCTCCATATGTATAACCAACGTTCTGTTGTTTAAAATTACCTTTTATAGTTTTGTCCCTAGACCCCGACTCACTTCTTAAACCAATGAGAACCAATTTTTTTGTTATGCAAAAAGGTATATAATCTTTGTGAACATGCAATAAACTTGGAGGAGGATTTGGAACGAAACACGCTGCTAGTTCTTGTGTCCTGCTCCGTGATCTGTGAGGTGAAAGAAGGCTAAGATATTAGAAATTCAAATAATTTCTCATCTAACAAAGACCACCGAAATAAATGTTGTAGGTGATGTGCGTCACCTAACTTCCAAACGCGGTGCTGCACGAGCGTTTCGTCAACACAAAGTTGTATTTTTTGCGCCTCATCCTGTATTTTATGTAATAGACGTTGTGACACAGCACAATCTGCGCAAGCGGGTGGTTTCGCAAAAGTGGCGCGCGGTCGCACGTCGCCCCCTGACGCAGGCCGACGAAGCGGTTACGTGTGACGTCATTGCGCTCAGTTATTTCTTGGCGGTCCAAAGACGTGTGGAATGTTCCAGTCCCGCAAAGTACGTTGGCGAAATGTCGACTCGTTCATCCACGAAGCACCTCGAACGTGTCAGTTATTCCCATAACAAATTGAGTATTTTGCTTAACTGTCATTTTGCAGAAGTATTTTCCTTTTCATAAATCAAAGTAACATTGGGCCGCTCCTCTTACGTTCTTCGTTAATACTAAGTTATTACCATGGCATGGTGTCAAATGGCATATATTGCAGTCACTGAAGTTTGTAAAAGTCACAGTTAGAGGTTATAAATATTATTTATAGAATGTGTTCGTTTCAGGCAAATCGTCGCACCTCTAGCTGTGACTTGATATCTGAAGAATACACCATGTAAACTTACACTGTACCTTGATTTACTCAGATGATGCTTTTCTCCAAGGTGACTTGCACTGTGAAGTTTGTACACAAAGCTACTTACCCTGATTGAGCCATTTCAAAATCAGGGTCATTTTTACTGTGGCAATGCATGGTACCATGTTCAGTACCTTGTTCAGTACCTTGGCACCACAGCGTACTGCTGCTCAACATGATACCTGGAGTCACTTTATATTTCGCCTGCGCACCTCGGTGTGTTTTTATTCCGACTTCATGTTCCTGTCTTTTTACACTCAGTAAAGGGGACTAAATACTCATCGGAGTGGATTAACTTCATGTTCCTGGTTGGATTCGAGGAAAGACCACAATTCCGTCTGTTTCAGGACAAACTGTTTTGCCCATTTTCAGTTCGTCAGTAACGAATGTTCGAAATGCATGAAGCAAGAAGATAGCCTGAGACATTTTCTTTCTTTCAAAATTTATTTCCATCACCAGTCTTATCAGATGTGACCTTTGTGGTTTTTGTGGCACTTGCAGCGCATGAGATCCCTGAGAGGGGCACAGCGCATTGCAGCTCTTTTCTGAGCTGAGTGTTTGGTGTTCGAATGACCTCCTTTTCAAATGTGTCACTTGTGAGCTGTGGTTTTTTCCAAAAGTTCTCCACACACTGCGAGAGCAGCGCGAGTCCATTGAACTTCCTTTTCGTCATCGTCTCTGGAAACACCAAAACACAGAATTCTTAAGAAGCATTTGGAAAATATGAAACTTTTATGAAGATGGAAAACAGTCCCAGCAAAGTCACATCATGGCGTAATTAGTTATGGTCTAATAAACTATCGCAAATAAACATAGTTTAGCAGAGAAACATATTTACTCTGCTTTCAGCAGATTAAGATTGAGCCCCCCTGGAAGAGTGGAACTTGGATTCCTGCTGAGTTCTCCAGGCATTAATGATGGCATCATTGTCCATCTCGCTCTCCACCAGAGCCTTGGAGCGCTGCCTGCACCTGCTGATAAAGGTGGTTACATCTTCTTCATCATCATCCTCCACCTCCTGCTGCCCTTTTGTTACATCTTTGTCATTGTCTTCACACATGGAGTAGTGGGAAAACTTCCTCTTGGCTGCAGACTCTTCCTCCAGCTCTTCATCTGCCTCTTCCTCAGTGCTGTAGGATCTACGTGTTCCATAGTTGCGAGATTCCATCAGGTTATAGGCTTTATCTTCCTTTTCCAACGTTGAGCTCCTGGAGTGATAAGACAGCTCTGGATTCACACTTCTGTTGGGATCCATTTCAGCGAGTCTGAATGTGCTTGAGGAAAACTGATCCTTTGCAGCTTTGGAGGAAAATCTGGACACGTAGTCCTCTTCTTCAGTGTTTAATGACTTCTCCTGAAAGTCCTTCCTCCTGCTGGCGAAGGTACCATTTGTGGACTCCATGGTAGCCTGAGGCTTTGAGCTTTTTGCACCAAAGGACTTAGAGCTCCTGGAAGGTGCTGAGATTCCATCTAGCCACCTGTCAATATTGCTGGTCTTGTCTCTGTCAAGGTCCTCACTGCCAAGTCTGCCAGCCAAGTCAGACAACGTCCTGCTGGGCATGTCACGGCCAGCAGGTATCTGTCTGCCTGCTGCGCTCTGCACATCTGCTGCATTATCTCTGCCATCTTCATCACTGTCCTCCTTAGGCTTTTTTTTCTTGAAAAGGGTACTGCGCTTGTTATCTTCTGCAATCTTCTTCACCTCATAAGCTGCCATCTTATCCATCATCTCTGACCTCATTTCCTTGTCCATAGAGTTGAGTTTCTGCAGGTCCACCTGGTCCTGAAAGAGACTGTAGAGGGGCACACTGGTAGTGGAAATCCGGCCTTTGCGGGAGCCAGTTCCAGAAATGCTAGATGCCCCACCAGCAGAGAGCACTGAGCTGCCTTCACCCCTGGACAACACGCTGGAGCCCGTGGCCCCACTCAGCATGGATACCTTGTCATCATCCAGGCCCCTCCCCATATTCATATATGACTTGGGCCCCAGGCTGAAGACAGAAGCAGGGCGAGATGGAGGAAGACTCCCACAAGCCCTCATCTCATTTTGTTTCTGGATCAGAGTCTCTGTCACAACATTAGCGATCCAGTTCTGAATGCTGGCCAGGTTCAACACCTCGTTTCCAGGGCCCTGCATGTTTGGTAAGGGCACCATGGGCACCTGGGGTAGGGGAGGCCCTTGTGTGCTGTGAGCTTGTGACAGAGTGGAAGAGCGGCCGCTCTGCATGCTCAGCATGGAGCTAGTGTCGTCTCCAGAGGCGCTCTTGGCCACTCCAGACCAGAAGGCTGACAGTGGAATGGTACTGCTGCTGAACGAGCTCTCCGTGTCCCACCCACACATGGACTGACTCTCTTCGAGGGTCTGTTTGGAGCGTTCCAGAATCTCTTCACGCCGCTGCCTCCTTTTCACTAGGACAGGGTTCTCGTGGCGTCCCAGCTCCACTACCTCATCCTTGTTCTCGGCCCCCAGTTTCTTCTGCTGCTTCAGCTTCCAGCTTTGATAGGCTGTAAGGTTCACATCTGCCGGCAAAGGTGCTTTCCGCTCTTCCCCCTCATTGTCATCCTGCTCGCCTCCAGCTCCTTTCTCTGCCTCTGCATCCTTCTTATTCCACCCAAACTGAATCCTCTTTATTCTCCATCTCTCCAGTGGTGTCAGCTTGTCTTTGTTTTTCTTGCAGAAATTGAGGAGGGAGGAGCCCGTGTCTGAGAGTAGGCTCTCCTCATCGACCTCCCTGTCCGTGCTGTCGCTCTCGCTGGCCTCCCGGTCCGCACTTCTGTATCGGGCCGTGATCTGCTCCTCGATCTCTCTCAGACGCTCCTTCCAAACGTCTGCACAGTTGCTGCTGTCATTGGTGATGACAGACTCAGCACTTTGGCAACACCGCCCCACTCCAGCTTCTATCTTGTCCTTCAAGGCTTGTATGTCGGCACTGGTGACGCTCTCCCCATCCTCGGGCAGTCGGCTTCCCCCAAACATCGATTCATCATCCTCACTCATCAACTGCGCCTGCCACCAATCCTCGCTCTGGTATTTTTCATTCCTCTTCTGCCACTCGCGGATCGTCTGGTTCAGGTCATCTTCCTCATCTTCTTCGTCCAGCAAGGATTTGCTCTGCTCCTCAGTGTAGTCCTCCCGAGCTGTGGCAGCAGTTTTCTGCATTGACATCACACTGCTCATAACGCTCGCACCATCCTCCTCCTCCACTTGTATGGAGTGTGCCCTGGCACCCAGGATGCTCTCTGCTTTTCCCTGTTGGCATGGATGAGCCTCGATAACGGAACTCTGGCTCAGTGTATCACTGTCATCATCCCCATCTCTCTCCTCCAGCAGTTCCTCGTTCAGTTCCCGAAGCTGCTTTAGGAAACCCTCGTTAGGGTTGATGGCCCTCTTCTTCCTCAGTGTCAGTAGTGCCTCCATGATGGTCATGTGATGGAAGATCATGAGGTAGGCAGCTACTAGCACAGCAGAGCGACTCACTCCCATCACAGAGTCCACGAGCACCTTGCCTGCAGGAGAGGACCAAAGATATCCTTTTAAAGCATTGCTTCCTACACTTTGTGTTGAACAGCAAGTTATTTCAGATAAATTCAGTCCACTTGCAATTAATGAATTGTGAGAAAATCCAAAATAACCTCCCTTTCCATTCTGTCAAACATAAAACACTGAGTCATCCTGTAACTTCAAGGTTTCACCCTACCTTCATTTTCTTTCTCATGCAGCAGTGCAGTGTCACACTTCCTCCCATAACTCTGTTCTCAGAGCTCCAATGTCATAGCACACTCACGCTAGTGCCACAGAGGTGACACCACACCCACACTAAGTGGCGGATTTATTACTATTTATTATTTATTGGCCCACCCATTTTGCCATACGGAGCTCAGTGGTTCACAGACCACATCCTTGCTGTGGACAAGGGGCTTGAGCTCCTCAGGGGTCTTTGGAGCTGTGTTGTCTGGTCACTTTTGCCAAACTAGCTAAAGGTGATGGGCCACGAAAAAGCAATCCAAGTAACAGATCTCAATGACAGCAGAAAATAGTACCTTATCTGTGTTTTGGTTTTCCTGAATCCATGTGTTGGGGTGGTCTTCCCCATTGAGAGCTTGGCTGCAGGGGAACCCATGTAATCTGGGTGGACTCAGCCCAAAATGACTAAACAGCTCACCACCTGCAATGTGAGCTTTAGGGGGCAGATCTACAGGGCATGGACCAACACAATGGGAACTGTCACCATACTGGTAGTAAAGGAGCTGGAGCTTGTTTGTGAGGTGTGAAAGTGGTGGATTACAGGAGTTTCTTTGTTTCGAAGTCAATGATTGACTTCATAGTCATGTTACTCACCTGGAGGCCATTTGTTCTGGACATTTAGGTCAAGCTTGTTACATCACATGAAATTGACCTGGTTTAGGCAGCTGAGGAGACTACCATCCAAATTGGAATATCCCAAGTGAGTAGAAAGGATTTCTTGGTAGCACCTGGCAGAGGTCCTGAATCACCATGAATTCAACTCCCACCTCTAGTAGAATTTTCACTTCCCTTTCTGAGGAAAGTGTGGGACATAGACTTAAAGACTACTGTAATGGAAGCTGATGCAAGGAGCTTTGGTTGGAAGATCCTTAGTGCAAGTCATACAAGCAAATAAAGGACACATTGATAAGTAAGTCATTAAATGAAAGAGGGTAGTCTGTCAGACAGTACTTGCAAGGATAACTTTAGATTTGGTAGAATGGAACCAACAGGCTAAAGGTTCATAACAGCAGCAGTTGCGGAAGCCAAAGCCTGGATACAGGAGAATTTGGAGAAGCCAAAGAAAGTGACTCGTGGATGTCCTTAGAAAGGTTCTGGCAAACTATAAGGTTGTTCTAAAATTGTGATGTCATCAGGAGGTGGAAGGACCACTTTGAGGAATCCCTGAACTGAGTGATCAGGCCTTCCTTCAAGGAGAAAGTTCCATAGTCTCCTGGGGGACTGGGGTCCATCTCTCAGGGCAAAGTTACTGCAGCGGTGAGAGAGCTCTAGGGATGGATGAGATTCATCAGAAATGCTGAAAGTACTGGATCTTGTTGAGGTATCCTTTTCAGGTCAGTGGATGACTGTACCAAACAGCTGCATTATATCCCATTTTTATATTTAGTCAACTGTTTCTTCCAAAGGGACTTGCAGTGTTAAGGATACAATTATTACAGTTTCAAGTTTACCATTATTTACCCATTTATACAGCTGGATAATTCTTACTGGAACAATTTAGGGTAAGTCCCTTGCTGAAGGCTACTACAGCTGGAGGTGGGGATCAAACCTGCAAACTTTAGTTCTGAAGGCTGTAATGCTAGTCACTACTCTACCAGCTGCCCCTTATTTTAAAAGTGAGGCTGCAGAATGTGCTGTAATTGTCGATGGACCACACTTCTCAGTCTTTCAGGAAGATCTTTGGTAAGGTGCTAGAGTGGAGGCTACAGCTGGTTGTTGAGCCTGAGATTCTGGAGAAACAAAGATTTCATTCTGGTCAGAGAGGAATGGACCAGAAGAAGACTGGAGGGGTTGTGAGAATTTGTATTCTCTGTGCCATCGATTCCCAGCATCTTCAGTGTCCCCATCTTTGCTGTCAAATCAGTCTCGTTCAGTGTAAGTGTTGTACTCCACCAATAGTGTGTAATGTCATGTCTAATCTTCTGTTTGTGGCTTTTCATGGACGGGAATGTGCAGTTTGTGTCTGGAGAGGAACCAGGTTGGGGATACCAGAGATTAACTGCTGCTGTTTACAGGTTATGTAGTCCTGCTAAACTCATCACAGTATGATGACTAACGATAAGATCTTTAACCACCTTTGACCAAGACTATGCTTAGTACAGGTCCAAGATGCTCTCTGCAAACCTTTATGTGTCAGAAGAGCTTCGTCCAGGAACTCAGCAGCTGAGCGCAGGTGTGGGGAGATGTCCACGTCTGGGAAGTCATCCACCTCGATGCCCATATATTGGATGTTCATGCCGGCGTAGAAGTCGGGACCCGTGTAGACACCTGTGCCATGGGCTGCATTCAGGATGTGCGTGATGCCCAGTCGCTTGAGACGGGATTTATTAACTGCCACTGACCTGCAGGAGACACAGAGCTCTGTCACCATCACTGTCCCGCTATGAGCCACCAATGTGTGTAGACTGGGGACAATAATCTGCACTCACTGCTCGCCGATGAAGATGCTTGGCCACACCTCATCTACGGGGTTGAATGGGGCCTCGAGTCGGTCTTGCACCACAGCACGCTGGATGTCCAACACACAGGGGGTGTTATAAGGGCTGCTGTCGTCCATCATGTCCTTTACACGGTTGTACAAATCCTCGACCATCAGCTGCTCTGCCGACTCCAACATGCTCTCTGACACCGGCTCCACCTTCACTTCCTTGGGTTTCAGCTCTGAGGACGGAGAGGTGAAGAAGACATTGAGACTGTAGGTGGACATTGAAACCGACAGTGAAATAGACAAAGACATAGACTGCAACGTTTCATGAGCCTACCGTGACGTGACCGTCCTGGTTCCCACAGTCCTCGTACCTTTACGTGAAAAATACTGCCTATTGATTACAAACAAGTTTGAAATTTTTACCTTCATTAATGATCTTCTTGGCAGCCATGGTGGACGACAGATGAATGGGCTCCATGAAGATGCTCTCCGTGTCTGTATCGGAGACCACGGAGAACCTGGAGCGGACCACAATGTGGAGGAGTGCTTAGTACGGAGGAGGGGTCAGTAAAGCGCTCCAGATGTTTCGAGTTTAAATGGCTTGTTGAACATAGTTCTCAAAACTTGTTATTCAGCACACACACGCGCACACGGACACATACACACTTGAGCAGTCCAGGCTGACGAACCTGCTGGGGGAGGGGCTTCGCAGGTAATGTGACTGAATGGACCTGACGCTTGTGGTGTCATCGTCCTGAGGAACAACCTGATTTGCTGCTTCATCACTGTCTCTGTGAGACGCCATGGCAATGCACTGTTCCCTAAAAGGTGCGCGTGCGCACACACACACACACAAACACACACACACACACAATGAGCCTGGTCCTTCAGACAGATCCCAGATGAAAACTTCTGAATTTTTGATCCTTGAATAAGTACAGATTCAGTTATGGTTTATAGTATATTGTGATGTAGTATAATTTTACTGCAGATGTTGGCACATATTATATGTTAAGAATTGTACCTGCGATACGGTACCTGGGTGTACCGTACTTGGTCTTGCGCCCTGTTTTTCCTGGATAGGCTCCGGACCACCGCGACCTACACCTGGAGAAGCGGTTAATGAGTGAGTGACATGAGCTCCACACATCTCCAGGTCTTCTATTGAAATCTGAGCACAGCATCTAAACTTCATTTCGCAGTGAACCTGCATTCGCAACACAAATATACACACACACGTATGTGTCTGTGTGTATTTATAGCATCAAGAACAGCTGCCCAGACCCATCAGAACAAGTGAAGCAACAGCTCATGGAGAAGAGGCCTGAAAAGTGACCAGTCGCTGACGACCCACAATTCCTCAGGCTCTGGTGCCCCAGGTGTGCCAGCGCCTCCCTTCCCATGGTGCATTGCCAGTTCCGCTCTCACACAGGTGTCTTACTTACCTCTGTGGCGAAGGGGACCTGCTGACGTCGGCCGGGACTGGGAGGTACTGGGAGATGGATGGTGAAGGCTGGCGGTGCCTAAACTTAGCGGTTCTTCTCATTGGACATGTGGTGGTGAGATCATCACCCTCCCACACCCAGCGCTGACACCCGAGACCTAAAACCATTAACCCTTCAGGTGCCACTGTACTGCCCATCTGGCGATCCCACCAAGAGCCTTACGTCTGGCTGAGGGTGTGGTGGTTACAGTCACCACCTTTGGACTTGTGGGCTAGAGGTTTGAATCCCACCTCCGACAGTATTTCCCTTGATCAAAGTACTTACGCTGAACTAATTACCCTTTGGACAAACGTGTGAGGTAAATAAATGGTACAGAGAAGAGAGGTCCTGACGGCCCTCCAAAGTGAAGACCCCATTCGCTGTCCAAGGACACGCAGCTTTTAAAGTTTCTTCAGCTCAGTTTCCTACTGTTGGACCTAATGGTGAACTGGAGAAAACATTCCCAGAAACACACGCTGTCTTCTCTTAAATCCATTTTTAGCCTTTTTTCGAGTCGAGCTTTATTGTCATTCCACTACATGTGTGGACATACAGTGGGACGAAATGTCGTGTCTCACAGGACCACGGTGCTGCGTAAATAAGCATAAATATAAACATACAACACTAGACATAAGGACAGTTTTTAGACCTACATAGCTAACTTACTTTTGCCTTTTTTCATTGATCAGATGCTCTTCTCCAAAGTGACATAGAGTGATTAATAAGTGTTCAACTGACACCTTTATCTGAGGACACTGACAGTGTCACTCACATACACCGCAGTAAACTGCCTACTGTCACTCACACATCTGTACACCATGGGAATGTAACACACACACACACAATGGGTAGTTCAGAGTTACCAATCCACCTGAAACACATCTTCGGACTGTGAGAGGAAACTTGTACAAACACATGCAAGCTCCACACAGACTGAGAGAGATTCGAACCCACAGCCCAGAAGCTGTGGGGCACCAGTGCTACCCATTGAGCTGCTGTGCTGTGTCTGTGACACTTCTGAGAGCGTGTGTCCACTGGACGCTCACCTGTATGTCGTTTTTGCCTGAACTCCAACTGGGGGTCTGATGGAGAGTCCAGTGTCCAGTAGGTTTAGTCCAGTATTGCGGCTCGCTGCTCTGTGCATGTGCGCTTGCGTGTGTGTGTGTGTGTGTGTCTGTGTGTGTGTGTTTGAGGGCTCCAGTAAGAGGGTAGTTTATCTACAGCTCACAATGGCTCAGGTTCCATTTATAGCCCCAGGAATGTGAGGCTAAGAAGGGAGTCTTGGTCACATTGAGACACACACTCAGTCACCATGTGGTCACAGATGGACTCCCTTCCCTGCACACGCACACACACACACACAAACACTGCATTCTGTCTCACACAGGTCTTCAGCTTTCGCATCTGTCATGGACAATATTTGATATCGCAAGAACCACTTATATTTTATTGTTCCACCAGAAAGTGTTTCAGAAGTCAAACGCAAACGAGTCCAACAGTCTGAAAGGAGAAGACTTTTCAAGCTGCTCTTAAACACTTTGTTAACTGTGTGTGTGTGTGTTTGTTCACACCAGTGTTTTTGAGAAGACACTTACAGTATACACCTGCAGGCCAGCAGTTGGGTTTATTGACATGACAAAGTGCTTCATGTTGCAACGAGAGAGCAGTGCATTTGCGCACACACACCTTCCCCCAATCACCGACGGACCTGCTCGGGCCTGCCACCTTCTGTCTTTGACGCTCTTCAGCTGCGTGCAGAAGACCTGCAGGATGAACGAATTCAGGCGTACCATGCAACACTGTGCACGTGCGTGTGTGCGTGCGTACGTGCTACAATATGTCCTACAGAGGGTCCGTACCAGCAGTGCAGCCATTTGTAGAGGGAGGGGGAGAATGAGAGCAGCATGGGAGAAGAGCCCTGACCTGGAGACAGGACAGCTGGACAGGGAGGGCTGCTCTACCCCACCGTGAAATATGTCCTTCATGGAGTGCTTGTGATCGGTGCCACGAAGCAACACGTCATGTGCTCGTTTATTCAAAATCATTTATGCTCCTCTGCTTCCCGCTGAAGCACCTGGTGTGTGGATACAAGGTGTTTGTGTGTGTCCACAAGGACATGTGTTCACATCCTCTCCATTGCAGCTGGCAGAAGAGGCGCACTGAGCTCATTTTTCTCTGGACACAGACATTCTGCCACTGTGTACTTCTGGGCATCCCTTGCGGAAGCCCCCCCCACATCCAGACCACCGTGTGTGGAAGCCACACCCACATCTCTGCCTGCTTGGACAAATGCTCCGCCCTCATGCCAGCCTATGTGGTTTGGGGCCACGCCCACATACCCTGTGCTCTCAGGGCTCAGATTCTCCAGGGAGGTGTAAGCAGCTCCAGACCAGTGAACTCCACCCCTCTCCATGTCCACCTGAGCACCTTTCTTAACAGGCTGTGCAGGATCTCGGAGCTGCAGGTAGAATACTTCCGTGAGGTAGTCGGGTGGACAAAGGAGCACGGCCCCCTGGGAGCTGACCTCTGCCACACAGGTATAAAAGTCCTGGCAGGCAGCTGGTACCAGTGCTGGGTTCATAGCCGTAGTGTAGCCCTGCACCACATGGGGGGTGCTGGGAAAGGTCAGTGTCTGGGGGGCACAGCCAGGCCCTCCAATGTTCAGAGTCTCCTGGCTCTGCGGCATGCCCTCCCAGTAGGGGCCAGGACCCTGGCAGTAGGGTGTGGGGTCCTCCACTGGCGGTAGGGCTTGCTGACCCTCAAACGGTACATGGCCTGAGGTGTTTACCGTGGTGTGGCTCTCCTTCAAGGAAAACCTCTCGTCTAGGGTGACGTGGAGCCAAGGGTCCTCTGCGCACTGAGGGGACGAGTAGCCATGGAGGGACAAGAAGAGCTGGTTTATCTCATCCACTCTGCCGCGCTGGAGAGAGAGGAGAGCAGAGTGAGCTCTGCGAATACCGTGGTGTTACCGTCCCACTATGTTAATGTAATACTGCAGTATGTTCGCCTCTCAGAATACACACACAGACACACACACACACACACACACACACACACACACAGAAACTGCTTGTCCCAAGCAGGGGTTGCGGCAGACCGGAGCCTAACCCAACCACCCGTCGCAAGGCTGCAGGGGGAGGGGACACACCCAGGACGGGACGGCAGTCCATCGCAAGGCACCCCAAGCAGGACTCCAACCCCAGACCTGCCAGAGAGCAGGACCCGGCCAAACCCGCTGTGCCACCACATCCCCTCCCTGTCACCATGGTAGTGAGTTAATGTGTTAGTTTGTTAATGTTGCAGTGTGTTTGTGTAGTAGTGTGTTCGGGTGTAAAAGCATGGTACAGTCAATGTCACGTGAGAAGATATGAGAAGACCACCCGCAAGTATCGAACCTTGAGCACTACGGGGTCGATCCCTCTGATGCGAGGCCTGGGGACAGGAGGCAGCAGGAAGGCCTTTATCCTACACGGAGGACAGGTACAATAGGAGCGTTTTAAACAGCTTGTCCACCGTCCGCACACACACACTTGCACACACACACACACACGCGTGCGCACGCATGTACGCACATTCGGACAGAAAGCTGCTCAGTCCCGCAGACGGAAACGGATTGTCCTCATCGCTGAAGTGTGTGTATGGGGGTGTATCGCAGCGGACTTATGTGGTCGGAAGAAGGAAATACCTTCTTATTTGAATCTATTTATTTGATCTCACACTGCGCAGGGTCTATGTCCCCCCTCCTGCAAACGTCGGAGGTGAGAAAGGCACCAGTTGTGTCCACCGTCTCCTTTTCACTATGTTGTGTTGAGCTCTACACGCACGTGACGGCATTGTGCTACGGGGCTCTACAGGGGAACGAAGCAGTGGAGCAGAGAACGGAGAGCAAGTTGGAGAAAGCGTTAAAAAGTGTTTCATGTTACACACCAAGTGGATTTTCCAGAAAGCTGAACCCAAATACAGAAATTATCCTCTTCTTCACTGCCAGTCTTAATAGGTGGGAAACTCTGTTTAGTCACTTGGAACTTTCTGTAAGAGTCTCAGATGCAGCTCAGACTCCATACTCCGCGCTGGACTCAAACGCCACACACACACACACACACACGTCGAGCAGCTCAGGACTGCTGATGCACTGGCGTCAGCCACTGCGTCACCGGTAAATTAAAATCTGTTGGGTAGGCTCCGGTTCCCCGTGACCGCGTAAGGGACAAGCGGTTCTGAAAATGTGTGTGTGTGTGTGTGAATGGAAACTGTCTGGAAAAATCTGGAAGGTGTTGGAAACCCCTTCTTCATCCCACCCCTCCCCTTCTGAGTCCGTAGTGGCAGAAAACAGAACTGTGGGGCAACAGAGAAGTTTTGGAAACCAGAACGGAGAAAAAAAATACAACGAAAAATAAGGAAACTTGGAAATGTTTGAATCTTCAGAAATCTGTAACTCAGATGTTTGTAACACGAGGTACACGTGCCCTGAAAATAGAATAATTTCAGGTGGTATGCTGTGTGTGTGCGAACACTCACCTCTTCCCCTGTGGAACAACTCCAAAGCCGATGAGAAGGATGGCCACGGACCCAAAGCTCATCAGCAGGGCCAAGGCCACACTCTTGTCTGGAGACACCACTGCAGAAACATCTCAACATCTCCGTGGTGGAACACCTGTATAGCAGACTGTAGTGTGTGTGTGTGTCAACATGTACCTGCCGTCTGTCTCGCTGGGATATCCACGGTGAGGCTCTCGCTCCACTTGCTCCACAGCTCCGAGTTGTGGGACTTGCAGCGCACCCTCACCACGTAGCGTCCCGCCGGCAGCTCCGGCAGCTCCAGCCGAGGTTCGCGCAACATGCCTTTGACCTGCAGGGGGCGCCACCCGTCACTCTCGCTTCTCCCAGGGTGTCCCTGGAACCCGACGCCGCAGGAGGAAACGCACCTTCCAGTCGCGGGGCTCCGACTCGCGTCGGTACTGGAGCTCGTAGACAAGGGTGACCCAGCCCATCTGCACGTCCGCAGCGATCGGGTACTGCCAGGATATTACCGTGGTACGCCCGGCCTCGTCGGCGCTGCTGTTGCTCGGCCGGTAGGTCAGGTCGAAGGGCGGATCCGTCTCCACTGGGGACGAGCAGGAAGAGCGCAACAGGACAGGGGTTACGACGGGTTCCTGGGGGTGCGGGGTGGGGGGTGGGGGAGGGGCAGCGGAGCGTAGTCCCTGCCTCTCTCACCGATGTCGGCCACGTCCGCGCAGAGCTCCTGGGACGTGCGGAGGCCGCTCGCGCCGCGGGCCGTCACGCTCATGCAGTACATCTCCCACACCCGGGTGTGACGGCTGTCGAAGTAGCAGCTGTCGGGTCCGCCGCTCACGTAGTCCGGACACTCCTGTCGGGGCCCCTTGCTGGAACGCGGTAAACGAGGTACAGCTCAGAGCCGCGCACACAGGACACGGTGTACAGCTGAGAACCCACTGCCGTACGCTGCGGTACCCTGTTGTACATTTACATGTGTTCATTTATCAGAGAATTTTCTCCAAAGAGACGAACATCTCATAGAAAATACAATGTGTTCATTACAGTAGGAGAAAGAGACACTTAGATACAGTTAGGATACAGTTAGTTTATTTCTTTCCACCATATGAGCCAACGTTCATCACTCTGCTGTACCCTGTTTTACAGTGCTGTACACAGATACAAAGCTCAGACCACCTCCAGGTGGGACAGAACCTGGAATCCGACATCGCGAAGAAGATTAAAGCGCCGAGGAGACCAGCGGGGGGTGGGTCTCACCTCCTGCCACCCCACACTGACACTCATTCCTTAACAGTTTTCACTCTGTTTGGCCACATGGTGATGCTGCTTTCAAACAACAGCTTTACAGCGAAATGAGCCAATACCGTAGTACAGCACAGTAACACAGCAACACGCTGCTGCGCTACTGTCCGTTCACTTCACTTGCATTTGGCCTCAGAACTGCTGTGTGGACCTGGACATGTACTTGTACTTATACCTGTATTTCTATTTATACTTGTACTAATTTACATTTATTTATTTATCAGATGCTTTTCTCCAAAGCCACTTCCACTGAACTCTCTGTAGTGTTATCAGCACACACACGCACACACACCTTATTCACTGCGGTGACTTACACTGCTAGATACACTACTTACACTGGTACTTGCACCTGTATTTGTATTTTATGAGCTCAACCACAATTACAGCTACCTGTAGTGCTTCAGGAGACATATTTCCTGTAAGTAATGTGTGTGTGTGTGTGTGTGTGTGTGTGTGTGTGTGTGTGTGAATACACACCAAGCACTCAGGAGCCAGACGAACTGCTACCACTTAGCACTGTTACGTAACCCCCGTCGCCCCCTGCTGGCCTTACCCCACAGTGTAGGTGAGCGACACAGTGATGTTATGGTCACTCTGCGAAGCGTTGCCATGGAAACGCCACCAGCAGGTGAAGGTCTCCATGTTGGGTGAGCGGCAGTAGTAAATATGGGCTTCAAGTGATGCAGAATCGGCATCTGAGGAAAGAACGGACGAGCAGAGTCATGAAGCCAAGAGTCCTCCAGTGGACATGGTCGCCGTGGTAACGCTCTCTGTCACCACTGTTTACCGTCGAGATGTGATTCCAAAGTCTGCCTCTTGACAGGATCAAAGTAAGTCTGTAGTGTGTAGCACAGGGGAGATGTTCTGTGAACCTGCTCATCCAGGAGCTCAGGTGTGTGTGTGTGTGCGCGCGCGCGTGTGTGTGTGTGTGCGTGCGCGTGTGTGTCCAGAATTCACAGTCACCGTGTCATTAACTGTCATCCAGGTGACACCTTTGCCAAGTGAGTGGTAACTCGAGGAGGTGGGAGTGAATGGGGGGGTGCTGGACAAGCTGTGGGCTGTTCTCAGCTGGACAGACACTGGCCTGAAACGGCACCGAAGCGAAGAGCTCCCCCCCACTAGGCTGCGATCACAAACACCCCGGTTCCGTGTTCCCCCGACGACGCTGGCGGCCGATGGAGCGACGCGCTGCCCGACGGCTCCCTGCGCCACGAATTCAGCTGAGAACGAGGGCAGGAACGCGACGAGCCGGCAGCTCGAACCCGGGACTTGAACCCTTTCCGCAGATGCTCGGCACTGTCAGTCGTAATCCTGTCTCTGCGTGCCCCTCCTGACAAGGCTCTGCCTACCCCGGTACTCGCCTGCTTTTGGCTCCGAGGTCCGCGGGGGCTGGTGGTCCTGGCGGGGGTGGTCGGCCTCGGGGGCGAAGCCCATTCCCACCCCCAGCAGCAGAAGGAGCAGCGGTGGCAGCGGCGGTGGCAGCATCATGTTGCATTCAGAGCCCTGTAAGCGGCACAGAGACAGTGAGACGCGCTGCTCAGTGTATGGAGCTAAGCTGCCTTTACCCCCCCCCAAGGATGCATAAGTCCCTTATATTCCAGTAAACTTCACAACAGTGTGAAATAGCACTGTGTGTGCGCGTGTGTGTGATAATTCAGCGTAGCATCCTCTGCGTCATGGGACTGGTCACGGGGCTTGTGAGACAGCACTCCCCCCCCCCCGCCCCCGCCAGGAGACCGGCCCGGTGTGATAAGCACTGCTGCTGCTTCGCTGTGGAAACTGCACACACAGGCGTTACACACCTGGACGGAGTGAAAGTATAACGTGCAACAGGCACAGCTTCGTCTTGTGTGTGTGTGTGTGTGTGGGGGGGAGGTTAATTAAACTTTCAAATATAATAATTAAAATGTGGCCTAAAGGGCAGAAATGATGTCACCGCAGCAGCGGACTCTGATTGGTTCTTTGGGGGTCCGGTGGGGGGGATACATGCGTCAGAAACATTAAAGAAGAACAGATATAACACACGCATTCTGTACGTACACACATACACACCGCTGCACTTCCTCCAAGGTCAAAGGTGAAGAGCACATGTTCACTAGAACCTTTCGCTGCCAGACCACACCCACAAAGGAGCTTTCACTCCCAGAACGCCTTTCACCGAGGGCCAGTGTCCGTGCTGCCCGGAAACTGCTGTAAGGACGCGGGGTGACCTACAAACTCAGCCATGTTGTTTACATTTATTCCTTTATCTGATGCTTTTCTCCAAAACAGCTTACAGTGTGTACACACACACACACACACACACACACACACACGACTGCATCACCCCATTAAATGCTTTGGGTCACTGTCCTGCTGAAGACCCCTGACTTCAAATGGAGACCCAGCTTCCTGACGCTGGGTATAAGACCGCGCTCCAAAACGCCTCCTGTTCTCCTGACATCCTGATGCCAGGGACACGTTCAAGGCGTCCAGAGCTGGAGGGACCAGCGCGTGCCCAGAACATCACTACAGCTCCTCCAGGTCCCACTGTAGGGAAGGTGTCCTTTTTCTCTGAAGGCTTTTCATCCAGCTTTCTGCAGACACAGAGAAGGTGTCCTGCACCAAGGCACCCTGACGTGCTCCTGTCTGTCCACAGGTCATTCTCTCAGAAGGACTTGGTGCTGGACAGTGTGAGTGGAGACTCTCCTGGCTCGTGTCTGAAGAGCCAGTCAATATGTGTGGCAGTTCCTGGAGGAGTTTCACCCATTATTTGGGCAATCTTTCACCTGTGTCCATGTCCAGGAACGTTGGCTCCAGGGTCACAGGCCTCCAACATCTTGACAACATTAAATATTTCAGGTCTCTGAAGTGGACTAGTGGCCTTGAGATTGTCCACTGTAGACTGCAGCTCCTCACACAGTTCCCTGGTTTTCTGTTCCTCTGTCTGCCCGTCTGTCTCTGGGTGTCCATTGGGGGGACAGACATGGTGGACAGAGGAGAAGGAAACACAGTGATGAGTGAACACGAGTGAGGTCTGTGCTGCAGGCACCTGAACTTGTCAAGCAGGTGCTTCTTGTTCACTCTGGAGACATCATTGTTTCTTACTACGGTAGAAGGTGTTGGAAGTCCCCTCCAGGTCATTTCGGGGTCAGTTCATCTGCTGTGGTGAATTCCTCAGCATTACAGTTTTGTTCTACTGCAAACCAAAGGATTCCAGATGCGCGCAGTCCGACATGAGTCCGATTCCACAGCTGTTGCATTGTGTGAAGAAGCTGCCAATGTTCCTGTAGGAGCTGCATAAACTTTCATCGTGATCAAACCTTCTGTCACGATCGTGAGTTCACTGAGTCCACTCAGTTCCATCAGCACCGTGTGTGTGTGTGTGTGTCTCTGTCTACAGCTCTTCATCTCCACTTCTATTCAGTCTCAGCTGTCTGATCAATGAGTAACGAGAAACATGGACACAGTTTATCCGTCACACGCAGAAGAAGATCCCGAGACGCAGTAAAAACGAGGTCCCTCACAAGGTACACATTGAAACCACTTAATGATGACATTTCACTTGCTGGTTTAGTGTCATTACTGTGTGTCTTGAGGGATACGTTGCCATGGAGACCCTCCTGCGTGTCAACGGCTCTTGAAGAGCCAGGGGCGGTCAGAGGACTCATCCGGCACACAAAGAGCCCTTTGAGGAAGAGTCATGGAGCTGGATGATGTCTCCAAAAAAGCTTCATTGACCTTGTCCTTCTCGCCACCTCTGGGCCTCTGCTGTCAGGTGCAGGGCATCGGCGTGGAGCCCTGAAGAGCATCGAGTCCCACGAGGGTTTGTGTAGCACGTTGCACAATGCAGCGCCTTCTTCAAACTGGTTAGGCATCTCCATCTCCTCTTCATCACATCTCCGTCTCCTCTTGACCCTACAGTTCCACTCAAGTTCCATGATGCTCCTTCAACACATAAACCATCCATGAATAAGACAGATTGTCACAAACTGTTTGTCACACAGGAGCTTCGCACACACACACACACACACACACACACACACACACACACACACACAGAGTTGGGCTGCTATGATCTGCTATCTCCAACAGTGCCAAATGGTCGTGCAGGGAGGCTCTGCCACCAGCGGCAGAAGTTCAGCTGCACAGGTGAGAGTACAGAGAAGAAGCTGAGCAGAAGATGGACTCTTGAACAGGCAATGAAACACGAGTGCAACAGGATGATGCTGCCGCCCTCCTCCCTCCTTGCACCGTTTCCAGGAAGTCACGACTCTGCATTGGGCTCTCATTCGAACCCGGGTCTGAGCTCAGGAGGAGTCACTGGGAGCCCTAGCAGATGTGTTTATCTGAACACATTTTTGGCTTTTACTTCCCCGTCTGAGCAGCATGTTGGGTTTGTTGTGTGGCGGCAAACAGCAGCGTTACGTCTTACAGTCAAAAATAAGAGTAATAAAATAAATTCAGAAGTAAATAAATAAGAGTCATAGTCACTGAATATGAACGACAGTGATGTTGCTGATATGAAGTGATTGTGTTGCACGGTGGCCCATGCTCGGAAGCTCCTGGAATAAACAGCACTGCGCTGAGGCTCCTTCTCACCGTCCACCGGTTGTGCATTTGTTGCAGAATTCGAACATGTGGTGCTTGTACGCCCAAAAGGGCACGTTGAGCGCCCCCCGGAGGACAATTAAGCAAAGGTCATGGAGACGAAGCCCAGCTGCCCCTAGGGTCACGGCTGCGTGCTAAATGGAAAACGTCAAACGAGCCCGAGACATGATGTAGACTGCAGGTGAGAAGCAGCAGGATGAACGCGTGTTTTGCTGCGAACGCTGGAATGTGTGGCGATGTCGTGAGGAATGTTCCCGCTGAGAGGAGGACGCCGCTCACCTGCTCCGTGGCCGCACGCCGAAGGTTCTTGGGTCATAGCCTAGTCGGAAATTGCCCGGAGCATGGCGTTCCCTGTAAATGTGGCCACTGTCACCACCGGTTGGGCGCCAGTTCAGGAGCCTTGGTGCACAAGGTGTGATAGGAGGAGAAGTCAAGCGCAGCTGCTGCTCGCGTAGAAGCTGAAACTGAAGGATCTCAGCGTTTCTCCTGTAAAGTGTAGTGAGATGAACATGGTGGCTGTGTGCTCCGCCCCCCGTCCCAGCGTTCACTGTGCCAACAGGAGCTCCAGATACACGAATCGCACACGGTTGTTGCCGCGTGTTTGGCGGTAATCGGCCGAGTCGGGACCGGTCTCATACTGCTGCCTCACCACGTGTCTCTTTGTTTGCTTCCTGTGTGTGTGTCACGAACACCGTGGCCCGGCGCTACTGTTCACCTGGAGCTGATCGCACCGTTTGTCCGCAGGGCGTGTTGCAGGACCCTTGGTGCCAAGGAACCGCGGCGTCACTCCGTCTTACCATCTGCCTTCGCTTGGTGCCCGGAGCCACAGGTCATCCAGTTTGCAGACGTACCCTTCCTGTCGAGTTCCACCCTGTTCCAGGGTTTTCCGTGCTTGTGCTGAACTGCTGGAGATGGAAGGAGCCCCTTCTCTGGAGGTGAGCGAAAGGTGAACTCCGGGGCAGCCGAACACACGTCCGCCGGCAGTGGGCTGAAATGAATGCTCACGGAGGATCTCATCTCCACGCTTCATCGACGGCTCCCGGCTTCCTGTTGGGCTCCAGGTTGCCAAGCAATTCCTACTCATAGCGGCAGATTGCGCGTGATCCACGGCAGCAAGGTGCTCCAGCCAATCAAGTAGGACTCCCGGAAAGCTGCGTGTCCCAACTGGAGAACAATTCGGGAGCTTTTACACCGAGAAGGTAGATCACCACGGACCGGTCTCGGCAGAGGGCCGGACCCTGAGACGGAGCCCAGTTTGTCAGAGTGAACAGCGTGAGCCCCAGTTACTCAGAGCTCAGGTCCGGGGTGCCTCAGGGCTCCGCGTCGGGTCCAGTCACAATGCCGTTTGTGTTTGCTGCGATGTGGGATATTCGGAGGAGCGAAGGCACCGATTGGCACCAACGGGCTCCCGTTTCCCCACTCGGTGGCCCCAGAGCTGGTGACGCCAGACAGGTGGAAACAGAGCTTTATGGTGAGCTCTTGAAAGACAGTGATGCAGTTTGTAAGCCATAGAGAGCAAGACATAGTTTTACACAGAGTTCAGAATTAATCTGGAAACTTCTCTGATGTAATTCATGTTGCAGTAAAGAATGTGGCAATGCAGCTGATCACTGCAATCCCTCACACCAGAGCACAATGGGCTCCACGTCCCTCCCGCAGGACATCCATGTATTCTACTTCTCCAGTCCCATGGCCTCGTATTGGTATAACCACCGAAACATTTACATTTATTCATTTAGTGAAATACATCTCAGCAAAAGTACAATTCATGCATTAAACTGAGAGAACGAGACCTAGCTGCAGACATGAAAGTGTGTTACCTACCACTTGCTGCACTAAAACGCCGCTAGGCCCCACCCTCCGTATGGGCCAGTAAAATGTCCCACAAAAGTGTCCTTTAATCCTCTCAGTAAATGGGTCATTTTGCAGTCCGCCCCCTCCTACCTTCTGTGGGACATGAGGGAGTTGTGTGTATCAGAATCAATTTGCTGCAGGTCTGAGTTACAGAGGTGTCCTCATGGAACCCCCCCCCAACACACACACACACACGCAAACACTCGTGCCTAAGAGAAGCGTTGCAGAAGACTGAATGTGTGACCAGACTATTTTGGGTTCCAGTACCAGGAAAGCAACCGCTGCAGGAGCTTTGAGTCAAGGATGCTCCTGTCACCGCACACATCGGCGTGTGCGAACGGGACGAGTGTGGAGACGGTCGGTGCTATCCACAGTAATCAATTATAATGTGTAAGCAAAGTGGAAGAAATGTGTGAGAGCAGCAGAAAAAGTGGCCAACTGGACCCCAGCGCAGGGCCATGTGACCGCATGACCGCTCTGCTGCCTGACCACCATTCCGGTTGAACGGCCGCTGCAACAGACGTGGGGAGACAGCGACTCGTCTCCAGGGCAGCGAGACCGACGGCTGACAACTGAGCCGATGTGTCCGGAGCAGGAGAAAATGGGCGGAGACTCGGTTGTCCATGTGTCTCGTCCTCGAGGACAGATGTGGGCGCCAAACCCATTCATTGTCTCTGCACTTCCTTTCTGTTGGGTGTTTTCCTTCCAAACAGCTCACAGGGATATGGACGGATGGGCAGACAGAAGACTGAAGGAGCTCAGGCGACCACTTCACAGAGGGGATGTGAGCCAATGTCCATCATGGACTCCAACTGCCTTCTCATCCTGGTCTCTGGTCCCGCTTGCACCGAGTCGGGGCTCGGACCCATGACAGAACCTCCTTTCTTCGCCAGCTTGTTGGGTCAGTGGCTCTCACCAGCACTGGAGCGTATGAGACGCCCTGTATGGACTCAGTGTTTCTAGTGCTTCGCACTTTGGGCTGGAACCCCGTTAAATGTCACCGTACACTGCGGATGGGCTCAACAAGTGGCTCCGAGTGGCTCACGGGGGTTTGGGTTCGAACACACAGGTGAGCGGGTGGTCGTCGCCCAGGAAGCTCAGCGCTGCCATTTGGCTCCGGCTCCCAGACAGCGAATCCAAACTGCGATGGAAACGCTGGCAGGAAGGGACCAGGAGTGTCCCCCGAGAGGCCCCTGAACTGCATGTGGACATGTTCAAGAGACCAACTGTTCTCTGTGAAGTGGAGATTATTATTATTATTATTTCACATGGCCAACAGAAGTCATTAAAAGCAGAACATTGTTCTCCGAGCTGAAGGGTGACGGATGTTGGACGAGCACAGACACATTTCGGACGGCCAGCGGCACCACCGTGTGGACGACTCCTGGCACCGCCAGAGATGGACCCTGTTCTGCGAGACGAAAGGGCCCGAAAAAGGCAAAATGCCGTAGAGTAAGATGGGACCCGAGTTTACTGTGGTTTGGGCAGGGAAAATGACACGTTCTCATATGTTTCACATGTCTTCTGTTTCATATGTGTTCATCTTGTTGGATTATTTCACAGCTCATGATTCACAGTTGTGTGTGTGTGTGTGTGTGTGTGTGTGTGTGTGAACACCAGTACTTAACTCCATGACACTGTAATGAACTGACACTCCAAGGAGTGAAACATGTGGCAGGGAGGAGATGACACCAAGAACACACACGTGCGCGCGCGTGCGCACACACACACACACACACACACACACGTTTTTTTTGGATCAAAATGGATCACCAGCCCATCCAACGGTATCTGGCTCCACACACTGTCCAACTCGACAGGAATAAATTTCTCCATTCATCATTTCCGATAATTAAAATCTTTATTCAATAAATAAATTAATCCTAAAACTGCCACACCACACACACACTTTCTGAACCGCTTGTTCCATACGGAGCCTACCCAGTAACACAGGGTGTAAGGCCAGAGGGGGAGGGGACGCACCCAGGACGGGACGCCAGTCCGTCGCAAGGCACCCCAAGCAGGACTCGAACCCCAGACCCACCGGAGAGCAGAACTGCGGTCCAACCCACTGCGCCACCGCACCCCCACTGCCATGCCACTAATAAAATTTTAAATGAAATAATAAAATCAGCAAGACCAACTAATATAATGACCGCATGGCAGAATCTTTAAAACACTAAAAACACCCCAAGGCTCAAAACCATACAAATAAATAATTAAAAAGGAACTTACGTGGTAACATTCACCGCTCAAGATGGGCAGTTCCCTGGCCTCTTCCCACGGTGTTACCGTACACCTTACCTACCTGTTTCTGGGTGAATCTGCAACACATCTCCCCCCCCTTGTTGTTTTAGTGGGATAAATGAATGACAGAAGTTGGATGGGCGAAGAAGGACGCAGAGGCAGCATTGATGATGAACAACTTATTAGAAGAGCGGTACCAGGGAGGGAAATGATGCTCTCGGTCCGAGGACCCCGTTTCCTCCAGGACCTGCGCCTACAGCCTACAGAAAGATTAAGAGAAACACACCACACACACGTAGTCATTTCTAAGTGTCTAAGAGTTGTGTGTGTGTGTGTGTGTGTGTGTGTGTGTGTGTGTGAGAGAGAGAGAGAGAGAGAGAGAGAGAGAGAGAGAGCGAAAGATAATTGATCTCCAAACAAGCAGGGAGGAACCCCCGCGGCGCTTTGTTTATCTCCATGATGTTTATTCTCGCTGACATATTTATTTCTCCCAAAATGATATTTATTCAATTGTCGCACTGAAATGAACGCACACTCCTCACTCAGAGTTTGTGTCTCGCGCCCCAGTTTACAGTAATTACTGTAAAAAATAAGTACAAAGAGCACGAAGAAGTAACTTTGTTGCCCCACAACAAGTTCTGGTAACTGTTCCACACGCGCGTTCAACTCGTCCGCCCCCGCGGGGGGTCGGTCCAGAGTGCGGCGCCGCGGCGCGCGCTCCCGTGCGCGTTTCCGTCCACTGGAGCGCGCGAGGCTGCGGATCCGACCGGAGCGGTGTGTGAGATCGGGAGAGACATCATGTCTGTGCGCGCGGGGCGCCTCGTCCTTCTGTGCGTCTGTCTCGCAGGTAGGACCGCTGCTGCGTGTGCGTGTGCGTGTGCGTGTGCGCCGTACTGCTCAAAAGTACGTGTACCACATTATAATTTATTCCCGACACCACGACACACAAGACAAGCGGCTCTTCTTCTCCCTCTTTTCGCCTCCAAGATTCTTTCACTCTGATCAGGGTAATAATTACTGTTTCATACCAGGGTAAATCCTTACTGCTGGTGGTGTTATACTAGTAACTGTCCTGACGAGTTACTCAGTACTCAGTCAGAGGTGTGTGTGCACGCGCTCTGTGGGACCTTTGTGGTGTTTCTCCACACCCGCACTCAGAGTGACTGTTTTCCCAGGACTGCAGGGGTTCGAATCCCTGTGTTTCTCTCCGCTTCCCGCTCCTCCGCGGCCCAGCGTTCGAACCCCGCTTCGGTTCGTTCCGCGCTGGAACTGGCCTCCCCCTGCAGGTGGGGGTGGGTTACCGTGGCAACGGGGTGGAAGGGCCGCTGCTATGCAGGCCTGTGCCCCCTCCCCCACGCTGCGCTCCTAACGGTTCTCGTTCGGTAGTCGAACGACCGACCTGGAGTTGACAGCAAGTCCCCCCCCACCGTGCCCCTACCCCCGTGGATCAGCAGGCAGCCGGGGGGGGGTTGCCTCGCCTCTGCCGGACAACGAAGATGAAGGAAGGAGGGGCCACACGGGAGCCGCGTGCGAGGAACGCGGAACGCTCTGGAACCGGAGCCCGAGAGCGCAGCGTGGCCCCTAGCCTAGGTGCGGCCCTTCCTGTGCCCCCCCACCCCCTTACCCCGGGCCTTCCTCTGTTGACACAAGGGAAGGAACCATCAGAGCACACACACAGGGTGTCATAATTATGAGTGTTCCAGGGAAGGGAGGCTCACTTGAGGGAAGGAACTACGTTTACTCTCTGTCTCTGTGTGTGTGTGTGTGTGTGTGTGTGTGTGTGTGTGTGTGTGTGTGTGTGTGTGTGTGTGTGTGTGTGGGGCACGGTGGCACAGCGCCTGGGCGGTGCAAGAGGACATGGGTTCGATCCCCGCTCAGTCTGTGTGGAATTTGCATGTTCTCCCCTTGTCTGTGTGGGTTTCCTCCGAGTGCTCTGGTTTCCTCCCACAGTCCAAAGACATGCTGTTCAGGTTCCCCCATAGTGTGTGAGTGACAGAGAGAGTGTGTGTGTGTTTCACTGATGTATGGGTGAATGACCCATTATAAGTAGTGTATCTAGCAGTGTAAGTTACCGTGGTAAATAAGGTGTGTGGGCTGATTACATAGAGTTCATTGGAAGCTGCTTTGGAGAAAAGCACCTGATAAATAAATAAATATGATGTATGTTTACTCCAGGGTAATACAAGCACTCCTCGCTTAACGACCGAGTTCCGTTTCTACGACTATGTCGTTAAGCGAATTGGTCGTTAAGCGAGGAGCCACCCCTTAGCGATATTTCAAGCCTACTGTACTGGTAGTGGGTTTGTGTCACCCATCTTTAGATATTGTTTTCTGTCACCTTTGCACCGTTTCTAACATTTTCAGTATATTTAGTACATTTTCGCCGACATCTTGTACTATGGGGTGCACACACACACACACACACACATTTTCAGAACCGCTTGTCCCATACGGGGTCACGGGGAACCGGAGCCTAACCCGGCAACTCAGAGCGTAAGGCTGGAGGGGGAGGGGACACACCCAGGACGGGACGCCAGTCCGTCGCAAGGCACCCCAAGCGGGACTTGAACCCCAGACCCACCGAAGAGCAGGACTGTGGTCCAACCCACTGCGCCACCGCACCCCCTATGGGGTGCACAATAAAGTACAAATTTATAGACGAAATACGTAGTCTTGGAGATCGCGAACGCTACTGTAGTGAATGCTGACCGACTGCGGGAACGACGCTGACGCTGACGCCGAGAAAGGGTGATGCGAGATGAGATGCTTGACGCTGAGACGCCGCGCTGCCGTTTCCACGACCGAAGTTCTCGTACAGCGTGCGATACCGAATGGTCGGAGAGCCGGTCGTTAAACAGGTAGGTCGTTAAGTGAGGAGTGTCTGTAACTGCTTTGGCTCTGTGCACCAACCCTTCACAGTGACAGGGGGCGCCGCTGTGCACGTCACCGTGGCCGACAGGCAGCGCCATGCGATGCTCTTCCAGCCCGTGGAGCTGCGCTGCCACTTCTCCAGCTCGTCCTCCCAGGTGCCAGTGGTCCAGTGGTGGTACAAGTCCTACTGCCACGATGACACGCGCTCCTCCTTCGGCCTCCCGCAGCCGCCGGTCCCCCGGGGCCCCGGGTCGGGAGCCGACGCCCGTCTGGACTGCGCGGACAGCGGGCGCACCGTCCGACCCGTCGCTTCGGGTCAGGGTTCCTCCATGACTCTGGGAGAGTACTACCGCGGGCGCGACATCGCCATCATCAACAGTACGTGTGCAGTGAGTGTGTATGAGTGTGAGTGTGTGTGTGTGTGTGTGAGTGTGAGTGTGTGTGTGTGTGTGAGTGTGAGAGAGAGAGAGAGACAGAAAGAGAGAGAGAGAGAGAGACAGAGAGATAGAGCAATAACTGAACCCCAGGGCCTCTGGAAGCTCAGCAGGACGTTTTCCCATTGGTTCTGTGCCATCATCAGACCTTCTCCCTGTTTACCATGTTTTCCTCTAGTGTGCCATTCAAGATGAGGTAAAGGATAGAGCAACATAAAAATCACAGAATGATGAAACTAGTTAATTTAGTTTCGTTTTTTGAATGTGTTTAAGTTGCAAGAGATTTGCGTTGTCAGTGGACACACGCATCCCCAGGCCGCTGGAGGCCAGTGAGTGGGGGTGTAGAAATAAATACACACACACACACACACACACACACACTTAGTTTGTCATCTCAAGGTATGTCTGTCCTGAAACTGGCCTTATTGTCCTTGTAGTGCTCTTTGGATGGGGTGCCTGGTAACACCCTGGTTACACCCCCGGTAAAACCATGGCAACATTTACCAGGGAGAAAAGACCTCTGAAGAGCTGTTAGTCTCTTAGTCCTGCTGATTTACCGCTGCTGAGTTTGTTGCAAAGCTTTTATGTGAAGCTGTTTCTCTGCACTGTGTGTGTGTGTGTGTTCGTCCTCCTTTTCTCCACTGGGTTTGCTTATTCACACACAGTGTGTGTGGAGAGAAGTGTGTGTGAAGAGCGCTGACACACTGGAGTGTTCGGTGGACTCTCACTGGATCGGTGGTTTAACTCCACTGAAATTCCACATAAAATCCAGTGTAGTCCAGTAAACTCCTGGATGACCTTTGACACCCCCCCCCCCCCCCACATCTTCTGTCCTCTGCCATCCGTGCTGTCCAGAGGCTGACCTTCGCATCAAGCAGCTGCAGTGGGGAGACACTGGTGTGTACTTCTGCAAGGTGATCATCTCAGATGACCTGGTGGGTCAAAATGAGGCCCAGGTGGAGCTCCTGGTTCTTGGTGAGTGAATGCTGACCTCATAAAGTTAATCTCATTTTTTATCACAATTCATGCATTCATACGGTTATGACTAACATGAAGGTCAGGAGGTCAGTACACAACATGAGTCCTCTCACAGATTCTTTAAGTAATTGTCCGACTAGTTCTTTCCAGGTAACTGTCTCGCTAGTCCTCTCCCGGTAACTGTCTCAGTAGTTCTTTCTTTTGCTGCTGTCATATATGCTGCTTCTCAAACACAATATGACCTCCCCTTACTACCATTCAGCCCTCGAACCTTCAGGTACAGGTTTCACTCCTTCCTGGTGCTTTTCCTGATATTACATATTGCTGATATTATGCATTATGGCAGTATTCAGTTTTGCCCTCATGTTTCTCAGACACTCCATGCGCTGACCGCTGATGTGACCGCTGTTGTTCCGACTTTCCGTTCAGTGCCGGTGCAAAGAACTATTTTCGGTTCTTTTCAAGCGGACGACCCTCAGGGATCAAAGGACCATGTACAATATGAAATACAGTGACGTGTTACTATGGCAATCTTCTTAGCCTGACCCTGAGCAGCAGCTCGTGAGAAGGAAACTAACGTCCTATTTCTTAAGGGAGTGTATTCAGTCTCGTGTCCCATTATTACTGTGGTAATTTACCACAAGCCTCTCAGTGTTACCATAGCGATGGCTGAACGCGGGTCACAGGAGTAGTAGAAACACCGGTTCTGAGGCAGCTGAACGGAAAAGCACTGTATGTGCGGTGCATCCCGGGAAAGGTCCAGACAAGCAGCGTTTCCTTCCTGCTACATTCTACTGTGACTCGTGGACTTAGGAACACAATGGGGTCCACAAGTCCAATGTCCATAACTAATTTTCCTCATAACTCTCCTGCCTCTGGCGTCCTCAGCTGAATTCATGGAGAGACAAACACAGCAAAGACCAAAAGTGTGTTTGTAATTACTTTTGTACTTTTGCTCACACCTCCAGAGTCACTTTACTACTAAGGGGGCACCAGGTCGCAGGTGATTACAGCCTCCGCCTTTTACCTCCGAGGATTTCAGGTTCAAGTCCCCCCTCCTGCTGCAGTGCGCTGGATCAATGCAGCACCCTCAGTTACTTGAGTAAAAATGACCCTGCTCTATAAATGGGTAAATCAGTGTGAATTGCTCTGGAGAAAACGTATCGGGTGCATAAAGCCCTCGGGTGATTGATTTGGGTTCCCTAACAACTGCAGAGTAAAATTCTAAAAAAAAAATCAAGACTCGGATGGTTTTCCAGCCGAGCTACATTTAAACCGGAAATAAAAATGTTGTTGAAACAAACTCCTGTTGAGTCCCTGCTGTTGGCTGAGTCGTCCCATAAACGTGCGCGACGTTCCCCACCCCGTTACCGATCGGCGGCACCCAGCACCCGTAGGACGCACGCAGGCTGCGGACACTGCGGGGCTGAGTCGAACTGAGGTGGCCCCGCACGCCTGCTCTCTTGCTCTTCGCTGCCGCTCGTTGGCCTGGAGGAGAAAAAAAGTACATTTTAACAGGCATTTCAAATGAGCGCGTGCGCTGGAAAGTATTATATCTACAGAAAATGGTGCGAAATGACCGTCTGCGGGGCGAGGAATCGGTGCACGCAATGACCGTGTTTCATGTCTGTACCTTTAAGAAGAGGCAGCTCATGTACTAAGTGTGTCCTTCGTCTCAGCGGCGAAATAAGCCAAACGTAACGTCCGCATACATGATACGTATTCGGCTCGGTTGTCCGGACCAGAACCGGGGACTCCAGCTGTTTCCTGCCATAGCTACGGCCTGTCGTGCTGTCCATGGGACCGGTGGGACCTCCTGGTTCTGGTTCTTCTCTCCATTAGTGCTGTCTGTCCGCACTTGTCTCCTAATCCTACTAATCTCTGACCTTTGCCCTCGGCCCCCTGCTGCTCTCTCCCCCCAGGTCGCATGAGTGCGGCAGATGACCTCCTGCCTGATATTGATGTGGAGATCATGCCAGGTATGGCTGTGTCTTCCCCGCTGCTGCTTTGGTTCCCTCCCCCTCACCTCTAACTCCGCCCTGTCGCCTATAATATCCAATCAGCTCAGTCTCATTACCATGCGTCCGATGTCGTTGCGCGCAGACGTCTTGCCGACAGCAGTTTTCAGCGCATCCAAGTGCTGCTGCAGCGGGCAGGTTGTCGGTGTTCACGATGGTGCTCTCAGACAGTACTCATCGCCCTCTGCTTGCTCTACAGAGTGATTGCGAGGCGTTGAGGTTGATCACGATGATGGTGACGGTGCTCTCAGACAGTACTAATGGCACTCGGCCCTCCCCGCAGAGTGGGTGTTTGTGGCGGCGGTCACAGGGGGCGGCGTAGCCGTCCTCCTGCTGGTGGCGCTCTGCTGGTGCCAGTGCTGCCCCCACTCCTGCTGCTGCTACGTCCGCTGCTGCTGCTGCCCCGAGACGTGCTGTTGCCCCCGGCACCGTGAGTCTGTGTTGCAACACACGCACACACACACGCACACACACACACACACACACACACACACACACACACACACACACACACACACACACACACACGCGCACACACCTGTTTCTGCTCCATCTTCGTCAGACTCTGCTGTTGTGATATTTGTTAAACCTGTTTCCTTTGCTAAGTGTACGAGGCAGGGAAGGTGCCCAAGACCGCCCAGGTTGCTCTCTACCCACACTACTACATGCCCAGTGTGCCCACAGTGGTCTCCACAGCGCCCCCCTCGCTCGTCAGTCCCAAAGCGACCGCCGTGGCCTCGGCGGAGAACCGCATGACGAGGGGTGAGTGTGAACCGTCCGCTGTCCATGTCCTTCAGCGGGACGCCCCCCACGCGGCTGTCTGGCAGTCGTTTGCGTTCCTGTTGACCGTGCGGTTGTAACGCTGCTGCTCTGCCCCCGTAGCCCAGAGTGTGTCAGAGCTCAGCTCCCTCCGCGACGGGGAGTCCAACGGTCATCACACCTACCGCCACGGTCAGAGGATGGAGCTGGAACCCAAAGCGGACCACAGGGATGGTCCGAGGGACAGCGATGTGCTCCCTCCCCAGAGTCGGTGAGCGAGAGCTTTGTGTACCTATGACTGTATCCAGATTGATGACCGTGTCCATTGTGAAAACAGTGTTCACAGTGGTAAATATGGCCATAGTGATAACTATACTGGTGACTGTACCTATACTGAGAACCACACTGATGACCGTGTCCAGATGGAAGCCACGCTCGGAGCACCTGCAGAGGAAGCCCTTGGGGACATGTGGGAGGACTAGGTCTCTGGACGAGCTTGAGGACTTTGCCAGTTCGTGTGACCGCCGAGGCCGGTGGACAGAGTTCCGTGGGGTCGAGGACAGCTATGGGCTGGAGATGCAGAATCGCTCCCTGGGGGCGGGGCCTCGGCTGAACGACGAACGGGACGGCTATCGGTCACGCAGACACGGGAAAGAGTCCACCTGGGGTCACCGCCTCAGCCCCCCACCCTCCCCCCGTGGGGAAGGTCGTAACTATGACGACGCCCTTCTGAGCAGCCTGCTGGAGGAAAAGGCGCGAGGGCGCGTTGGGGGTGGAGAGCACTACTCCAACCCATCTCCTAGCAACCGCACCGAGGAGGAGGACTCCCTACCCCCCTATACAGAGAGGAGCACCGAGCCCAGCGCCTGGCCCTTCTCATACCAGCGGTCCCCCAGTGGCCCGTCGTACACCCTACAGGAACGGAGGCAGGAGCGCCCCCGCAAGACAGTGAGTGAACCTGCAGGACACATACACGTGTCGAATACTGACTTGTGTGTCACCCCCCCCCCAGCACTAACACTCTGTCCTCTGTGGCTGGAGAGGTCACTGTCTCTGTCAGTGCTCGATGTTGGCAGTGGAGCTGAGCTGCAGTTGTGTGTGTGTGTGTGTGTGTGTGTGCGCGTGTGCGCAATGGGCCACAGTGTGTCTCATATATGGCTTCTCTGTTTTACAGCAGAACACACTCCTGAGCAGAGATGCCCTCATTGTGTGATGCCCTCAGATGTAGAAGAGTGAGAGTGGAGACCACCTCCAGTGGGAAGGAGGACACACACCATTGAACAACTTAAGTGTCGAGATTGTAGCTCCAAACACCGTCCAGTTATGTAACTGATCAGTTTACATTTTAAAGTGAAATTTTCACTAGTTTATACAACTAATTATAATAACTGATAGCAAAAGAAAGTCATTAACACATGAGACAGCAAATCAGTCGTCACGTGTAATCACTGAATACCACATGTTCATGTTGACGTTTGGCAGGATGCATGCGGTGCAGTGTACCGCGGTGTTTATGGAAGAAGACAAGTGTGAAGGAACCTAGAGTCACCATCACTGAAGGAATTTTCTTCTAGTAAAAGATGTAAAAATTCCTCTCAGCTGCAGTGATGCCAATAAACGATTGTTATTACAGTGTGTTATCAATGAGTCGCAGTGGGTGGAGCTCCAGGGACACACAGTGGAGACAGTGTCTCTCAGAGGTGTGTGTGTGATGCATGTGTGGCTCCATGTCTGCGTTTCTACTGTCACATATCTTGGTTACGTCAGTTGAACGAAGTTTTTAATATCCATCCATCCATCCATCCATCCATCTTCTAGGCTGCTTGTTCTTCTAGGGTCACGGTGGCAACAGGCAGAACAGAGCAGCCCAGACATCCCAGTCCCACGCAACTTCCTCCAGCTCAGTCTGGGGGATCCCCAGTCATTCCCAGGCCAACTGTGAAATATAATCCCTCCAGCGGGTCCTGGGCCGACCTCGGGGCCTCATCCCAGTTGGCCGTGCCCGGTATACCTCCAGAGGGAGGCGTCCAGGGGCCATCCTTATCAGATGCCCGAATCACCTCAACTGGCTTCTCTCAATGTGAAGGAGTAGCAGCTCTACTCTGAGCTCCTCCCGGATGTCCGAACTCCTCACCTTGTCACGGAGAGTGAGTCCCAGCACCCTGTGGAGAAAACTCATTTTGACTGCTTGTATCTGGGATCTTATTCTTTTGGTCCTTACCCAAAGTTCATGACCATAGGTAAGGGTAGGGACGCAGATAGACCGGAAAATAGAGAGCTTCGCCTTATGGTTCAGCTCCCCCTTCACCACTACAGTCCGGTACAGCGACCGCATTACTGCTGCTGCTGCTCCCAGTCTGTCGCCGATCTCACGCTCCCTTCTCCCCTCACTCGTGAACAAGATCCCAAGATACTTAAACTCCTCCACCTGGGGCAAATTCTCTCCCCTTACCTGGAGGGGGTATGCCATCCTTTTCCGTGAGAGAACCATGGACTCAGACTTTGAGGTGCTGATCCTCATCCCAACCGCTTCACACTTGGGTGCAAACCTTTCCATTCCGTGTTGGAGGCAACCATGTGACGGTGCCAAAAGGACAACATCATCTGCAGAAAGCAGAGACGTCACTTTCCAACTCCCACACAGAATGCCCTCCTGACCTCGGCTGTGCCATGATATCCTGTCCATGAAAACCACAAACAGGAGTGGAGACAAGGCACAACCTTGGCGGAGTCCAACACCCACATTGAACAGGCTTGACTTATTGCCTAGTATACGGAATCCGAATGGCTCGCAGTAGTAGCCCCGGTACCCCATACTCCCTAAGCACCTTCCACAGAATTTCTCGGGGAACATGGTCATAGGCCTTCTCCAAGTCCACAAAACACACGTAGACTAGATTAGCGAACTCCCATGTTTTCTCAGTTACCTGTGAGAGGGTAAAAAGCTGGTACACTTTTCCACGGCCAGGGCGGAATCCGCATTGTTCCTCTTCAATCCGATGTTCAGCTATCAGCTAGAGCCTCCTTTCCAGTACCTTGGCATAGACTTTCCCAAGGAGGCTGAGGAGTACTTGTATCTATGACAATAAACTTGAAACTTGAAGTGTGATACCCCAATAGTTGGCACATACTTTCCGGTCCCCCTTCTTAAAGATAGGGACCACCACCCCAGTTTGCCAGTCCAAAGGCACTGTCCTCGAGGTCCATGCAACGTTGCAGAAGCGTGTCAACCATGACAGCCCTGCAACATCCAGAGCCTTAAGCAGTTCTGGGCGGATCTCATCCACCCCGGTGCTTTGCCACTGTAGAGCTTACAAACTTCCTCAGTGACTTCCACCAGGGGATTTGGACTCTGACAGCCCGGAAGCCTCTGGCCCTGACTCCTGTAAGGGAAGCATATCACTTGGGTTTAAGAGTTCCATAAAATGCTACATCCACCTCCCGACAATGTCCTCATGTTTCTCCACCTTTGCTGAGCACAGCTGGAGTGAAGCTCCTCTGACTCCTCCTGAGCCACTGGATGGTTCTCCAGAACCTCCTTGAGGCTGCCCGAAAGTCATTTTCCATAGCCTCTCCAAACTCCTCCCATGCTCTGGATTTTGCTTCTGCAACCGCAGCTGCTGCTGTCTTTTGCCTGCTGGTACCTGTCTGCTGAGTCAGTCCCCAGAGCCAACCAGGCCCTAAAGGCCTCCTACTTCAGCTTGACGGCTTCCCTCGCCACCGGTGTCCACCAGCATCCACCAGCGGCTCGCTTTAAGTCGCATTGAGGCGACCCTCTCGTCCACCGGGACAAACTCCAACTGTATGGCAGTCAGCCGGGGGCTTATGTGTATCCCCACACCCACCTGGCACTTCTCACCCTGTGAAACTCCTGAGTAGGAGAGAGACCGCTCCCCATCGAGGAGTTTGGTTCCAGAGCCAACACTGTGAGTGGAGGTGAGTCCAACTATATCCAGTTGGTGTCTCAACATCCCGCACCAGTTCCAGCTCCTTCCCCACCAGTGAGGTTACATTTAACGTGCCAAGAACCAGTTTCTGTCACAAGGGGACGCGAGACCACTCACCACTCTGCCCCCTCCTGCTGCCTAAAAAGCATTGCACCCAACCCTGATGTTGGACCTTGCGGGTGGTGGGCCCACGTGGCTCCCCACATTGCCTTTTCGGGCTGAGCCTGGCCGGGTTACGTGGGCTGCTCAGCCACCAGGTGCTCACCCAGGAACACTATCCCCAGGCCTGGCTCTAGGGGTAGGTCCCGGTGACCCTACTCCGGGCAGGATAAACATTGTACTGTTTACTTTTTTCATGGGAATTTTTGGATTGTCTTAATCTGGATCTTCACTTCAGACCTGTCTGCCATGGGAGACCCAACCAGGAACGTACTGCTTCCGACGATATAGCTCTGGAGATCCCTAAATCACGTAAGGCCTTCCACCATGACAAGGCCCTGATCCAGGAATGGATCATATATTCAGAAACAAACATAAAAAAAAGTCGCTATAGCGATGCAGGCCCAAAATTCCATGGGTCCCCGGAGCAGGAACAGAAAGCAGCTGCTAGGGGGAGTGATAGTTGCCTGGCAACCAGCACAACGAGATCAATGATAACAGGAAGTCTCTATGCCAATGTCATGGGATGCACACCGGTCCTCTCTCTCTCTCTCTCACACAGACACACACTGAGCCCCCAGTGCGGTGTGATGAGACTGAGACATAACTGAACTGTGAGGAAATTGACTGAGTGGAACCACAGGTGCCTCAGAGTGTGGGGCTTACAGTACTGAGTACTCCTGCAGTAGAGTACAATTACAGTATTGAGTACATTTACAGTACCGAGTATCAGTGCAGTTGACAGTCCACACACTGTAAAGTTTGTCTCTCCCCAGTGGAAATACTGTACTGTATTGTACCCTGCTGTATTGAGCTCTCTGTTATCTTTTATCTAAAGCGACATACATCTCAGCAAAAAATACAATTTATGCATTACATTGAGAGGAGACACAGCTGCAGACATGAAAGTCTCAAGCAAACCTAGTTTGTTCCCTACCATTTGTTGCACCGAGGTTCATTGATCAAGTAGGTGCATAAGACAAATAGACAAATCCTGATACCCACATTAATTTCTTTCTTTTTTAATGAAATATTAGAAGATAGGGGGTGTGGTGGCGCAGTGGGTTGGGCCGGGTCCTGCTCTCCAGTGGGTCTGGGGTTCGAGTCCCCCTTGGGGTGCCTTGCGACGGACTGGCGTCCCGTCCTGGGTGTGTCCCCTCCCCCTCCGGCCTTACGCCCTGTGTTGCCGGGTAGGCTCCGGTTCCCCGCGACACCGTATGGGACAAGCGGTTCAGAAAGTGTGTGTGTGTGTGTGTGTGTGTGTGTGTGTGTGTATTAGAAGATACACAAATAAGCAAGTACAACGCCAGAGTAGTGCCTGAATGAAGGTTGTATCTGGGGATGCTTCTGGAGTTACGATGCGTGAACAGTTACACCGTAAATGAGCTGGAGAGATCTTGGGCAAAGTGGATCTGGAAAAGGTGGGTTTTCAGACCCTTCTTGAAAACAGACAGAGTTTCCACAGTTCTGAGTGACAGGGGAAGGTCATTCCACCACAACGGGCCCAGAACCGAGAACCTCCGAGCTTTGCCTTTCGTGCGCGAGACCACCAAGCGAGCAGAGGTAGATGAGCAAAGGGGCCTGGCTGGGGTGTTGCGGTTGATCAAGTCCTGTAAATAGCCGGGGGCAGTTCTACTGATGCATTTGTACACAGTAACCAGGGTTTTGAATTTGATTCGGTCAGCTACAGGAAGCCAGTGCAGGGCGATGAGTAGAGGAGATACATGGGAGCGCTTTGGCAAATCAAACACAGCTCGTGCAGCAGCATTCTGGAGAAGCTGCAGAGGTTTGATGGCATTAGCAGGAAGGCCACACAGAAAAGAGTTGAGTAGATGGTTCCGGGTGAGGAAATCAGACAGTTGATCACAGGCTGCCCGCTCAAGGGTTTTGGACAAGAAGGATTCGGAGAGCGGCTTGAAGTTGCAGAGGACAGCTTTGCGGGGAGGTCCAGCGCGAACCGGGCAGCTTGATGGTGAGAATTTATCAGCGATCGCTTCGACTTTGTCTCTGAAAAACAAAGCAAAGTCTTCAGCAGTAAGAGAAGAGGGAGGAGGAGGTGGCGGGGGACACAGAAGGGATGAGAAGGTGGCAAAGAGACTGTGTGGTTTTTTGGATGCAGACTGACTGCATTTTGTTGTGGAAGATGCAAGGAGGGACACGTGTCTTTAGTGGGGCGGTGACAGCAAGGAATTCCGTGGAACATTAAATTAATCCAGCACAAAGATCAATGGAAGTGTCGGTGCGCCAAAAAGCAAACGTGCTCTTTGGTTTCTCTCGTTGCTTCGCGGAGGACAAAAACAAAAACTTCATTTAATCGCCGTCATTATTATTAGCCGAATTTCATTTCCATAAATGAAGAAATTCTCCACTTTTCCGATCAGCGCGGTCTTACACAGTTACAGTGAATAAACATGTTTGCGTAAACTCCAACATGTATCTGTATTGTCGCGGCTCCCGTGCTTCTCTACGCACAATAACTTTAAACCGTTCGGCTCCTTCTCGCTCTTTAAAAAAAAAAAAAAAGACGGAGGGACACGTGTTGCGCCGCCCGTTCTGCGCAAGCGTACTGCACCACGTGACACCCTTCCCTCCCTCCCAGCTTGCTCGCGTCGCGGGCTGATGACGTATGTAAAGAAGGGGGCTCCGCTTTGCCACGTCGTTCGCGCTGCGAAGCCGCGGGTTCGAGCGCAGCTGCGCTTCGTTCTGTTTGTCGCGACGGTGCTTCGCTGCCTCGGTCCGGTTTGGTCCCGCCTCGGTGTCCGGCACGGAGCGACTTGGGCCCGTTCGTTCGCCTCCGTTCGGCTCCGGTTCGCCAGGATGTGTCCTGCGCTGCGCTGACTGATGTCTCCGCGTCCACGGCAGGCGCTGCGCGTTCATGTTGTGTAAGTACTAACTAAGTGCCTTAACTCGCTGCGCTCATGATCCGGCCGTGTCCGTCCAGGTTCCGGTTCGGCGTTTACTGCCCTGAGGCTGAGCGACACGAAATACACAAACTAGCGCGGCAACGACCGGGTTGGTTCGGGATGATGATGATCATCAGGATGATGATGATGATCACGATGTGCTCGCGCTCGGAAACACGCACGGACGGTCGTCACGCGGCGATCGATCCCGACCCGACTCGAGTCTCAGCCTGTTGAACCGCGCAGAACCTGCGGACTCTGAGTGTTGGGTCGCGTTTCCCTTCAGCCGCACCTGGACGCGTCTCCGCGCTGCAGCGCCACCTTCTGGACGTGCTCCTCCTGTCGACAGGACAGGGGAGAGCGAGGGAGGACAGGGGAGTGCGGGGAGAAGCGGGACAGGACAGGGAGGACAGGGGAGTGCGGGACAGGACAGGGAGGACAGGGGAGTGCGGGACGGGATAGGACAGGAGAGCGGGGAGAAGCGGGACAGGGGAGAGCGGGGAGAAGCGGGCCGGGGAGAGCGGGGAGAAGCGGGACAGGACAGGGAGGACAAGGGAGTGCGGGACAGGACAGGGAGGACAGGGGAGTGCGGGACGGGATAGGACAGGGGAGAGCGGGGAGAAGCGGGACGGGATAGGACAGGGGAGTGCGGGGAGAAGCGGGACAGGACAGGGGAGAGCGGGGAGAAGCGGGACAGGACAGGGAGGACAAGGGAGTGCGGGACGGGAGAAGCGGGACGGGAGAGCGGGGAGAAGCGGGATAGGACAAGGAGGACAGGGGAGTGCGGGACAGGACAGGGAGGACAAGGGAGTACGGGCCGGGCCAGGACGGCATAGGACAGGGGAGAGCGGGGAGAAACGGGACAGGACGGGGAGAAGCGGGACAGGACAGGGGAGAGCGGGGAGAAGCGGGACAGGACAGGGAGGACAAGGGAGTGCGGGACGGGAGAAGCGGGACGGGAGAGCGGGGAGAAGCGGGATAGGACAAGGAGGACAGGGGAGTGCGGGACAGGACAGGGAGGACAAGGGAGTACGGGCCGGGCCAGGACGGCATAGGACAGGGGAGAGCGGGGAGAAACGGGACAGGACGGGGAGAAGCGGGACAGGACAGGGGAGAGCGGGGAGAAGCGGGACAGGACAGGGAGGACAAGGGAGTGCGGGACGGGAGAAGCGGGACGGGAGAGCGGGGAGAAGCGGGATAGGACAAGGAGGACAGGGGAGTGCGGGACGGGACAAGGAGGACAAGGGAGTGCGGGACAGGACAGGGAGGACAAGGGAGTACGGGCCGGGCCAGGACGGCATAGGACAGGGGAGAGCGGGGAGAAACGGGACAGGACGGGGAGAAGCGGGACAGGACGGGGAGGACGGGAGAAGCGGGACAGGGGAGAGCGGGGAGAAGCGGGATAGGACAAGGAGGACAAGGGAGTACGGGCCGGGCCAGGACGGCATAGGACAGGGGAGAGACGGGACAGGATAGGGAGGACACGGGAGAGTGGGACGGGACAGGGGAGTGCGGGACTGGCCGGGACGGGCCAGGATGGGAGAGGACATGATACGGAGGAGAGGACAGGGGAGTGCGGGACGGGACAGGACGGGATACGACAGGGGAGAGCGGGGAGAAACAGGACAGGATAGGGAGTACAGGGGAGTGCGGGCCAGGACGGGCCAGGACGGGATAGGACGGGAGAGATGGAACAGGATAGGGAGGACACGGGAGAGGACATGATATGGAGGAGAGGACAGGGGTGTACGGGACAGGACAGGGAGGACAGAGGAGTACGTGACGGGAGAGACGGGACAGGATAGGGAGGACGGGAAGAGTGGGGCTGGATGGGACAGGGGAGAGCGGGACGGGAGTGTGGGACAGGATAGGGAAGACAGAGGAGTGCGGGACGGGACAGGACAGGGGAGGACGGGTTGGGACAGGATAGTGCAGTGTTGCTCAGCAATGGGGACGCCGTGGCCGGAGAACACCGTTTGCACAGTGGGGTCCACTTGTAGCTCCTCCAGTTCCCACTGATGGGGCCGATTGCTCCGCAGCGAGCGTCTGTTCCCTAGCAGCACCTCTCCCAGGCCCACGTGGTGTGTGTGTGTGTGTGTGTGTGTGTGTGTGTGTGTGTGTGTGAGACGGACACTCTGCCGCTTCACCGCAGCTCCTGCGCGTCGCTCCCTTGCAGTGGTGGAGAAGGCCTGACGTCGCCACGGGGAGCAGCCGGGATCAGTGGGGTCACTGGACATGCCCGTGGGTCGCAGGGGTCCGAGTAGACAGCAGCTGAGCCGCTCCGCTCTGCCCTCCCTGCAGACGCTGGTGGGGAGCAGCAACGGCACGGGGCTCAGGAACAGGTGAGCGTGTGCGGACCCTCGGGGTCCCTGCCTAATACGTCCGCCGCATTTCACGTGAAATTGCGAGACCCGAACGTATCGGTCCACGGCGACGTCCGTCTCGCGGAAGCACGGAGGGCGTCGAGCGGGTGGACCGAGACGCGCGGACCGAGACGCGCGGTAGGACACTGGAGCGGACGCCCGGTACGCGGCATGTTCGTTAACTCCGTTTGCGTGCAACTCGGAGGCCCCGTTGGTCACGAGCGGCCGCTGCTCCCTGTCGCCTCCTGCAGGAGCAGTGCTTCCGTGGGTGTGTGTGCCCCCCCCCTGACGGCGCTCATCACCCCGGAACCGGTGAGACACTCGCGTATCCCTGAGCTCCCGCTGGACAGCAGCCTGCTCTTCGAGCTGATGCTCTTCCTGTACCTGCTGGTGGCGCTCTTCGTGCAGTACATCAACATCTACAAGACCGTGTGGTGGTATCCGTACAGCCACTCCGCTGCCTCGACCTCGCTGGTGAGCGTGTCCCACGTGCGCGTACACACACGCTTCCAGGGACAAGTCGGATACGCTTGAGGTTGACGTGCAGGCTGCATTTGTAACGTGCTCGCGTGTGTGTGTGTGTGTGTGTGTGTGTGTGTGTGTGTGTGTGTCTCTGCAGAACTTCCACCTGATCGACTACCACCTGGTGATCTTCATCACAGTGATGCTGGCCAGGAGGCTGGTGTGGACCATCATCTCGGAGGTACGACTGCAGCAGCAGCAGCCCCTGCATCGGTCTTGTCGGGGGTTGCACGCACTTACCGTGTTTTTTTTTATTGCGTACAGGCCTCCCAGCAGAGCTCCAGCTCGGCGCTGCGGTACCTGCTGCTCATCGCCATGCGGCTCACGCTGCTCACGCTGTGCGGGTGGCTCCTCTGCTGGACACTCGTCCACCTCTTCAGTAAACATTCGGTGCTAAACCTGCTCTTCCTCGGGTACCCGTGAGTGTGTCGTTGCCCCGGTACACACGCACGATGAGCGACTCTGCGTCTGCACGTTGTTTCCTTTGCCGCGTTTTACCGCATGCCGTTACCAGCGTTAAAGTCACTTATTTGCGTTTACACCGACGCTTGCAGCCAATCCCGAGTTCAAACCGACGACGTGTCTGCTAACTGCCACCCGTCCCCCTCCGCAGATTCGGTGTGTACGTGCCCCTTTGCTGCTTCCACCAGGAGGGCCGGGCGCAGCCCCCCCCCTCCGTCAGCTACTCGTACCTGGAGCAGAAGGCCGATGGGCGGCGGCTCCGCCCCCGCGACTTCCTGAGCCTGTTGCGCGAGAACCTGCGGGAGCAGCTGTCGAGTCCCGCCCCCGTCCCCCCCCACACGTGCCCCGTTTCCCCGGAGCTGATCCGCAGCGAGGTGGAGGACCTGAAAGCCGACTTCAACCGGCGTATCAAGGAGGTGCTTTTCAACTCGCTCTTCAGCGCCTACTACGTGGCCTTCCTGCCGCTGTGCTTCGTGCAGGTGAGTGGGGTCACCCCCCCCCTCCCGCCCCACATTGGCCTGAACCTGAGCTTTAAGTTGGCACATTTTCAGGGTTTTTTAACCGAGGGGTTGACAAACGAACGTCTCTGGAAATCTTCACCTCAAATTCTGTGGGCCAGCAGGTGGCGTAGTGGTTAAGGGGCATCGCCTTTCGCTCAATGTGCAGAACTGAACGGCCTCTGAGGAACGAATTAACGTCCTTGTTAGCATCGTGAGGGCAACGTATCACACTGGCTCCTCAGCGCGCGCACACACACGTACCAGAGCACGAGTCTGTCTTCTCGTCTCCAAAGCTGTGCGCCATAGGTGTGACGTGCCGGTTTTCCGCAGAGCACGCAGTATTTCGACATGCGCTGGTCGTGCGAGCACCTCATCATGGTTTGGACCAACGCGTTCGTCATGCTCATGAGCCAGCTGCTGCCCCCCCGCTACTGCGACCTGCTGCACCGCTCGGCCGCACACCTGGGCAGGTGGCAGAAGCTGGAGCATGGCTCCTACAGCAATGCGCCGCAGCACCTGTGAGTAACGCATGTCAGTGGCGCGTGGCCCATCTGGGAGTTCGGTTCACTCGACGCGTCTCTCTGTGTGTCTGTGTCCCTCCCCCCAACCCCGCCTGTCTCCCGCAGCTGGTCAGACAATACCATCTGGCCCCAAGGGGTGCTGGTGCGACACAGCCGCTGCCTCTACAAGGCCGTGGGGCCCTACAACGTGGCGCTGCCCTCGGACGTCTCCCACGCCAGGTTCTACGTGAGTGCCTGTCCGCCGCGCCTCCCCCGCTGCCCTTGTCCATTTTGGGGGTGTGTCCTCTGGGCTCTGACTCCTCCCTCCCACCATCTTCGCCTCGCAGTTCCTGTTCCACAAGCCACTGCGCATCCTGAACCTGCTCATCGGCATCGAGGCGAGCGTGGTGCTCTACCAGCTGTACTCGCTGCTGCGCTCCAGCTGCTGGAACAAGACGCTCTCGCTGGGACTCGTCCTCTTCTGCAACTACTACGTGCTCTTCAAGCTGCTGCGCGACCGCATCGTGCTGGGCAAGGCCTACGCGCAGCCCCCTGCCGGCGGCGGCAGGACCTCGGGCCTCAAGTCACATTGAAGCGCCGTCGATGGACTCAGATCTTATTTTCGTACGGTTCTATTTTTCACGCAATTGTTTATATATTTAAAAACAGATCTTTTATATTTTGTATACAGTTCTTGCCATGAGACAAGGGCACAGCGGTTGTTTGCTGCCGCTCCCTGTACGCGGGGGGGGGGTGGGTGCCAGCAGTCTGAGGAAGCAGCTGTGCGTGTCTCCCCCCCCCCCCCACCGCTCTCAGGGCGGCAGTCTTCGTTCGCGCCTATGTTTGTCTTCTATTTTTCATGAACGTCTCTGGTCTTTACCAGCCCCCAGTGCCTCTGCGTACGAAACTGGTTTCGTTTCCTCTGTGCCAAATGGCCAAAAGCCGCTCCACTGGAGGGTGGGGGCATTCTGGACGCGGTAACGCAAACGCTGTCCTCAGGTGCGGTTGGGCTCTGTGAGCAGCGCTTGTCAGGCGTGTGGTGTCTCCAGCGACAGGTTTTCCGCAATGTCAGTATGAGAGAATAAAGCAAACTTAAAAACAACAGCTCTTCCCTGGAAGGTCTCTCTCTCTCTCTGTCAGACAGAAGCACCCAGAATGTGGAATTATTTTCAATCATTATAACAAAAGGTGTAAAACTTAGTGGTGAATCACATTTATTAATTTATCTGATGCTTTCCTCCAAAGCAGCTTACAATTATTTACACTGCAGAGTAATTGTACTGGAGTAATTTAGGATAAGTACCTTGCTCAAATTCAAACATCTGACCCAAAGTGTGCTGAACTTACTGGAACTGGACTTCTTTGCAAGAAGTGCTGTAGCGTTGGCCCAGCATGAGCGGAGAGGCCGGGCTTTGGGGAAGGCCACTGAGCCAGAGGGTGGACGCGGGGCAACACCAAATGCGAACAGCCTGCGGAGGACAGGTAGCTTAGCGCAAAGTTGTCTTCCGCGGTGCTGAAGCAGCTGTCGGGACCAAGGTCCCGGTGCCTGGCAAAAAGAAGGGCGGGCAGGGAGGGCCGGGGACGCTGAGGCATCGAGGAGGAGCAGCAGAAGACTGGGGCTCCTAGGGGCTGTACTGGGGGGGAAAGGGGCACAAGGAGAGAGCGGACATGTGGCCAGGTGTGGGTAGCAAGACCCCATGCATCCATCAGTGGCTGAGAGCTGAAATTAGTCCCTGGAAAAACTCCCTGTTTAACAGCGCCTGTCATAAGAGAACGTGTAGTGAACTGACCAATGACCACACCCTATTGGCTCTTTGATTAGAATGAAGATGGTGAGTGGACAGTACCGGGGTACAGGGGGCATGATATGAAGTGTATATTCCTGTGGGTAAAACTCACTTCTGGCTCCTGTGTATGAGGCTTATATGAAGCGAACAGTTACCTTTTGAGGAATCCAGAAGATTGAACAGACTGCAGCTGTGTGTGCGCGTGCATACAGTGGTTGGGGGTAAAAGGCTTTTCAGTGTTGTGCTCCTAACCCTTTTGCCATAACAGCCACTGGCCACTGCAGCTCACGCGCTCCCCGAATCCTTCGGCACGTTCCTGAAGTCCAGGCAGTGGCTGACTGGCAGCGAGATGATGAGCTGCTGACTGCAGCGGCGCTCAACACGTACAGAAAGCCTCCTGGTGCTTGAGCCATAGTAGCACTGCCAGGATTCCTGGATTGCCTGCCCTCAGTGACCCTCTTCTCCCAAACACTACATGACATGGGTACGAGAACCAGTGGCACGAACCCCTCACCGCACACACATAAGTTTCACCACATGGGTATTGAAACAATTTAAAAAGGCTGACGGGCCAGGAGTGACAGCTCAAACATCAGACAACCACCATCTCTAAGGTAATGCCTGTGCTTTGGCCTGCTTTCAGAAAGCGCGACAAACACATTTCTGCGGCGCGTCCGGCCCTCTCCGAGCACTCGGCGTCGCACACTCCGCAAACAATGTCTCCGTTCTCCCCTCACTGACGTGTGCATGTGTAATTTCGCCCAGTGTTACCACTAATATACCGTGTTTTCTTGCACAGGTGCAGTGCATTGTGGGTTTACATGGAGCTAACAGGGTGAGCATGGAGACCCAAAAGCGCCTGTTTGAGCACCGGAATGGAACAGCCCGTTGTCCAGAGCAGCTCATAGCGACAGAGGGGATGTGAGCCCATGTCCACTGTGGACTCTAATGGCCTTCAAGGGGCTGGGGGTCGGACCGAAGACAGAAGCTCCTTTCTTCGCCAGCAGAATGTTTCTGTGAACACACACCACCGTAGAAGGTGACACTGGTGACCAGTCCACTGGAACACAACAGCTGTGCTACACGTGTTAAAGGGCTCGAGCCTCTCGAGAACAACACCGGAAGTCGCTAAATAACTAAATATAATATTGGCACAATAATTAAGACTGAAAGTCATCCACCCCCCCGAACTCAATGACAATGAAAAGAGTTTTCTCCCCAACTTTATCAACACATGGAAACAGAATACTGAATATGTACATAAATAGGGCAGGAAATCCTCCATCCTAAAAACCAGCTGTAGAGATGTGTGGGTGCAGAGGAACGCCGCCTCGCCCCATCAGCGTACAACTAGCGCCACACACACTCCTCCTCCAGCAAATTCAGGGGTGAGTTCTTCCAGCCGTTTGGGTCATTCCCACTGTCTGTTGTTCTTCAAAGAACGAAAAGGAACTGGTGCACAAGTTCATGTCTTCCAGAAGTTTGGGTTCTGGGCCATTCTCCTCTCAAAGTTCTCGTACCTGTAAAGGCACAAGGGACCTAAATGAGTGCAGCACTACAGCAGGGGGGCAAAGGAATGCCCGTTTTCCTGCACTCCTACACTAAGTAAAACAAAGTGGAGTCAGTTACAGTAGGGAGAACGAGGACACATGAAGGAAGCGTCTTTGACCAGTGTGTCCCCTTACCGGGTCAAAAAAGAATCAATGTTTTATGAAGAAGGTGGTCTTCAGGAATAACTTCTACTCATTATGTGAGGGAACAGAGAGGCTTCGAACCTCAAAGTACCTCTGCCGCAAAATCATACAAGCAAAAAACTGCTTTGAGCCCTGAACTCTCAGCTGATGCTGCGGAAGCTCCGAAATCCCCCCCGACACGCAGCCAAAAATGCTGCTGGATACAACACCACGGTTCACAGTGGACAGAAACCGGACCGTTTGCAGAGTGCGCTCCACATGTGCTGGACCACCTTCTTCTCACCAGTTTTATTTCACATGCTGCTCACAGCACCCCCCCACCTCTGACCCCCTTAATTCCATCACTTTTTGTGCAGTTACACACAGTGAACAGTACAGCCCAGGACCAAGAGCTTACAGTATGTGTGCGCATTTTACCATCGCTGCAGGCAGCTCGCAGGGATGAACATCTCCGAGGGGTTCGGGATCATCTGTGCTTGAGACACCGCAAAGGACGAGACAAAATTGTACAGATTCTCCAGCATCTTCTGAGTGAACTGTGAGGTGCAGAGAGAGGAGGGAGATTACGGCAGAGAAAGGCTGAGCAGGGTGGTAAACGTGGAAGACTCGCTCTCTGGGGCTGTTCCTGCCAGGTAACTCACTTTTCTTTCAATTTTTTTTAAAATTTATTTTTAAAATCCAGCATCATCTCTCATGGTTCCCCCCCCCCCCATTCCTTTTTATACTTTAAGTTTCCTTCTGAAAGGAGGACTCCGAACACTCCGATTCAAAAACAAATGTGCGCATGTGTATATTTGCATTTCGCGAAGGCCCATACCAACTAACGCGTACCTGCGTGAACGAGTCCACGGCGGATACGGTGGCACTAGACACAGGCGTCTGCTGGGCCAGCTGCTCCAGGGGTTCGACGGACACGCCCACCTGGGCCACCGAGGGAATCTGGGGCGCCATCATCATCCCGAAGGGGTGTTCTCCACCCACGCCTGAGCGCGGAAAGGACGAAACCAGGAGGTGCGTTTGTCAGCCAGCCACAGGAAACCAACGGCGGGGGAGGCACACGCACGACGCCACGCCACGCCACGCCACACCCACCTGTCTTGAGACCCGAGATCTTGAAGATGGCGCTGGGCTTCTCGTTGGTGATGAAGCCCAGCAGCTGCCACACGGGCCCTGCGGCGGGGTCCGGGAAGCAGAAGTACACAGCGCCGCCCATTCCGGCGGGGAACGGAACCGTTCCCCGCATGAACACCACGACGTGGTTAACGCTCTCGCAATCTGGCAGGTTGAACACAAACTTGTCGCTGGCCACCTGCTGGGCCTCCATCTGCACCTGGAATGCGGAGAAGACGGACAGAGAGAGAGAGAGGGACACTGACCTGACGGCACAAGTGAAGAAAGGAGACGAGGGAAGTGTTGAACGCCTAAGGAGAATTGTCAGTGTGACAAAGGACACGCAGGACATGATTAGGAGACGCAGTTTCCCCCACTTCCACCACTAAAAGGTACTGAACTGTTCAGAGGCGCTTCAGCGGATACAAGTTCAGTTACAACATAAACACTTGCTGCTCTGTAGTTAATTCACTATTCAGCGTTTTCACTCGTGTTACAGCAGAGCTCGACCTTTCTCACCGAAATCAACGTACAGGAGCCTGGTCACCTAGGCTAGTTAGTAGACGTTCGTTCATTTATTCACTCACTCACGAGTCCCCACTTCTCGCCACAAAAGCGGGACAAACTAACTAAGCGGGGAGAGAGGGAGGGAGAGAGAGAGAGAGAGAGAGCAGCTCGCGACGCAGACGAGACGGCTGCTGGTTGGCCGCGAGACACGGACCGAGCCGTTCGGTTCGCGGACTACGAGGACACGGAGGGAGGGACGGGACTCACCAGCCTCCCGGCCACCAGACAGCCAAACATATCTAGACTATCGCAGCACCACACTGTGACTGTCTGCCCCTCTTTAAATTAATCCGTTGAACAAAAAGTCTCTCGCCGCTCCGTCATATCATATCTCGCCGCTGCGCTCGCGCCCTCCAGCCACTAGATCTCGCTTTCGCTCAAGCCACAGAGCGCGCGCCGCTCCGGACTCTCCGAACCGAGGGGCGGTTCGTAGAAAGTTCCAGAGTCTGAGCCGACCGGAAGTTACTTCTAATGGCGCTCGTGATCGCGGAAGCAAAACAAAGGGCGACCTCCGATTGGTCGAACGCCTGGGCGGCAGAGACAACCTGGAACGATTCTTGTCACAGCGGACAATGATACAAATCCACTTCTTGCGCTTTTGTAGTTTTTTGTTCTATGTATATTTTTTAGGTTAAAAAAAAAAAGACTTTTCCGGAGTTAATGTTTCTGCATGCAGAACTGAGAACAAACCTTCCTTTGAGCGTTTACATCACCCTGCTCGTTCATCTGACGCGTTTCTCCAGCACACTTCACTTCCACTTACAACAATGTATGTTAAGCTATGTATTATTTACTCATTTGGACGGGTGGGTAATTTTTACTGCACCACTCTAAGGTGGAGAAAATACTGGGGTTCGAATCCCCATCCTGCTGTACCTCGATAACTACAGCAGCACGGGATTCGGCAGGGCTTCTAAGCACGACACTAACAACCCACATTCTTAGGAACCGTTTTTATGCGTTTGAAAAAGGCGAGCGGTGATTAGAAAAATACATTTTTATTGTAAGCCACAAGAAACAAGCAAGAAAAGTTGCAATGTATCAAAGGCCACAAATCCCTGGTCTGAAAGATCGGTGACACAGAGGGCAGAGGGACATCCAGCTCAGTCAGGTGACCTCGCAGTGACCAATCAGAGGAGTCAGTGAATCAGTCAATCAGCGCAATCGATCCCAGCGCCAAATGGAGGCGTCGTCGCACACGGCGATGAGAATGCTGCTGTCGCGACTGAAGCTAGTCTGGCGAATTGCTGACGTGCATTTAGGAAGGGTCAGGGTGGTGCACCTGGTTGGGGAGGTGAGGACATGGGGCATCACTTCACAGGAGAAAAGGACACACATGGGTTCTCTGATTTATATACAGTGAAGATGTTCCAAACACTACAAAAGGAGTTCTTTCAAGCAACTGTTAGGCACAATCATGACAAAAAAAAAAACAATTTAAGGTAGACAAAATAAATTAGGTGTTCGATCTCATTGTATTGTCCTCTGACAGACAACTGGAGCAAGGAGGAGAAGCTGAACAAGGTGGATCTTACTTGGCTTTGTGAGGGTCCTCCACCTCTAGGTCCCAAACATAGAGTTTCCCCACCTGGTTGCCCAAAGCCAACATCTGCAGGGGAAAAACACAGTGGATCCACACCGCTTATTTACCACATTGTCACCATCTGTACGGTGCTGTCACTGTATCACCATATTGTCACTATCAGTGCTGTGTCTTTAATGGACTGTCACTATCATCATAGAGTCCACATCATATTGTAACTATCTACAGTGTATTATCAGGGTAACCTTACTGTATTGTTACTTCATCAGCACAGTTACCCATGACATCCTTACCTCCTTCTCCAGAGCTGTGAGCTGACCTCCACAAACACCAAACCTACAACTGCATCACTGGCTAAGACACACAATGACCTTGTAATCATACGAAGGCTTCACTCTAGATGTGACCACAGTATTACCAGCACCATCACTGCAAGGCATCCTGCCCAGCTGCTTCTGTACCTTCTGCCAGAAGTCCATGGAGAAGCGCATGTACCAGATGTCACATTGGCTGTAATCAAAGCGGCCCAGGATGGTCACGTTGGACTCGTTGGGCTTGATGTGGTCAATGTCGTCTTCCATTTTCCCTGGCTTCCAGCACACGATGGCGTTCTCACAGGACTGCACAGGGGACGGGCAGAAGAAAGCACTGCTGAGGAACAGCTTGGCCCTGGGGTTCTGAGAGGAGTTCACCAGAATCCTGCAGGGGTGAAGCTTCTCTCACTCCCACCTTGGACAGGATCAGGTCTCCGAGCCAGCGCACACAGTCCACGTAGTTCCGGTGGATGTCACGGGTGGAGAAATCAGGAAAGTGGATCTTCTGAGAGACGAAGGGTCTAAAGAGGAACAATTCACTGAGAAACAGATGTTGCACAGCCTCACTGGGAAACAGGTGTGTTGTGACGGCGACTCACCTGTTGGTCTTGCTGGGGTTGTACTCATAGGAGGCCCGGATGGCCTTCTGCATTCTCTCTGAATTGATTCTCCACAGCTTCAGAGAGTGGTCCATCCCACATGACATGATCTTCTCCCCAAGAAGGTCAAAGTCCTGTGTGACAGACCTTTATTACTCCAGCCAGACCCCACGCAAAGGGACAGAGATAACCCTGTATGACCTGTGTGCCCCACAGAGAGCCTGTTACCCTCTCTCCCCTTCACTCTACTCACTGCACTGAGGACTTCATCACGGTGACCTTCCACACCCCCAAAAATGGCCACCAGCGTGTCTGTCTGGATGTTCCACAGCCTCAAGGCATGATCTGTGGACACAACACACATGCGTGAGCTTCCTCAGGAAACTCGAGTACCTGCGGGGACTACAGGACAACATGTGCTCTTTCATACACTTCACTCCCAAGCCCAGGAGAATATGGAAACGTCTAAGCAGCGGTGTAAACGTTCACGGACACAGCATCTCTTCACCTTTGCTGACCGATAAGAGGAGGTTGGGGTCTCGAGGATGGAACTTGAGCTCGTTGATGGCGTTGCCATGTCCCACGTAATGCTGCAGTGACACGGACAGTGACCAAAGTGATGAGTTATAATGCCAATAGATATGCAGCGCCATTGCTGTGGCAGGTGAGAGCAGCTGTCTTTCACACTCACTCACTCACGCACACCTTGATGCACTGCATGGTGATGTGATTGATGATGCGGATAATGCCGCGTGAGCCGGCCACAGCAAGCAGTGGGTGGCTGGTGCTCGTGTCATAGGTCCAGGCACACGTGTAAAAGTTCTCATCAGCCTGGAGAACCTTGGTCAAGGAAAGACATTGCCACCACAGACAAAGAGAGCCCACAACTAGCATTCTCTCACACACACACACACACACACACACACACACACACACACACTATTCTGTCACTCTGGAGACTTGGAGGTGGAAGGATACGTCAGCATCCACGTAGGACTGCAGCAGCCGGATCTCTCCTTGGGAGTGACACTCGTACAGTGTGACCTGCAGGGAGAGAGAGGGGAGTAAATTCACAAGAGTTCTAGTGAAGTCAGTCATGGAGCAGTGACAAGAGACGAGTGTCCATGTACCCAGCATACAGCGGCAGGGACAAAGGACAGAGACTTTGCACTGCTAATGTTACATGTCCTGCAACATTAACAGAATTCATCTGGAAGTAATGTATTTATAAAAGTGTCAACTATTTTTATTTAGTCCCACTGCTACTTCAGGTTCTTTGTCCACTGTCCATCATTTCGAGCTGTGCATATTTGTAATTAATTGTAATGTCGGAATATTATTTATTGTATTTTTGTCAAAGCTCATTGTATTCATTTACTGCTATTACACTAAATGTGTATGAATGAGCATGAACGATAAAGTGTATGTGCAAATTTTCCAGTTCAATGTAGTGCTGCTTTAAGTCCCGGTTTGTGCTGTACACACAAGTACACACACACACGATCTAGAGGTCAGTCTTGTCTCAGTGATCCTGGAAGTTTAATTAATTATATGCAGAGCAAAGTGTTGCGTTGATCATATGATTATTATGCGTGAGGATTGCTGTGTATCTAAATGTGTGTGATTATATGCGGAAGCGCTGCTTACCCTGTTGCTGCCCACGGTGGCGAACACCAAGGGGTCGCCCTCTTTACTGTGCCAGTTGAATTGCACCCCAAACAGAGGCTGACCATGGTCTTCCTGTGGATCACAGCGCAGCGACTTGTCAGGCCCCTCGCACTCGTACCCGCACCGCGGCAGCCCGCCAGCGCTCAGTGCAAAACGCAGTCAGCGGAGCACATCGGCAGCGCACCGGTGCGACTCACTGAGGAACCGTCCCGCACTCGTCCAGAACTCACCCTTAAGCTGTTGACACATTTGAAGGAGTACTTGCACTTCTTGGACTTCCACTTGCCCTTGCCCCAGCTCTTCCTGCCGGGGGCGTTGGGCGTGTTGGTCGGTGTGTCGGGCCGCTCCGTGTTGGTCCCGCTTTCAATGCTCACAGCATCATCCTGTGGACGTCACAGAGCACAGCAGGTGTCAGCAACGTTACGCACTACAGGTCCGGGGCTAATTTTGCTGTAAAACAGAACATTTACGAATCAAGCGGGTGTAATAAGAATGACTAAAACTAAATATGAGTCTAATATTAAAGTATGATCCTGAGAGAACTGAGTGCAGTTTACCCCAAACTCTACCCTCTCCTCTGTCCTCAGTTAAGGGTGACCCTGAGTCATGACCACATGTTGAACTGCAGGGATCCTCTGATAAGGGTGTTTTTACTACCACTGCTGGGGTACATCTGCTGGAGCCTGGTGGGGGTGTTATTCATAAGGCAGTGAAATAACGTGTAACTAAATATGCAACCAGGTGTCGACTTAATGAAATAAACAGGGAATGTTCAATGTAGGAGCCCGATGGGAGAAACAGTGAGTGAGTAAGAGTAAAAGAGGAAACATGACGGATCAGACATACTGCAGTGCAGTGAGTAAACAAGTAAGAAGCACGAGCGGGTTAGTTAGAACGTAGTGAAATTTAAACTCGAGTCACAGAACTGATGATGATCATGGAGTGATTCATAGTCGGAGTGGAGCGAGAGTAATAAAACACCACGTCGTAACACGGCTGAGCGAACGAGCAGTGAGTGAGTAATGAAACACACACACACACACACACACATTTTCAGAACCGCTTGTCCCATACAGGGTCACGGGGGAACCGGAGCCTACCCGGCAACACAGGGCGTAAGGCCGGAGGGGGAGGGGACACACCCAGGACCGAGGGCAAAATGATTATCATCATCATCATGTCACCACAAGACCAGTGAGTGTGATGGGCGAAGGCAGTAACTTAAGGGGAAAAACGCAGAGACCTCAGTGACAGAAAGGAGAGGAAAAAAAAAAAAGGGGCGCGCACGCGAACAACATTTATAATTAGGCAGCTACTAGATTAGACTAGTTAGCTATACGACGAGGAGTCAGTGGAGCGGCTGCGGGCACGTCTCTCTCTCTCTCGGGCTTCCCTCACCGGCCCGTTTCTGGGCGCGGGCACCTACATTCTCGTCGCCCGACAGGTCCGGGTTGCTGTTCTCGTCGCTGCTCAGTTTCTGCTTTTTCGCCGGCATTTCGTTTCCCGCCTCGGCTTGGCTCTCGGACATGTTCCCCTTCATCTTCCACTTCCCCCCGGCGCTGGAGCGCAGCTTCCGGTGCCGCTGCTACACTGCCGCAAAGCGATCCGTCAGAGCGGCTTCCGGTGTCCCTGCCACATTGCCGCAAAGCGACCCGTCAGTGCGGCTTCCGGTTCCACCTCCACTGGACCGGAAATTGAATCTCATGCAACCGGGTGGTGGCGCTAAAAGTGTAAACATGCAGACCGGGAGCTAAAGACTACTGTAGTGCTGCATGCAGGTGGATGTCTGTACAATATTTACATGTTTACACAGTTTGCTGTCAGGGCAGTGCTGCTCCGACCCCGACATTCGAGACGTCTACCTCAGCTACAAAGGGTTAGGGTGGGATCTGGGTGTTTGAGGATTGGTGCAATTGTGAATCATTCCTTCGGTGCCCGGAAGGCTTCCGGTGCCTCGGCAGACCACGCAAGCAAGGCAGGTTCCTTTTCCACATAACTGAGACCTGAGGGAACTGAAACCCTGAATGAACTGATGGTAAAAAATAAGCAAAACCTGTGAACCGCTGTAGGGTTTTCACAGAGGTAGGCCTGGGCCACTCCAAAACTGCTTGGACTTTCTTGGGGTCCATAGCCACTCCCTTTGTACTCAGGATGAACCCAAGGAAGGAAACCTGTTGCTGGTGGAAGAGGCACTTTCCCCCTGTTACGAAAAGGTTGTTTGCCAATAACCGCTGTAGCACCTGCTGCACCTGCTGGACTTCCTGACCCATCGACTCAGAGTAAATCAAGATGTCATCCAGATAAACGAGCACACACTTGTTCACCAGTTCCCCCAAGACGTGGTTCACAAAGGCCTGGAAAACTGAGGGCGCATTCGAAAGACCAAAAGGCGTAACGGTGTACTCATACTGGCCTCGGGAGGCACTAAACCTGCACAAATCTGCCAAAATTCATGTGTGGGATCAGTGTGTGGGAGCTTTGATGTTTGTAGCCATGAAGTAATTCGAGAGACTGGTGTTAACCCACTTGAAAGACATCACTGGACCCCAGCCGCACCCCCTCCAGGTCAGTGGATGATGCAGTCAAAATGGGACTGCACCTCATCCTGCAACACCTCAACAAACCAGGGACTTATGCAAAGGTCCTATTGATGGACTTCAGTCCGGCGTTCGACACTATCATCCCAGAGCTCCTTCGGACAAAACTGATGCAGCTGATGTGGATTCACTTCCAGCACTTGCACAATCAGCACTGGCGCTCCTCAGGGGTGTGTGCTCTCCCCACTACTCTTCTCCCGCTACACTAATGACTGCACCTCCAAAGAGCCCTCTGTGAAGCTCCTGAAGTTTGCAGACGACACCACGGTTATCGGCCTCAACCAGGACGGTGACGAGTCTGCATACAGGAGGGAGGTTGAACGGCTGGCTGGCTGGTGCAGTCGAAACAACCTGGAGCTGAACCTGGTCAAAACAATGAAGATGATTGTGGACTTCAGGAGGACAACCCCCCCAGCACTCCCCCCTTACCATTCTCAACAGCTCCATTTCAGCCGTAGAGTCCAGTTCTTCGGATTCCTGGTCCTACAGTCTCCCGGGACTTGAAGTGGGACACCTGTATCGACTCCATGGTGAAAAAGGCCCAACAGCAGATGTACTTCCTTCGCCAACTGAACAAGTTCAACCTGCCGCAGGACCTGCTGCACCGAGTCTGTCCTGCGCACGGCTATAGTATAACTGTCTGCTTTGGCTCGGCTACCAAATGGGACAGAGAGAGGCTACAAAGGACAGTGGAGACGGCTGAGAGGATCATCGCTGCCCCCTGCCTACCCTTCAGCTGCTGTACGAGTCTAGAACGAAGAAGTGGGCGAACAAAATCGTCACTGACCCCACACACCTCGGGCACAAGCTCTCCATATGTCTCCTCTCTAGCAGGTGTTACAGAGCACTCCACCAGAACAATCAGATACAAGAACAGTTTTTTCCTCGGGTGTCACCCTCATGAGGAGTTATACTCCTCTATAGGTCTCCTGTCAGTACAATATATCCCATCACTTTGTAATTTACTTTTTTGTATTTATTCCTTTTACTGTGTAAATATGCTATCTATCGTGGCACGCAGTGCCGTGGGTTTGGATGGGGCGAAGAAGGACACAGAGGCAGCATTCATCACGAATGATTTATTTGAACACCAGCACCAGGGAAATAATGCTCTCAGTCCAAGGACTCCCATTTCCTTCAGGACCTGCACCTACAGCCAGCCTTCCCCACCTGCTTAGCGCCCCTAGACTATCCCCCAACACGCTGCTGGGCACAGCCACCCTATTGTTTTCCCCATAAGTGCCCCAGTGGCTGCACACCCACATTTAACATTATTCCCCACAATGCAACTATTTACATTAGACAGGTTTCCCGCCTAAAACAGTAACGTGGGTCTTTACACTATCTATTTATTCTGTGTCTGTGCCAGCTGTCTGTCTTGTCTGTTGTCTGTAATACTGAAACCACCAAGCACCAAAGCAAATTCCTTGTGTGTTCCTTGGCAAACAAATCCAGATTCTGATTCTGATATTGTATTTCTGAGGTGTAAGTTGCTTTGGCGAATATTGTCTGCTAAATGGATTAAAGTAAATTTAAATATAAATTTAAGCGTGGTCTTCCACTCATCACATTCCCTGATCCGGATAAGGTTATATGCACTCTGCAAGTCCAGCTTGATAAACACCCGGGCTCCATAGACCTGAACAGAGCTGTGGTGATGAGGGGCAGGGGGGATGAGGGTATTTCATGGTTTTGGCACTGAGACCCCGATAGTCACTGCATGGGCATAACCCTCCGTCCTTCTTTTCAATAAAGAAAAACTCTGCTGAGGCTGGTGAGGTCCAAGGCCGAATGATCCCCAAGGTCAGTGCCTCAGCCACGTATTTCTCCATGGCCTTCTGCTCTGGCAGAGACAAGGGGTACACTGTGCTCCGAAGGGGAGAGATGCCCAGCAGGAGATCAAGTGCACAATCCCCGGGCCAGTGTGGGAGCAGGGCAAAGGCCCTGCTTTTGCTGAAGACTTCGGTGAGGTTGTGGTATTCCCTTGGAATCGCCAAGGGCTGGGCTACTTCAGGGCTCTCTCTGCAGGTGACCTGACATGGGAGTGACGAAATGGGGCCCCCTATCCTCGATAAGTCAGGCGACGACGCTCGGCGAAATTATAGGCCTAATCAATCTGTTAACGGTCGACATGAGTTCAAAAGTGTAGGCTCGTTTTCTTAAAACACTATTTCTTGTATTTAATGTTAGGTGGACAGCTATTATCAGAATACTATCAGATTTTTATTGCAATTCTTACCTTCTACCGAATGTTAAACTATATTATAAATTATATAATTCAAGATACTATATATATTTTAATAGAACCTCCATCTTTCAGTTCAGTTTCAGCAATACAGAGCCAACAAATATTCACATAGTTCCAACACAACTGGATTAAGTAAACGTAGATGGATTGTACACAATGAAACAAAGTTGAGACAAAATGCAAACGAATTGGGTGGCACAGTGTCAGTGAGCAACGCTGTCTCACAGCAGCTGGGTGGTGCGAGGACAAGTCGGATCAGTATGTGCGGAGCTTGCATGTTCTCCCCATGTCTGTGTGGGTTTCCTTTGGGTGCTCTGGTTTTCTCACACTCTAAAGACATGCTGTTCAGGTTCCCCCAGTGTGAGTGACACACAAGTGTGTTCCATTGATGTATGGATGAGTGACCCAGTGCAAGTAGTGTATCTAGCAGTGCAAGTCACCGCTGTGAATAAGGAGTTCATTGGAACTCACTTTGGTGAAAAGCCTCTTAACTGAATAAATAGTGTTGCATTAACTAATTTTAAATAAGTAAATTGAACAAGCAGTGAAAATCAAGTTGAGTGAACACCATCTGTTAGAAGTCTGAATAGATTGGAACATTTTACTGCAGTGTGATCATATCACTTTTTGACGACTGTTGAATTTCACTTGGACTTCATGCAAAACAATTATGTTCTCATCTCAAACTTACATAAGTTGACTGTAAATGTATTGTTTTAGTATTTTCAGTGGAGCTGCTTTCCATTTTTTTTTTCAGTGAACTACCCAAAAAGGAAAAAAGCACGCACGCGGACTTTCTGAACCGCTTGTCCCATTTGGGGTCGCGGGGAACCGGAACCTACCCGGGAACACAGGGCGTAAGGCCGGAGGGGGAGAGAACACACCCAGAACAGGACACCACTCCGTCGCAAAGCGCCCCAAGCGGGACTCGAACCCCAGACCCACCGGAGAGCGGGACCCGGTCCAACCCACTGCGCCACCGCACACCCAAGGAAAAACAGCAACTACTAGAAAATAAAAATATATAGAATAGCAACTACATTATGTGACCCGAAAAAAGACCATAAGGTGGTGACTAAACACCGTGTTCAGAACCTTCTAGAATACAAATCTGCTCCTGTTGCACTTACCCAGCATTCTCTCTCTCTCCCACACACACACACACAAAGGGAAAGGAACACAACCGGAAATGAAGAGGGAAAAGTACAGTGAAGGCACAGTAAATCACACAGAACACTGGTGACTTTCTTAAATGAAGAAGCTCTACAGTCTCTCTATTATATAGAGCTGATGGAACCAAGACAATATTGGTGGTGACTGTGGAGGAGGAGAAAAACATTTCTATGTATTGTTTCTCTTTAAAGGTGCTCATCTGTGCCACAGGACAGGTAAACCCAGGTGTTTCCGCAGGAGGATACGGTCACTGTGTTCAACACTGCGCTCAGACACTGCAGTAAGAAATACGCAAGAATAAACTTTGATTGCATTTATTTATATGAACTCAGTTGAAATGTATATAATGTGTAAGGTGATCAAGTTCACCCCATGTTTATGTAACAGACATTCTATAACTATGACCTCAACACACAAAGATAGTAAAAACACGTCCAGTATGTGACTGAAGCGTAACCAGCTCCAGTGTGCTGCGTAATACAGTAAAGTCCAGTTGTACCACAGTAATGTGCTTACAACACATACTGTGCTGAATGCAACAAACAGCCATAAAATTCATACCAACAGTATCAATAAACAGAAACAAAGTCACACGCAGCTTTTACCACATTTGAACAGTTGTCCTCCAAATCATGAGAATTCCGTGACACGTGAACAACGGAGTAACAAAAAAGGAAGCCGAAAACTGCGGCCCCACAAACTCTTCTGTCCTGGGACTTCGTGAGCAAACGGTTTGTTCTTGTAAAGAGCAACCGGGGCTCAAACTAAAGTCATAAGATTTTCTCCATCTGCATCAGCAGCTCCTTGTCTCATCTGATCCTGAGGGTTCGGATCTGTGGGGAATAAACACAGTGCTTGTTAGTCCAGTGCGTCTGGTCTGCAGTCCATCATCTCTGCTAGGATGGCTCAGCTAGAGCACATTTCAAGACATTTCCGGTCTATAGTGCAAGTGTGCGATCTACATGTCCGTCCAGTATCGGCACAGTGACACCGTGGTACCAACAACTGAGTGATGAACTTGCAAAGATTTGAATATTGCAGACTGGTGGCTGAGGGGGGGAACTGACTGAGACTCATACTTTGCACCAAGGATGAAATGATTTGTGTCACAAATTATTCAGTTAACGTTGAAAAGCCATATGAGTGAAGATGGACAGGCGAAAACTGACATTCCGAGGACCGAGTTGGTTCGCTCCCAAGGGTTACGTCTGAACATCCACGTTACCTCGAGGGACACTGTCCACTGTAGCGCTTCCAGGAGGCTCATCTGCCTTGTATATGGTGTCCCTGGACTCCGCATCTGTACAGTACAAAGGGGACTCAGAAAAGGACAGGGTCCATGACTTGAGGGTTTTGGCTCAATGTCCCACTATGACCATGACTTGGGTGGAGCCAAGGGGGGGAATTGTGACCTTAACAGAGAATCAAGAGTTTGCTGTTCCATGACCACAACTAATGTACGCTGTTCTTCCCGAGCTTCAACAATCAGCCGTTACCCTTCGTCTTGAGGTTTGTACCTCCCTTTTGAAACGGAACTTCTCTAGACGGTGTCTCCGTCCTTCCACGTCAACAAAGGAAGCGTCTTGGCCAAGAACTCCAACAGCACCTTGCGCTATCCTCATTTCTGGGGGAATGTCCCCAGATGTCTGACTGCCTGCTGTAGGAACGTCAGCTCGGTCCCTCAGAACTTGTGACTCCTCCTTCCTGAAAGGTCAGCGCAGCTGCCAGGAACAGCTGGAGCAGCACTGTGCTTTGCCATGCTATATATAGTTGGATTCGTGGCCAGAACTTGTCCCAAGTCCACAACTCACTTTCAGTGGTCACATCAAGCTCCTCCCACAGATTTTGGCATCTTGGTACCTCTCTGCCCAACCAGGCCTCCTCTGCTGAGCTGACAGTTTCTTTTCTGCTCCATATCACTACAGGAACCAGCCACTCTCCTACAGGAGCTTATACAAGAGCCATCTCGAACCCTTGGCTGACATCTATTGCCTGCGTGGCACAGAGCTCTGAGTACAACTTACCTTTATTAGGTACGGCTCCACTCTATCACCTCAGGAGAAATACCTTGGCTCAGGGACACTAGGACAGGTGAGCGGATTTCAAACCAAGCTTTTGGTGGGTTTTAAAAAGCCATCCTGTGGCTTGAACCTGCACTCCTCTGAATGAACAAACTGCTGGTGAAACTAATTAAATGAACCCTTAAATTAAAAGAACACTGGCGTTCACTAGCGGACGCTTGTTACCCAACAAACACTGCAGCACTCGAACACAACACATCACCTTATGGATGATGGACCAACAAGGCAGGACTGCAAACAACTTAATGAGTATGAATTATTTTTAAACCTACTTTTCAACCACCCACTAACACGGGGCTGGTTCTGATGAGACAGGTGGACAGTTCACCTGTGGGTTGATGAGCCAATCAAATCTCATTTTTCTATCAAAGTGGCCAGTGAGCACAGCTGGAGCTCAACAGGCTCGACTGTCGGGGGGAAAATCCGTAGGAGATTCAGTTTACCATAGAATGAATTCATGTAGGTCCTCCGGCGATCATCACCTGCACAGGTAAGGAGATGAGGACGCGACTAAGTGACAATAGGTGAACAAATCACCTTACGCTGATGTTTTTAAAGGTGTGACATACAAACATCATCTATGTAATTCTACACGCTTATCAATTACCCCAAGGTGTAAACTACGCTCAAGGTAGAGCCAGCCAGTTGTTGCTTTGTTGCTGTACTTACGTTTGAAGTAAAATCTTCTGCAATAATAAAGCATCATCATGAGCAGAGTCACAGCCACGGCTGCCACCAGTATGGCAACGAAGTACTCATATGTCCAGCCGTCCATCGTCAACGAGTGCCGCTCCAGCACTGGCTCCTGGTCCATGTCATAACCTTTGTTATCTAGGCAGAGTAAAATCTGACGTTGCACCCCGAAACTCATTTTATTTCCTAATAGTTATACAACTGGCAGCAAAATGCAGAAGCTCATGAAGTCCAGCAGATGTAGCGTAGTCCACACTGTGGTTTGAAGATACTGCAATGGTAAAAGTTGCCCGCTGTTTTATTGAACAACTGACCTGGAAATAAGTCCATCTCAGTGAGAGGGTCACTGTGCTCCTCACTCTTAGGGTTACTGAACACACAGGTGTAACTTTTACTCTGCTCTCCACTCTTCTGCACCGTCAAGGTGTTTCCCTCCTTTACAGTTTCATTGTTCTCTTTCCAGGAGTATTTGGTGTGTTTAGTCTCCTCTCCCACACAGGTCAGGATGCACTGGGTCCAACTGCAGGACGTGGTCACACTGGGTTTGGACACAGGATCTGTAGAGGAAAAGAACTGCTCAGGTAAACAAGGTAAAATGTGGATGTGAGCAAATCTGTGGATCTAAAGACTCTTCAAGTCACAAAAATGCTCAGATTGTTGCATTTTGTCCTTTGAACCTCAGTGTGATGAAGACTGAACAGTCCTGTCCTGATGTGTCCAGGTGCATCATAACATGTGTCATATACGTCAGATGAACCACTGACCTGGAAATAAGTCCATCTCAGTGAGGGGGTCACTGTGCTCCTCACTCTTAGGGTTACTGAACACACAGGTGTAACTTTTACTCTGCTCTCCACTCTTCTCCACCGTCAAGGTGTTTCCCTCCTTTACAGTTTCATTGTTCTCTTTCCAGGAGTATTTGGTGTGTTTAGTCTCCTCTCCCACACAGGTCAGGATGCACTGGGTCCAACTGCAGGACGTGGTCACACTGGGTTTGGACACCGGTTCTGTACGAGACAGAAGTTGACATGAAGCTGCTGACTGTGCATCAGTGCTGTAGAACTGCTGTCCATGAACACACAACACGGTGACGCTGAGCCGCCGGGTGACGTCCTCGTCATCGCAGCACTTCACACGGTGACGACACGCTCGCTGCCGCCGCAAAACGTCCTATAAGGTGGCCACTTAGCAAAGGGTGACGAAAGTGTGCAGGTACTTTAAAATCGAGGTGCTGAACTCAGTGCAGCAGGATGTGCTCTGGGCCTTTTACTGTAGTGCTGTCATTTATTACTGGATCGATCAATCAATCAATCAATGGCGGCTACTTACTCAGTGGGATCAGGTCAAGTCCCGTTAGAGGCGTTTTCCCGTTGATTTCAGCAAGGTACCGTCCTTCATCTTCTGCTTTTAACCCTTTCATTACCAACACCCCAGTAGAGTTATTCAGGTCACACTGCTCGCCGGTCTCACATCTGCCATAATAAACCACTTTATCCCTTTTCCACTCGGATATTTTGGTGTTACTTTTTTTCCAAATGATTTCTTTGATTTTCTCATTTGCTCCCGGATCCAGTTCAGCCTCAGCTCCCAGTAGTCCATAGACTGTTTCTGTTTGTGCACATGAACGTGTAAACACACACACACACACACACACACACACACACACACACACACACACACACACACACACACACACACACACACACACACACACACACACACACACACACACACACGGTTACTGTACAGGCACAGCATGCTCTTCGTGGAGCAACACGGCCATACACCGTTATTGTCTAAACATGAAGATAACACGAGTTTTTAAGCTGAAAGTACTTGGTTCAAGCCCCATTTAACATGTTCATTAGAATTACTCAGTTCTGTAAAGTGGATCAAACACTAAGTAACTCCTGTTTTTTAAGTGTTGATTCAGTGCAGTGCAATTTCCCCTTAAAATAGTCATGGTACAGCCATACAGCCATAAACACACACATACCCACAATGCACTGCTCGTGAACACTGTCCAAACCCACTTTTAAAGAATTCAGACCATACAGGCAAGCTACCAAATAAAATAACTTTGCGTGTTACAGGAAAACCTTGAAAACAACTCATTAAATTACAGTCTTAAGGGCTTCATTAGTCAGTTGTGAGGTGCAGGGGGCCACAGACAGGAGGGCTTTGACAACAAAACGGTGTTTACTGGAAATATGAGACCCAACAAAACACTCCCCCCCTCTGGATCAGCCACCCAGCCTCTTCCCCCAGATGCAGTTCACTGGAATCCTCAGGCCAGCTGCCCTTTCGTCCCCTCGACGGGTCCTCTAAGGGCCGGCAGCTGGCAGTCATAACAAGGGCACGGACGGGTCCCCGTGAGCCGTCCATCGTGCTGCACCCACCTCCGGCCTTGGGGTGGACCGCACACCGACTCAACACGTTTTAATAATCTTTATACACTGTGCTGATTCTCTAAGAAAAACACGGGAGGTTTTTTGTTAGATGATGTCTGTTTCCCATTGTTTCTGCCATACTGTGAGGATTCAGCTTTTTGGTGTGATAAGAGTGCAGAAAAGGGCGGCAAAGTCTCTGGGTGCAGCAGACATGAGGAATAATTTCCATCTGTAGCATCCTTGAATTTCCTTGAGATAAAGCTTTGCAGGGTGAATGTTGTGCATGACCTTAAGTGAGATTTTTGGAACAATTATTTGGCAGGAGCCAAACTTTCTCCATGGGAACAACCACCCTGGTGAACTTCTATCGCTGCACCATTGACAGCATCACAGTGTTGTTTGGTACCATCACTGGCCACCCAGAGTCTAAAACTGCTCGAAGGACTGTGCAAACCGCAGAGTAAATCATTGGTTCAGAGGTCTCACATCTCCAGGACGTCTACGCCCCCGCTGTCGGAGAACGGCTCGGTGCACCATCACGGACATCGGTCGTCCAGCTCACGTCTTCTCCCTACTAGTCTGTGATAAATGCAACCGGAGCATCTCCACCCTCTGAGCATCTCCACCCACAGCTTCCTCTTCAGAGACAGTTTCCACCCACAGGCTGTCAGATCATTGCACACTCTTTACCAGCTGTAGTTTTACAGCCAAACTGTACTGTCACTTGTACTTTAGGTCATTTCCTGTTGTCCCCTTACACTGTTTATACCACACAAATTACACCCCCTGTACTGTGACGTGCACTGTTGCACTACTGCACTGGATTGTCTTTGCACGCTTTTTGCTTAAACCCCTTTTGTTTGTTGTGCTGCCACTGGTCACCCCTATATCCACATCCTGCTCCACTCACCTGCCACACACAAGGTCTGCACTCTGTTATGCCGCATCAGTCCTGTTCTGTCAATCACTTGCGCAGAATACAGTCCGGACTGGTCCATCGTCACACGACGCAGGATGAGGGATCCATCGCTCGTTACATCTCCTAATTTGCCTGTTCTGACTCTCTTATCCACCCTGTAAAAAATTGTCAAATTTCCACGTTTCCAGATCAGCTGATTGTCTTCTGTGGCACCTGAATACCCCAGTGGGACGGTCACCTTGTCTCCAACCAGAGCGGTCAAATCACACTGCTGCTGGGCTGTGGGACACAGAGAAGAGGGAGTTAAAAATACACTCGGGTTTGGCTGAAACACACACACACACACAGTGACCAGTTCACGTGAAATACATCTTTGGGAGGAAACCCACGGGGAGCAAGAGAACATGTGAAAGTCAAAGTCAAGTTGAACTTTATTATCAGTTCCACTCTAGATGAGTTACACAGAGGGGAACAAAATTTAGTTTCTCTTTGCACCTGTGTGTCACACAGAACACAGTGCAAGATAATGCAAATAAAACACAGTGCAGCATAACCCAGTCTGGCGACAAGATACATAACATACAATATAGAGAGAAGTAAAAGTGTTACAAATAATATAACAAATGACAATTTACTGTGTAGCACCAGAGACAGTAACATGTGAATAAATATGGGGACGGTGGGGAAAGTGCCATGTTCAAGTGACTTGTGCAGTCTTCTTGTTTTTTGGGGTCAGATGTGATGCTGAGGGCCTTGCAGGTGCACCGCATGTGGTACATGTCCCGTATGGAGGGGAGACGGGCACCGATGGTCCTTCCTGCAACGTTTCCTATCCGATGTAGGGACTTGCCACCTTGGGACCCTGCAGTTCCCATACCAGGCAGTGGTGCAGCTGGTCAGTTTGCTCTCTATGGTTCCTCTACAGAGGGTCGTGAGGATGGGGGGAGGGGGGGTGGCTTGCTTTCTTCAGTTTTTTTTTTTTAAAACTTTATTTAGTAAAGTTATCAATAATACACAACCAAACAACACATTAAATTCCACAATCCAACAAACCCAATACCATTTTCCTACAGTTGGTCAACAAAAGCTGCTAAGCAACCATTACATAAAACACATTATCAAGACAAAGTCTTTCCCATGACAATGCCTTTGACATCAATACAACTGACCCATGTCTTCCCCACACCAACATACCCAGAAGGACTGTCCCCCAGTAGCAGCTCAGCTGAAGTCATCATCTTAATACATGCTTCCTTCAAAACACATAAAATACTTCTAAATTACAGCATAAAACTTGGTCATACCCCTAAAACCAGACAAATACAAAACAGACATACACATAAATAATCAATATAAAACTCAGTGCACAAAAGCACATAATAAAACAAAGCCATTAAAATCTATGAGTAACACTTATACAAATAACCTATAAAAGTTAAAAATGTTAGTTAAAAGTGCACAAACCCAAACCACTAAAATCTGTGAATAATTACTGCACAACTAAAAAAACCACACAAACAAATATAAAAAAATAAATAAACAAAGGGGTAAGATACAAGAAAGTACAATATGTTTTAAAAGAATGCAGTTCCATAAAGCAAACGTCCATCTTAAGAGCTTCAAACACATTTATCCACGAGGTCTTTCCATCTGTCTTTTGCCTCGTGGTAGCCCCAGGCAATCCGATCCCGCTTTATTCTGAACTTCAGTTCAGCTCGAATCTTCAAAAAGACACCGTAAGCTCCCATTTTCAACCCCTTTCGGACAAGGTTAATACGTGCATTCCACAATTCTTTCTTTGTCAAACTCACAATCAACCAAATCCTACCAGAGGTTGCCTTACTTGCCTTGGGGGACAGTCCCTTCATGATATTATCAAAGGTCAATGCTATCTCGCCGTCCAACTCTCTGCACAAGGGCTCAACCAATGACTAGACTGTCCCGGCATAACCGCAATCCCAAAAAACGTGCTTAATCGTTTCCGCACCCAAAGACTGGGATCGCGGGCAGTCGGGACGTCCGGTCAACCCGTACCTGTAAAGTTTCTCCATCACGGGTAATCTATCGTGAAGACACTGCCAGTTTAAGTCCTGCAGCTTATTGTCAAGCCCTTTTGGCTGAATTCGGGCCCAAATATCTTCCCCAAGGCCTAACATCACTCGCGTTCCCCTCCCCTCCAACAAGGCTTTATATAACACCCTGTGCTTGAGGAGGGTATTTGCGTCAGTGTCTCTCGGAATGATCTTGCTCCATTTCACCATCTGTTTGTAGTGATCCGGCAGAGACTCTGCCTTTGGTCCAGCATTGGACCACGAATTCACCAAATGGCGCAATGAGAAAGACAGCCAGAGGCGAATAAAATGTTGGTGCGGGTGCTCCAGGGGAGCTGCCAGACGGGAACAGTGCTGCGCAAAAAAAAGGCAATCAAATTTTAGGGGGAAATCGGGAACCCCCCTTCCGCCCCTGTCCCTCCCTAGATACATCACCTCCCTCCTCACAAACTCATGCCTTCCACCCCATACCAAGCCGAACACATCTTTCACGAATCCTTTCCTTAAATTGCGAGGCGCTTTCTTCACTTGCTGCAGGAAGTGGTCTGAGGAACCCTTTCCCTCAAGGAACTGACCAACAGACACTCACCCCTTATATCCGCTGTGACTTTCCACAGCGGTTGAACAATTCACATTTTACCCACAATTCTCAACTATATACAATAAACCCTTTTTAAACTTATTTATTCAGCAGACACTTTTTTCCAAAGCGACTTCCAATGAACTCTATGTAGTGTTATCAGCCCACACTCCTTATTTACTGCAGTGACTTACACTGTTACTAGATACACTACTTACAGTGGGTCACTCATTCACAAATCAGTGGCACACACACTGTCACTCACACACTGTAGGTGAATCTGAACATCGTGTTTGGACTGTGAGAGGAAACCAGAGCACCCAGAGGAAACCCCCACAGACATATGGGGAGAACATGCAAACTCCACACACCGCCGTTGCACTAATACTTCATAAACAGTCCACTTGCAACATTCAATTCAATTCATTTTTATAGAGCGCGGCTCTTCTCACGCACTGACAGAATATATAACCGTTATAAATTTATACTCTAAAAATACTATACTAGTAAAAACGTTTACACTAATAACATTACTACGTTGGGAAGTGCCAAGCGGAAGGAAAAACGTACCGAAAGTGAGACGAAACCGGAGCAGAAGGAGAAAAACAGCGATGGTCAGGAGTGTGTCGGTCCGCGGGGGGCGCATCGTGACTGACGTGGGGTCAATAAAACGACATGCAATAATAAAAAAAAAAATGACGAAATGAAAGGAAATAAAATAGAATCAAATAAGAGAAGAAGAGAGAGAGGAGAGCTGCCGCCGTCGTCTTGTGCTCTTTATTCGGGGAAAAGTGCAGAACAAAGTTCGCTTCACGGCGTTTTCTCCCTGCGCGGTGACGTCTTAGAAAGGCAGTGAGTTACCATGGCAACCAGACGCGCGTTAGGGAGGCAAGGCAACCGGACGCAGGGACGCTGCTTGGGTGTGAACGCGTCTGGGCGCTCAGAAAGGGGTGTTTATGTATTTCTGTCCGAAAATGGGCAGAATCCTGTGTTGAAAAATAATACACAGCACCGGACCTATTATTATTGTTTACTGCATGAAAGCCATCAATTAAACAACTGGGATGTTTTTTTCTCACTATGACTTCAGTTCCTGAAGCACCAGGAGTCTCCAGTGTGCCCCAGTGCCCCCCTCACAGTGATATCCTGCTGTAATAAAAAGAAACCATATTAAATCAAACATAAATCATATCAGAAACTGTGCTTATGAGCACAATGTGGCACAAAGAGCTGAGAAATTATTTGTCTTTCCTGATCATTTTCATCTTCACACAGAGGGTGAAGTGGTTAGAATGTGAATGCTACTCTCTTACAGAATGTGCACAAGGAACGTATTCTAATAGGCACAATAATGGCGATTACCTCTTTTACCCCCAGCAGCCTCCCTTCTATAGAATCTGCCAGGGTCAGGGGCACACGGCAGAAGCCTGTAAAGAACATGAGAGGCAGGAACCGCCCGGAGACTGGCCATTTTGCCAGGGATTGCAAGAGCCCCCATCGCTGGAATATTTGAAGATGCGAAGAGCATTTGGCCCGTCTCTGCCTGCAGCAGAGGCCCTCTTATGCAGATGCCCTGTCTGGAACCGGGTTATCTGTGAAGGAGGGTCTTCAGGCACTAACCTTGACAAAGAAGGAAATCGGCGTGATGGAGATGGTGGTGGAAATGCCAGCGGGGGCCAGAGAGGCCATTGGTGAAGCCAAAGAGATCCGGGGAGCAAGCCCTGCCCCTATCTTGGTGAATATTTATGGAGCAAAAAATGGAAGATTCTACACCAAAAAAGGAAGAAGAAAAAGTTTGGAAGGGAGGCTGCATTGGCATGTGACGGGGCCCTTTTGCCGGCCGAGTCCCCTTCGGAAGAAGGCCGAGAGCAAACCTCTTCCCCGGAGGAGATGGATGCCGTGTGGACCCTGTGGAGGCAGTGTCTTCTGAAGAGGAGTTCTTTATGGACTAAATAGTGGCCGGTTTTTCATGTTATTTTAGTGCTTTATTCATTTAATAATGTACTGCAATGGCTGATTTTAAAATATTATCCCTTAACGTCAGGGGACTTAAAAATGAAGTAAAAATAACTGCTGTTTAACTGTTTAATCAGTTTGAGTCCTATGCCTTCAACCTGTGTTTTTGCAGGAAGTCCATCTCCGGGACTTGCAGGACATGACTCTCTTCTCTCACGAATGGAGGAAGGGTGAGTCCTACTAGAGCGTAGGTGGTGTCCACTCTACAGGCATGGAGATACTTTTTGGGGAGTGCACCTATCAGAAGGTTAGGCCTTTTACTGTTCATGCTGGCTGGGTTTTGGGGTGGACATCACATGGAGAAGTCAGTACATACACGTTCTGTGCGTCTACGCTCCGCTGGAGGTCATATCAAATCAAATCCAATCAAGCTTTATTGTCACATCACCGTCAACATAACATGTAGAGAAGAGTGAAAATCTTTAGTGCAGCTCCAGAAAATGCAGTGTTGAGAGTATAACATAAGTTACGTTATACAACATAAGTGTACACTATGCAATCCCTATATATAGTAGAACAATACAATACACGGGGGGTTGCTCAGTATACATACACACACACACAATATTGTACAGTATACGCAATATGCACAATATATGCACTATATACGCAGTATGCATAGTATACATATGACACACGGGGGGATAACGCAATGTACACAGACAAAACACAGTATATATGCAAATTGTATTCACAAAATATACAACAAATAAACAAACTATCTATAATGTATGTGTAGAGAATACAGAGAATATGTACATGTAGTCAAGTTAACAGCGGATTTTGTTTTTTTGGTCTCGGTCCTGGGTGTTTAACAGTCTAATGGCCTGAGGAAAGAAACTGTCCCTCAGCCGACTTGAGCAGGACTGGATGCTCTGGTACCGTCTACCTAAGGGGAGTAGGTAGAACAGTCCGTGACTAGGGTGGCTGGGGTCGTTAATGATCCTTTGTGCCTTCCTCACACACCGCCTGTTGTAAATATCCTGGAGGGAGGGAAGCTCAACCCCCACAATGTGTCTGGCTGTCCTCACCACCCTCTGGAGAGACCTGCGGTTGAGGCCAGTGCTGTTACCATACCAGGAGGTGATCCATCCATCCATCCATCCATCCATCCATCCATCCATCCATCCATCCATCTTCCTCCACTTATCCGGGGCCAGGTCGCAGGGGCAGCAGTCCAAGCAGAGTCCCCCAGACTTCCTTCTCCCCGCACACCTCCTCCAGTTCCTCTGGAAACCCTAAGGCGTTCCCAGGCCAGCTGGGAGACATAGTCTCTCCAACGTGTCCTGGGTCTGCCCCGAGGCCTCATCCCAGTGGGACATGTCCAGAACACCTCAACAGGGAGGCGTCCAGGTGGCATCCGGAACAGATGCCCGAGCCACCTCAACTGGCTCCTCTCGATGCGGAGGAGCAGCGGCTCTACTCCGAGCTCCTCCCGGGTGACTGAGCTCCTCACCCTATCCCTAAGGGTGCTCCCAGCCACTCTGCGGAGGAATCTCATTTCTGCCGCTTGTATCCGCGATCTCATTCTTTCGGTCATGATCCAGAGTTCATGACCATAGGTGAGGGTCGGAACGTAGATCGACTGGTAAATTGAGAGCTTCGCCTTACGACTCAGCTCCTTCTTCACCACAACAGACCGGTACAATGACCACATTACTGCGGATGCCGCACCGATCCGTCCATCAACCTGCCGCTCCATTTTTCCCTCACTTGTGAACAAGACCCCGAGATACTAAAACTCCTCCACTTGAGGGAACAACTCCCCGCTAACCCGGAGGGGGCAATCCACCTTTTTCCCGACTGAGAACCATGGCCATGGATTTGGAGGTGCTGATTCTCATCCCTGCCGCTTCGCATTCGGCTGCAAACCTCTCCAGCACGCAGTGTAGGTCTTGATTCGATGAAGCCAACAGGACCACATCGTCCGCAAAAAGCAGAGATGAGATCCTGCGTTCCCTGGCTGCGCCTAGAAATTCTGTCCATGAAAATAGTGAAGAGAATCGGTGACAAAGGGCAGCCCTGGCGGAGTCCAACATGCACCAGGAACAGGTCTGACTTACTGCCAGCAATGCGAACCAATATCCTGCTCCGGTCATACAGGGAACAAGCAGCCCGTAGCAGCGAGCCCTGAACCCCATAATCCCGAAGTACCCTCCACAGGATGCCACGAGGGACACGGTCGAATGCCTTCTCCAGGTCCACAAAACACATATGGACTGGATGGGCAAACTCCCATGAACCTTCCAACACCCTAGTGAGGGTATAGAGCTGGTCCAGTGTTCCACGGCCAGGGCGAAAACCGCATTGCTCCTCCTGAATCCGAGGTTCGACTATCGGTCGGATTCTCCTTTCCAGTACCCCGGCATAGACTTTCCCAGGGAGGCTGAGGAGTGTGATCCCCCTGTAGTTGGAACACAATCTCCGGTCCCCCTTCTTAAAAAGAGGGATCACCACCCCGGTCTGCCAGTCCAGAGGCACCGTTCCCGAACTCCACGCGATGCTGCAGAGGCGTGTCAGCCAAGACAGCCCCACAACATCCAGAGACCTGAGAAACTCAGGGCAGATCTCATCCACCCCTGGAGCCTTGCCACCGAGGAGTTTTTTGACTACCTCAGCAACTTCAGCCAGGGTAATGGACGAGTCCCCAGTCTCAGCTTCCTCTACGGAAGGCGTGTCAGAGGGATTGAGGAGATCCTCAAAGTACTCCTTCCACCGCCGAACGACATCCTCAGTTGAGGTCAGCAGCGCACCACTTCCACTGTAAACAGTGTTGGCGGAACACTGCTTCCCCCTTCTGAGCCGCCGGACGGTTTTCCAGAATCTCTTTGAGGCCGACCGAAAGTCTTTCTCCATGGCCTCACCGAACTCTTCCCAGGCCCGAGTTTTTGCCGCGGCGACTGCCAGCGCTGCATTCCGTCTGGCCCGCCGGTACCCGTCAGCTGCTTCAGGAGTCCCATGAGCCAGCCAGGCCCGATAGAACTCCTTCTTCAGCTTGACGGCATCCCTTACCTCCGGTGTCCACCACCGTGTTCGGGGATTGCTGCTGCAACAGGCGCCGGAGACTTTACAGCCGCAACTCTGGACCGCCGCCCCGACAATGGAGGTGTGGAACATAGTCCATTTGGACTCAATGTCCCCAGTCTCCCTCGGGACCTGGTTGAAGCTCTGTCGGAGGTGGGAGTTGAAAATTTCTCTCACAGGGGCCTTTGCCAAACGTTCCCAACAGACCCTTACTATGCGTTTGGGCCTGCCAGGTCTGTCCAGCTTTCTCCCCCGCCATCGAATCCAACTCACCACCAGGTGGTGATCAGTTGACAGCTCAGCCCCTCTCTTCACCCGAGTGTCCAAGACATATGGCCGAAGGTCAGAAGAAACGACTACAAAGTCGATCATCGACCTCCGACCTAGGGTGTCCTGGTGCCAAGTGCACTGATGGACACCCTTATGCATGAACATGGTGTTTGTTATGGACAAACCGTGACTAGCACAGAAATCCAATAACAACTCACCACTCGGGTTCAGATCAGGGAGGCCGTTCCTCCCAATCACGCCCCCCAGGTGTCACTGTCGCTGCCCACATGGGCGTTCAAGTCTCCCAGTAGAACGACAGAGTCCCTAGTGGGAGGGCTTTCCAGCATGCCCCCCAGGGACTCCAAAAAGGCCAGGTACTCTACACTGCTGCTAGGTGCATAAGCACAAACGACAGTGAGAGACCGTTCCCTGACCCGAAGGCGCAGGGAGACGACCCTCTCGTTCACCGCGGTAGACTCCAACACATGGCGGCTGAACTGGGGGGCTATTAACAAGCCCACACCAGACTGCCGTCTCTCACCCTGGGCAACGCCAGAATAGTGGAGAGTCCACCCCTCGTCGAGAAGAGTGGTTCCAGAACCCAAGCTGTGAGTGGAAGTGAGCCCGACTATATCTAGACGGTATCTCTCAACCTCCTGCACCAGCTCAGGCTCCTTCCCTGCCAGTGAGGTGACATTCCAAGTCCCAAAAACCAGAGTTGGCGCCCGAGGTTTGGGTCGGCCGGGCACTTGGCCCCGACCACCGCCCAAATCACAACGCACTGGCCCCTTATGTTCTCTTCGGCAGGTGGTGAGCCCACCGAAGAGCGGCTCCACCTCATGGCTTCGGGCTGAGCCCGGCCAGGCCCCGTAGGCAGACATGCGAGCCCCCTCCACAGGCCTGGCTCCAGGGTGGGGCCCCGGTGGCCCCATACCGGGCGGGGTAAACGAAAACCTTGATTTAATAGTCATCATAAGGGTCTTTTGAACCGCACTTTGTCTCGTCCGTCATCCAGGACCTGTTTGCCATGGGAGACCCTACCAGGGGCATGTAGCCCCAGACAACATAGCTCCTGGACTCATTCAGGCACCCAAACCTCTCTACCACGTTAAGGCGGTTCAAGGAGGGGCGGAGGTGATACAGCCAGTAATAATGCTCTCCGCTGCGCAGGTGTAGAAGGCTTTGAGGATGTTCTGGTTCATCCTCAACTTCCTCAGCCGTCTGAGGAAGAAGAGGCGCTGATGGGCCTTCTTCACCACTGCATCAGTATGACTGGGCCATGTGAGATCCTTGGTGATATGGACACCGAGAAACTTGAAGCTGGTGAGCCGCTCCACCGGTGTTCCGCTGATGGTGATGGGGGTGTGTTCCCTCTCCTGCCTCCTGAAGTCCACGATGACCTCCTTGGTCTTGGTGGTGTTGAGTAAGAGGTGGTTCTCCTGACACCAATGTGGAGTGTGTACCTCCTCCCTGTAGGGCGCCTCATCACTGTCAGTGATCAGGCCTACAACCGTCGTATCATCGGCAAACTTCACGATGGCATTGGAGCTGTGCGTAGCTACACAGTCATGAGTGTAGAGGGAGTACAGGAGAGGGCTCAGGATTGCATTGATAGGTTTTCCCAATACGACGGTCCTCTCAAGGTGTTGGGGGTTAACTTTCCTTCAGAAGGTGCTGCCAGGGGTCAATTGGAAAGAAATTGACCAAAGCCAGATGGAAAGTGGGTTTGTGGAAGACCAGGTCCTTCTCCTTAGTAGGGAAAATGTTGGCACTGAAGGTGGACATCCTCCCCACGTTGCTCTACCTTGCGCAGGTGTACCCCTTGCCCAGCATGATGCGGAGAGGTCTCGTCTAAGGGGGCAAGTACGAGTACGTGAGAAGGTAGGGCATGTACCTTCCAAAGGAGGAGGGAGGGAGCGATGTGCCTGACATTCCTTACACTGGATTGTCTCTTCCCCTCCCAGTTATGTGACCGACTGGCAGCTCCAATTCAGCATCCCCACCAGTACTTTGTGCGTCTTTGGTTGGCCCTTCCGATGCTCCAGTTGGTGAAGTCCTGGTCCAACACCGGGCCGAATGCCGAGACACGGCCCGCTCATTACAGCCACGCTGTAAAGTGCAGTAAGACCATGGCGGCTGAGGTCCAGGCGGAGACCCTCCTTAAGCACAGCACCGTGTATAAGGCCCTGTTTGACAGGAGAGGAACTCGAGTTCTTCTGGGGCCCGAGGAGGGCACTTGGGCCCGGATTCAGCCAAAGCAGTTCCACCACCATGGTTATTGTCTACAAACGCATCGTTAGAATTGCTTCCAGATATTTACAGGACTTGATCAACCGTTACACCCCAACCAGACCGCTTTGCTTGTCTACTTATGCTCGCTTGATGGTCCCGCGCACAAAAAGTAAACCACAGAGGTTCTTGGTTCTGGTTCCGTTGTGGTGGAACGACCTCCTCCTCTCACTCAAACTGCTGAAACTCTTGTACATGTTTAAAAAGGGTCTGAAAACTCACCTTTTCCAGACTCACTTCGCCCAAAATCTCTTAGATTCATGTATGGTGTAAATGTTCATGCACCGTAACTTTATGATCATGCCCAGATAAGCCTTTACGCAACTACTCTTGTGTGTAAATGTTTGTGTACCTTATAAAAGATTTGTAGGAAGGCAATCAGGAATTGTGTAGTCTGGGTTTTATGCACTTACTTGTACGATTAACATAAGGTGGAAGGAAACAAACTAGGTTTACTTGATTATCACACGTCTGCAACTATGTCTCCTTCTCTTAATGTAATGAACAAATTGTATTTTCTCCGAGATGTACGTCGCTTTCGAGAAAAGTGTCTGATAAATAAATGTATGGAAATGTGTATTGGATGACGGTCTGTGTTTCTGCGCTCCACTCATTTTCTCCTCTCTGTTTGCTTTTCTTTCCATTTTCTTTTGTTATTTTTCAACACAGGATTCTGCCCATTTTCGGACAGAAATACATAAACACCCCTTTCTGAGCGCCCAGACGCGTTCACACCCAAGCAGCGTCCCTGCGTCCGGTTGCCTTGCCTCCCTAACGCGCGTCTGGTTGCCATGGTAACTCGCTGCCTTTCTAAGACGTCACCGCGCAGGAAGAAAAAGCCGTGAAGCGAACTTTGTTCTGCACTTTTCCCCGAATAAAGAGCACAAGACGACGGCGGCAGCTCTCCTCTCTCTCTTCTTCTCTTATTTGATTCTATTTTATTTCCTTTCATTTCGTTTTTCTTTTTTTTTTTTATTATTGCATGTCGTTTTATTGACCCCACGTCAGTCACGATGCGCCCCCCGCGGACCGACACACTCCTCGCCATCGCTGTTTTTCTCCTTCTGCTCCGGTTTCGTCTCACTTTCGGTACGTTTTTCCTTCCACTTGGCACTTCCCAACGTAGTAATGTTATTAGTGTAAACGTTTTTACTAGTATAGTATTTTTAGAGTATAAATTTATAATGGTTATATATATTATGACGGTGGCGCACTGGGTTGGACCGGGTCCTGCTCTCTGGTGGGTCTGGGGTTCGAGTCCTGCTTGGGGTGCCTTGCGACGGACTGGCGTCCCGTCCTGGGTGTGTCCCCTCCTTCTCCAGCCCTTTGCCCTGTATTGCTGGGTTCGGCTGCGGCTCTCCGCAAACCCCATATGGGACAAGTGGTTTCAGACACAGAATTTGTATACATGGCGGCGCGCACCGCCGTGGCTTTGGATGAGGCGAAGGAGGACGCGGGACAGCGTTCATAACGAACGATTTATTCGAACACCAGCACAAAGCAAATAATGCTCTCGGTCAGAGAACTCCTCTTTTCTCGGTTGCCTTAGTGCCCTTAGATTTTCCCTAACACAGTGGCAGACCCAGTCAACCCACCATTTCCCCCCGAAGTGGCCCCGGCGGTTACAGACATTATTTACAGATTTCCCACAATGCAACTATTTACATTAAATCAGTAACGCGGGTCGCTACAGTATGTATCATGTGTTCGCAGGTCAGCAAGAAACATTTACATGCTCAGTGTCCACTGAGCAGATGCTTTTCCCCAAAGCCATGTACATCTCATAGAATTATTTCTAATGTTTCTTGTGAAATTCTTTTGTATTTCATGCTTAACACTGACTCATATATGACCACATCCCAACAGCCTGAAAAACATCCTAAAACTGGTCTACTTCAAAATTTTCCCAGGGATGGGGGCACCACACCCCCCAGCTGGAGGTGCAGGTTTTGCTCGCCTCGGGGGGAGGTGGGGCGGGATTTTTACATGGTTTTTCCACATGGTGGGGGGCCTGTGCCCCTAACCCTTGCAGTGTTTGTGTAAGTGTGGTGGGGGGTTACTGTGTTTCAGTCCCTCACTGACTTGACCCGACCCCGTGTGTTGCATTTCACAGCCCAGCAGCAATGTGATATGACCGCTGTGGTCGGGGACACGGTGACCATCCCACTGGGGGGGGGTCCACACCCCAAGGACCTCAAGAACCTGGTGTGGAAGCACGAAACCGGGACGGGATCTTTGACGGCGTTCCGGAGGAGCGGAGGACGGGTCTCCAGAGGCACCGAACGAGATGTGACCGGGGACGGATCCCTCGTCCTGCGCGACGTCCAGATGTCCCACTCAGGACAGTATTCTGCTCGTGTGGACAACACTGATGGAGTTCGACCCGTGACGGTGACCCTGTGTGTGACGAGTGAGTGGAGCACAATATTGATGCTTGTTGTATCTTTTATTGTTGGGTTGGTGCTCTTCGATGTTGTATGGTGGAAAGTTGTTGTTGTATTTGGTTGCCGACTTGTAACTGCTGACCAGTGATTGGCAGTGAGTTGTACAATTTGGAATGCGATTTCTAGAACTGCCACTAGATGTCCATACGTTAATTACGTTCTTTATTTTAGCGAAAATGTGATAGTAGTAGAGAGGAAGAGTTTGTCTCAGTGTGTACATGTGGAGCGACGGATGTTTTGTTGGTATTTCAATTAATGTAACGTTGTTAAAGAAAACCGAGAAGTCAGTCTCGTCATTTGTGAACTCGAGAAGCTGCAATGGAGTTAGTGACACCAATCTGGGCTGTGGAAGCTAAGAATTGCTATAACAATAAACAAATAAATGTCAGTAGTTCGATAAACCCTCTCGGGTTATCAGACCCCTCACAGCTATTGGACGTCCTTTTACATTCTGAGTTTGTATGGAAAATAATGACGTTTTCAGTTTTGATACATTTATCGCAAGAGACTGTTTATTCCCTAAAGGAGCCCTGACTCTTAAGAGCAAAGGTCTGGAAGAAGGAGTGGGGCCTGAACCAACAACCTTCGGGTTTCAAACTCGCGTTGTGTTACGTTCATGTCTAGACAACAAGTGTGCGGCTGCATCGCTCCATGAGACGATAGTGTGCTTGTACACTAGTAACCATGTGTTACTACTGGTAAAGTTGTAGTTAAAGCTGCTGCCGTTTGGCCCCAAAGGTTGCAGGTTTGAGTCCCACCTCCAGCTGTGGTACCCTTGAGCGAGGCACTAACCATAAGAAGCCGCGGTAAAATTACCCAGCTGTATAAACGGGTAAATAACTGTAAGAAGCTCAAGACTTGTCACTTTGGAGAAAAGCGTCAGATGGATGAATAAACGTAAATGTGTGTGTTTGTTACCCACCCATCTATGTGGACAAACAGAACCAGTCTATGGACTACTGGGAGCAGACGTGGAACTGGACCCAGATGTGAGCGAGACCCTTTTCGACATCTCATGGCAGAGAGGACGCTATTTTGTAGCCATGTGGAACAGGGATATTGCTGAACATGATTATTATGGCAGATGTGAGACCGGCGAGCAGTGTGACCTAAATAACTCTACTGGGGTGTTGGTAATGAAAGGGTTAAAGGCAGAAGATGAAGGACGGTACCTTGCTAAAATCAACAGGAAAACGCCTCTAATGGGACTTGACCTGATCCCACTGAGTAAGTAGCCGCCATTGATTGATTGATTGATCGATCCAGTAATAAATGACAGCACTACAGTAAAAGGCCCAGAGCACATCCTGCTGCACTGAGTTCAGCACCTCGATTTTAAAGTACCTGCACACTTTCGTCACCCTTTGCTAAGTGGCCACCTTATAGGACGTTTTGCGGCGGCAGCGAGCGTGTCGTCACCGTGTGAAGTGCTGCGATGACGAGGACGTCACCCGGCGGCTCAGCGTCACCGTGTTGTGTGTTCATGGACAGCAGTTCTACAGCACTGATGCACAGTCAGCAGCTTCATGTCAACTTTTGTCTCGTACAGAACCGGTGTCCAAACCCAGTGTGACCACGTCCTGCAACGAGACCCAGTGCATCCTGACCTGTGTGGGCGAGGAGGCTAAACACACTAAATACTCCTGGAAAGAAAATGACAAAACTGTAAAGGAGGGAAACACCTTGACGGTGCAGAAGAGTGGAGAGCAGAGTACAAGTTACACCTGTGTGTTCAGTAACCCTAAGAGTGAGGAGCACAGTGACCCCCTCACTGAGATGGACTTATTTCCAGGTGAGAACTTTATTTTTATCTCACACCTGGACTTACATCAGTGATGTCTCTGGGGGTCACTGTGTGTTCGGGGTCTTTCAACATGAGACACCCCACCCTGGGCTGATGGGACCCTGGTCTCACACCCTCCATGTGAATGTACTGTGTCTGTAATGTCCAGTCTGAGGTTAGGAAATGCATGGAAATACAGTGTTTGTTGTGTTGTGATAATTTGTGGATGACAGTACAGTGTGAGGTCAAGACTCCTGAGAAAGAAGAGAAAGAAAATCTTTTCACAGGATTTCACACAAGTTTTTATTGTCCTGTTTGAAAAGGTGTCGAAACAAACGGGAATTTTTAACATAACGATCCGATGTGTAACGATCGGTCCAGTTTTACACATGAGGGTCAAACTGAGCTGAGGATGTCAACACTGACTGAGTTCAGTCTCTGCAAGCTGTTGTTTTACACTCTTTCACGTTACACATCCTCGGGGATTAAAAACGTTCCTCTGGTACCGATAGTAACTCTGCCAGCTGCTGCGTTCACGTTCTAGGAGGTTCGTCGGGTTTGTCGACTCCGAGAACCGAACTCTTTACGACCCTTTCATCTTCCTAACGCCTGAAACCCCATATTGCAGAGAGGACTAATGGGTATGGAACCCATACGGTACTGGTGCGTATCCTTGGTTACAGTGTGTGAAACAATAACACTTGTATCCTTCTCTTCCTGTCCACCTCTCATAACAGGCAGCACCCGGTGCGATCTGAGCGCTGTGGTCGGGGACACTGTGACCATCCCACTGGCGTGTTTGGACCTCAGGGCAGACAATGACCTGGTGTGGAAACACAACACAGAGAGAGTTTTTGTGAAAGAGGGGGGAAAAGTGGCAGCAGGAAAAGATGTAATGAGTGACGGATCCCTTGTCCTGCGCAGCGTGACGAAGGACCAGGAAGGATCGTATTCTGCTGAAGTGTTTAACAGTGATGGAAAACTGGTCTATTTCACAGTGAAGACCTTGTGTGTGACGGGTGAGTGGAAGAGAACGTGGACACGCTGATGGACTGGAAGGAGAAAAATAAAGGCTCTGAATCCTGTCACATTTATTGGTTCTCTTGGTTCTATTAATTTATTATGGGATGTTGTATGTGAATCGGGGTGCGACTGCGGTGAACTGGATGTCCAGTCCGACTCGCAGGGAGGGACCATGTGTGTGGTTTTGTTCCTTGGCGGGAGGGGTTACAGAAGTGGTTTGATACAAAGAGAACAACTAAACACGCGGTTCAAATCCCAATGATTTCCAAAAGAAACCTGTGATCCTGGACGAGTTACAGTACCTGTGCCGGAGGGAGGGGGGGTACTCACCTGTGTGGGGCTCGACGTCACCAAGGTTCTTACTCTGTAAGGTACTTCTCCTCGCTGTGAGCTGACGGCTCATTGAGTTTTGTGATAGTTTACACTCTTACTGGCGCTGAATGTTGGCAAACGGAGTCTTTAAGTGAGGAACTGCAATGGGTTTGTACACTGTGAGCGTGTCCTCATTTCTGCTTACCTCTGCAGGTGGACACCTCCCTGGGAACAAGAGGGACGAGTTCAAAGCAGGTAAAGTTACTGTGGTACGAATTCCCCTTGACAGTGAGAGTCCATTGTGCGTGTGTGTGTGTGTGTGTGTGTGTGTGTGTGTGTGTGTGTGTGTGTTCTCATGATCCACTTGATTGACCATCTGCTGTTCTCCCTCTTTGTAGCGATCAAGAAATTATCTGAGATTGTAAACCAGCTGGAGTCTTACAGTAAGTGTGACAGATGACACATTGTAATTGAGTGTAAAATTGTGGTATGTGCAGCGTTTACCCACTGTGTGTCCAGAGTGTCTCACACACCATTCACCCCCAGTAGAGCAGGACACACCATTCTTCCCTTAGCACAGCAACAGTATGCTGCTCCTTTGTCCAAGAGCAGCGACGTGCGGTTGACCGTCTGCCTGGAGGACGAACATGAACGATGTTGTTACAGAAGACGACGGCAGGTGGTGCGGTGTTTGAGGTGTCACCTTGTAGTCGGAAGGTCCCGGGTTCAAGCCCGGGCCCCTATTGTAATGCTGCTGTCTTCCCACTGAATTAATACGGGAGCAGGACACACTGGACAGAGCTACTGGCGCGGGGAGGTACAGCGCTGTGTCCTGCTTGACCGTCCACGACCTCCGTGTGTCCAGTGTCCCTCTTCGAACCCACGATGGTAAATGGAACTGAGCAACTCGCTCAGGATGCTGGGGTGTGCTGGACACTTGCCAGGGTAAAATCCAGTGTACCCAGCAGTCCCTGATTATCTACTGACTGACGTCCCCTGAATTGTGCTTTTATTCCGTTCTCGAGTGTTTTGTCCTTTTTTCCAGGGACAAAGAATTCTGCACATTAATAGAAGTGTCGTTATTAATCAGTTTTATAAAGTGTATATAAATGTCAGCGGTGTCCTTTTCTCTGTCAACCTGTGCAGATGGACCCCTCCCTGGGAACAAGAGGGACGAGTACAAAGCAGGTAAGGTTACTGTGGTACAAATGTCCTCCTTGACAGCGAGAGTCCATTGAGCTCCATCTGTGGTCAACTGTCCATCTTATATAGATACAGTTCAGTGCGTGTGTCTTGGGTTACACTCTGCACATCATGGACCACCTGGTGGAACTTCTGTGTGAGTTTTCGCTTCCTCTTTACAGAGATTCAGAAGATGCCTCAGATCTTAGAGAAAATGGACACTGATGGTAAGTTTGTTAAATATAGTAAATCAGTGTAAAAGTGTGGTACTGACTGTGTGTTCAGTGGTGTCCCCAATGGGTTTTACAGTGTCCCAACTGATTGAGGGGGATACCCAGTTCTTCACAGGACACACACACACACACACACCTTTACACGCAGTGTTCCGTTTTCCGCTTAAACTGAATTTTTGTTAGATTCAATGAAAATATTAATGTTATTTATGAGGATAACAGCAGGTGGCGCAGTGGTTACAAATGTTGCTTTTCAGTATGAACGTTCCTTCCACTCCACTGGATCAAGGTTTTTACCCTGAATTACTCCGGTAAGAGTACTGTGCTGTGAAAAGGTGTTATTGTACAAACCTCACACTAAGTTATTTAGAACAAAGATGACAGATGAATGAATAATTTTGTAAGTGATTATTAAGCTCGATGCAGTTTCCCTGTGATTAATAAAGTTTTCATTCATTCATAATTTCATTTATAAAGTTGTACTACATTTTGTTACCATGTTTACTTTATTACTACATGATGTCGTCTGCAGATCTAATTGATCAGTATTATTGTTCAATAATCCACATACCTCATGGCCCCCCCACGGCCCTCCAGGGGGTCTCTGTCACAGCCAGTGTTGCTGCTCTAAATGGTGTGAATTACCTTGTTTTACACTGAGCTCACAGGTGCAGTTTGTGTTGTTTCTTTTTATTCAGCATTGCAGAGGTGAACATGAACACAAGTTGTTGTTGTTATTGCCTAACTAATCCATCATGTTTGCCACGTTTTTCCGTAAATATTGACAGCAGAAACACAGCAGTCGCTGAAAAGAACAGAGGAGATCTTAAAAGTTGGTGTCGCTTCATCCATAAAACTGATAAAATATCTTCATTTAGTCCTTTGGCAGTTTCCTCTGTCTTTGTCTCTTTGTGTCTCTGTGTCCTACAGCTGCCCGTTTCATGGACATTTGTAAATGAGCTCTTCTTACGGGAAATACAGTGACGTTTGCTCGTTTCAACAAATGTTGACGAGGAGACTGAGCAAAGAGCCACTGCTGGAAATTACAGTGTAATATTTGGTGGTAATATTACAGTATCTGGTTGGTATTTTAGAGGGGCGCGGTGGCGCAGTGGGTTGGACCACAGTCCTGCTCTCCGGTGGGCCTGGGGTTTGAGTCCCGCTTGGGGTGCCTTGCGGCGGACTGGCGTCCCGTCCTGGGTGTGTCCCCTCCCCCTCCGGCCTTACGCCCTGTGTTACCGGGTAGGCTCCGGTACCCCGTGTCCCCATCTGGGACAAGCGGTTCTGAAAATGTGTGTGTGTGTGTGGTTGGTATTTTATCTGCCTTTTGAAAGTGTGAATAATGTGTGTTTCACTTTATTTTCAGATTAATGAACCTGGACAGAACTGTGACCCAGGTGAGAATGTGGGAGGAGCTCAGAGATCGAGGACAAGGACATCCCGAAATTCTGTGTGTGTGTGTTCTACAATGTTACTCTTCCTCATTAATCTTAAGCAGTTATATTTGTGTTGTTATACATCTTATCAGAAAGACTATTATACAGTGAACTCCTGTATCTCAGTTCTCCAGCTGAAGCCAGACTTGTTGGCACAGTGATACTATGGTACTGTGTTAGTACCGCATAGAGAGCACAGTGAAGCTGGAAGGTGTGGTGTGGAAATGTGTTCAAGTAGTTGCTATGTTTAAGTGATTAATATTTACTTCTCGTGTGATGTCAAAGTTAATGCATTTAGAAAATATATGTTCTACCTTGGCTTCATGCAAAGTTTAATGCAATAGAAAAATGTTGGTAGGAAACAAGACGCAAAGAAAGTTTGTTTATTGACCTTTAGGATTCGTCCCGACGCACTTCTTAAACGGGGGCAGGGGGACAAATTGTTTGGAGTATTGAAGTTTCGAAAGTTGCCGTGCCTTATGACCTGTATATGTATGAGCTTGCAAATAAAGGGAGGCAGCGCAAACCGATTGGAGAGACATCCAGCTGTCTGGGGCTCTCCCATCGGCCGATGTTGTCGTGAAAAGTCTCTACGCGTCTTGAGTGTTTTGTACGGCTCTCCTGCTGCTGATCGGTTCGGGGGAAGAAAGAAAGATTTCTTCCACAGCTTTGGAGCTCCACCGGGATGGTTAAACTATGCTGTCGGTGACCTGCGGCTAAAGGAATCCCAACGAGCTGGTGTCCTAGGAGAACCATTGTTCATTGTTAAGAGTTGTAATCTAGGGGGCGTGGCGACGCGCCGGGTTTCGCCAGGTCCTGCTCTCCGGCGGGTCTGGAATTCAAGTCCTGCGTGGGCTGTCTTGTGATGGACTGGTGTCCTGTCCTAGGTGAGTCCACCCCCCCCAAGCCTTGCGCCCTGTGTTGCTGGGTAAGGCTCCGGTTTGCTGTGACCCCACTTCGGACAAACGGTTTCAGGCTGCGAGTGAGTTGTAATCCACACGGAACGGTTTGGCACTGAACCGTGACAAATCTTAAGTATAAAGATTCTATTACATTTATTCATTTATCGGACGCTTTTCTCTAAAGTGACGTACATCTCCAGAGAAATACAATTTGTACATTATATTCGGAGAAAGACATGGTTGCATACGAGCTCAATTGTCCAAAATTGGACAAAATATCTAAAGTTGTTACTACAATAAAAAATCCACGGGTTCGTTGTTTGGACCACGCTGTAGCGTCCGGACGGGAGTCCGACACGGACGCGCGTTGCTATTACGTCCAAACAGACGAAATATAAAATGACTTCACGTGCAGTGTGATGTTAAAAGTGTACTGTGCGTATTGTAAGACACTCGGTGGAAGTGAAACAAGAAACACGAGACCAGGAAACACACACGGTGTTTGAACTACGGTGAACAGTGAAACGCTAATCTGTGAGTATGACCGCAACCCCGAGACGTGACGAAATACCGGACAGGAACGATGGACCAGGACTGAAGAACAAGAGGCAGGAACTGACAGGACGGGCACTCGGGACTGGAACATGCACACCTAGGAAACAGATTGTGGGAACAAGAGACTACGAATCGCCAAGAGAGCACAATAGAACCGCTGATTAAGAATCCGCAAGTAGTTCTGCTCCGCTGGCTCCTTTTATACCTCCATGTCCTACGAGACTGTGAGGTGATAGGTAAGCGTTAACTAGCGGCACTGAGTGGCGCTGCCTCTGACCAGGAGGGGCAGTGACCCCGTGGGACGTGACACACGCAGCCAAAATCGGGAAAATCTATCAGATCGCTCCAAACCATCCTGACCAGATCCGGCTTACGATCCAGATGAAACGACAAATTTGAAAAACAACTGAGGAATAGAAAAGGGAGAGTGGTTTTGGTGCAGAGGAACTGGAACATCCAGGAACTGATTGACATCTGCAATAGCTTTAGAAAAGGGAGAGTGGTTTTGGTGCAGAGGAACTGGAACATCCAGGAACTGATTGACATCTGCAATAGCTTTCCCAATCCCAGAGAGGTGGGTGGGAAAATGTTTCTGGGAGGCTATCCAGAACCTCAGTCACATCTACAAACCCAGTGGTGGCGAATGGTTCCAAGTCCCAAGACGCAAGCTCGGGAGCGACCGGAACAGCGTGCGAGGGGGATGGACTGGCTTGAACCGGATTCGGCGGAAAGTGGCAGTCTTCGCACTCAAATTCTAGAAGAGTACAAGTGAGGCACAGACTGGAAAAAGTTGAGTCAGGCCAGACGGGAAGATGCAGAGAGTGTCAGTGAGTGGAAACATCGCCTTGGCGTAATGAAGGTTGATCATTCAGTTATACAGAATGGCATGAGGCTAAACTGGAAGATCTGAGACGGCACACAGGACTTTCAGAAAGAAACCAGAAAGAACAGAGGGAGAGGAAAGTGACGAAGCTGATGGTAGCACAATTTGCTTTCTACAAAGGAGGGAATGACAGCGCTGACAGATGCCGCGGACACAGACAGAATCAAGACCGAGGTCGAGGGAACCCCGGAGAAGGCAGAGGACGATCTGGGGGGTTCCGATCTCGGGGCAGTGGAGGTGCATGTTCCCGTTGCGGAAGGCCAAGGCACTGGAAGAGAGACCGCCCCGACAAGCAGCGGGCGGACCAGCAAGACCAAAATTGGCTGGCGCCCCCACCGAGGGGAGAGACAGCATTCAATCACAGTGCCTAGGCTGAGTCGCGTGGTTCAAGTCCCCGGCGACAAAGAAAAATCCATCGGGTTGTGATGTCTGTAAATTGCCGTAGAGTTCACTTGGTGGAATGAAAACCGCGACAGTGAGTACGGCGGTAAACTCTCTGGGCAGGTAGTATGGTCGGTACGTCACGATTATAAACTCCACCAGCGACGAACAGTAGCTAGAGACCACAAAAGCATTCCTGTACCATTCGTTGTTTGTGTAAACACACAGACTACTGCCACCAATCTTACCAGACAGTGCTGCTATCCTGTCGGCACAATGCGCAAATAGCTCGGCCAGCTGAATGGCTGCACCTGGAGTGCTGTCGTTGAGCCGTGTTTGTGTAAAGATGAGAACACGGAAGTCCCTGACTTCACGCTGGGTAGTTAGCTGTAGTCTGAGGGAGTCCAGTTTATTGTCGAGGGAGCGAACATTGGAGAGGAGAATGGATGGTAGAGCCGGGCAGCTAGGGTTAGCCTTTAGCCTACTATGAAGACCGGCTCGCTTACCACACTTCCACTGCCTCGCAAACCGTTTCTGGCACCCTTGATTCAGGCAATACCGTGGTCCCAGGGCCTGGCTCACGTAGCAGCCAGAGGTCACGTAGCTCTTCCCGAAGTCCATCGTTTATTCCTCCTGAGCTTTGTTTTCCAATGTTCAGTTTCCAGTGTTGAGAGGAGGAGACCGAGGAGTTGGTGTGGACCCAAATGCAGGAGTTTTATGACTGATACAGAGGAACAGGCAAGAGTCACGGTCGGGGACAGGCATGGGTCGGTCAATGTGCAGATGTGGCTCTTGGGGTGAATCCGGAGTTGAGCGATGCCGGAGTCGGGAGCTGTGGATGTCAAAAACGGGGGGGCAACGGACAGAAGAAAAGGAGGGTCAGGGAAGGGTGGGTATGTAAACTGTAATTCTTTCAGAGTGCAGGAGATGCGTGTTTCCCCGATGAGATTCTGCACCCGGGGGGTCAGAAACGGCTTTTTTATACCCTGTTGCTTTGGTTTGGGACAGGTGGGGTTGATCAGGGCAAAGTTGTCAGCATGACTGTACCCCTCCCCACGGGCAGCATTCACCACCCTGATATCTTCCGGAAGGCCATAAAAGCGAGAGATTCCATCGGTGGTTGGGGTGCCTGGCGGCTGGGGAGTCGTGTCCCCACTGGAGTAGAAGAGGCCGCATACTTACTAGAATGTATTCTTTTCTGGCTGGCTTGTCTGCTGGACCAGATTCTTCCTCCTGGGCTCAACTGAGGTCCTGTAAGAACTGGCTGAGCCACTCCAAAACTGCTTGGACTTTCTTGGAATCCATAGCCACTCCCTCTACACTCAGGATGAACCCACACACACACTTTCTGAACCGCTTGTCCCATACAGGGTCACGGGGAGCCGGAACCCAACCCAGCAACTCAGGACGTAAGGCTGGAGGGGGAGGGGACACACCCAGGACTGGACACCAGTTCATCACAAGGCACCCCAAGCAGGACTTGAACCCCAGACCCACCGGAGAGCAGGACCCGGTCCAACCCACTGCGCCACTGTGCCACCGCGCCCCCCCAGAATGAACCCAAGTAAGGAAATCTGTTGCTGGTGGAAGAGGCACTTTTTCACTTTTTCAAAAAGGTTGCTCGCCAATAACCGCTGTAGCACCTGCTGGACGTGGTAACCCATTGATTCAGAATAAATCAAGATGTCATCCAGATAAACAAGCACACACTTGATCACCAGATCCCCCAACACGTGGTTCACAAAAGCCTGGTGTACTCATAATGGCCTAGGGAGGTGCTAAACATGGTCTTCCACTCATCCCCTTCCCTGATCCGGATAAGGTTATACGCACTCCGCAAGTCCAGCTTGGTAAACACCCGCGCTCCATAGACCTGAACAGAGCTTTGGTGATGAGGGTATTGCATGGTTTTGGCACTGAGACCCCAATAGTCATTGCATGAACGCAGCCCTCCGTCCTCCTTTTCAATAAAGAAAAACTCTGCTGAGGCTGGTGAGGTCCAAGGCCGAATGATCCCCAAGGTCAGTGCCTCAGCCACGTATTCCTCCATGGCCTTCTGCTCTTGCAGAGACAAGGGGTACACTGTGCTCTGAAGGGGAGAGATGCCCAGCAGGAGATCGAGTGCACAATCCCCGGGCTAGTGTGGGAGCAGGGCAGAGGCCCTGCTTTTGTTGAAGACCTTTGCGAGGTCTTGGTATTCCCTTGGAATCATCAAGGGCTGGGCTACTTCAGGGTTCTCTATGGAGGTGGGCCAACGTGGGAGTGACAAGCAGCCCTTCGCACATTGGGGCCCCCATGTGACAAGTTTCCCGGTGCTCCACGAGAACACCGGGTCGTATCGGGGGAGCCAGGTGTAAGCCGAGAGCATGGCAGCATCGGGGGATTTAATAAGGAAGAACACAAGATCTTTCGTGTGGCACGCCTCGACTTGTAACCTCAAAGGTTCAGTTCTCCTGAACCCAGCGGTTGCCGATCGAGCACACTGACCATTAACTTGACATCGCACCCTCGTGTCGGAATGCCCCGTACCCTGGCGAAGGCTAGAGCCATAAAACAGCTGGCCACCTCGGAGTCCACCTGATTCCCTCCCCAGGCCAACACTACGGGTACTGACAACTGGTTTTCCGGTTGGCGCAGAGGGAGAGAGCAGGAACGGTTTGGTGCCTAGCCGAGATCTCTCGGAAGAGATCAGACAGGGCAGATGGCACAGAAACTTCCGGGATCACTGCAGCGCAGGCATAACTGTCTTGGAGCCGGCGTTGCCTCTCCTCAGTGGTCAAGCACCCCTGTCCAATCTGTATAGGCTCTGGAGCCTTGAAGTGGGGACTGGACACAGATGGGGCCAGCCAGGAGAGCTGTGTACGTTCCCTGGCCAGGTTGTCAATCATAATGGCATTTTCAACGAATTGACCAAAAGTCCAATCCTTCCCCTGGTAGGCTAGCTCGGCTTGGATCTTGGGGTTCAGGCTATTTATGAAGCTTGCCAGAAGCGTCGCGGGGTTCCAGCCGCTCCCCTCTACCAGCACTGGGAATTCCAGGGAATATGCTACTACTGACCGGCTGCCCTGCTGGATTTTCATGAGGCGGTCGCTGGCGGTGCGACCCGAGAGAGGGTGGTCGAATACTGCCTCAAACTGCTTCTTGAAGCTCTCATAGATGGTCGGTGTACGTTTCTTCCAAAACGGGACGAGGGACGGAGGAAGAAAGAACGGGTAAGTAGACTGTCATTCTTTCAGAGTGCAGGAGATGCATGTTTCCCAGACGAGATTCCGCATCCAGGGGAGCAGGAACGGTTTCTTTATACCTTGCTGTTTTGGGTAGGTGGGATCGATTAGTGGGCGTGACAGGTAAGTGTTCTGAGCACATTTAAAGTAGGCTAGGCTATGATATTCGGTAGGTGCGGTACTGTATTCTTTTCTGACTTACGATGGGTTTATCGGAATGTAACCCCGTCGTTAGTCGAGGATCATCTCTACTGGTTTGGTTTTACTTTCAGGAAGAAGCACTGGATGTGGACGGTGAGGCCCCAGGGGTACACCGAAGCACCCAGTCTGTATGGTCAAGAGCTGTCAGAGGGAGAGAGAACACTTCTTCCACAAAGAAAAGTGTGTGCAGTAACATACAGTATCCGTAGACGTTACATACATCTCGACCAACCAGTGCCCGCAACCGCTTGTCCCGAGCGGGGTTGCGGCAAACCGGAGTCTCCCCGGCAACACAGGGCACAAAGGACACACCCTGGATGGGACAGGAGTCCGTCGCAAGGCACCCCAAGTAGGGGTCGAACCTCAGACCCGTCACACAGCGAGTACTGGCCAAACCTGCTGCGCCACCACACCGCCTATATACAGCTCAGCTGTGCTATATATCAATAAATAATGTCAAAGTAAACTTTGTTCTCTCGGTTTTCTTCTTGTAATATTTATTGTTTAGCAGAAACTGTCCTAGTTCTTCTGGGTTCACTGAGCTCTGGTACAGATGAGCATCAATAATTACGAGAAATTACTATTATGGTGGGGGTGCGGTGGCGCAGTGGGTTGGACCACAGTCCTGCTCTCCGGTGGGTCTGGAGTTCGAGTCCCGCTTGGGGTGCCTTGCGACGGACTGGCGTCCCGTCCTGGGTGTGTCCCCTCCCCCTCCAGCCTTGCGCCCTGTGTTGCCGGGTTAGGCTCTGGTTCCCCGTGACCCCGTATGGGACTAGCGGTTCTGAAAATGTGTGTGTGTGTGTGTGTGTACTATTATGGTAGGATTGATGATAGCAATAACACCAATGTGGGGAAATTCGCTCAGGCTACCACTGCTATTGCCACGCCCACACCCTCGAGCCGACGCGGAACACCCGGGACGCGGCGCAGACTGGAGCATCAAAGGCTGCATCAGACCAGCAGCTGATGCGGAACCTTGTTCAGCCTTGTTGTTAGCGATCTCCTAGCCTCTTGCTCCACTCCTTCTTGTTCCCTGACGCCTTCCCCATTCCCATCCCTTGCTCCTACGTTCCTGTACCTCCCTATGATCATCGACCTCTTGCCTGTGTACCGACCTTGCCTTTTGGACTCTCCTTATAAAAACGTTCGCGCCTCAAAGACCGATTGCTTGTCCCTTGACCTCTGGCTCTTGGATTTCCCTGAATAAACCACGAATCCCGCTCTGCACTTGGGTCTGCCGCTTCCTTCCGGAACCAACCGTGACAGCTATGTTAAACATGTCTTTGGACTGCGGGAGGAAACCAGAGCATTTGGAGGAAATGCAGGGAGAGCATGCAAACTGCACACAGACTGAAGGGGTTCAAACTCGTGTCCAGAGGCAGAAGAGATGGGAATGGACAAGTTCATATGAACACACACTGAATACACAGAGGTTCGAAGAGTGAATCCCCGATGATGTGTACGCTGTGTGTAACGTTTCAGTGTCACTGTGTGTTACTCCTCCATCGCTACTGTTCACACTCTGAGCTTTCCTCTCTCCTAATACGAGTGTGTGTGTTTCTCTGGTTCACAGGAGCAGCCGGAGCTGGATGAGAAACTCATCATGGGGGAAATCGCTCATTTAATTATTGTATTTTATAATAAGTCGGTTGGGCCGCATCTCCAATGGGGTCGTGGAGCCGTTCTGTGGGCTCCACTCCTACAGTCTGAGTGAGACAGAGAGAGAAGAAGTTGCCACCTGTGCGGTGTGTCGTGTCCTTGTGTCACTTTTACAGCGTTCTGCTGGACAGGAACAGAGAATATTGCGGTAAAAAGGCGGAGGAGGGACAAGGTTTTTTACCAAGAGGGAGGACAGTATAGTACAGTATGGTACAGTACAGGAAAAGATATTTTATTAATCCCTGCAGGGAAATTCACACACAGCAGCTCATCATGACACATCAAAGTGTAAAAACTGTGTTTTACTCTGTCCTGTGGGGATGTGACCCGGAAGTTCATCTTCTCAGGTGGACGGTCTTTTACCTGCTTTTGTTAAGTTATTCACCTTAGAGGGAGCGTTTGAGGAACCCCAGCAGCTGTGTGAACATTTACAGTCAGTGATGAGTAGAGGCCAGTCGAACCCCTGACCCACTGGGTGAGGAACACTGAAGCTTGGGGTAAAAGACAGTAAAAGTAGCAGTGAGCAGGTGCATGTGGGGAGCTCTGGTCCTGACTCATGTCCCGCACAGAGTCACAGACCCTGAAGCCCGAAGCTCTCGCTGTCCTCTGCCTGCTGTAGCGCCACCCAGTGGTTCCCTGCAGCACCAGCAGGAATAGGAAGGCCCACACTGGAGAAGCACTGAGCTTCTACCTCCTCTTTGTGAGCCCTGCTGCAGAAGGGTGTAAACAAGGTGAACCATGGACCACCCCCACCTCCGACCCCCCAGGGCTATTCCTGAGTGTGGAGCAGCACAAACTGTCCATCAGAAGAGCCTTTAAAAGCCCCTTGATTGGTGTCACTGTGTCTGAGGAGCATCATGTGGCCCCGGTGTCACCGTCACCTGCGTTCACTCTCTCACCTGGATCAGCACCTCCATATCATATGGGTTCGGGAAGGAAGGGTGAGAATGTGGAAGTGCTGCTCGGATGGAGAACATTGAGGTAGTCATGCGTGTGTGAAACCAAAGTGGTCAGTCCATCAGCATTCTGGTGTGCAGACCCTCCACTGGACACCAGAGTGCCGATGGACTAAATGATGGTTGGGACCTAGAGTGTCTAACCATAACCCCAGCCCCACTCCCAACCCAAACTTCAATCCCAGAGCCCAAACCCTAATTTGCTCCCCAACCCTAAACAGAACAGCTACAAGGAAACCGCGGCCTCTAAACCAGGCGGTTGCACATTCAAATCCCATTACAGGCTGCAATACCCCGTGAACAAGGAACAGAGTCCAAAATCATTCTGACAAGAACTACCCAAAAAGGAAAAAACCAACTAGCAGAATAAAAAATATAGGACCGCTGTAGTTGACCCCAAAAAGAGACCACAAGGTGGTGACAGTGTTCAGAACCTTCTAGAATACGAATCTGCTGCAGTTGCACTTACCCAGCATTCTCTCCCACACACACACACGCACACACACGCACACACACAAAAAGGGAAAGGAACAGAGCCGGAAATGAAGAGGGAAAAGTACAGCGAAGGCACAGTAAATCACACCAAGACAATATTGGTGGTGACTGTGGAGGAGGAGAAGAACATTTCCATGTATTGTGTGTCTCTTTAAAGGTGCTCATCTGTACCACAGGACAGGTAAACCCAGGTGTTTCCGCAGGACCGCGGGAGGATATGGTCACTGTGTTCAACATTGCGCTCAGACGCTGCAGTAAGAAATACGCAAAGAACAAACTTTGATTGTATTTATTTATTTATTTATATGAACTCACACAGCAGTTGAAATGTGTATAACGCGTGTAAGGTAAAAGGTGCGAAAAGTAACCAAGTTTACCCTGTTCCCGAACCGTGACAAAAGGCCTGTTACATAAACTACATGTGCTCTATCAGTTGTACCATGGTAAAGTGTTTAGAACATATATCACACTTACTGTAATAAAGATGTAGTGCTAATAATTCGCTATGACAGTATCAATAATCAGCGAGAGGAAAATCATCCACTCTTTGGTTGCTCAGCTCGTACCTTCACCCTGCGTGACCCACAGACCACTTGTTTTTACCAAAAAGGAACAGCAGGTCAGGATGGGAACCCGTGACTTCACCTGAGCCACTGTGGTAAAATACTGCGCTAGAAATGGATAAAAGCGTCAGCAATGAACAGCGACTCAGCGAGATGTTGGATTAATACTGATGAGGTCGTGAAAAATTAACTGACCCTCATTGAAAGTGCAAGTCGTTAACATTTCTACATATGTGATATGCTGTATAAAGAAGTGACTAAATGTGCGTAAATGCAATAAAATATGAAAAAGTGTAGAAAGTGGGCAAAAAATGCATATCGGCATTACTGCGGTACGAGTACTATGGTATTGCTGTGGAACGGTCTGGTTCAGCTGAAGAACTGAGATACAGCCTTGATGTGTGAGCTCCTCCCACACTCTCACCCGGGTCACAGCTCATCACATGGGCTTGACGCGGAGAAAAGGTCTGTAGCTCTTCTCTTCTCTTCTCTAAACACAAGGTAAAGTACACTGTTTAATGTAAACACCACAGACTGAGGGAAATGTTACAGTATTTTCTCCACCTCTGTCTCTGCAGACGACAAACAAATAAACAGAGCGTTTGCGGTCTGGGTCCGCTTGGACTCTGCAGTGGACCTGATGTCCAGTCCAGAGTCTCTGCTAGAACGGGTCAGCACTACAGGACGGCGTGGTACGGTGCGGCGCAATATGGTACAGCACGGTAAGTACAGGGAGAGCGAGAGACAAACACGGGACCGAGCAATGGACTCTCAGTGGACTGTCACTGTCAAGGGGGACACTTGTACCACATCCACCTTACCTTAGAGCTCAGTGGCCATCTCCACGCCGGGGGTCTCGCCACTGCCTACGACTCTCCCACTTTCTGCATCTGAGGAGACGGCAGCACTTGGTAACAACGTCACCAGTCCGTGTCACTGCACATATTAGAGGCCTGTAAACATGCTCTCCACTGACCTGGCGAGTCGTTGCGCCACGGATACAGGACCAGTACGGCTGGAAAGAGAAGAGAAAAACCATCAAGCTTCTCAGAGGATCTGAATCCCCGGCGATCAGCGCCGCTGCTCAGGAGTAAGCGTGTACCCTGTTTTTTACCCTGCTCTCACACCCTGCAAGTGTCCAATAAGAGCTCCAGTCTCGGTGCTTTAAGTCAAAGCAGCAGCGGTGAGTGTCGTTCACGTGGCGAATGTCCTCGTGGAGAGAGACAGGACTCCTCCAGTGGGGGGCGCTCTACTCGTACAGTAGCTATGAGAGCAGTGCGGAAAACGCACGACTTGTACGCATTGTGGGCAACCGCGAACCTTTATTTTCCGCTCCGCCAAGTTCCATCCTGTTTGCATGTAAATGTTGTGCTTTACTTACCGCTGAAGAGTTTTCTTCTGAAATAGATCCCTGCTGCCAGAGCTGCAGCCGCAACCAGAGCGACCAGAGGGAGCACGGCGGCGGCGCGGGAACAAGTGGGAGAACCTTGGAGTTTAAAACACACGTGAGCTTGGAGAAGGAAACGGTGCAAATCAGTGCGGAGCCGTGAGATCGTTGTTTTAAATATTCCTATATTGTTACAAGTGTTTCATCCTAGATTATAACATTATTTTATACGTGTCTCATTATTTTCACACGGGGACAAACAGCGAAAAAAAGTGCCTGGACAGAATGAGGATTCACTTCTAATATCACTGTGTTTTTACCCCACCTGTACCTCCATCCACACTGTGTGTTCTAGGTACCGGGATGGTAAAAGTTACCTCTTATTTCATTGAACTACTGACCTGGAAATAAGTCCATCTCAGTGAGGGGGTCACTGTGCTCCTCACTCTTAGGGTTACTGAACACACAGGTGTAACTTTTACTCTGCTCTCCACTCTTCTCCACCGTCAAGGTGTTTCCCTCCTTTACAGTTTCATTGTCCTCTTTCCAGGAGTATTTGGTGTGTTTAGTCTCCTCTCCCACACAGGTCAGGATGCACTGGGTCTCGTTGCAGGACGTGGTCACAATGGGTTTGGACACCGGTTCTGTAGAGGAAAAGAACTGCTCAGGTAAACACGGTAAAATGTGGATGTGAGCAAATCTGTGGATCCTAAAGACTCTTCAAGTTACAAAAATGCTCAGATTGTTGCTGCATTTTGTCCTTCACTGGACACCAGAGTGCTGAAGGACTGAATACTTTGTCCACTTATTATTCAGAGTGATAGTGACATTTTTCTCCTGTTTGAACCTCAGTGTGATGAAGACTTAACAGTCCTGTCCTGATGTGTCCAGGTGCATCATAACATGTGTCATATACGTCAGATGAACCACTGACCTGGAAATAAGTCCATCTCAGTGAGAGGGTCACTGTGCTCCTCACTCTTAGGGTTACTGAACACACAGGTGTAACTTTTACTCTGCTCTCCACTCTTCTGCACCGTCAAGGTGTTTCCCTCCTTTACAGTTTTGTCATTTTCTTTCCAGGAGTATTTAGTGTGTTTAGCCTCCTCGCCCACACAGGTCAGGATGCACTGGGTCTCGTTGCAGGACGTGGTCACATTGGGTTTGGACACCGGTTCTGTACGAGACAGAAGTTGACATGAAGCTGCTGACTGTGCATCAGTGCTGTAGAACTGCTGTCCATGAACACACAACACGGTGACGCTGAGCCGCCGGGTGACGTCCTCGTCATCGCAGCACTTCACACGGTGACGACACGCTCGCTGCCGCCGCAAAACGTCCTATAAGGTGGCCACTTAGCAAAGGGTGACGAAAGTGTGCAGGTACTTTAAAATCGAGGTGCTGAACTCAGTGCAGCAGGATGTGCTCTGGGCCTTTTACTGTAGTGCTGTCATTTATTACTGGATCGATCAATCAATCAATCAATGGCGGCTACTTACTCAGTGGGATCAGGTCAAGTCCCGTTAGAGGCGTTTTCCCGTTGATTTCAGCAAGGTACCGTCCTTCATCTTCTGCTTTTAACCCTTTCATTACCAACACCCCAGTAGAGTTATTCAGGTCACACTGCTCGCCGGTCTCACATCTGCCATAATAATCATGTTCAGCAATATCCCTGTTCCACGTGGCTACAATGTAGCGTCCTCTCTGCCATGAGATGTCGAAAAGGGTCTCGCTCACATCTGGGTCCAGTTCCACGTCTGCTCCCAGTAGTCCATAGACTGGTTCTGTTTGTCCACATAGATGGGTGGGTAACAAACACACACATTTACGTTTATTCATCCATCTGACGCTTTTCTCCAAAGTGACAAGTCTTGAGCTTCTTACAGTTATTTACCCGTTTATACAGCTGGGTAATTTTACTGCGGCTTCTTATGGTTAGTGCCTCGCTCAAGGGTACCACAGCTGGAGGTGGGACTCAAACCTGCAACCTTTGGGGCCAAACGGCAGCAGCTTTAGCTGCAATAGCTGTGAGGGGTCTGATAACCCGAGAGGGTTTATCGAACTACTGACATTTATTTGTTTATTCTTATAGTAATTCTTAGCTTCCACAGCCCAGTATGAGTATTGTGCTCCACTCACTCGTCACACACAGGGTCACCGTCACGGGTCGAACTCCATCAGTGTTGGCCACACGAGCAGAATACTGTCCTGAGTGGGACATCTGGACGTCTCGCAGGACGAGGGATCCGTCCCCGGTCACATCTCGTTCGGTGCCTCTGGAGACCCGTCCTCCGCTCCTCCGGAACGCCGTCAAAGATCCCGTCCCGGTTTCGTGCTTCCACACCAGGTTCTTGAGGTCCCTAGGGTGTGGACCCCCCCCCAGTGGGATGGTCACCGTGTCCCCGACCACAGCGGTCACATCACATTGCTGCTGGGCTGTGAAATGCAACACACGGGGTCGGGTCAAGTCAGTGAGGGACTGAAACACAGTAACCCCCCCCCCCCCCTTACAGACACACACACACACACTCAATGACTGATCCATAGCTCACAAAGACTCTTCCTTGACATGTGATCAGTTATATTGAACACTGGACTCCTCACTCACTCCACTGGTGATTTATGGAGTTATTTCTGGGTCCAACAATTCAATATTTGAAGGAACTCTGCGTTTTCATTCTTTTATCCTTTTCTTCAGATGAACTAGAGGGAGTGAAAAGTGTGAAAAGTTTGCACAAGAAGTGAGGCGGTGCCTCGAACCCTCGACTCCCACTTCACGTGAACAGAGTGAAATGTTACAGTTTTTTGTTAATCCTTCAACAAAACCACACAGCTTTCAATTTGTGTTTTTCTGAAATCTTTTTATTACAGTTAAAACTGTTTTGGTGTTAAACTCAGGAGTTTGATTACTAATTAGTAAAACATGTTAAAATGTTACCACAGTGCTACCAGCACGGTGCGGTAAATATGAAGTTATTTCGCTGTTTTAGTGTCTGAAAATGAGGGAAAAATGATTTCAGCTGAACTTTTCCTTTCTGTCCACATTGGACAGTTATTTATTTATTTTTATTTTTATTTTTTAGAGCGCGCTCTTCTCACGTAGTGACACAGAGCACTTTAACACAGGCATGCAGCAAGAAAAATTGACACAAACAAGACAGTCAACATTTCAGTTTGTTCTTTCAACTGAGTCCTTCATCTTCACTTATTTAGCAGGTCCCAGCAAAACGAGTTCAGAGCGGCAGCTGAAACCACTGCGCCCCCTGCTGCCCACGACGTGGAGAGCAGTCCTTTCACAATAATGTGTGCGTGTGTGTGTCTGTGTGTGTGTGTGTGTGTAGCCACTCTGCTCAGGACAAGGCGCTTACTGAAACTGGATGCACATGTTATGTGCTTGTGAGGTTAAATTATTATTAGGAAGATGAACGTGGAGGAATAACAGACAAATGGTCCAGTTTTCAAGAGAAAAAAGGGCCTCAAACCATGAAATGGGTTAAAATGCAATAAAACCTCACAACTTTACATGAGTGCATTGATAAAACGTCAATGTCAATACATTCAGAAAGCTTTATTTTAATAATTAAAAGAAATGACTCAAAATTCCAAGCTCAGCTCAATAAAACCTGATTCCCACACACACACACACTTTAACTGAAACCGCTTGTCCCAAGTGGGGTCACGGCGAACCGGAGCCTAACCCGGCAACACAGGACGCAAGGCTAGAGGGGAAGGGGACACACCCAGGACGGGACGCCAGTCCATCACAAGGCACTCCAAAGAGGGCTCGAACCCCAGACCCACCGGAGAGCAGGCAGAGGGCAAACCCGCTGCTCCACTACAGCTCCCTTCGCATCCATACTTTAAAGAAAAATGTAGTTTCACAGGAGTACATTAATATTGGGTCAATTTTACATTATTACTTAATAAAAGCTCACAGTTGTACATGAAGAAAACACCACAGCTGAATATTGTAATAAAGACACACGTTGCAACAGCGGAGTGTAAACAGTGAAAGGAACAAGAAACGCAAACTTACCCAAAGTGACACAAATGAGGAAAAGCAAAGAGAGCTGGAGCCTCTCGGCCGCTACGGTAAACATGGCCACGTTCTGCGGTAAAGTGCAGGCGCAGCCCTCCGGCGTGCTGCTCAAACAGAGGACACTGATGCTCACACACACACTCACACACACACTCACACACACCTTTAACAAGAGTCACGAAACTGAGCTCAGGGACGGAGTTTTAAGATGTTTCCTAATGATTTCATACAAACGGAACTTATAAAATGTTTCATTCCGATTTGAGACACAGTAACTTTTTACACCTGAACATCATGACTGCATTCCTGAGCAAAGAGCACATGCAGTGTGTGTGTGTGTGTGTGTGTGTAATCCAGAAAAATTTAACCTTGCCAGGGGCATTAAACAAAATAAATAAATGAATACACAAAAAATTGCAACACACACAACCTGAAACCACTTGTCCCATACGGGGTCACGGGAAGCCGGAGCCTAACCCGGCAACACAGGGCATAAAGCTGGAGGGGGCACAGCCAGGATGGGATACCAGTCCGTCACAAGGTACCCCAAGTGGGATCGAACCCCACACCCACAGGAGAGCAAAACCCGGTCGAACCCAGTCAAACCCACTGCGCCACCCAACTGAGACATTATGAAAACCTTAAAATATTACAATAATGTACAGTCTTAATGGCCTTCTTATCGTTACACTCCTCAGTAGTGTTTATGTACATCTTAATGTCTTTAAAAAAAAATCAGACATATAGGTTTTTATTAGCAAATTTGACTAAAATGATTAATAAATTGTATGGGGGTGCGGTGGCGCAGTGGGTTGGACCAGGTCCTGTTCTCCGGTGGGTCTGGGGTTCGAGTCCCGCTTGGGGTGCCTTGCGACGGACTGGCATCCCGTCTTGGGTGTGTCCCCTCCCCCTCCGGCCTTACGTCCTGTGCTGTCGGGTTAGGCTCCGGCTCCCCGCGACCGTTTCCAGAACTTTCTGTCAAACTCCAGCTCACATTTATGTTGATTGATTTTTGCTCATGTTCTGCTGCTGCTCCCACAGTCCGGCATCACAGCGAGTCGCAGGGGAACAAGGACCCCACTGGGAATCGTACCGACTGACGGCGTGAAGCGCCGTCCCTCATGTCCCTCCGTCTCTGTGCTCTCTGCGCCTGTTGGACCACGGCACCCTGATGCCCTGAGCACGGTCGCCAGCGGTTGACCCTAGAAGGACAAGCGGCCTAGAAAATGGATGGATGGATGGATGGATGGATGGATGGATGGATGGACGGACGGACGGACGGACGGACGGACGGACGGACGGACGGACGGACCACTGGCCCATGTGGACATTCCTCCAGAGGATTACTGGCTGGGAATATCTGTATCTTTACTGTGGTACCACACAGAGTCTCTCCAGTCTAATGCTTCTAGCCCCCGAAAAGGTACTTTTAAGGGCTATTAACAGTTAATAGGTATTGATGCAGTGAGGGGTTTTGTCCAGTGAGACACACGGAAGCATAACTGTCCATATTGTACAAAGAACTAAAATAAATCAGAGAACAACGATGTTCGGTGACCTTTGGTGACCTTTCATGAGCTTCTGTTCACCACACGTTTTGGGCTCCAAACCAAACTTAGGGCTGTCGATGTGTGAAAAGACCCCTTTGCTCTCACTTTTACCCTCAGACTCTGGCTGCTCTGTGGGATGGACCTGCTCGCCCAGCACTGACCTTGAGTAGGTAAGATACCGCAGTGCTGCAACGTGTCCTTGCGGGAGAGCCCGAGCGTGAGATGCGGCGAATCCGTCCCGGCGATGGGGCCGCCCACACGTCTGTGCGGGAAGCGAAGACCGTTTCCCGCAGCCTTTGAGCGCCGTTGTCCTCCACGCGGCCGGCAAGCCGAGCCCGTGAAAAGTATTCACCCCCCGCGGAGCCTCTTCATGTTCCGGGTTCCGCCGGGACTCTTTGACACCGATGGACAAAAAGAATACTCTTTAATGGCAAAGTGACAGTGTGCTTCTGCACATCGGTTTCGAACGATTTACTAATACACGGCAGCGCGCAACATAAGCGAGTGTAGAAGTATTGATCCCCTGTACTGTACTGCACTGTGACACACCTGAATGAGCAGCGGTGCCACTGCGTCACCTGCGTGCAGCCCAGGCGATTCCCGTGCCTCTGGAAAATTACAGTAATTTGATACGTGTGAGATGATTGAAATCCATGAATGTCAACAAAAGTTCAAGTTCGAGATCATCAACTCACAAACGGCAAAAGTTAGTTTAGAAAATTCTTGCCGAGGGGTCTTGACCCGCAGCTGTACTGTCATCCGGACTAAGGCGTCAAAATGTTGGAAAAAATGTAAAACTTGAAACATCATCCTGAGAAAAAGACTGGAAAGAAAAAAAGCGCTGAGTGAATCTGCACAGCTGTGTACAGAAAGTCACGCTTGATACTGACGGAAACCTTGAGTGTAACACAAGTATCTAAAAGACGTAAGATAAGAAAAGAGGATGTTGTGGTAAACAGGTCAAATATGGATGTGAGCAAATCTGTGCCTCTAAAGACTCTTCGCGTGACACTGATGCTCACATTTTCGTCACATCATCATCCCCTGGACAACAAGTGGCCAAAGTGCTCAGTCCATCAGCGGCGATGTGGTGTCCAGCGGAGGACAAATATCATCAAACGTGTCGTGTGTCAAGTCAGGCCTGAAAATACACACATGAATAGACAAAGAATGCGGTGGTTTCGAGACCCGCCGCTCCGAGCTGCTTCTCCTTTGCTCTTCTGGTTCCGTGGAGCTCGGCCTTCTGGACGCGAGGGAATGTGGGGGAACGCGATAAAATGTCCGAGAAATATGGCGCAAGGACGCCTGTGTCCACTGAGGGGACAGAGTGGACCGAGTCCTTTGCGCTGGACTGGAGGAGGACCGACTGACCCCAGTCAGAGAAGCGCAGGACTATTTGACCTTTGACCCAACCTGGTGCGTCACGTTCGCGCCGGACTGTCCAGGAGTGCGCCGTGGACACGGTGGACTGTTCACTGGGGACATTTTCAGCTCAGTTCAGCTCATTTCTCTAAAGTGCAACACGGAGCTGCTCAGCGCAGTTCACACAAGTCACACAAATCAAAGACGTGTCACATTCGTCACACACATGTCACACACGTCACATGCATGACGCCTCACTCCCTCCGCCGTGTGAACGGCGCTGTTGCGTCTCTGGGACTCTGGGTGCGATGTAAGCGGGAAACAGCTCGTTCTATGCTTGCAACTCGCCACGGGGCTGCACTACAGTCGACGGTGGTCAAATTAGGGCTGGGACGAGCGAAGATGGGACGAGTGAGGAGGGGATGAATGAAGAAAAGATTTGTGAGGAGGGGACGACTGCGGAAGGGACGAATGAAAAGAGGAAGAAGGTGAGACAGAAGGAGAAGAGGGATGCCGAGCGCTGGAACTTCCTGCACTTATTTTTAGGATATTTCCCACGTATTTGTCCTCAGCGAAACTAGGCGTCGCAGAGGAGACCGCCCAACACACACACACACACACACACACACACACCTCCAAGCAACGGCACAAGCCCAGCCGTGTGTCACCCGGTCACGTGCCGAAGGGTTGCTTTCCTGGCTGCTTCCTGTTACCTGGGTTGACCGATCCTTGAACCCACCGATCCATGGTCCACTTCCTCCTGCAGGTTGTGCCGCGCGGCAGCAAACACACTATGAGTGTGTCATGGAAACATTTGTCTCATGCTGACAAATAGTTCTGAACAACACACAGGCCTGTCTGACTGACAGCAGGTCTCTACGGGGGCTGCTCCTCGCCACGCTGCCCCCCCCTTCAGAATTTGCCGCACCTGCAGACAAACACACACACGTATTTCACAGCGCAGATACACACGGCACTGCATGATGCGCGAGCCGTTGGCCTGGTGCCGGGCAGTGTTGTTCACCTGGTCTTCGCCGGTCCCTTGGGCACCAGGTGGGCCAGCTGCTCGTTGTCCAGGTTCCTCGCACCCGGGTCTGCCCCCTTCCTAAGGAGCAGCTTGACCTCCTCCAGCGGGGGGCAACCCTGCCCTGCAGCGCGCTGTTGCCGTCGTGCGCCTGTGGGGGGCGAGAGCATGAGGGAGCGCGGCCGCTCCGCGCACTAAAAGCACGGACTCCTTTGAGGCGCGCGGTGAGACTGCCGGTCGCCATGGCAACCACGCCCGTTTACCTTGTCGTTGACGGCGGACAGCGAGTCAGGCCGTTCCAGGAAGAGGCGCAGCAGCTCCACGTCGGTCTCCTCGGCCACCGTGTGCAGACACGTGCGCCCACTTCTCAGGTCCTGGGGGGGACACGTGTCGGTCCGTGGTGCGAGGAGCTCCCGGCGAGCGTCGCCAGCACTCCCACCTCGGTCCTGTAGGAGGCCCCCATGAGCAGCAAGGTGCTCACGCACTCCCCCAGCAGCTTGTGCCGGCGCAGCAGGGCATCTGTGGCCGCAGAGCGGGAGCCGCGGCGCCGGCCAGCTCCCGCACCACGGCATTATGGATAAGGACCGCGGTGTGCAGCGCAGTGAGGCCTGTGGGTGGACGAGAGGGCCACGGTTAGGCTCACGGTCATGGGCGGCTGGAGGAGAGTGGCCAAGAGCTGGACTCGTCGTCGTAGTGGATGGCGTCCACATCCAGGCGGGACCCGGTGCTCCGCGGATGGCCTGCGGAGCAGCAGGGGGGCGCAGCGGTTAAGCGACTCAAGGGCTGTGGCTGAGAGAGCAGCAGGAGGCCGACCGCTGAGGCCAAGCGCACCCAGCGGAGCCCTTGTGCACGAGCTGAAACTCACAGTCACGGTCATGGTCACGTGTGAAAGGGATGCCGGGGCGTCGCCAGGTGGGGACGCGAAAGCAGGTTCTCTCATTTTCGGGAAGCGGCTCCTGTGCTCACCTGCAGCACGAGGACGCGGCCTTTCTCGGCACACAGGCGCGGGGGGGTGCGCCCCCAGCAGTCCACCGTGTTCATCTGAGCGCCCAGGAACAGCAGCTGCACTATCAAACTCCACTACCTGTGTGGAGTTTGCATGTTCTCCCCGTGTCTGTGTGGGTTTCCTCCGGGTGCTCCGGTTTCCTCCCACAGTCCAAAGAGATGCTGTTCAGGTTCCCCCTTAGTGTGTGAGTGTCACAGAGTGAGTGTGTTTCACTGATGCCTGGATGAGTAACCCCTTGTAAGTAGTGTATCTAGCAGTGTAAGTCACCTTGGTGAATAAGGTGTCCCCGTCACTGTCTCGTCCCAGCAGCCGCTCCACGCTCAGGCCGGACAGCCTGGACTCCTCCTGCTGGATCTGCCACTCGAAGAAGGACACGCCCCCTGACAGGTAGGTCAGGTACGAGAACGGGTGGTCCGATGGCGGCGGGACGCCGAGCTCAGTGAGGGCGTGGCCGAAGCGCTGCTCTCCTGCACCTGCACCGTCGCTATGGAAAAGGGGGGGACGCGCTGTGACGTGTTGGACGCTGTCAGCGAGGTCTATATAGCCTTTGGAGCAGCATGCGAGGGCTGCACGCTCTCCGTTGCCGTGGGAACTGGGAATCTGGGATATCAAGCAACAGGAGAGTTGGCACGAAGGGGGGCGACATCCCCTAAAAAGACCAGGACCCTTGGACAGCTCTTTAGGGTAAGCTACCACAAAGGCGTCCAAGAGGGAGGTGCATCTCTTGGGACAGGAAGCATCGGTACACAGACCTGCGATCAGTCAGATGGACAGCATCGGAAACGGGAACACAGAGCAGCTCACAAATCCACTACGACAGTGACGGGGCTCCTTTCACCCACATTCATAGTGTGGTATAACTCTGCTGTGCTGTTACTATGCTGGAACTGCCGTGTAAACAGTGATTTAAGAGTCCCCCAGGGGCCTGAGTGTCCCACCCCCCCAAGACACACACACACAGCCAGGTTGGTGATGGGCATCAGTACCTATCCCTGAGCTCAGTTTGTGTCCAATAAGTGAGAACACATACACCCCCACCCACCACAAGTGTCTCACATGGTGCAGGGGAGGTGGGAAAAACTCACACTCTCACTTAGTTCAGGACACGAACCCCCCTCCCTCCTGGTGTTCACAGGGAACTGGGCTGCAGGTCGAGCTGCCAGATGCTCCTGTGGAAGTTGGCTGGGAGTTTCTGAAAAGAGGAGCAAACAGGCCCCCTCCCATCATCCAACATGGCCCCACCCCCCAAAGAGGCCCCTGTGTCCTGCTGACCTCTGTGTAATTCAGTGTATCTCACCTTCATGGTGGACAGAGGGTGAGGAATGAGTGTGTGAGAATTACCTGGTACCCCCCAACACAGACGCACACACGCGACTGGACTCGGGGGGGGCAGTGTGGGAAAGCAGGGGGTCAAAACACACACTGGAGCAACAAGAGCTTTATTGTTACAAAGCAGTGCCATCAAATTAAACCATAGTAATAATAGTAATAATAATAATAAAGAGAGCAGTGAAGTTTCTGAGAATTCTGTGTGAATTAATAAATCGGTCATTACAACACTAACTCACTGACACTGCTGAGATATCAAATAAAAACTACAGCTAACAGCCATTCAGTTTGTCCAGGGTCCCGGGACCCCCACCCCAGCAGCTGCTCTCAACAGGCTACACCTCAAATCAGTCCATCAGCCTGTGAGCAGAGACTCCAGTGGAACACACACACAAACACCATCTTTATCCAGCGTTACCATGGATACGGCAGTCCCTCGTGCTGTAGCGTGGTCTCATTCCCCCTCGTGCAACAGATGGCGTGAGAAAAATGCAGGTCATGTGACGTCATGCAGCCGCGACATCACAGCAGTGCGTGTGCAGCGTCGCGCACGTGTCTGTGCTCGTTTGCACACGCCGCTGTACAGCAGGTGATGTTAGGGACTCGACGCCACACCCCCACCCCACAGAGCCTCCTGCTGCCCTGTTGCTTCATCCTCAAGGGGGGGGTCAGGGTGCACCAGTGCGGGGGATGAGCACAAGAAGGGTGGGGGCGACCCCTCCCTATCACTCGCTCCTTCCTCCTCCTCCTCCTCCTCCTGCTGCTGCTGCTGCTGCACAGAGCAGAGGTACTGCTGCAGGAGGCTGCAGTCTTGATCCTCGTACCCAGAGGGCCCCTCCCCCAGCGCCCGCACCGTTTCCACGGAGCCCCCCGTGCTACTGCTCACGCTGCTCCCCGTGACCCCCAGCGGCTCGCCCGACGACTGGAACCCGGAGTCGGGGAAGGAGGGCTGGCCGGAGGCCGGGGCCGCACTGCCCGGACACACTGCTAGGGGGCGCCGAAGAGCCGGCTGAGGGGGCTGAAGGCTGTTCCGGCACACGGCCGGGAGCCGCTCTTCCAGGGAGCGCTGGGACTCCATCACTGACTGCAGCTGCACAGACATGGAGGAGGAGGTGAGCAAGACTGCGGCTCTGTGTGCATATGCATGTGCGTGCGCTGGCTGCTCTTCTGACCCCCTGAGAACTGGATGACCACATCTTCAAACTGTTATCTACTGTGCCCACTAGTGGTGGAATGACACACCCCACTGAGCAGAGCACTGCAACTCCTAAAGATTTCTCTCAAGAACACACACACACACACACACACACACACACACACACACACACACACACACACAAAGGCTAAAGGCAGTTTAGAGTCACCAGTTCACCTGAAACATATGTCTTTGGACTGTGGGAGGAAACCCACACGAGCATGAGAAGAACATGCAAACTTCATACTGACTGAGCTGGTTTCGAATCCACAGCCCAGCCGCCATGAGGCACCAGTGCTACCTGCTGTTCCGCTCAAAAAAGTCAAAGAAACAGCGAGACAGATGAAGAACTGGAAACGGGAGAGGAAAAGGAGCACATTGACGTGTGGTGTTTAACTGATTCTGAACACGTGGGTCTTCGGCCTGGATTTAAAGGTGTCCAGAGCAGGTCTGATGTCCTGGACTTGGGTTCGAATGACATGTTCTCTGTATTTGAAATGCAGCAAACTGAGATTGAACACCTTTCTTTACCTGCTTCCACAGGTACTTCACTGCCTCTTCCTGGACCAGCCTCTGCAGCCTCTCCTCCTCAAGCCGCTTCTGCACACTGCGCAGCCGACACACACACACACACACACACACACACACACACACGCACAGTCAACATCAAGGGGTTTACACACATGTGACATGTTACTACCTACTTCTGCTACTGTCGTGTTGCAGTTCTCCGGACGAGGACTCTTACCATGATACACAACACTCACCTGCGCAGCTCCGCAGACAGGAAGACGATGTGCTCCTGCATCCTGCGCAGCCGGATCTCCGATCGCACCTCTCTGGCCAACGGGTGGCACTGCCGCGTCCAGATCCCACGCCACCAGGCCTGTATCTTAACGGCAGCCTTGTCAGCTTGGGCGGGACCTGCCTGCCGTTCGGGCCGGACCTTATCCTCTACCGCGGGGCAGTCAGAGCACGTCCCCAGGACCACCTCCCCGTCCACCTGGGTGTATGGACACTCCAGCTCCGCCTCCAGCCCCTCCCCCTCAGGACTCTCTGGGATCAGGGAATCTGGCTCATCTGGCTCGTCGTCGCTGTGGGAACGGGCTGGCGGACAGGGGAGGGAGGCACCCTGGTCACACCGGTACAGCAAGTTTGACTCGGAGGGCAGCAGAAGGCTGAAGCTCAGTTTGTCCTCATCTGACTGCACGTCCTCCAGGTATAGAGGGTCCCCAGGGTGGGAGGAACTGGGGGGCGGCGCCATCGCGCTGTACGAGTGCTCCCCTGCCAGCCACGTGTTCAGCTGCATGGGTGGCTCTGCAACAGGAGACGGCACGCTGTCTCAGGGACGCATGCACGCACGCAGAGACGCGCAGGGAGCGTCGCGCCGAGCCACTGTGACACACCTCTCTGCTCCAGGAGTTCCGGTGCCTCAAGGGGGGCAGGGCCAGGCTGCTGCTGCTCCACGTCCAGGTGCGTGGGCCGGGGGGGGTTCGAGGACGCGCTCTGGCTCTGCTGCAAGAGCTGCTTCTGGTGGAGCCTGAGGAGCACAGGAATGGAGCTCAGTCCTCGACAACGAGGATGCGCGGCACCGGAGCCCACGACCACGTGGCGCCGCACTCGCACCTCTGTTTGCTGAGGATCTTCTCCAGTTTTGCGTCCTCGGCCGACTGCAGCGACGAGGCCGAGGTCAAAGGGCATACGGCGGCCAGGTACTGAACGAGCTGCACGTGCTGTCCCGGCCTGAAGAGGCGCCCTTTACCCTGACTGTAGAGCCACTCAGCCTTCAGCCTGCAGGCGACAGGAAGCGCATTCCAGCCCACGTCCCATGACTACGGCGACGGGGGAGAACGGGGACAGGACCACTCACCCCTCCTTCTGGGACACCACGTATCCGTCCAGCACCTTCAGGCTCAGGCACCAGCTGACGACGTACGGGCGGTAGTCGAACCCGGGCAGCGAGGGCGTGGCCATCACGCAGGGGTTGCTCATGACCGACAGCTGCTCCAGGTCGGGGAGAGATGCCAGGAAGGACACCTGAGGAAGGCCACAGGAGGAGAGTAAGAGCACGGCTGAACGTGGCAGATGCACGGGGCTGGGGGTGGGGGTGGGGGCGGGGGCGCTACCTCAATGAGGTCTCTGATCTCGTTCTCGGCCAAAGACAGGATGGCGACACTCAGCGGCAGGTGGGCGGGGACACTGCGCAGCGTCGTAATAATGTTCCCATGGAGCAGCAGCGTCTACGGGGCGAGGCGCCTGTCAGCGGAACGCAAGCCGACCGCGGGCGCTCGGAGCGCTCGGACACGGGCGCTCACCTTGAGGGCGGGGAGCGTGGACAGGTCGCCGATGTGGGAGATGTTGTTGTCGGACAGGTCGAGGTGCTGGAGTGCCACGCAGCCGCCGAGCTGGTCCATCGCCTGGAGGGCAGGGTCATGTGGAGCTCAGCATCAGGCACACGCTCCCCGTGCATCTGTGCATACGTGTGTGTGTGTGTGTGTGTGTGTGTGTGTGTCCGCGTTACCTTGATGTTGTTGCCTCCCAGGTTGAGCCACTCAAGGTGCACCAGGTCCCGGAGGCCCTCGATGTAGCCGATGCTGTTGTTGGGCAGGTTGAGCACGCGGAGCTGCGTGAGGCACGACACGCCCATCATGCGCACGAGCCGGTTTCCTGCCACGGAGAGCTGCCGGGGAGCAGGGGGTGAGACGACACCGTACAGAGTGAGCGTCACTCACGAGCCCCCCGCCCACAAAATGACCGTGAGGGCCACCCCCTGGTGCTCCGCCTACCTGCTGCAGCTCACAGCTCTTCTCCAGGTGCTCCAGCTTGATGATGTGGTTCTGGTCCAGGATGAGCGTGCGTGCGTTTGCGTCACACGGCACGTCGGCCTCCAGCTTATGCAGCCCCTTGCCGGAAAGGTCCACGGTGGCACCTGCAGGAACCCCCAGCAACCATTGCGACGGCCGGAGAGAGCGGCAGAGCAAAGCGTGAGTACGTGTCACACTCACGATGAGGAGCGGTGTGGGGGGTTCTCTCGTGATTCTGCACAACAAAACACGATGGTCGCCGTGTACCATCGTGACTGATTATGCGCTGCCTTGCAGTTGGCTGCTGTCTCCTATTGTTTATAAACTCATTTATACTCAACCACATTGACCTTTTTACCGCATCTTTTTTATTTATTTTATTTGGGCGGCACGGTGGCATAGCGAGTAGCACTGGTGTCTCACAGTGTCTGGGTGGTGCGAGAGGATGTGGGTTCAATACCCACTTAGTCTGTGTGGAGTTTGCATGTTCTCCTTGTGTCTGCGTGGGTTTCCTCCGGGTGCTCCGGTTTCCTCCCACAGTCCAAAGACATGCTGTTCAGGTTCCCCTATAGTGTGTGAGTGACACAGAGAGTGTGTGTGTTCCACTGATGTATTGATGAGTGACACAGTGTAAGTAGTGTATCTAGCAGTGTAAGTTACTGCGGTGAATAAGGTGTGGGGGCTCATAACACTACATAGAGTTCATTGTAAGTCGCTTTGAGAAAAGCGTCTGCTATGTCATTTATATTTTTATTGGATCTTCACAGCAACATAAATCCAGAGTTACTCAGTAACACCGACCACACTGACCACCTAGCACTGAACTCAAAGGAGAAAAAGGTGTTCGTGACGTCATTATTTGTTACGTAATGCTGTGAAGACGTGGTGATGAGGCGACGCTGCGTTGGGTGATGCGCTGTGTGTTTTGACGTAATATTCTAGGGGCGCGAGCGCTCCGGTACCCGTCCTTCTCTCGCTGGACTCCAGGTCAATGACTCACTCACTCACACACACACACACACACACACACACACAAAATCACTCACTCACCGCGGCCCTCGGCTGCCAGGCTCGAAACACCCATGTCCGCTCCGTTTCCCCGGCGTGCGACTCGAGCGCGATCACTGCGGCTCTGCGAGCAGAAGTCAGTGAGTGACACACACAGTCAGCAGGCGTGTCAGGTCAAAGCCACTTATAAATGATACACATTGTCGCTCGAGTAAACTGTTCAAAAAGACCAACTTCGGCCGCTTCTCTTTTGTCCCCCTGCGATGAAACACAACAGCACCATCTGACTCGCTGCTATCAACTATCTGCATAATCACAGACGTTCAGCCACACCAGTCACCGTCGCTAAGGGAATTGAGGCATCCTGGGATTTGAAGTCCACGAATCACTGTTTATAAGAACCGTCCCGTACATGTGTGCTAAAAAAAACTACATATCCCAGTGATTTCGTTATGAACATCCGTCAAATAGGTTCTATAATGCTGATATTTTATTAAGGAGTCATAATTAAAACATGCGAAAACATTTCATGGACTGTTTTACTTTGAGCATTTCATAGATACCAGCACTTTAGACGTATATTCTTGAATTTGGAAACTAATTCGATTGCGGTACTTCCGGTTAGTATCAACGCCGGGTTTTTTTTTTCAACGGGCTTCATGCGTTCACTGGCCATATAAACTTTTTGTAAAATAATACTTTTAACTTATTTCACTATGATTAAATATGAACAGTATTGCGTTTATGCTGTGTCTATCTTAAAATTGTGCAATATTTTAAAACTGAATTAATTAGTCGCGTTCTCTTATTTCCTACCCAGAATCCTCTCTTCCTTTTCCTCTTCCTGTCGCTACAGCCGCCATGAAGTAAGTGATTGTTGAAGAAATCAATGTCCATCTTACTCCTTTTTCCTGGAATTCGTGCGCGTTTTACGTACTTCGTGTTTGTATCCGTTTCTAGAATTAATAATGTTGTTTTATTTCTCTGCTGCAGGGTCGAGCTTTGCAGTTTCAGCGGCTATAAGATCTACCCCGGCCACGGCCGGCGGTACGCGCGGATCGACGGAAAGGTGCGAAAACGTTCCTATCAGAAGTTGATTAAGACAGCGGAGAATATGTAATTACATACAGTGTAATGCACTTATTATAGAAAGACTGCGGTAGCACTGGCAGCACTGACTTACAATTCAGTTAAAACATCCATTCATGATGCGAGTGTCTTGTTGTCTTGCTTGCTTGGTCTCCGCGCCTACATTACACTATTATAGTTCTCCTCATGGGGTTATTACTGAGTCTGATATCAGTGAACCACCCCCTTGAGCCCTTGTCTCTGAAGCGCTTTTTTTTTTTTTTTTTTTTCCTCTGGAGTGTTTTTTTTTTTTATTGTTATTTACCCTCCAGTAGCCTCCCTTTGCTGAGGCTGTACACACAACGACTGAAAAGAAGCATGATCTGCTTTCCCTGTACTGCTATGATTCTTACATGAACTGTGTGTGTGGTTAAGGACCTGTGCTGCTCTCCCTCACACAGGTGTTCCAGTTCCTGAACGCCAAGTGCGAGTCGGCATTTTTGTCCAAGAGAAACCCGAGGCAGATCAACTGGACCGTGCTGTACAGGCGTAAACACAAAAAGGGCCAGTCTGTAAGTGACCTGCCTCTCCTCACCACCCGCTGGGCCAGTTGGTGCCGTGCGTCTTCTCCTAGTCCACTTAGTTCTGGCAAATTGTTTGCTAAGGAAATAAAACAAAACAGCTCCCAGACCAAGGAACTAGTAGAAAAACTATGCCTCGAAGCGGGGGTGGTACAAATAGCAGTGTCTGCACACTCCTCCTGGCCATTTGGGGTTGTGCAGAACTCACATGGCTGTAATCCAGTTGTTGGGTAGCCGATCCAGTAGTAATCATGGTCCAATTACTGCTGGGGGCCTCCCAGGGTACTGCTGATGAATCTGGTGGGCAGGTAAGATAGTGACAAGAGGGTGTATTGCAGCGTGTCAGCAAACATGTCATGGTGCTTAATCCCTAAGTGACTCCCTGTCTCGACAGGAAGAGGTGACGAAGAAGCGTACCCGCCGTGCGGTCAAGTTCCAGAGGGCCATCACTGGTGCCTCCCTGGCTGAAATCCTGGCCAAGCGGAACCAGAAGCCCGAGGTGCGCAAGGCCCAGCGAGAGCAGGCTATCAGGTGAGCGTCTAGCCCTGTGCTCCAGGTGTCTCAGCCACATGGCTGTGTGTGACAGCAACGGGGCGCTAACGTGAAACACTTGGCTTGTGGCGGTGTGCAGTGAAAGTGGACAGAGCCCTGGTTCTGTTTGCTGTTAGGCACCCAGGTGCTGCTTGCTGCCCTGGGCACAGTACATAGTGTGTGCCAAGTATCATTCTTTGAAAGTGTCACTGTGCCATCAGGGCTGCTAAGGAAGCGAAGAAGGCCAAGCAGGCAACCAAGAAGGCTGCTGCACCCCCTGCTAAGGTGAGCGCTGTGTCTCTCTCGCTCACTCTCTCACACACACAACCTGTGATGAGTGTAAACTGGTCCGAACAACTTCGGCTAAGTGGCTTATACTCACTGTTAGCGATCAGGTTATGTGAACGTATGCTTTCAGTTTATCGCACAGCAACTGCTCAGTCCCAAGACTGTGTGAGCAGCTCGATCCTCAACACACATGTCCTGCGTCAGGCTCCTGTTCTCCTGCAGTTTGTGCTGTTCCACCTGTAACTCAGGCCCCCGTCTCCTTCTCGCAGGTTCCCACCAAGGCTGCAACCAAGCAGAAGATCGCCAAGCCCATGAAGGTCAGCGCTCCCCGTGTTGGTGGGAAACGCTAAATTTGTCTTGGGTAGCGGCTGCTAATAAAGTCCTCACAATATTACAAATTTCCTGGTTGTTGGTGATTCTTCCCTGTAGGAAGCACTTCTGTTGGACTCTAGAGCCTCATGCCAATTCCATGACAGCTGTAGTCGGAGCTTTAACTTGGCGCTCCAATCGACCACTTCTCGTTCAGGGCCGAGTGTCCGCTTTGAGGCCTCTTTTCCAGTTTGGTGGTCAGTTTGTGACACTAAGGGAACATCCTGAATTTCACAGCCTCTCAGGACACATTCTACATGTGGACTACATGTAGAGCAAGGGCTAAACACAGACCAGGGGACCAGCGCAGTCCTTAAAGTCTATAAAGGGTGGGGTGTCTATGGGGGCATTGAATTGCTTTCCCAGCTGTACCTGATTGGAACAGTACAGTGTATGACTAGCAAAACAAGCAACTAGATGAATTGCTCAAATGTGTTTGGACAAAAGCACCAGTGCTCACATGGGTATGAAATTGATTGTGCTGTTCCATGGGAGTGTCAGACCACCCTGATCATCACGGAAACCATCATGGAGGTGGTGCTGCTGAAACTGTCCTGTGTGTTCTTGGGGCATGGGGGGGCTCTGGCAGAGGTTGGTGCAGGTTCACAGCACTTTCCTGACTCTGTGAGTGGTAGTACCACACAGGTGGAGGTCTGCAGGGTACAAACGCATACATTGAGGTAGATAGGAGAACACGTGTACAGTGAGTCCCAGTCTGTTTTAACTACAAGGTGAATCTAAAGAGGGTCTCTCACACACACACACTTATCCCAGGGGACATTGTGACTGATGGACCCATTTGCATAGCTGGCTAATTTTCACTGTATAAATTCAAGGTAAGTGTCAAAAGTACTGCAGCAGGATGTGCACTTGAACCTCCAACAAGTCCAAAAGCAGTGGCTCTCACCACAACACAACCTCCTGCCCCAGCTTGTCTGCATGGACCATAAAGACTATCATGATGGGGCTGTTGGGAAAGATGCAAGTAGCTTCATTCTTCTTGAGGTCACTGTGGTCACTGCAGCTCCTCAAACAGCAACAAAAACACATCACACACTTCCACACAGCAAGCATGTTGCTCCATTTACAGAGCGAAGCCTCAGCAGGTTGCCACTCTAACACAAAGGGGTGGTCACACACTGGATCTGATGTGCACTTGGCATCTGCTATCTAAGGCATGTGTGCGTGTGTCAGGGCGATCAGCTAGGAGGAAACAAGGAGTCGTCCGCATCCCCTGCAGTGGATTTGCCCATGAAGTGAAACATCTCAGACACCAAGGGACAGTTAGCTGGACGTCTTTAATGGGCACCATGAAACAGCGGCGGTACAGGTAACACACACACTTAAAATTCTCATTCAGTCCTGCTGGGTAACACTGCAGTGTCAATGTCAGGGGCTCTCTGTGGGGCGGGGGGCTCTTCAGGCTTCCCCATGACAATGTCCTGTCGCTGCCGTCCCAAACGCCCCTTAGTGCGCAAAGGTCATTTACAGCTCGACACAGTGAGGATACAGACGGTCGAGCCACTTACACATGAACAGAACTGCAAGGAAAAACCCCACCCACAAAACTGCAGTTTCCCACAATTCACACAAGGTTTAATTAGCGGCGCTTCTGGAAAGTTCATTAGTCCATTTGGGACTTGAGCTTCCGCTCCCAGAGCTTCTGGTGGTCCGAAAAGCCGTGCTTGCCCTTGTTGAAAGAGTTGGGTCCAGCTGACGTCGGTGTCTCCCTGCAGGGATGAGCAAGCAGGTGACCCCCATACACTTGTGTCTGCGTGCGTGCATGCGTGTGTGTGTGTGCACGTGAGAGAGAGCTCAAGACTGTGTGAGAGGTCGGGCCTCCCCACCTGCCGATGTTCTTCATCCTCATCTTGGCCTCGGGGGGCATCTCCTCTGGTTCGCTCTGTAGGGAAAGGTGGGGTGCAATATGAGCCCACGCCTTCAGCGTGCCCCGTGTCTCTGTCTGTGAGTGTGTGTATGCGTGCGAGATGGCAAAAGCACTCACATCCTCATCTTCATTAAACACTGAGGCCAGCGACGGCTTCTTGGCAGGCAGTGCTGGGACCGGCTCTTTTGGCTTCTGGAGACAGAATCACACCCTACTCAGTGTGAACACACTGCTGATTGGCGCGCGCGTGCGCGCACACACACACACACACACACACACACACACACACACACACAGAGCGCTCAGTCAGGTACAGCTCCCCTCGTATTACAAGTGTCATTTGTTGCTCACCGTGAAAAGAGCTCTCACTTCCACCAAGTAAACTCTGAGCTCTTGAGCCACAGACTTTACCTTGAAGTGTTAAATTCCCACCTCGCCATTTAAACACGGAGAAAATGTCACTCAAACCCAAATCCGGAACATCAGGACCGTTCCGGACACCTTTAAATCCAGGCTTAAGGACCCACATGAGCGAAAGCACTAAGAGTTCATCTCACTATTACTGACGCCGTTTCTGTTAGTGAAGTAATTTTTTAAATGCTGACATTTGCTGTAAATTCAATGTTCTTCCAGCGTCTGTCACACACTGCTGTGACACAACTGTGTCCATCCAGCCTTCCTGCAAAGTGCTTTGAGAAGCTGCTTCTGAATGAAAACATTATCGGAATGGTAGCTAAGGGGGGCATTTTTAATAACGTCACACCGCACCTGGGGGAGGAATCTGCTTGTCAAGCTTTGTAATTATCCACTGAAAGCACCCTTCTCCGAGACGTTCAACGGCTCGCCATCCATCGCGTCACTTTTACAGTTCGAACGTCATGCACCCGCAGCGTGTTCTCGCCGCGCGAGGGAAGCCTGTACCGCGCTCCTCCGAGGGCGACGGACAACGGGGACTCACGCTCACTCCCAGCTTGATGGAGATCGGGGCAGGCTTCTTGGCAGACTGGCCGCTCAAGTCGAGCGCGGCCTTGGAGACTTTGGGCGGCGCCGGGTGGCCCGAAGGCTCTGGGGCCGAGCGCTTCCCTGCAACCCCCCCTCCGTTGCTGGAAGAGACAGTCTTAGTTTTCACACTGCCTCCCCTCTCCTCCGGTCCTGCTGGAGTCGAAACAACTTACCAAGGTGAGCGACTGTTAGCTGGCAGTCGGGCAGCAGCTGCAGTGTGACACAGTGACACAGTGGCAGTGGACAACGAAAGAGGCTGGTTACTGACCCACGTTCCCGGACCCCGAAGGGACACCGAGCACAGAGCTACGCTTCAACCCGCCTCTCCCTGTCCTGAGCGCCCCAGCCAAGCAGGTCCCTCGCACCGCGATCCTGCTGCTGTTGCTGCCGCCGCGGCTACAGTAACAGTCAGGCTGGCGAGCAGCACAAACGGGGGGGGTGGCCCGCCGTGTCCATGACCCCCCTCCTCACACCAGTAGTAGTAAGAGTGGTCACAATTTACAGAGAAGCAGCAGTGACACGAGAACAGCAACAGGGCTGATAATATTTCACATACATATTAGGACCTAGTAGTAGTAGATAGGAAGCGATTCGACAACAACACGTCCCCACACACTCACACACACGCGAACGCTCCTTCACCACTGAAATACAGTTACGCTACTAGCTTGAGAAACAACGCAGCTACGACGAGGGCGTCTGCGCACTTGAAGGAGGTCTTCAAAACCAATACTGTCAATGTAACAGAAGAAGAACTGAAGTTAAAAACACACTGCTAGCATCATCATGATCATGCTAGCATGGAGCTGCTCTAGACCAGTTTGTTACAGCTTGTTGCAGTTTAACTCAACTGTCGGAACGAAATTTCGTATCCAGAAAACAGCGAACTCATCTAGGGAAAAAGAAGAAAATAGAACTTGCATTTGTGAAGAAAAATATTAAATTTCACCTCCATCATCTGAAAGCTTCTCGTCGATCGATCTTTCGTCCGCCATTTTTGAAAACAAATAATGGCGTCCAAGCAGATCGGCGTGAAACGGATATGACGTCACATGTGCGGTAAGAAATTGCTTTCTGGGAATTGTGAGCGGCAACGGCGAATAAGGGGTACACCAGTTTACGGAACAGAGTGTAAATCCGACCTTAAGCATTGCTGAAGACTTTTAATGTCCTGTATGTTTTTTTTTTTTTGCTTTATTTTTTGGATATTTTTCGTGCTTTTTGTGAAGCGACGGACAGTGTCTGCAGGAAACGCTAATAAAACTTCCGGGTCATTCAAAGCCTAACAGGAAAAAGCCCCGGTGGTTCACATTCTGCCACTCTGACAAGTAAATGGCGTAAACTTAAAGTACCACGTCGATGTAGAAGGCGGAGATGAGTTTGTTTCTGCCGAAGTTGGCGTCCAAGAAGGAGATCGACGCCGTTATTAAGAATGTCGCCGAAAAAGTTTTAGTTCTGCGATTTGGCAGAGATGAAGATGCGGTCTGCATGCAGCTGGATGAGATTGTGAGTTGTGTGTTAGCATCATCATGCTGCATGAGGCTAGCACCAGGTTCTAGCCAGTGATTACAATAATTAAAAAACGGGCGAGCATAAAGTATTTTGGGTTTATTACATTTGTTAGTTGGAGGGCCGTGATGTAAAAAATAAATGTTCATGCACAGTTATGATCATCCCCAGCAGATAATAATAAGCCTCAGTCAGTCGCGTCTCCTGAGGCCACAGTTTGCACTCGTCACGTATTCACAATTTGTTAGACTCAGTTAAGTATTTTAAACAAACATGCATATGGAACAGCAGGTGGTGTAGTGATTAGAACCACTGCCATTGACTCGGGTCTGGATGCCTCCTCCCGCTGTACCTTAAGGCTTAAGGTTCTTACACTGAGCTGGTGGAGTACCACTTACCCAGCTCTGTGGGTAAATAATTGCTCGTTTTTCACCACTGTATCGTGTATGTTGTTTTGGAGAAAAGTTTCAGAGAAATTAATAAAAGTGAGGAGTAAATGTAGCTGTGTTTAGCTGCCTGGCAGTACTTCTGTAATTCCCTTGTAGCTAATACAGTAATGTGATGTTTGAAGTTAATATTTGAGGATTAGTGTTGAACCCAAAAGCAACATGTCATGTCACACAGCAAACACATGACTCTGTTTTCACTGTTCTCTCTGTTCCACTGTTTATCGGCCGTCCCCCGTCTGCGTTGATCTGGACAGTTATCGAAGACCGCCCACGACCTGAGCAACATGGCCTCGATTTACTTGGTCGATGTGGACAAGGCACCGATCTACACGCGCTACTTTGACATCAGCTACATCCCCTCCACCGTGTTCTTCTTTAACGGGCAGCACATGAAAGTGGACTACGGGTACGGCTGACCAGCTATCCCCCATGCAAATGCGTCGTTTGACTGTTCCTTTTATGTTGCCCTTGGGTTCTTTTGTTGCCACTGAGTTAAATGTGTGTGTTTTTTCACCTATGTGCAGGTCTCCTGACCACACCAAGTTTGTCGGCTGCTTTAAAACTAAGCAAGACTTCATAGATCTCATTGAGGTGATCTACCGTGGAGCCATGCGAGGGAAGCTTATTGTCCAGAGCCCCATTGATCCCAGAAACGTTCCCAAATATGATCTCCTGTACCATGGAATTTAGACCCTCTTTGATACCTCTCTGGGTTCCAGTGACACAGGGTCCTGTGTGTGCACACCTTAACGGCAGCAGCGGTGCTTTCGTACAGAAATCGCTGCCATGAATTGAATGGAGTGAAGATGGAGACCACTGTCAGTTGCTCATTATGTCAGTCCCAGCAACCACAGAGCTCCCAAAGCAAAAGAAGCAGAAGAGTTTGTGCTTTGGTATGTCCTTGGGTTTAGATCAGAGTCACTGTGCGAGCAGTCTGTGTGTACTCTGTTGGTGTGCAGCGTACAGTGTACAGTGAATGTGTACGGCGTACAGTGCTGTGAATGTGCTGTAGGGAGTGGTAACAGGCTCCTGGATTAGCAGGGAATAGAAACAGCCTTCATAGACTGTTTACAGTCTCCCTGGGTGTACAGGTGGGGGTTCAGTGCAGTATGTGTAACACAGACAAGCACAGTATTATAACTACAAATGTTTATTAAATTTTTGTGTCATTGTTTTCATTCTGTGAGGGGGTGTAAGGTGTGCAGTGTGTGAGGAGTTATCAACACAACAGAAAGGTGTCTTCCCTTTTTGTGAAATAAATATAAAACTGTTGGCAGTGATGCCAGTGCAATAGTAGGAGAAACTATTGCATATTGGACTTTGTTTTGCAGTGGCATTCAAACTTGGCCCATTTCCAGACAGCCTGATCTCCTCAATGTCAAAGTGAACTTTATTCTCATTCTGCCTATAGGTGAGTTACACATGTAGGAGAACGCAACTCCATTTCTCTTTGGACCTCTGTGCCCCTCAAAACATACAATGCACTTTGTACAAAAAGATAAATACAACAGACAAGTGCAGAAACAAGACAAGACAGTGCAGTACACAGGCCAGAGTTTGGCCATAATATACACAATTTATTTATTTATTTTTTCCTTTTCTGATGACCAAGGGGGAGAAGCCAGACTCCTATTTTGACAGTGTGAACACAGTGGTCCAATGGTGTACCCAGAACGCCCTTGTTCTAAATCCCATCAAAACAGAGGAAATCCTTTTTTGAATCCACACAGTTCACGCCAGTCCCAGTCACCATTCACAACAAACCTATAAAGCAGTCCTCAACTTTCAAATATCTGGGAGTGTATGTGGATAATGCCCTATCTTGGTCATGTCATCTGTGGATTACATATGTAATAAGGTCCAACAGAGAATCTACTTTCTGAGGAGACTCAGATGTTTTGGTGTCAGCAAGGAGATTCTTTATTTATGCTTTTGTTCCACAACTCGCAGCGTTCTGCTATACGGAAGCCCGGTTCGGCTCTGTGGCCTCTCAGTTAAGCTGAAAAGCAGAATTTTAAGACTGCTGAACATTTGCTCAAAGATGGTGGGTCATTCTTTGGTAAATTATTTCCTCGACAGTTGCACCAAGCATACCCTCAAATTGGCGGAGAAGATCAGTTCAGACCATTCTCATGTTCTACATGAGGAGTTTCAGCTTCTGCCCTCTAGGAGGCGTTTTAGGGTGCCAGACTGTAAGAGGAATAAGTACAAGCATTCTTTTATTCCTCATTCCATCACATCCATACTGAATCAACAGAGCAGGTCAAGGAGGTAACCCCCCCTCTACCCTACGCACGCATATTTGCACATACACACACAAGCAGATACACCCCATTCATTGTTTAGATTTTGACTGATGTACCTGCACTAGTGGGTTGAAGCGCAGTCCTGCTCTCCGGTGGGTCTGGGGTTCGAGTCCCGCTTGGGGTGCCTTGCGACGGACTGGCGTCCCGTCCTGGGTGTGTCCCCTCCCCCTCCGGCCTTACACCCTGTGTTACCGGGTAGGCTCCGGTTCCCCGCGACCCCTTATGGGACGAGCGGTTCTGAAAATGTGTGTGTGTGTGTACCTGCACTAAATGCAAATGCATATTTATTCATGCTGTTTCTGTGGATTTGTATTTATGTAATGGCTTTTTTTTAATTGTTTTGTGTAATGTCTGAGGTAAATTGATTGCTGAGCTGGTGAAGCAAGACAAATTTCTGTGCAAACAGACAAAGTGTTATCAATATGTAAATCTGTAATATACAGGGACAATGAACATAAAAATATAAACAGAAAAAGGCTATGCTGGACATGTAATTTAAGTGTAAACTAGAAGAATTTGACACTGAAGACTAGAGACACTAGACCGCTAGCTGGATAGATACAGGAGCAGTAATAAATAAAAATTATTTGTTGAAAGTGACAATGAGCCGTGTGAGGAGATGGTGCTGACACGTCAGTCACCGACTGATCTCAGCTGGGATACTGACGGGACGGGACGGGACGGGAACCTGTTCAGCCCCTTCTAGGGAGGAAAAGGGTGGTCATTTACTGTACTTTACTGTCCGAAGTCCAAACATTTGTTGACAGTCCGAGCTTCAGCGAGAGGAGTCCCGCAGGAGACAGTTTGGCTGCTTCATGACAAATAGTTCCTGAAATTTCTTTTAAGATCATCTAGGTCACTCATCCTCAAGGAGTTTCTTAGTACATTTCAGGATGGTACAGAGAAGTGCTTCTTCTTCTTCTTCTTCTTGTGTGGTGCACCCAGAACAGATGATGTAAGGATTGTGCTTTGTTTGGCAAGATAATGTGTAATGTGCTGTTTGGAGTCTCACTTTATCATGGCAGAAACAAAGGGAAACAGACAGGCATAACTTATGACCAGTTTAATCATTTTAGTAAAATATCGGTACAAATTTGGTAGGAAAAACCTTTCCTGTGTCGGATACATGATTAGTGTATGAAGACCACTAAGTGTGTACTAATGCGAAGGCCGACGGATTATTAGAAAGTAAAATCTTGTAATGTGCAGAATGTTGGAGCCACTTTTTGGGCGTTTATTTTATTTGTTCGCTTTCTCCTCACACTCCTCCACTGAGTTTCTTCTCTGTTCATTTCATAAATTCAACGTACGCGGCCACTCAGCTGTGTACGTGCTGCGAATGACGTAAGAGGGCGACGTAACGTAACGCACTCTCCAATTGGCCGTCGTGTCCACACGCGTGCGCACTACGTTTATTTTTGAACATTTGCCGGGAAGCAGGTAAGATGGGACTTTTCGTACTGTTAGCGACTGGATCACGTTTTTGAAGCAATTTTGTTAATCCGCTTCATTGGATGACAGAAAACCCTTTTTGTTTTTCCCATGAGTAAGAAGGTATAATTTAATTGTACTTACAGCTTTAGCGTGGTGGCTTCCTGTGTGTGTGTGTGTGTGTGTGTGTGTGTGTGTGTGTGTGTGTGTCTCACGTTACTTAGTGTCAGTGTGAGAGACTGAGTGTTACACACACCGCGTGGCGGTTCAAGAAGCACAGTAATTCAATTAAAAACAACACTGTAACACTGTATCAGTAGCGCTGTATGACAATGAAGCCTCTGCTCGCACAGGTGAGCATGAAGACAGGGCGAGCCACCTCATTGGCTCCCGGGAGAAAGGGGCGGGGCTCCACGCGCCTTCAGGAATCCTCTCACGTGAGAAGTGATCAGGTGGGTGATGGGAGTGCCAGGGGGCGGGGCAGCTGGTAGGGGGCAGCGACTTTGGACACAAAGGTCACGGGTTCGAGTCCCTCCTCCAGTGGTAGTACCCTTGAGAAAAGTACCCTTAGTTAATTTACCCAGCGGACGGAGGTGGAGGAGCGTAGCAAGTGGGGTTGGGGTGTAGCGAGGGAACTTTTGAATAGTTTTCAAAGTCTTTCTCATAAACTGTTTAGTGGTATAAATACAAACTTTACCTGTGAGCCCTTTTATAGTATTTTGTTGAAATATGGGGGGTGTGGTGGCGCAGTGGGTTAGGCTGTGACCTGCTCTGGGGTTCGAGTCCCACTTGGGGTGCCTTGCGACGGACTGGTGTCCCGTCCTGGGTGTGTCCCCTCCCCCTTCAGCCTTACGCCCCGAGTTGCTGGGTTAAGCTCCGGCTTCCTGTGACCCCGTATGGGACAAGCAGTTCAGAAAATGTGTGTGTGTGTATAAATGGGTACATAATTGTAAGTGACTTAACGTTGTCAATAAAGAGGAAAGTGTGGGAAAAATGAATAAATGTAAATGTGTGGTGTTATCGGGGTGGGGGGTTGGGTGAACGCTGCAGTCTTTGAAGTGTGCTATGAAAGTAAACCTACATTGCCTACCTGTACAGAACGTGTGGCAAAGAGGTGGTATATTTACTTGGATGATGTGGTAAAGAGGTAGTGTACCCATGTGGTAATGATGTCACGCTGGTTGGTGTGTTCCAGGAAGCGGGACCCAGTGGCAGAGTCTCGCAGCAGAGGCAGCGCAAGAGAACGGGTGAGTGTGGAAAGGTCAGGAGGGTCTGCGTGTGAGCAAGCGAGTGCGCGCGTGGATGGTTCGGCAGTCCTTGTCGCGCTCCTTCAGAACCAAGTCGTGCTCAGGTGACCTCAAGTGACCCCTTGTCTGTTAGATATCCAAATGGGACGGAATGAACAATGTCGATGAAATGTGATGAACATCATAATTCATGTACAGTTATTGACCCCTGCCCCCCCCACAGTGACCGTTCTATGTAGCACTTTGTGTACCTTTCTTACTTTAAACATAGGTTAGGGTTGTGCAGTAAACATGGTAAATCCTGGTGCTGTTACCGTCGTAGAGCTGCATCTCCGTGCAGAGGAGACGTCCCAGTGACACCGCAAGGGCGCGTTCACTTAGCGATCTGCGTGGACACACGCTGTCTTCTTCCTCTCCCCCCAGGGACGCAGGTGGCCTCAAGGACAGTCAGAGGACGGAAGACGTGGAAACGGCTGAGCGAGGAGTCAGTCGCAGCGCTGGAGAGCATGCTCACTGTGTCTGTGCTGTGAGTCACTCACTTAGTGACACACACTGACACACACTAACACTTGACACTCACTGACACACTGCTCTGCACACATGTCCCCAACATAGGTCTGTGCTGACAATGAAACGAAAGGACAGGGAAGAATGTCAGAGGCATCTCAATGTTCTGAAGGACAGGTGAGTGAGTGTGTGTGAGTGAGTGAATGAGTGTGCGTGTGTGTGTGTGTGTGTGTGTGTGTGTGTGTGTGTGTGTGTGTGGATGGGTAACAGTGTGATGGAGGAAGTGTTGCTGTGCTGTGTGTGTGTTACCATCCCGAGAGTTACAAAGTGGGGCTGCACCACCTGGTCGCCTCCCCCAGGTTCATGGCGAACTGCGCCAACCTGGTGGCCCCCCCCAGGAAGCCGGGTTCCCTCCAGCAGAGCTCCCGCCTCCACCAGGAGGAGAGCAGGAAGTCCGAGACGGGTAGGAGGAGCCTGGAGGCCCTAGAGGTGAGCAGCGTGTTTGTGTGTATTGAGGAGTTGAGTCTGTGTGTGTGTGTGTGTGTGTGTGTGTGTGTGTGTGTGTGTGTGTGTGTGTTGAGGAGCTGACTCTGTGAGTCTGTGTGTGTGTGTGTGTGTGTGTGTGTGTGTGTGTGTGTTGAGGAGCTGACTCTGTGAGTCTGTGTGTGTGTGTGTGTGTGTGTGTGTGTGTGTGTGTGTCAGGCGGAGGTGGGCGCTGTGCTGCAACTCCTGGAACACACAGAGGGCAGGCTGGAGACCCTGGAGCAAGAAAGCAAAAGCCTGAGAAGCAAACTGGAGCAGCAGGAGGAGCAAGAGAGTGTGCAGCAGGCAGGTGGACACATGCTGCTCACACACGCGCTGCTCACACACGCGCTGCTCACACACGCGCTACTCACACACACACACCTACCCGTAAGGCCTGTATCGGCTGTTTCGCCCCATTTGTTTGTCTCCGTTGCCTGTTTGGCGCCTCCTACTGGTCACACCGGTCTGTGCTACTGGGAAGGAGGGAATCAACTAAGTGATGTTTCCCTGACTCTGCAGGTGCTGCGGCAAGCTGACCAGGGGGTCCTGCACCTGCCTCAGCTGCCTGCAGGAAGTGGACAAGAGCGCCCCCTACAGGTGTCCTGCGGTGTTCATCACATGTGTCTGTGCTTCTGACTCTGCTTTTTCAGTTCGCTGACCCCATTGACCCTATGAGCCCTGTGATCCCGGACAGGAGCAGATGGCCAACATGGTGCCGGAGCCCGGTGCGGCTGCTTGCCTGGGGAGGGCGCTCTGCGGCTCCGCAGAGGTGCAGGAGGTGCTGCTGTTCCTGGAGAGGGGACACGAGCAGGCGGACCGACTGCTGAGGAGCCCAGCACCAAGCCCCGCCCACAGCGGCTCCCCCCGGGAACACGGCGGGTCCGAGTAGCGATGCCACAGTGTTACCATGGAGATACGATGCTGATACCGTGGCGATGGGGGGGAGAGGGGGACAAGCTGTGGACTTCGTCATAATCGTCTTCTCCCCTCCGATTGCAATGTTCAATCTCATTAATAAAGATGAGCTGTGAATATTTATTAACCCCCCCCACATCTGGTCCTTTAGTCTGGAAACTGTCTCCCTTCACTGTAGTAAACTAGTGTAAAGTTCTACTTTTTGTCACTGGTTCCTTCAGTCACCTGGGTGTATGTATGGAAAGGAAGGGCTAAAAGAGACACCTGCAGGACCCCCTGACCTGGAATCAGGAGGTCAGAAGAGGGTAAACTGCACAGTGCTTTACTGCTCTGAAAACGGCCCTTTAAGAGAAACGGCCCCTGTGTCCTCTGGTGACCCCACTGCGATTCCCCCGGTGAAGAAATCCCCTGTGTCTCATCTGTGGACTTGTGTCTCATAGAGAGAGTGCAGTTCGGTGGGGGGAGGGGGGATCGGCACTTTCACACGCGTCTGGGGAGTACAGGAGGGCGTGGGATCGGATTGTTTTTACACCGTTTAGAAAACAGATGCCCATCCACCCTCCCCCCCCCCACTGGATGACTGTCCCCCCCAGATCTCCTGGAAGACACAGGAAGTGATGTCAGCAGTCCTGCTCCTGCATGGCCCATGTGCTCGTTTGTGGACATGAATGGGTCCCATCACACCACTTCATGAAGCCAGAGGGACGGAATCAGTTGCGCCGAATGTGGAAGTTGTGCCTCCTGAGCGCCGATGGCACGACACATTTGCACCCAAGTGTTCATCTGACTCCTTTACTCACAGTGATTTACTGTGTCTCATACACTGCACTAAAGTACAGTACAGTATAAGACCTACAGTCATTCACACATCTGCACAGCAGAGTAGTGCAACACACACACAGAGAACTGTGGGGGAAATCGGGGCACCTGCAGGAAGCCCTCACTTTGCTAAGTGTGTAAAAGACGTACTGATGTGCATTACTGGTACCAAGTACTAATAATTCTAATGATAACAATAATAGTAGTGGTAATAGTAGTAATGAAGTCATACTGTATTATACAGTAATTAACGAAGGGAAATTGCAGCGTCATGCTGTGAACTAATGTAATTAATATCATTTTAATATTTAAAATGGGTTCACCCATAGTGTGTGAGTGACAAAGAGAGTGTGTGTGTTCCACTGATATATGGATGAGAGACCCAGTGTAAGTAGTGTATCTAGCAGTATAAGTTACCACGGTGAATAAGGTGTGTGGGCTGGTAGTAACATTAAACAGAGTTCACTGGAAGTTGTTTTCAAGAAAAGTGTCTGATAAATAAATAAATGTTAATATATTATTAATACGATTAATGTTGAACTGACCGTCCATTGTAATGAGCTCTGGTGACAGTTTATTGTAAATGGGTGTCAGGATTGGACCTGGAACACACGAAAACAAGCAGGTTAGTATTAGGGTTAGGGTTGGCATAAGAACCATTAATTTCAGCCCCTGGCTATGAGTTTTGGCCTACCCCTCTTTCAGTCTCACACACACACACATACACACACGAGTGGGCGTTTCCTGCCACTTTCGTCTGCTTGCTAAACAGCTCCTTTCCTTGCAGTCAGTGTGAAACTGATTCTGTTTCCTTGAACAGACACACTTTCACTGTGTGTATCACCATTGTCCCCGGCAACCTCCACGAAGCGACCCATGAATCATCCAGATGCTCTTATTGGCGGGGGGGGGGAGGCGGAGAAGGGCACCTGTCCAGCCGCTGGTGATTTTCCACCCGAGGGGGGGGGTTGCGCGACTCACCGCCGAGGGCCATAAAAGAGAGGTGGCGCCACCGAGCAACTCTCATCCCCGGGAGCAGCGAGCGGACGAGTGACGGTTCGAGATGTTCAGGACGGAGGAAGTCGGCGGGTGTAAGTAGGTTCAGCGTCCGACTTCGCCGACCGCCTGCGGTTGGCTGTTGGTAACACCTGCCTGTGACATCATCAGTTGCAGCTCGGCGACTCGCACCCGGTTCCCCGTACGATACGCGCTCTGTTTCGCTTGGGGTCGTTGTGACACAGTTCAAAGCTCAGCGGTCAATGGCAGGAGTGGAGACCATTCATTCATTCATTCATTCAAGCTCTGATTTCGCTCTCATTCAGTGGTGTGTGACGCACACCCCCCCGCACTGCTCCCCCACCCAGGATTAATGCTAAGTGTGATAGAGGTTGTGCCATGAGGGACCCCTGTCTGTTAGCATTAGCCCTGTGCTGTGGGACTCTTGTAGAGGGGGATGTGGGCTAATGGTGGACCAACAGTGGGCGTGCACACACACGCACACACACGCACACACACGCACACACACACATCAATGAGCCCTCAGAGACACACAGCAGAGCGTCACACTCCCGATGTGTCTCAGTTCACCGCTTTCCTTCACTCTCCTGCACACGAGAAAAGCGGCAGAGGAACACACACAAAACACAAGTGTGTGTGAGGCCCCCCCTGCACACCTGTAATCCCCCCCAGCGAGGAGCCCTCCTTGGCCAGTAGGAGGCGCCGTTCACTGTGTTACCAACGGAAGCGAATTACACTGATTTACGTGTTTCTGCAGCTGTCTGATGTGTTTTTACTGTGTCAGTTCGGAGTAAGTATCAGGGTAAGTACCAGTTCCCGTGTCAGTTCAGAGTAAGTACCTTGATGTCGAAGGGACTAGAGCAGGAGGTGGGATTCAAACCCAGGACCTTCCGCTTTCCCCGTCCTTACAGCTATGCAAGTGGTGTGATGTGAATAGTGAAACACTCTGCATGAACAAATGTTCGTCAGGTTCTCATTCAACCACAACAATGTACTTCTGCGCACACACACACACGCACACACACACAGAGCAGCTGAAGGGAAGCTCAGGTGTCTGGCTGTTACTGGGTGTGGAAGCGCCCAGTCCGACAGCGAATGCTACAGCGCTAACCCTCTCCATCCGTCCCAGTGTGTGTGTGTGTGTGTGTGCGCGATGCACGAGATCGCATTCCTGTGGCTGTCCTGTGAACACACACTCCACTCCACAGCAGGTGAAGGGCTCCATGTGACACAGCTGACGGTCACTGCAAGGACCCCATCAGGCAACAGCTGTCATCCCTGTGCCTGCAAGTCACGCCCCTTTCCCACAATGCACCTCAGCACCAGGGAACGGCCGCAGTTGTTTTCCCCGCGAGGCGCCGAGCGGACCGGACCCCCGAGTGACCGCTGTGGGCCTGTTGTCAGTATTATCGGTGGTGTTACACATGTGCCATCATTGTGAGCCCCTTCTCACACACACATTGCTGCAGTAGTCAGCTGGTTCATTGGTGATAGTAAAAGCGGCTCAGTGTGCGTCTGGTGTTGGGCTGCATTATTACACAGTAATAGAGCGTTATTAGTGGAGAGTTTAATTAATAGAGTTATTAATAGAGAATTATTAATGGCGCTCCGTCCAGCAGACTGTGGAGCTGGAGACACCAGGAGGGACAGAGATGTTCTTCTGGACGTTGAAACGGAGAGGAAACAGGAGACAGGAGAGCAGTGGGATGATGGCAGCAGAGCGGGACCAGGAGCGGGACCAGGAGCGGAGCAGCGCCGCGGTCATCCTTCCTCGGTGCGCTGACCGCACAGCGGGGGGCGGAGCTCCCCCCCCCCCCAGTGGAAGTGTCCTGAGTGTGCGGAGCGCACAGCAACAGAGAGCGGAAGGCGCTCCAAAGCACACCGTGCAGCTCTGCTGCAGCTGGAGGACTTCGGATCTCCGCCTCCAGGTGGACCTCAGCTCTGCACCCGACCACAGTGTCTCCGGGACCCACGGTTCAGAGGCGCTCCACCACCATGGAGAAGGTCGAACTGCTCATCTGCTCCGCTTTCTTCCTGCTCATGCAGTGTAAGTGTCTTCGCTCTCCTCGCTCACTGGCAGCACGATGCACAGAGTGTTTACAGAAAGTGGTGTGTGTGTCTGTGTGTGTCTGTGTATAGTTACTGTGTGCAGTTACTCTGTCTGTCTGTGTGTGTGTGTGTGTGTGTGTGTGTGTGTGTGTGTGTTTACACTCCTCTTCATATCTCCGTCTCCCACGAGTTCTCTATGATCTGGACTCAGGCACACACTTGTCCAGGGTTCAAAAAAGTACATCTCAGCAATGCAATGCACCACAGTGTACCACAAAGTACCACAAATTACCAGCAGCAGGCAAAAGTCCCTCGTTCCTTGTGCCCCACTTACCCCGCTTTGCGGTTCTCGGTCTCGTCGCGGCACAGAGGACCGACTTATGAGCCCTTTTCTCTTTTTTCTTCATGTGCCGCTCATGGTTTTGTGAAGGTTCCTGTTGCACTGACTCACACACACACACACACACACACACACACACACACACACACACACACACACACGTGTTACCGCCTTCATTCAACTCTCTTCCACAGTGTTTACAGCTCCTGTGGACCATCAGCGGCAGCATGAGAAACGTTGCTGTTTGTGGAGAGAAATGACTCGTGTTTTCAGTTCCGCTGTAGCTGGAAGACGATAAGATGTGAAATGAAGGTATTACTCTGTTTTTACCGTATTACCGTAAGGTCACAGAATCGCATGGAGCTCCATCTTTTACTGACCGTACCACAGGGTAAAAGTCCCTCTGCTGTTAGGAACCAAATGAGGTCCAAACATGTTTCTGTATGTTGAGGAGCGCGTCTGATTTGTGGTACTTTGCGGTACTTTGTGGTACATGTCTTTGGTGAAATGCGGGGCGGTCCTGATGAACGCGGTACATGATCAGTGACGGGTTTCGGGACTCCGGTGGGTCCGGTGAAGTCTTCGTGTTCACAGAAAGGGGTGGAGGGTGGGGGGCTCCAGCTGTTGTTACTCCTTACATGGGTGTGTAGAAGGTCAGGTTTAGTGTTACAGCCATACAGGAGGGCATTGTTCTGCTGTCTGCTCTCTGTCTCTGTCTTTCTCTCTCTCTCACACACACACACACACACACTCACCCAGTTCCAGACTTTTCCAGCACTTTCTTGGGGCCCATGAGCAGAGAGAGAACTGTGATACCCAGTGCTGCAGGAGGTCGCGACCCACGATGGCGTTCTGCTCTCACCACCCGCTCGTCAGCCCCGAACCCTTGTTGCATTGCTGCTACAATAACAGAGATGCAGAAAAGTCCCTTTTTCGTCCACTTTCCATTCTAAACAAAAAATGTGTAAACAGAACGCAGTCGCTGCTGATGACACACACACACACACACACACACACACACACGCTGGGACCGAGAGCCATATGGTCAGCCCATGGTTCTGTAGCACTCAGTTACCACCTATCATGTCGACCGCAAAATACTACCGTGACGAGGCTGACGTTACGGGACGAGTGTGTGTGTGTGTGTGTGTGTGTCCGGTGTCTTGAGGGGCGTCTGCGCGTGCTTGTGTGCGTGTGAGACCTGGGGCAAAAGCAACGAGAATAACGAACTTCGGTAATGAAAAAGGACGCAGACTGCCTTACTGCAGAGGGACACACGGTGGACAGAACAGCAGTCCATCAGAAGGCAGACACACACACTCACTCGCTCGCTCACACACACCAAAGCCAATCCAGAGTGACCGGGCTGAAGGCCCTTGTGTTCACACAACAGACCCCTTTGGGAGGAAACCCATGAGAACGTGGCGAGAACAGGCGAACTACCCGCTGCACCGCTGTGCCACACAAGAACAGCCCAGTAAAGAGGGAAAACAAGAGTAGGATTCTGTGAGTCATGGTGGGCGGGGTGAAGAAAGAGTGCGCGCACACACACACGCGCTGTGTGTAACCGATTCTGAACACGAGGCTCTGCGGACAATGAAAGTTTTATGGCTCAAGGACACAGAATTTATTTTTTTATTTAAATCAACACTAAATCACTGTTTGTTCACCTCATGACCATGTAAACCTGTGTGGAGTTTGCATGTTCTCAACGTGTTTGCGTGGGTTTCCTCCGGGTGCTCTGGTCCAAAGGCATCCTGTTCAGGTCCTCCAAGGTGTGCGAGTGACATAGAGAGAGTGTGTGTGTGTTCCACTGATGTATGGATGAGTGACCCATTGTCAGTAGTGTATCTAGCAGTATCTAAGTTACCACGGTGAATAAGGTGTGCGGGCTCATAACGCTACATAGAGTTCATTGGAAATCGCTTTCGAGAAAAGTGTCAGATAAATAAATAAATGTAAATGACCACATTTACAGATCTTGTGTGTGTGTGTGTGAGAGACTCTGAGGGGCGATACACACGGAGCAAGACCACACACAATGTCACACTGCACACACCATAAACACAACCTATACTCCCTACACACTCCTTACACAGTCCCACCCCCCCACCGTGTGAGCTGTTTTAGACGTGTTCCCTGGCCTTTGCTCTGCTGTTTCACACACTGAACACTGGGGGGGGCTCCTTGCTGCTAACCCCCCTGGAGATCAGATCACTTTGTGTCCAGAAGCATCACGTGCAATATGTTGCGAATGGGTGTGTGCAGGCATGCAGACCGACAGCTGTTTACACCTGTCAGGGGCAGTGGGAGCAGGGCTGGGGGCTGGGGGGGGTACACACCTGTCTCATGAGACTGAAATGTGGAGTCGTCACTGTGCAGATGGTGCTCGTAGCTGCTGCCGGAGGGGGTGGGGGGAGCGTCAGCTGCGCCGGGGGTGACAGCGTGCGTGTGGGGCCATTCTGAAAGTAGAGTACATGAGCCGCTCCGTCTCTTACAAGCCACCAGCGGACAGAGGAACAGTGGACGATATCCAGGTGTCTCCTGCCTAACTCATGTCCGTCATCCACAGCCACGCCCACAGCCCCGGTCACCGTGACAACGAAGCAGCCCCTCGTGGAGGTCCACGAGAACGAAAGTGAGTAAGCTAGACCCGGGTGAACACACCATGTGTCCTGGACCGTGCTTCCCCGCCCTTCTCCTCGCTGCTGTTCCGTGTGTCCCGTGCGCGCAGGTGCAGTGCTGTCCTGCGAGTTCCAGACGCAGGCCGACCCCACCCCGCGCATCGAGTGGAAGAAGAGGACCGAAACCAGCGTCCACTTCATCTACTTCCGGAAGGAATTCCTCGGTGAGGCGCCCACACACGGGGAGAGGTGTCGGTGTCGAGGAGGGCGCCCCCTACTGCTCGTTGCGCTCTCACAGTAAAGTCCTTCCCACGCTGCGTTTACTGCGTTTCCACCTCACTTAGAGCGAGAATCACCGGCAAAGGCGCGACGGTGAAGTGGACAAAGTGCACGGGACAGTTAGGGTCAGGACAGCAGCAGCCGTGTCTCCGGGGCACCGAGTGTCCGCAGTACAGACAATCTGCGGTTTATTTCCTTTGCTTTGCTCTGCTCTCGTCTGTTTTCTGAAACTGTGACTGAATGCGACCTGTTTACCCACTGAGTCGACAGGGGGCACTAAAGAGCTTCCAAACACAGTGGCACTGTGGGACCACCTCACTTCAACTCCCTTCCACAGTGTTTACAGCGCTGTACCTATTTATAGAGCGAGGGGCTCAATAATGGACACCAGGGAGCACTTTGTGGAGACAGTATGTTTGTATTTGAAATTAGTTTGAATGTTAACATATATCAAGTTCTCAATAAAAAGTCTGACCGAGTATTTTAACCCTTCCACCGACTGTGACTCCAGAGTTACAAACAAATCGAGTTGCGAACAAAGTGAGTTATGAACAGACTCAATGTCCCGGTGCCATCAATGACTCTTTGTGCGATGACCCCACACCATCCTTGCCCTCCCAAAGAGGACTTGGTGGGCCGGGCGACCATCGAGGGGGCCACGATCACCATCCAGAAGGTGACCCAGATGGACGCAGCCGTGTACCACTGTGAGGTCAGCGCTTCTCAGGACACGGTCAGCTTGGGAGAGACCAACGTCACGCTCAGAGTGCTCGGTAGGGTCCCCCGTGCATCCGTCCACGTGTCTTTGTTCTCGATGCCAGGGTGAGGGTGTGCTATGTCCCCCCGCCCCCAGTGCCTCCCAACACCCCCAGCTGTGAGGTTCCCAGCAGCGCCCTCACGGGGACAAGGGTGACACTGCGCTGCTGGGACAGACAGAGTGTCCCCCCGGCCACCTACTCCTGGTTCAAGGACAACAAGCTGTTGAGTGTCAACCGGGCGTCCAACACCACATACGCCCTGGACCCCAGGGCAGGCACGCTGGTGAGAAACACACCACACACACACACACACACACACACACACACACACACACACACACACACCGAAAGTGATTTGAACATTAACCTTCGAGGACCATGAACAAATCAGTGATATTTATTAAGGTGTCGCCTCCTCATTCTACTGTTTCCACCTGTGAGCTCATACACTCTGGATAGATACACACTTTTACCATACCTTACAAAAGTAACGCAATCTCAGGAGCCCTTCGTACAGTAACATCTAAAGTTTCTCATGGTGAGCCACTTCCAACACTTGACGGATATTTCATACGCAGTCGTGTCCCTGTGTGTCGAGCAGGAGTTCAACCCCATCTCTCGGGCCGACAGCGGTCGCTACCACTGCGAGGCGTCCAACGGGGTCGGGGTGCCCAAGAGCTGCAAGGGGAACCACATCCACATCGGTGAGCGAGAGCGTGCGCGTCTCTGAGAGTGTGTGACTGCGTGTGTGTGAGTGTATCAGCGATGCTTGAAGGGCTGCTGATCACATCTGTCTGTCTCTCTGTTGGTCCTGCAGACGACGTGGACGTGTCGGCGGTTGTGGTCGGGGTTGTGCTCGTCACCCTGCTCCTGGCGCTGTGCTCTCTCGTGGGATGCTACACCTACCGGCAGGGCTACTTGAGCCGTGAGTGCCGCCCCCCGTGGGCTGTGGGCCGTCGACGCTCCGGCAAATGGATGCAGCCGGACGCGAGCAGCACTAGACTCACACCTGTCCATGTCTCTCCCCGTCTGTCTCCCTGTGTGTCTCTGTCCGCAGAAGGCCGCAGAGGACGGTAAGACTCAGTCCTGTCCCCTCCAGCCCCACTGACTGACCCCTCCGTTTTGGAACTAAAGCATTGACGGTCCCTCACGAACGCACTCGGGGCTCAGCTTACAAACACTCATTAGTGCCAGTGTGTTCCTAACTCGTTTGGTTTGTAACTCTGAAGTCACTTTTTCGAGAAGGCGGTCAGTCACTGACACAGATGGCCCTAAGGACGGCTCCGTGATTTTCCACCACCTTCCAACTCATTGAAAATCATGAGAACAAAAGTCCTGCTCAGCGGCGACTGCTCACCGATTCACCGCATGCAACACATCTTTTCCGCTCAGATAGAAGGAAATCAACATCATCATTGTAATTATACGCCAAAAAAAAAAAAAAAAAAACTAGGAAGGTGATCAGGAATCAGTGATATTCTGATCAAGTTTTATGCAGCTACTTGTGTGATGAACATCTGTGCATCTGGTGAAGGAAACTAATTGTACTTAATAATCACACATCTGTATCTAAGTGTTTCTTTCTCCTAATGAACACACTATTTTCTACGAGATGTTCATCGCTTTGGAGAAAAGCGTTGGATAAATGAATACGTGTAAATGTAAACATTGTACAGGTCATTTGCACTTCTCTGCAGTCAGAAATAATATAAACAGTGAAGAAAGTATTAGAAGTAAATTTTGGATCTTGGAAAATCAGTAAGTAAGCTCTGCAATATGAGGTTGTGCGCAGCCAGTTTGTGATACCCAAAGCTGTGTGTGTTTGTGTGTGTGTGGGGGGGGGGCACTTCCAGGGAGCTTGGTAAGAGTACAGGTGGAGCACATCCTTCGATGAGACACGGCAGGATTTGCACGTGCAACCCTCATGTGTGACACGAGTTCACCGGAAGTAGCACCTGAGACACCACACATACTCAGACGTGACCCTCTGTCCCCTGCTTGAGCGTTAGAGCATGAGATTAACTGTGTGTGTGACACTGACCTCTGACCTCTACGTGCCCCCTACCCCCACAACCCAGGTCCTTCTGGATCTCTCAGTGTCACGGCGTGACCCAAATCAGCAGCCAGAACCTCCACGGGGCCGATGATACGTGAGTGAGACCACTGTGGGCCAGTAAACATGCGTGTCCAGAGAAGGCTGAGGTGTGAGAGGATGGTGATGGGGGGGGGGGGGGGGGGGGGGGGGGGGGGGGGTTGGGTGCTGGAAGGGTTCATCTCCCTGGATGTCAAACAGAAACACCAACAATAAAGGTAACTGCAGGTTGTAGAGCAAGTGATCAACCAGCTGTCTGGAGGCCAGTGAGACAGAGCGAAGGACTCTGATCAAACATCGTTTTTATCACCATGTCGGCTGCGGCATCTATTTTTATGAACAGAAATTAAACATTTAAATTGAATGTCGGTGACATTTATTTTCTTTGCTCTGCTTCCTAAATATGTGTTTGTTTTTCAGCAACACGAGCTACGTGAGTTCTGCCACAGATGTAAGTGCTCCTCCTGCCGTGGCGTGTGTGTGTGTGTATAACAGAGAGAGAGAGAGAGAGAGCCATTCCACAACCCACCTAAACATTTTATCAGCCCATTATACTATTAAAGGTAACATGTATTTTTGTTTCACACCAATAGAGCTTCGTGATCCATTCAGGTCCTGAGAAACTACAAACAGGAAATGGACAGGAGAGACAGGAAGTAGACTGATCCCCTTCCCCTTGTGTATGCTCCTGTCCACAGGCTCAGGATTTCAAACACAGCCAGTCCTTTGTGCTGTAAGGATCCCCCCCCTACCCTGCAAGAGGCAACAGAGCTGATACACCAGACTGCTGTACTTCAGCTCCCTCTAGTGGCCGGGGGGGGGGGGAGAGCGTGAGGGTCTGCGGCATGGCAGCATCCTGCTCCGCTTGTGTGCGCGCGCGCATGCAAGGAGAGAAAGAGACCTGTGTCTCTACTATCCTGAACAACATTTCACGTGAAAGGAGAACAACTGCATTTTCCCCATCTAGGTTTCGGAAAAACGGTCTTGTTTTAGACCTGTAAGGACAGTCGTGGGGAGTGTCATCGTCGCACTGAGATACCATGCGTCACCAGTGTTAAAGTATTGTTATTAAAACGCACTTGCCGTGGAACTGAAAGGCCAGGAGTGATCTGTGTGTGAGAGAGCAAAAAGGAGCACAGGGACAAATGGGGATCAGGTGCGAGGAGGGAGCCAAGAATGTGTGTGTGACGGGCACACCTGGGTGCGTAACACTCACGGAGCTGCAGGCCACGTAACCCGAAAGAGTTTATTAAATAAGGAGCGGGACACACAGGAACACACACAGCAGAGACTCCTCACTTGGCCACCACTTCCTCCAGCTTAGGCTCTGCAAAGGAGACAGACAGACGCACACAGAGAGAGAGAGAGAGAGAGAGATACACATGAGCTCCAGGCAGGGAGACAAGTCGAACCCGGTTCCACACTCAAAGAATGGCAGGCTGCTCACCTGGGAACTTAAATTCCGGGAACGTGGTGAGGTCTCCGCCCCCATAGAGGCGCTGCAGTTTGCCGATCTCCTCAGAGAGGTTCTTCTCGTAGGCGGGACCCGTATCGACGACGCCCCCCGCGGCTCTGCAGGGGGGACACGCGGCACAGTATTGCGGTGAGGCAGCAGGTGGCGTCGGACTCACGGGGGTGCGGCACGCACAAGAGACGGGGGCCGCGCTGCACGCGGGCGGGCGGACGGACGGACGACCCACTTGCTCTTGCTGTCGTAGTCGCGGATCTTGTCGAGGAAGAGCTTCTGCACGGGGTCCAGTTCCTTGGCGCGGCTCAAGAGCGCCGCCGACAGGCCGACGTTCCTCCGCAGGACGGGCGACACGGAGCGTCGCAGCAGCCGGGTCACGTGGGGCAGCGGCATCCTCCTGCTGCAGAGAGAGAGAGAGCGCGCAGTCACACACACACACACACACACACACACACAGTGTGCAGTTTGTTTGCTCCGACTCGAACGAACGGTTTCCTTCAATCCTTCCTCCTTGTGTCCAACTGCGACCGACCAGCAGCTCGATGTGTGAATACTCAGTCAGTGTCCCTGCAGCGCAGCGGGAAATACTGTGTTATTATTTATTTAATTTATGTTACATATGTGCTCAGAGCTCCCGATACAAACACACACACACACACACACAGTCTCAGTGGTGCCCAAAACTGCCGACACACGAAGAAAGAAGTGATTTCAGAGTCGGTTGAGCGATGCATCGCACGCATGCTCATGCTGTTGCGCACTCGAGTCGAGTCGTGCACATAGTACGTACAAGTTTACCCTACTCGACTGTGCCTCTGCCGCGTATTTTACACCCGAAATTAGTTGGTTTCGCCGCGACTTTCGAGCCGAACGAACGAAGCCGAAGCGAAGGCGAAGGTCACTCACTCTGTCACACAGTCTCTGCCTCGTGACCGCGACTGGACTGACTAGTCTGCCAGTAACTGAAGCAGTCAGTGGAGCGGAACCGGACACCCGACTGACCCGCCGAAGCCCCGAAAAGATGCCACGGCACTAAACGAAAATGTACGAACAACTGGAACAAGGAAAAAGTCACCTTCTTCTTCACACTCCTCCGTACAGTCGCCGGGACCTATGGCTGACAGAAATGCAGTGAACCCTGGGTAAAAAGCACCTACAGCCTCACTTTCGGATAGTGCTACCGGGACTTGTAGTTTTTCTGGCAGCGATACCGCCCATTTCCGGGTGGTGCTGTCGGGATTTGTAGTACTGTACTGTGTTTGATACAGCGACAGCAAGGCTCCGACATTTCATTTGCCCTAATCTTTTTTTATAGTTATTAAACACACACACACAGACACACACACACACACACACACACACACACATTTTCAGAACCGCTTGTCCCATACGGGGTCACGGGGAACCGGAGCCAACCCGGTAACACAGGGCGTAAGGCCGGAGGGGGAGGGGACACACCCAGGACGGGACGCCAGTCCGTCGCAAGGCACCCCAAGCGGGACTCGAACCGCAGACCCACTGGAGAGCAGGACTGCGGTCCAACCCACTGCGCCACCGCACCCCCCGTAGTTATTAAACAATTCAAAAATATTAATCCAGAACAATCGAACATACCCAGGGGGAATTAAACAAAAAGAAATAAGTAAATAAATAAACCTAACTAAACTATTAAGATAAGATAAGATAAGATAAGATAAGAGGAGGGTCCCGAAGGAAATCCTTGTGCCAGAGATTGCTCAGCCATATTACAATATGTACAGTCTATGGCCTCTTATTATTACACTCCTCAGTGTTATGTACTGCTTAATGTCTTTAAAGAAAACGGAACATATAGGTTTTCATTAGCAAATTTGGACCTGTGTTTCTGATATTTGACTAAAATGATTAATAACGATGAACCAGCAGCAAGCGGTAGGAAACAAACTAGGTTTGCTTGAGACTTTCATGTCTGCAGCTATGTCTCCTTCTCTCAATGCAATGCATAAATTGTACTTTTGCTGAGATGTACGTCCCTTTGGACAAAAGCGTCTGCTAAATGAATAAATGTAAATGTAATAAATTAATATATATGCCTGTTTCTCTGTACTTGTATCAAAATGTAAGAATCCAGAGACATCTCTCCGTGTGTGTTAACCACGTAGACAGAAAAACAGCAGGCTGTTGTTCTATGAAATATTCTAGCAGAAGGAAGGGCAAACGGGCTGAAAATCAGAAAACGTCAAAGTGCCTGTGAAGCAGAGTGCAAGGCGGCACTATGGACACGTATCTCAGTGGCACAGTAAGTAGCGGTGTTGTCTCACAACGCCTAGGTGGTGCAAGAGGACATGGGTTTAATCTCTACTCAGTCTGCGTGGAGTTTGCATGGGTTTTCTCTAGGGGCTCTGGTTTCCTCCCACAGTCCAAAGACATGCTGTTCAGGTTCACTCATAGTGTATGAGTGACAGAGAGAATGTGTTCCACTGATGTATGGATGAGTGACCCTTTGTAAGTACTGTATCTAGCAGTATAAGTTACTGTGGTGAATAAGGTGTGTGGGCTGGTAACACTACATGAGTTCATTGGAAGTCACTTTGGAGAAAAGTGTCTGATAAATAAGTAAATGTACATCACACAGACATTTTGAGACAAATCACCTCTGTGGGACATAGAACAACGACCAAAGGCTTGTTTTATTCTTGAAACTTTATTTATGTACAGTGTATAAAGCTCTCCCAGTCAAAGCACATGGTTTGTAAAGTAGCACAGAGAAATCAGTTGAAATAAGTGCGCCCCCTACTGGCCCTTTGTGCCTGGTGCAGGAGCTCCATCTCCGAGGACCTCGCCTCGCTCCCGGACCACCGCGCCTGCCACAGACGCACCGTGCCCCACGTCTGACCTCGCCCCCCCTAGAGGCTAACACCTTGGGTCAAAAATGATGGACTGCTCACCCAAAAGCCATGTGAAGAGGATGGTTCTCATGGCCTTTTGATCCTCATTCCACTTCTCGTCAATCACAACCATCCCTCTGGCTCCTCCTACTACACTAGGCCACACCCACAAAACTCAACTGCACCGCCCACCCAATGAACACACAGGTGGGGAGGACCTGTAAGAGCAAGTACAAATATGGGGCTTCCAGAACCTTCTCTCCCGCTTTCCTGAACAGCACGCGGTGTACAACATGTACATTGGTGACACACAGATGTTCGCAGTATAGCGTGTGATAGGTGGGGCTGCAGGCGGAAAGACAAACAGGTGGGGGGTGTTTCCTGTCTCTGTACTGTTTTAAATGTGCCAATTTAAAACAATATTGGAAGTTCAGGTGGGTGTTTTATAAATTTTTACACCCCTCCCTGAAAGGAGGGAAAGACAAATAATGGGGGGTCATTTGTTTTCTCGCCGTGACGGAGGGAAGGACAGTAGAGAGACCAGAGGGGCACACTGGGTCGCAACCCCACCCTGCTCCAGCCTGCCCCGTGCTGGCCTGTAGAAATGCCCAGGGACACCCAACTGAGAGCGTGTGATGTTACACGTGACGTTATACACCGAGGACCCCCACCACACGCTGCAGTCCCACCCCCCACCACTAGGGGCAGCAGAGACACACCCTGGTTTTCAGACTGAAACAATGCTGTAAATCCATAAGAACAAACCAAACGACCCAGTTTCTGCATAAATAACAGGCAGACGGTGCTGCTCAATTACAGTGGACAGGAGGAAGACGGATGGAGCACTCCGGTCCAGGCCACCAAATATCTTTTTAAATTCAGTCATCTCATGCATTAAACAGGAACAGCTAATATCTGCTAATAATACATGATACAGAAATAAAAACACTCACTTTAGTTAATGTCCTTAGTTTCTTTTTCTCCTTTCTGTTTTTATAAATTCTTCACTTTTTGAAAAACAAACCCCAAACAGTAGAATAACCAGGTGGACAGACAGAATGCAGCTTTAATACACACAGGTCGGGAGAAAGGGAGGGGTGAAAGAGAAGGGTGTGTGTGTATGTGTGTGTGTGTGTGTGTGTGTGTGTGTGTGTGTGTGTGTCTCTCTCTCACACACACACACGTGTGCGCAGGTGGAATTTACCAGCACAGAGCCTCAGTGGAGGACTTCTGCTAACTCTGCCTCTTTCTGACCATTTTGGGATGGGCCAATCAGAGCAACCAATGTGTGCAACTGACAGCTGAGTTAGCCAATCAATGAGAAGGTTAGATGAGAAGGCATGCCTGTTGCTTTCACTGGCCACTTAGGGCAGGGGTTGTGCATCTCCATGGCAACAAGCAGAACCGATTGACTGGGACTCTGTGTTAGCCCCGGCCATAATGTCAGGTACATAAATCTCAGTCATGGGGCCCGGGGGTGGGGCAAGGGGGGGCGGAGTCATGTGACTGACACTGACAAGGGGTTGGGGGGTATCTTCAGTTATGCATTTGCTCAAAGAACTTGTAGGTGGGGTTTTCATAGCCATTCTGCTGCATCCTCGTCAGGTGGCGCTCTTCTGGGGTCACGGCTGCATCCACCTGGAGAGAGAGATACATCAGAGAAGCCCCACATACACATGCATGTGCACGCGCGTACGCACACATTCGCACACATGCTCTGCTTTGATGATGGGTGAGCTCTGGCCCCGCCCCTTTACCACCCTGCGCGGCTGCTGCGTCCTGATGCTCACCTCGACGATGCCATGATGGATGAACGTGTACTGCTTCTTCCTCAGCATCACCAAAGTGGTAATGATGATGGTTGCTATGACGACCCCTCCCACCATCAGCCCGATGACGGCTCCCTTATTGGAGCCCATGTCCTCGGCAAAGAACACCTGGAGGAAGTGACACCTGTCAGCGAGCTGAACTACCAATTGTCGAGGACACAGCAGTGCTCTGAGTTTATATTCAGTCTGCGTGTGTGTGTGTGTTTACACACCAGTTTTTGATGGTGCACTTCAAACGCGGCACTTTGCCGCTCCTCCGTCTCAAGACGCACTTCCGGAATGATGTCTGCTTTCAGTCCAGATCCTGGAAAGAAGAGAAAGGGAGCAAACAGAAGGGTTGGAGATACAGACACACACACACACACACACACACACACACACCTGGCTGTGTGGGAAGGAGCAGGTCACACATCCAGCATCTCCACTGGGGAGCAAAGAGCAGGTAAGTAACCCACTTTCTATCCAACATCGTCTCCGCTTACGAATACTCATTACGAATTTACATTTACATTTACATTCATTCATTTAGCAGACGCTTTTGTCCAAAGCGACGTACATCTCAGCAAAAAATACAATTTATGTATTACAACTAAGAGAATGAGACATAGCTGCAGACATGAAAGTCTCAAGCAAACCTAGTTTGTTCCCTACCACTTGTTGCACCGAGGTTCATTGATATCAAGTAGGTGCATAAGACAAATAGACAAATCCTGATACCCACATTAATTTCTTTCTTTTTTAATGAAATATTAGAAGATACACAAATAAGCAAGTACAATGCCAGAGTAGTGGCTGAATAAAGGTTGTATCTGGGGATGCTTCTGGAGTTACGATGCATGAACAGTTACACCGTAAATGAGCTGGAGAGATCTTGGGCAAAGTGGATCTGGAAAAGGTGGGTTTTCAGACCCTTCTTGAAAACAGACAGAGTTTCCGCAGTTCTGAGTGACAGGGGAAGGTCATTCTACCACAGCAGACCCAGAACCGAGAACCTCCATGCTTTATTTTTCTTTCACGGGACCACCAAGCGAGCAGAAGTAGATGAGCGAAGGGGCCTGGCTGGGGTGTACCGGTTGATTAAGCCTTGTAAATAGCTGGGAGGAGTTCTATTGATGCATTTGTACACAGTAACCAGGGTTTTGAATTTGATTCGGTCAGCTACAGGAAGCCAGTGCAGGGCGATGAGTAGAGGAGATACATGGGAGCGCTTTGGCAAATCAAACACAACTCGTGCAGCAGCATTCTGGAGAAGCTGCAGAGGTTTGATGGCATTAGCAGGAAGGCCACACAGGAGAGAGTTGCAGTAGTCCAGATGGGAAGTCACCATGGCCTGGACAAGTAGTTGGGCGGAGTCAGTAGTGAGGTAGGGACGGATCCTACAAATGTTATGCACTGACTCCAATAGTGATGAAGTGCTTTGAAAGAATCGTCATGAGGTATATCCAGACCATCGCTCTGGACACTCTGGACCCTCTCCAGTTTGAAGACGGAACAGATCCACAAAGGACGCCATCAGCACAACAACACACTGCCCTCACCCACCTGGAAAACAAGGTTCGAATGCTGTTTATTGACTACAGCTCAGCATTCAACACAGTGGTACCTTCGAAGCTCATCAACAAGCTTCACAATCTCGGTGTGCCACCCACCCTCTGCAACTGGGTTCTGGACTTTCTAACGGGCAGACCCCAGTCCGTTAGAATGGGGAACCACACATCCAGGTCAATAACCATAAACACAGGAACTCCGCAGGGCTGCGTGCTGAGCCCAGAAGGGAAGTGGCTGACCTAGTGAAGCGGTGCCATGACAACAATCTCTCCCTCAATGTCCACAAAAGAAAGGAGTTGATAATAGATCCACGGAGAAGGAGGGAGCAACACTCATCACTGCATACTGGTGAGACAGTGGTGGAGAGGGTGAGCAGCTTCAGATTCCTGGGTGTTCACATTACTGAAGATCTCACCTGGTCTCACAACACAGCACATCTGGCCAAGAAATCACGTCAGCGTCTGCATTTCTTGAGAAGGCTGAGGAAATTTGCCATGCCGAGCCGAATCCTCAGAAGCTTCTATAGGTGTGCGATCGAGAGCGTCCTCACCAGCTCTCTCACAGTGTGGTTTGGAAGCTGCACGGTACGGGATCGTAAGGCGCTACAGCGAGTGGTGAAAGCTGCTCGGACCACCTCTGGAACGTCCTTACCATCACTGGCGAGTCTGTACCAGGCCAGAACCATCAGGAAAGCCACTAACATCATCAAGGACAACAGTCATCCCCAGCACAGCCTTTTCACACCCTTACCATCAGGCAGACGCTACAGGAATGTTAGAGCCAGAACCTCAAGGCTGAAAAACTGTTTTTACCCACAGGCCATCAGGCTTGTGAACGACACCCATCGCGGCAGACACAGTTCACCCTCTGAGCCTGAGAGGTGTCAACTACCCCCCATGCCTCCTACACGCACATACACATCCACAAGGCCAATAACATCAGAGACCACAGACTACCTCCGCATACCTTGCGTACACAAATACACACCCCTTTCGACTGCGAATAGACCCAATCTACCTCTGCAGGACTTTGCACATGTACGACTTCCATGCTTATATTGCGCACTGCACGCTTTATATACGTATATAACCTCGTTTCTTGGATTTTTGCACTCATAGTAATTTTTGTAATTTGTGATTTACGCCTTGTGTTTTCCTTGTGTTTTTCTTTCCTTACGTCCTTACAATTTATGTCATAGGCGCTGAGAGGATTCACAGAGTAAGAATCTCATTGTACGGTGTAACGAACTGTTTACTGTACACGTGACAATAAACTCTTGACAAGATGTGTCTGAAGGACTAGGCTGTGGCTTCGATATGTTGAGAGAATGACAGGCTCGCATCAATTGTTACTCCCAGACTTTTAGCGAAGGAGCTAGGCAAAATGAATGAGTTGTTCAGTTTGATCGAGATATTAAAGATCGATGATATTAATTAATTATTAATATCATCCTCCTGTCCTCCAGTCGTACCTCGCAGAAACACTTCACTCCACACGGGAGGTCAGTACCACGTTTACCCCATTCTTACGCTGGTTCTCTGTGTTGGCCAAGCCGAAGCTCTCGGGGTGGATGAAGCCGACTCCGCCCTCCCTCAGGGGCAGCAGGTCCATGGGGGTGGGGCTCCGGGGCAGGTTAGGCATCGGGGCGTCGTTGCCATAGCAGAGGAGGGACGAGCGCTGCTGCGACACTTCGGCCTGTTCCCGCTGCACCAGCTTGTCTGTAAACAGATGAGTGGGTGGAGATGGGGGAGGGGACATGGTGAGATGGGGCGGGATTAGTGGATGGGGGGCCGGAGCATAACATGGGTGAGCAGGTGAGACATTGATGGCAGAATGACCGAGAAAATGTAAATACAGCAAAGACAGAGATAGGTGTGAGGGGGCGTTTAAGGAACTGAGGACGTGCAGGCGGAGCTTAAAGGACTGAGGGGGCGGGGCATGCAGAAACTCACCCACTTGGTCCCGGATCTCGTCAGCGACTCCAGAAACCTTGTACAGCAGCGCCAGCGACTGGTTCATGCGCTCCTCGATCACTCGCAGGTGGGTGAGCACCTGGGGGCCAGAGGTCAGGGGTCACACACGATTCCCCCCTCCCCCATCGAGATGACGTGCATAGGCGACCGCACCGGTACCTGAGGCCGGATCTGAGAGGCCTTCTTAGGGTCCACCATGCGCAAGTGTTCAAAGTGCTTCTGAGTGTGCTGGCGGTCCTTCTGCTCGGCGTGCAGGTACTTCCTGAGTAGGACGAACACCTGACGGGGCTACAGAGGAACAGTGCAAACACGCTGCAGTGTGTGTGAGCGTGTGTGTGCATGTGTGTGCATGCGTGTGTACGTTTGTCCATCTGTCCGTCCCTCCGTCCGCAGAGCAAAAGCCACCTGGCGCCGAACCAGCAGATGCAGACATGCAGGAACGGCACTGTGGGACCACCTCAGTTCATCGCTGGGGGCGGAGCCTACCCTGGGGGTGGGGACCTGCAGGGATGCCAGGTAGCTTTGGAGTGCCAGGCGGCGGCGGTCGCTGAGCAGGGCCTCCACACGCGCCATGTGTGTCTCCACGAGCTGCTGCCTTTCGCTGGCTGCCTCGCGCTCCAGTAGCTCCACCTTCTCCTGGAAGTGCTGCACACATGTGTGTCACCTGGCGGTCAGCGTGAGCGCGGCGCCACAACGCCCAAAACGACCACGTGAGCACAGGTGCGTTACCTCGATGACTGCCTTTTTGTCGGCGCGAGGGAGGTTCTTGGCCCGCCGCTCGGCCTCCTCCCACTCCCTCATCACCTGGCCACACAGGAGAAAGGGGGGCTCAGAGATGCCCTCCCAACAACCCCCCCACACTCCCACGTGCCTCTGGCTCCCCTCCCTCTCACCTGCGACATCTTCTCACGTTGTTTTGCCTCCAAGCTCTCCTTGGCCGTCTGGAAGTGAGCGTGCTCGTTCTCGTTGCCGGGGGTTTTCAGGTAGCGGTCCACGGCATCGGGGGGGCTCGGGACAGTGGTGGGCACTGGGGCGGGGGGCACACCAACTTCACTGAACACACAGCAGCTCCCAGAATGCCCTGTTCTTCACGCTGCCCCCTATAGCAGCCGGTAACTGATTGTCCACAAGAACTTGTACCACGTTTTGTTCGTTTTCTATCTATGTGTCTCTGCGTTACCATGGAGACAACGACCACAAGGGTAAGAAGCCTTAATGAAACAAAGACCTTCCAGTGTCTCACATGCCAGCGACGCTACAGAGCTCCTCCAAAAGACACACCCCTTCTCTAAAGTAGACACGATGGACTGAGGGAACAGGACAATGTACAGGTGCATCTTCTCTTTACCTTGTTTACCTTAGCTGTGTTTTGTGTTCTCTTTGATGAAGGAAAAGGCCTTTGCACAGACTAACAGTAGCGAAGTAGCATTGTGGTAAAACAGAGGTCATGCGGACAGCTGTAGGAGAATGGAGCGCGGCGACCGGAACGCGCTCGTCTCCGCCGACGTCCAGCACACCTCTGGACGGCAGCACGGTGCGGTCACACGGCCACCAGTTTGGCCAAAGTCACCTGAGGTCAGGACACTCAGCACAGCAAAGGCTGACCTCCCACTCCGGTCTCCTACCTCGTACCACTTCCTCCACAGATTCTGTGGTCGTGGTCGTGGTCGTTGTGGTTGTCATGGAAATGCCGCCTCCGCGGTCACCTATGTCAGCTATGCCAACGTCATCCTCGTCTTCGTCGCCATCACCGTCCAGGTCTCCGTCGGCGTCCTCCTCGCCATCGCCGTCCTTGTCCAGATCCTCCCGCTCCTCTTCCTTGTACTCCGCATCTCCCGGGACAGACTCCACCTCTTTCTGCCCTGCAGGCTCCACCTCCTGCCGCATGCTGATAGGGGGGAGGGGTGTGAGTCGGTGAGTGCGGAAGTGGCATCTCCCACCTGCACTCGTACTGCAGCAGCCTGATAGGGTCAACGGTGGGGCTCCCTGTATCATCGTCATCATTATTATTAATTATAATAATCGGACTTTATTGGCCAGCGTCACCTGAGGAACTTTACAGTGATTTACTCCCTTGTCCCCCAGTACCGGAGGCTGCCAGTGTGTCCGAACGCGCTCACTGCGTACCTGCTGTCTCCGTAGTCAGCCTCGGCGGTGCCCCACCACACGTCCGACTGCGACTCGTCCGGCCGCTCGCCGTCCCAACTGGGCTCCGCCTCCGATGGGCAGCACACAAACTCCACCCCCTGGAAACGGTCGATGCCGCACGGCAACAGCATCCCGTAGTCGTGGAGGTTCATGGAGTGGTCCCCGCAGGACTGGGAAGAGCACAGTGGTGAGCGCCTTCGAACGCACCATGCACGCGCTCTGGTATACAGTGTTGTACTGTGCTGTACAGTGGCTTTACACTGGTGTGCAGTGCTGCTCACCTCCTTGGCCACTGTATGCCAGTGCAGATGACTCTCACACTGGTCCGTGCGCTCCTGGTGCATGAACTTACACCTGTCTGGAACGAGGAGGGCGTCGCTCACAAACTCCCCGACTGAGGAACACACACACACAACACACAACACACACACACATAGAGCTTAGTATAGCACAGAGTATGGTATAGTTTTCACTCACTCACAGACATAGACACACATAGCTTTAGGGTATAGTAATTTCACTCACACACTCACACACACACACACGGCGCACCGAGACAGCGGTAGGGCACAACGATGTGCACGTGGCTCCTGCACTGTTTCCTTCCTTTCTTGCACCAGTTCTGGATGCTGATTGGCTGGTTGGCCTCCACCACGTTGGTAACCTGGAGCTCAGGATACACCTGGGGGGAGGTGGGGCAGGTCCAGGGTTCATCAGCACCGCCCACCCTCCTCTGAGTCCTCCTACACTCCTTGCAGCCTGAGATGCCCTCCAACCTCGAACCCGTGCCCTACCTCCTGGCAGTACTGCAGGATGCCCTCTTTGGTGCGGATGCAGCTCTTGGTCCCGCTGGGGTCCGACTCCCAGCTACCGCTCTGAACGTTCATGTGCATGTTGGGCTTCCCGCAGAACATGGCCACCTGAGGCTCTAGCTGCAGGCCCGGCGAGCCGTCAGTCGGCACCTGCAGTCGAGAGAGGAGGCAAACACACACGAGCTGAACACACACCCCAGCAGGGGGCCTGAGCATCTCGTCCCGCAATGCACCTGTCCACAGCACGCAGCTTTCTGCCAGCAGGAGGAATGAACAAACAGGTGGACAGTAATGCAGGCAGCAGCAGGACAGTGGACACACACACACACACACACACACACATACACACACACAGCGTGCAGACAACATACAGAGTCCAGTCTCCTTTACTATGATTTCCATTATTCCCGTAGCTCCAGTCCAGGACCACTTACACTCTTAGGTCATGAGATCATTGTTTCTGGCACCCCCAATTAAACAGGCACCCCTCCAGTTACTCCCTGCTTCCTCTTCCACGCAAAAAACTTTATGGTCCGCCATGACACAATGTTGACCGTGGGCGCTTCACTGTCTCATTTGTCATGGGGGAGGCTCCCCACCCCAACAGGTGGACACACACATAGGACACTGGGAGGAAGATCAAATGGGGGAGCCTCCAGAGCACAGCGGTGTCACCGTCATCATGAAGGACGGGCCAGAGGAATGCAGGCCGGAGATGCCGTTACCATGGAGACCAAAATGGTTAAATCCAGACTGAGAATGTGAGGAATGATCTGAGATGACTTGATGATCGCTTCTCGGCCTTTTGACCAAGATCAGGTGTAGTACCAAAGATTTTAGTGGGGGCAGAGTGGAACCGTGTTCAGGACTGTGTGTGGCATGTCCGCAGCTTTCCTGGGGCGAACCTCTGCTCCCTTGTAGGAATTCTATTTATTTTTGGGTAGCCTGCTAAGCCTAAGGTGCAGGGTCTTGGGTGGCTTGTCCACTGTCCCCGCAAGGTGATGCAGAGATTTTGTTTCTAACCATTCTATACCGGATTGTCCAGAGTAGGGTTTTCCTCGAAGACGTCGGCGGCCCCTGGGGGAGAACAAGAGACCATCATTGGTAGTGAGAACGACAGCTAGAAGGAACAGGCACTGAAGAATACCATCCGCTTTCGCTGGAGGAACCGAGATGACGTTGTCGGATTTCACAAGCGCATTCCATTCGTTCGCGAGATCGTCTTTGGACTCCTGGGACTTCCGGCGGAGGACATTGTCTGCATCCAGAGGAACGGGCCGTTGTCCTTCTTTGACGTCACGCTGGCAACCGACGAACGTTATCGGAGGGTGTTGGAGACGTGTAGGGTGAGTGCAACGCATTCCAAGCTGCTCCCCTACTCCATTGAGCCACTCTGGAGGACAGATAGAAGAGTTGTGACTGTCCGCTTCTTCGACCCCTTTGTGTCGGAGGACGTCATGGCAGCTTTCCTGGGGGATTTTGCCGACGTCTTCCCCGGACATGAGGAAGACAGGGACCTTCTGGGCATCTGGACTGGACGGAGACGCTTTTCAGTTCGCCTGTGTCCCGACCCTGCGGGGATGGACGGTTATAGGCACCCGCCTGCGTATTTCACCTCTGGTAAGGCAAGAGGCTACCTATTTTATCCTGGTCAGCCTCCCTCCTGCCACTTGTGTCTTGGTCAGGGACACACCGGGAGATCATGCAAGACAATGAAGTGGCAGCGATGTTTGGAGATCGGCCACCTGGCCAAGGACTGCGTAAGCCCCCATCGCCGTACCCAATGCGGGGGGGAAGATCATCTCTCCCGCAGCTGCCCGCAGCGAAAGCCGACCTATGCCGGGTTGGTGCGGGCAGAGGCGGTGTCGACGGGGGAGATTTTTGTTTAGAAAAACTGTTTGAACAATTGATTTTTATTTGTAGATTTTAAAGTATTTTACATTTTAAATTTCATGTTTTATTTTTTAGGTGTGTGTCGTATGAATGTTTAATGTTTATGGTTTTATTGACGGAGCAAAATCAGAACGTGAGGGTTTTGACATGGGTGCCTGGTACTTTTTTGTAGGTGTGGTACACATGTGTTTTAAGCCTTGTATTCAAACAACTTTTTGGTGAAGGGTTTTAAAGTCCCAGGTTCTTTTTGTTGTAATGGATGTCTATGTTTGTTGTTGAATTCTGATGTTTATTGCTTTTTGTATTGGTGAAATAAGATGTTTGGAGAACTGAGTAAGCTCAGACATGATAGTTGAGAAATGTTTTTATAATGGAATGTGAGGATATTATTTTGTGTTTGTGATGTGGAATATTGGAAGTTTTATTTTTTGTTCTTAAGTTATTGAACAAAGTAAAAGGAAAAAAAATTATCTGAGATGACAGAGGAGCCACAGCAGTGACCTCGTCTTGACCTGAGGCCACAGTCGAGTGAGAAAGGTCACCGCTCTCACTGACCGTCAAGAAGAGGAAAACGTCCAACATCGTTTTACCAAACTGCTGCCTGTCGCGTGCAAAACGCAGGACCCAAACGCAGGATCTTTTTATTAGAAGTCAGAAGGGCAAAGTAACAGTCTTGGTCAGGGGCAGGCGTGGGTCGAAAAGTCGAGGTGAGAACGTCGTTCCGAGGGATGATCCCAAGTCGTGGTGGAGGAGGCGAGGAGAGGGTCGCGGACGCGGGGAACAGAACTAAAGGGACGCGGGGCAGGACGCGGGGCAGGACGGGGGAGACGGAGGGGGACGCAATGCGACGGTCGGGTCGGGAGACCAAACAGGCTAAGAGCGCTGAGGGGACGGTTGTCTCGTCGAGATTCCGCCGTTTGGCACCCTGCTGACTGCTGCGTCTGCGGTGTGACTTCGTGACCCACACAAGTCACCGATAATTTACACCCCCAGATCTGTCATACCGGAGGTGAAAACACAGACACACCAATGAAGCTCCGGTGTCGAGAAGAGCACTCTGCTGTGCCGCACACAGGTCACATGGGCACTCGGTCGCGGTCACAGAACCAGCTGTTCGTCCTGCTTTGGAGAACTTCGGTGCCTTGGAGTCTGCAGGGGGTTCAAAGCAGTGAGTGTGGAATGGCTCTTGGTCCTCGAGGAACCTCTGGAGGTGTTGTGTTGACAGCGTGTGAGTTACCGCGGTGCAGCGATATTCGTCTTATGGAGCTCCACCGTTCTGTGATGGAGCGAATATGGTGTTATGGTCATCCTTGGATGGTGCTCTGATGAAGCTCTTATGTCACTGTGTCACCCTGGCAGAGGTCCAATGGCTCCGTGGTGGTCCTCTGGTGGAGCTGTGATGTAAGACTGCGGTCCACCCCCCCACCCCCACCATCTTGCCTCTGTCTGCGCATATCTGCGCCTGTTTTCCCAGAGGAGTGCATTTACACTGCTAACTGGCATCGCGAAGGATATCGACACACACACACACACGCACACAGACACACACAGACACACACGCTGTTGCGGGGTGCAGAGAAGCGTCACGTAGAAGATCCGCCGGGATTCATCGCTGTTTACGTTTTCAACCCTAAACACCAGTGTTTGAAAGTCGATACATGATGATGATAATAAAATCTGCGGTTTGTATCACACACGAGGAACACAACGACACACCAATTCACACATGATCCACTGCGGCTCGCAAGTGACGTTTAATGTTTCACAACAAACAGAAAGAAAACACGAAGGAGACAAATTCATCCTCCACCTTCCATCACAGAGCGGAAGGTTCAAAGTCAGCGATCAAAGGGACAGGAATGATGTATCAATAAACTGTGACAGTGTCGACAGACGGAAACAATGTATCTACTGTAACAATAATGTATCAGAAGCGCGCCAATGAATGTGCAGTGACGATGTATCAATAGTACACACACAGAGTAGTAACAGTCAGTGTATCAAGACACACACACAGTAACAGTGAGTGTATCAATTACACGCACGAAGCTCAACACCTCGGCTCGACCTCGGCGGCTTCTGATTTAAATTTTAAAGTTAAAAACAGCAATTTTCCTCCGACATGATCACGAAATGTGCCATTAAATTATTTCTCTCATTTCTACACACGTACGTAGCCCCATGGCATGGACCGGGTGTCTGTACGCGCACCCCGTTTACCATGGTATTCGCACACACATCACCACCACGCTTAGCGCGGAGGACACATTTATGACATTTCTCTGCTCCACCATGTGTCCCATCATCATGCTGTCCCACGTTCCTACCTCAAGCCCCAGAGCCGAGACGACGATCAGCGCGAGCAGGAGCAGGAGGAGAGCCGCGCGGGCCCCCACCATGTCGGCCTTCGCTCCGCGCGCCGCTGTGCGTGTCGCTGTGCGTGTCGCTGTGCGTGTCCCACACCGTGCGTCCCCGACCGCGAGGCTGAATGCACTGAATCCTGTTGGAGGGGCTCGAGACTCGGTACCGGTCACCTGACCGCGCACAGTGGGGGTGGGGGTGGGAAATGGAGGGAACGAATGGGGAGAGTGTGTCGCTTTTTCATGTCCCTTTGTGATCTTACACAGGCAGCGTTTTGGGAGAAGCAGGAGAACGTGAAGAAATACTCTGTCACTGTGTCAGAGTCCAAGTAAGAGTGAAGATAAAAATGCTCATCACTGGTCACATTATTATAGATATTCGTTGTTGTATCACCACTGTAGTGTATTATACACTGTATTATATGCGAAATTATCTCACTAATCGCTCTGAAAAGTGGTTTGTTGCAATCATGGCTTCAACAACTCGGAGTCACTGTCAGGTTGAACCACTGGGACGAAACGCTGCTGGAATCATGGGGGGGGACATCAATGGGTAAAATCGGTGAGTGAAATCAGCGGGTTGAAGCTGTCGGTGAGATCAACTGGTAGAATCAGTGAGAGAACAAATAGATGGAATCTGCAGTCAGATCGGCATATGGGGACCTGTGGCTCAGAGCAGTTAGTGGAACTGCTGGATTGAACCACCGAGTTGATCATTTGGTCAAATCATTACATTAAATCATTTGGTGACATTATCGGTATTGGATCAAATCAATACCTGGAGTCACCCATGAGGTGTGAGCTGAATTTGCTGCGACACCAGGACTGGGAGGGAACAAGCTCATCTTTTCTCCCAGGGGACTGATCCAGATTCCAGAGCGTTAAAAACACAGTTATGCGGCCGATAAATCATTAAACACCATTTTACCACTCTGGTCGTATGATCTTCGGCACAGATGTAGTCATCGTTCACGCTCCTTCTATTGGTGAAAGCCGCGGATTCTGCGTGCACGATAAAAAAGAGTAAAAAAGTGGAGCCCGATGAAATATCCCATCATAACATTATCCTCCGACTCCTTCGTGTTCCGAGTCTTCGCCAGAAAGTCCTGCAGAATCCTTCTGACATCATCATGTTCATGAACTGACAGATGAGCTGCTACTTGCGTGATGTGTGACCATGAGTTCAAACTGCTTGAAGGTGATGCGCTCGAATCTCTGGAGTTAGTTCTGCGGACATCGGCTCTCCCCCATTGCGCCTTCATGAAGGGACTCCTTCTCCGGATCGGCCGCGTCTTTCTGGGGTTTTACAACCTGTTCCGCCAAACCGTGGTTAATGCGCATTCTTCCGAGTATTGAACACTTCCGCCCGGTAATTCCTCCCTCACGTGTTCCCTCCACTTCACTGCTCTACGGTGAAATGCAGAAGAAAGGCCTCACCATGTCACCGAACGCTGAGAGCAGCCAATGACTCAGAGGCTCTAAGAGCTGCTTCTGTCCTCCAGGACTGCAGTCGTACACAGTGTGTGTTATGTGTGTTATTTGCTCACTATGCGCCTTGTTAGTGTCGGTGGAGTAAAGCTGGTAAAGCACTCAGCTCAGTATAATTACATGAGGGATCCGAACCTCTTCAACCGCTCTGCCTCCGGTACATTCTTGTTGGGGTTGGACACATAGATAGATAAACGCGCGCACACACACACACACACACACACACACACACACACACACACACACACACACACACACACACTGGTTGAAACCGCTTGTCCAAGTGGGGTCACGGCAAACCGGAGCCTTACCCGGCAACACAAGGCTGGAGGGAGGAGGGGACACACCCAGGACAGGATGGCAGTCTATCACAAGGCACCCCAAGCAGGACTAGAACCCCAGGCCCACCAGAGAGTGGGACCCACCCAAACCTGCTGCACCACCGTGCCACCGCACCCCCCTTGACAGAGAGACCGACGGATAGATAGATAGATAGATAGATAGATAGATAGTGAACTTAAACAGATTGTGAGACATCTATATTATTAAATGTTTATTGATTGTAACTTTTGAGTTAGAAACAAACAAAATTGTAAACAAATTTCATAAGTGTGCCTGTAAGCTGAGGAGTGTGTGTATCCTGTAAACCGATGGGCTGCTTTGGGAAATGGTAAATAAATAAATAAATGTAAACACACTCGTTTTCCTTCACGCTGAGAGACACGTGGGAGAACTCCCGCCTGTGCGCTCAGGCCATTTTGACACAGTTGTTTAAAGGGACTTTCGAGACCATCTCAGCCATCCAAAAAGGGATGGAGAAAAAAGAAGTTCAACCAGGAAATCTTCTGGTTTCTGTGTCACTCAGATGTCCTCCCAGCTATGACACTGTACAAGTGCAACATTTCCACGCTTGCGACACCGCAAAGCCAGAAAATTACATTTGCTGCTCAGTATCGCCCCCGTTTGCCAAACAGAAGCAGTGCGACAGAATTCTCTGGTTGGCCATCCTGGAGGTGTTGGAGGCCAAGTGCTGAAGACCTGCTGCTGCTCTCTCACCAGATGTCTGGGTGCTCTTCCCCACCCATCAGCGTCACAGCAGCAAAGGCGGAGTTGGGTGGAATTCCTAAAAGGAAAAGCCTCCCCGACAGGTGGGTCAAGGGCCTGGAGCAGCGATGCTGAGGTCATCTGAATCAGTCTTCTACCATGTGCTGGAAGACAAACCCAAGCCCTTTGAGTGGCCCTTTGAGCTGCTGTGGCTGATGCTGGGGAGCTACTTCCACGTGTAACCAGGGTACGGTGGGGGTGGGGCATAGCTGCTCATCACAGCTGGGTTTGGGGTGTAGGGTGGAGGCAGGACATGATGTGGGTACATTAAATAGTCGTAACTGTAGGGTGGAGGAGGTCCTGTAGGGAGACAGACAAGAAAACCACCCATCACACATGAGTGGGAGGTGCTTCTACATGGACTGGTATCTATATGAACGAAAGCGCTGAGCCCTTCCATCTCTGCCCACCTGCTCGTCCCAAAATCAGAAGCCCAAAGGTTTTCAGATTTCAGTGCGGCTGAACGAGCTCCCTTTGTCCCTCAGAGCTGCTGAATCCCTCCCACATTCAAGAAGAGTCTGAAACCCACTTTCCTCCTGATCTCCTGATAGCTCCATCGATGAGTCCAACACCATCTGCTATGATTAACTGTGTATTTGCTGTTTGACAGTCACTTCTATAGGAGCTACTGGAGGGATGTGAACCAGCAACATGGCGGTGTCTCACACACAAGCAGCTATGGCGTTGTGTTCCGTGTCACTCTGCGGAAAAGTGTCTCACAAATACATACAAGTCAATTTAAAGCAGTTAACTGTAGCTGCTGCGCACTCATGGGCCATAATGAGGTTTCACTCACGAGCGCTATCTAGTGGTCAGACTAAGACCTACGCCTGCGGGCCCAAGGGCTGCAATCATTACAGTGAACGGGTTCGAGGGCTGCATGAGTACTGTACAAATCATGGTAAGTGATGCAATGAATCTTAAAAGTCTCTGCTGAAAATTACTGTTTATTTTCTTTTGTTTTATTTTAGTGTGTTGTGTCTCTAACAGTTGCACTGTTACAGTTGGTAGTGTAGTGGTTGTAGGTGCTGCCTTTGGACCCAGTGGTTGTAGGTTTGATCCCCACCTGCAGCTGCAGTACCCTTGAGCAAGGGACTTACCCTAAATTACCCAGCTGTATAAATGGGTCAATAACTGCAAGTACCTTAACACTGTGAGTTGCTTTGGAGAAAATTGTCAGCTAAACAAATAGCTGTACAAGCATTAATGCAGGTACGTATTAAAAATAATAAGACATAGTATATATTAATACATCTGCAGGCTAAAGGCTTACTGTCCTCATACCACACGCTGGATGCTCCTATCCAAAGATCCAGTGCAGCAGCCCTCGCATCATGGCTGTAACTCGTACCCGAGCTTCTGCTCCAAAAACGACTGACCCTTCTTTACCTCTCACTTCAATGGGACAAATTAATAACGAGTACATGAGCCAAAAAAGCTTCACCCAAATGTTTCACCAAACACACAAAATTTGTGCCGCGTCCGACCGTTATGAGTGTTATTAGAGCCTCGTTATTGTGATGTCAGTACTGCAGTGAGTCACAGCTCCTCCCTGGGGGGCCATTTATGAGGTATCAGCAGTACGTGCACAGTAACAGCATCCAATCACGGTCATCTGCAATGTGCAATGACACTGGCTTTCAGAAGTGACAGGTAAGGCTTCCTTTGCCTTTTCAAATTCTTTCAGCCCTTTGCTGAAACCCTTTTCCTTTAAGGCTCAATAAGAGGAGATGGGGGTGGGGGTTGTGCCTACTGCTGTGCCCGGTGTCACCAAAACTCATATTTTACATTTATTCATTTATCTGACACTTTTCTCCCAAATAACTTACAGTGTAAAGCTACTTACAGTTATTTACCCATTTAAACAGCAGGCTAATTTACTGCAGCTCAAGGGTATGACAGCTGGAGGTGGGATTCGCACCAACATCCAGCAACACACTGCACCACCCCCAGCCGCACGCTGAGTGCAGTAAACAAACACCTAGTTGCCACGACTCCCAGTTGTCCTCTAAAGCTCCCAGTTAAGAGTGAGCAGGACAGACAGATGTAGCGACCAGGTCATGAAACTTGAGTCTAAGAATGGGTAGTGAGTCAGCACACACACACACACACACGCACACACACACACACACACACACACACACACACACACACACACACACAATTCTCTCTCTATAGGGACATTCAGAGCACAGGCAGCAGCAGCGATTTCCTGTCCGACATGGGGGTGGGGGTGCGATGCAGGGCCCTTACCAGGGTATCCCGGGGTGACGGTGCTGATGTTGGAGGCTCTGAGGACTCCCACCCTGGAGCTCCGCCCTTTTTTCACACACATGCACAGGCAGAGGAAAACAGCTGCTGCGGCGCCCATGAGAAACACCACGGCAAACACAACGCCTGAGATGGCTGTTCCCCTGGTGAACACACACACACAGCAGTGTGGTTAAGGACCCCAGGTGTGATGTTGTGCAGTCTGTACTGTGTGTGTGTGTGTGTGTGTGTTTGGAACTTCTTCATCGTTCCCTGTTTATTTTTAATTGATGTGATATTTGTAAGATCCACTGAGAAGCTGAAACGACAAAGGAAGCGATGGCTTGAGGTTCGACGGGGCGGGTGGGGGGTGGGGGGGTTGACTTACGAGAGGACGCTCCCCACGTAGGTGTAGTAGGAGCAGCAGAACTCAGGTGTCCCGTCACAGCAGTAGTCCAGACAGGCTGCGCACTGGCCGGAGCTCGGACCTGCAGCACAGATACACCGTCGCTCTGTTTATGCGTGTGTGTCTGTAGCTGGCTAATGCTTTTTTAATTTTTTTATTTATTTTCATTTTCCCCAAACTGTTAAGAATGAATGAAATATTAAAACAGATGAAATACAACAATAAACTCCAGTAATAATAATAATAATAATAATAATAATAATGTGAGGAACACCTTTGAGGAGTGCACACACAGCCCTGAAACCTCAGATGGCCACATGTTGGTGGTGGGTTCATGTCCCACAGTCTGTACACTCTGAGTGGTCCCTCCACCACCTGAGAGCCACAACTGCACTCACTCACCTGATACTTTCCTACAAAGTGACTCACTTACAGTGATTTACATATTCACAAAGCTGGGTATTTTTTACTGCATTAATGCAGAGTAAGTACCTGGGTTTCATTTGAACCCAGCAGCTGGATTTGGAAGGTGCTCAATCTAACCGCTGCAGCGCCTGCTGGCCCTCAGTCATACAGGTGTCACATTGCACTGAGTGCAAGAGCTGTGAAGACCTTTTTGTGATGACAGAGCACACACACACACACACACACGCACGCACGCACATTTTCAGAACCGCTTGTCCCATTTGGGGTCGCGGGGAACCGGAGCCTACCTGGTAACACAGGGTGTAAGGCCGGAGGGGGAGGGGGACATACGTAGGACGGGACGCCGGTCCGTCGCAAGGCACCCCAAGCGGGACTCGAACCCCAGACCCACTGGAGAGCAGGACCCGGTCCAACCCACTGCACCACCGCGTCCCCCATGACAGAGCATCATTTTCTTTATTATTATTCTTAATGCGATGATGGTCTCTCACCTGCAAAGACTCCCAGCAGCAGCCAGTTCCTCATGAGGGTCCAGTCCAGGAGAGCAGTCCAGGTGTGCCGGTGATCCATGCCGTCTGTCCAAGGGTTCGAGGTCCTCACTGCAGGCTCTGCCTTCCCCACAAGTCCTTTAAAAGCCACCAGTGTTCAGTGTCCTGCCAGGTTACCTGTCCCAGGTGAGACGCTCCAGGTGAGGAGACTCTGGCCAGCAGCTCAGCTCAGCTCAGTCCCAGGGAGGTGTGAGTGGAGGTGCAGCTCTTGGGAATGTGAGGATGCTGTAGTGCTGCTCTCTGTGCTCATCTCCCTCTTTCTCTGCTCTCCCAGTCGTGTGTGTGTGTGTGTGTGTGTGTGTGTGTGTGTGTGCGCGTGTGCGCGCGTGTTCCTCCCCCTCACAGGCAGACGTGTTGCCTTCCTTCCTCTCCTCCCACTGCCGTCACGACTGCGGGTCCGAGAGCGGAGCCAGCTACTCGCTCGTCACTGATAATAATAATAATGGCACTCATTGTGTAACTGTGTGCAGCAGAGCTCCGTGTCGCTTCCGCCACCATTCACTCACGTTTCCTCATCCTTCGCTCATCGTTTCCTCGAGCTCCACAGTCACTTCCTCGTTAATGCGCTATTTCCTCCTTGTAAGTCATCACTCCTCATCCTTTCCTCATGAGCTCGCACTTCCTCGTTTCCTGCCTCACCATCGATCGCTCATCTTTCACTCATCATCATGTCACTCTTCCTTCATCGATCCCTCCTTCTGAATCTCAGGGCTCTTTCATCTTACCTTCACTCCGGAGACCAAGAAGCAAAATAACTACTGACAACTGTTCCATTTTCATCTTAATCTATACTTTGATTCCTGTGGACGAGATCTAACACCTGGACTGAGAAACCCTGAACGTAAACCTATCGCTCCCGACCGTAAACCTACCACTCCTGACATGGACCTCCCTTTCCCGACCATAAACTTAACGCTCCTGACCCTCAATCTAGCGCTGCTAACCCTAACCCTAAGTTGGACTGGTTATTGACTGTTTTGCTTTATTGTCCTCCAGGGTCAGGACAACTGGACCCGGGCTGGTGGAACGTGTCGCGTTTCCGGCCACAGCCGACCAGGATGTGTGAACGCGTGGGGAGAGGAAGCGCCCCTGGCCACGTTCTGTCGTTACACAATGGCAGCCATAGAACAGCAAGAAGTTCCCTTGAGTCCACAGCGTGTCCCGCCGCGGTCCAAAAGAGGCTGTCCTCTGGGTCCCGCATCACTGATCACTGCCACCGTGAGTCAGCGTAACAACATGAAAATTGGATAATGGGACTGCGATGGCAGCGGCACCGGCCTTCGTGCTAATGTCAGAGTATCTCCGCAGAGTGCGTTCACGAATCGGGACAGAGGACAATAGGCGCTGAGTCACGGTGTGGACCGCGGTCCTGAACCGGCGTGATGGACGCGAGTCGCCAGCGAGGCACAGAACGGCACACGGCGTCACGGATCGGCCCCCTGACAGCAGGGCGCTGAGTCAGAGCCCAGGTGCACAGTCGGAGGGACGGAAACCCGCTGCCCCAGCGTCTCTGGATGGACTGACGGAGTGGATAGTAAAGGGGTTGCTGTGGGACTGAGGGCAGCGATGGACACCGACGTCCACTTACACCACCTACTGTCCCAGTCGCCGCGGTTCATGAGGACAGACTGAGACGGATGAACGCGCTTTGCCCACTCATGTGTGCAACGTGGCAGTTTATTCATAAACCCACAGCAGCATATAATTATTCATAAATAGTGTGTAGAGTCACCAGCCACTTGTTATTCAAAAACAATAATAACACCCTTGATAATTATATATTCAGGAAATATGATAATACATTACAGGTTGTACAAAAATAAATATAAGTATAAATACAAGATCGATGAGAAAGTACAGGTCATCCTTCTCAGAAGTTGACATATTTACTTATGAAGTAGAAGAGGAGACCCCCCTGAACACACGCACGCACGCACGCACGCACACGCACACAGCTGTTCAGATGGAGAACCTTTCACACCCCCAGACTGCAGGCTGCGGTTGGCTGTGCTGCGCCCCCTCATGGCCGTGGAGGGGATTACAGCGTGTAGCAGCACTCCAGTCAGTCATGGGACCAGCACTTGACACCTTTGTCCAGCCCAGCTTGGACACACACACACACACACACACACACACACACACACACACACACACACACACACCAATAAAGGAGCATGTTTAAACATGGTCCTTGTCCAACTGTCCAGGACACAGACATAGACATCTACTCTCCTGTCCCACACTGTCCTTTGATGTGCAAAGTGAAGCGTTTCCAGAAGCATCATGTCTCGCAAGTTGTCCCTTGAGCGCCAGACTGACACGTGAACGTCCTCCTCATAGGCCTTGCGGCTCTTCTCAGAGTCCATGGTGCACAGTCTCGGACAGGAGACACTGGTCGTCTTCCTTTTCTGGCGCCTGGGCAAACTCCGCCTACAGTGGGTGGGGCCCTCTAACAGGAGCCCAGGCTGCAGAGGGCTAGCAGGGGTTGGGGTCGCCTCTTGGCGTCGCAGCTCCCGTGGTCGAGGGACCGGCCGTCATAGCTGAGGCACTGTAGCGCTCGCCTGCGAAAGCCCCGCCCACAACTTGCCGAACACGGAGACCATGCCCCCAAGCTCCAGGAAGGGCAGGGCTGGGCGGCGCAGGGCCGGGCGAGGGGTGGGCGTAGCTCGGCAGGGCACTCTGAGCTCGGACGGCCGCGAGAGTCCAGGCAGAGAATGTCACGCCTCTGCTCCCCGCCCCCGCAGCTGCGTGAGCAGGCGCCCCATTCGCGCAGCACCCACTCCGCCCCGCCCACCCCCCCGATGGCGTTGGCGGAGGAGCGGCGCCCTGCTGGCAGCGGAGCAAAATAGCTGTACCTGATGCGGGGGCGTGGCGAGTCTCCGACGGACAGCACCTGGATGGTGAGCGGTTCGGGTAGCGGTGCCAAGATGCGGAGACGTTCGAGGGCAGCTGACGAGCCGCTGTAGCGCAGCAACGCCCCCTGGAGGGTCACGTCCGTCTCGTGCAGCGCCAGCCGGTACTCGCCGTTCAGCAGGTAGGTGCCGTCCTGGCGTCGGACGGCGAGGAAGCTGTTGTCAGGGCGATTCCCTGCTTCCGAGCGCTGCTTGACATCCAGCTCCGTGGCTCCCGCCGGGACTGTGACCACGTCCTGGTAGCCGAGCCTGAGGGCGGAGCCACAGAAGTGAGGCTACGCCCCTGCAGACACACACACACGCACATGCACACACAAGAAGAGAGCACTCACCTGGCTCGCTCCATCTGCCCAGACACCTTCTCGCATGTGGATCCGTCCCCTCCGCAGACTCCGCACCTGTCCAACCTGCGGCCGGAGCCGATGACCCGGTCACAACCGGCCTTTACACACTGGCCTTGAACGCACACCGAGGTGCTGTCGGGGCTGCAGGGGGTTCCATCCATCACCTGGGGATGCAGAGCGCACACAAGCCATCATTCATGAGCGCAGTGAAGGAGGAAGGAGCCAGAAAGACGGGGGCTGGATGGCTGTGAGCCCGGAGCTTGACCGCAGTCGCCCACTGACCACTGATAGTAATCGGGACGACCAATCTCGTTGTCTCACCTTGGAGTTGAGGACAAGGTAGTAGCCTGTCCCTTTGGCGCGGCACATGAGTTTGCAGCGGTCCTTCGGGGGGACGCCGGCGTATTTGGGCACCCACTCGACCCCGGAGCCGGGAATTAATGGCGATGTGGAGGACATGACGTTGTGCGCAAGACACTGCTCCTCCCGGAAGGACAGGCCTGTGCAAGGGGCGAGCGAGTGAGCAAGAAAGGGGGCGGGGTGTTACGCACCCATGGATGGAGCTATGGCTGGGCCGCCACTGATGGGCGTGCTGCCAGCCAGGCGACATTCGATGGCAGAACTCACCGGTGCCGATTGGGCAGGGCAGCGTGTTACACGAGCGGTAGCGCATCCTCTTGCCTTCGCAGTACTTGCCCCCGTTGCGGGGCGTGGGGTTGTCGCACTCCCGCAAGGAGTACTGCACCCCTCCGCCGCAGGAGCGCGAGCAGTCCCCCCAGGCACCCCAGGCACCCCAGCGGCCGTTCACAGGGGTCTGTCATGGGACGAGAGCAGACCAATCACAGCGCTGGACAGCCAGGTTTGACCAATGAGAACTCATCCCGCACCGAGGACCCACCTTGTAGCCGGCGGCCTGCCTGTCGCTGAGGCAGCGGCCGGAGAGGCAGCGGCCGTCGTTGCCGCAGGGGGTGCCGTCCGCCCAGGGGAAGTTCTTGGTCTGGCACATGAGCTGGTTGCGGTCGCCGTCTCCCGGCACGGTGCACCAGAGCACAGCGCACGCGGCGCCCAGGTCTGCGCAGTGGCGGGAGCCTTTGCCGAAGCTGAGCTGGCACTGGCGCTCGGCGTCGTACATTGTGCCCGGCAGAGCTTTGGGCAGTGGCTGCGGCGCCTGCGGTCTATCCAGCAGACACTGGCCTGGGAGTGGGGCACAAAGGTCAAAGGTCACTCACAGATCGAGGACGAGGGACGAGGACGGGTTTAGAACTAAATGGCACCGGCAGGAAATATTCCTTTAAAGGAGAACCTGGGATTCGCTTCCGGATCGATGGTGGGCAGGGCAGGTGGGCCGAGTGACTCAGTCGCCGAGGACACTTTCCAAACAGGGGGCGGTGCCATGTGCACACATCCTGTGTGCGTGTGCGTGTGAGCTCTGTGCACCAGCAGCCGATGCTCTCACCGTGACCGCTGTCCAGGAAGGAGGTGACCGTGAGGGCGCTGCAGGGTGACCACGGCTGCTGCTGGTCCAGGTTCGACAGGATGGGCGCCATCATGTGCGAGGTGTGCGGAACCCTGTTCATACCAGTGCAGTGCGCCGAGTCGTCGTGCATCATGTTGAGCACGTGCCCTGAGGGAAAGGTCACGGGTCAGTGTGTGTGTGTGTGTGTGTGTGTGTGTGTGTGTACATGGCAGCATACCTGTTCGTGTGTGTGAGCGCAAGCTCTTACCAAGCTCATGAGCCAGAGTGAATCCGGCCTGCAGACCATCGTCTTGAATGATGCCGCAGCTCCTCTTGGGGTCACAGATGGTTCCCACTTCAGCCATTCCCAGTGTGTTGCATGAGTGAGACCCACACAGGTCCTGCACAGACAGAAGCGCCAAGTCAGAGTTTGTTTGTTTGTTTGTTTGTTTGTGTGTGTGTAGCGGGCGGCATGGTGGCACAGTGAATAACATTGCTGTCTCATAGCACCTGGGTGGTGCAAGAGGACATGCTCAATCTATATGGAGTTTGCATGTTCTCCCCGTATCTCTGTGGGTTTCCTACCACAGTCCAAAGACATGCGGTTCAGGTTCCCCCATGGTGTGTGAGTGACAGAGCGAGCGAGAGAGAGAGAGAGAGAGAGAGAGAGAGAGAGCGCGTGTGTTCCGCTGATGTATGGATGAGTGACCCAGCGTAAGTAGTGTATCTAGCAGTGTAAGTTACCACGGTGAATAAGGTGTGTGGGCTGATAACACTACATGGAGTTCATGGGAAGTCGCTTTGGAGAAAAGCATCTGATAAATGTAAATGTGTGTATCTTGTGAAAAGGAGGGCTGTGCCCCAGCATTTGGGCAGTGAGCGATTTCAGGTACAGCTGTGTACAGGTGTGTACGAACACACGCACCTGTCTGGTGAAGAGCATGGCCGTGTCGTAGTGCTCCGGGTTCCGGTCGCTCGCTGGGTTGTGCTGCTGCTGCCACTGGCAGAAGGTGCGCAGCATCAGGGCTGCGTTGGACGTCACGTTCAGGTCCTGCTGGCCCTCCGGCAGCACCAGCACCTTCGCCACCGACAGGCTGATGGAGTTGCGCACCGACGGGTGGCGGTAGAATCGCGACGCCATGGCGACCAGCGTCAGCAGGTAGGAGCGCAGCTGCTCGCCGTGGAAACGGACCATGGACTCGTCGGCCACCAGCAGCATCTCCACGAAGCGCGGGGCGGAGACGGAGCGGCGGGAGAGGCGCCTCCCTGGGGGGGGGGGGAAGAGGCGGGTCAGGGGCAACGGAGTGGGCGTGGCCATGGGCGCACACGTGGACACAGCCCCCCCCCACAGGTAAATACAGGTAGTGAGCCGTTATAAGACTCCAGCTCCGCGGGTTTGTTGCTGCACCTCGTACGAATCGTAACAAATACTAGTCTAGTGTCTCCTGTTTTCAATTAAAAATGGCCTTTATGTGTTTCGGAAAAAAAATGCTGTACATGGAGGAGCGCACGTGAGCGACTCATTTAAAGGTACAGCGCACCGAATATTTATTTGCGTATAATAAAACAGAACATAAGAACCTCTCATATATATAAAAAATGTACACCCCCTCCACGCTCCACGCTGGAGGGGGGGAGAGTTCCAAGTGTCTTTAACCGTTGACCAGTCAGAATATTACCGCCCCCTGGGAAAGGAACGAAGACCTAACAGGCGGGCAGGGAACTTATGTCCCATCACATCCATCAGACCCCACGAAGGAGGTTTTCCACACTACTCACAATGAGTCACTCGTGCATAAACTAGTGAAACACACACGCACACACACGCACACACACACACACACACACACACACACACACACACACACACACACTATTGTACAGTCACCAATCCGTCTAAACAGCATGTCTTTGGACTGTGGGAGGAAACCGGAGCACCCGAAGGAAACCCACGAAGACACGCAAACTCCACAGAGACTGAGTGGGGCTCGAACCCATGTCCCCTCGCACCTCCCAGGCGCTGTGAGACCATACCGTATTTGCAGGAACTTTGCCATATTTACAGGAAGTAAACCGTGAAAACATGATCGTAAGGAAAGAGATCCGGACAAGAGTGACATTCCCACCAGCTCCTACCTGGGGGGGAAGCGCTGGCGAAGGGGGAGCCGCCTGGTGCCCTCTGCTCTTCCTCCTCCTCCCGGACTCCGCATGTTTTGACACTCAGGTGCGCCCTCCTCCTCCTGCGGACCACGTGCGTGTCGCTCCGCCCCCCCACCGTCCTGGGTTCGATCAGGTAGTCGTCCCCGCCCAGCCGGAAGCCCCCCCTGAGCCCGTCACACACGTGCAGCGCGGCGGCGGAGCGGGGGTCCCGGTTCACAGAGCCCGAGAAGAGGCACCGTTGCGGCGCGAGCCCGGGAGGCGGGGCGCTGGGGTCCGCGCGCAGCTCGAGCACGAAGCGCGTGCCGAACGCGTCCACCTGATAGAGCCGGGTGTCCTCCTTCTCCTCCCCGGGGGCCGTCGGGGGGTCGAGGCGAAGAGGGACCCCCGTGTCCTCCTCCCACGCGCCGCCGTGCTCGCGCTGCCCGCGCCGCGCGCCACAGGCGCCACAGAGCAGCGCGAAGACAGACGCGAGGAAAAAGCGCCGCATGGTGTCCTGCTGAGAACTTCTGAGATCCTCCGAGAAGCGAACAAAAACGGCTTCGGAAGAGACTCTGCGAGGCGAGACGAAGAAGCTTCTTCTCCTGGGAAGTGAAGCCGCGCTCAGAGCAGTGGGGCGGATTCGAACCCGGGTCCGGCTTCAGCGAGTACTGCTGCCCTTCTTCTTCTTCTTCTTCTTCTTCGTGTCCCCCCTGTCCAGGGATGATCTCCGCGAGTCCTCTTTCCAGCCCCCGTTTATACAGGCCGGCGCGCGGTACCTCCCCCTCGCTCTCGCGCTCGCGGGCGGGGTCTCGTGCGCAATTTCAACGCAGCAGAGACTTGGACAAGCGCAACGCAATCAGTCATAGTTGGGGGGGGTCATGTCTCAGAAAAAAAAAATAATAAAAAGTCCCGCTGGACTGGAAGGGTCTTTGTGTCTGAGTTTAACTCCATGTGGAGGAGAAGAGCATCTCAACTGAATGTAGGAGAACATCTCAGCTGCTGACCGTAGAAGAATCTAAGAATCTATCTAGCGATCTATGTATCTATGAACTGAGACTTGTCATGAAATCCAGAAATGTGCTCCTATCTCAGTAAACATGTACAGCTATTTGTCACAGATCAATCACAGATCAAGTCAACTCTTCCTATCCTGCAGCACCGGAGTGGTAAAACTACACTGGCAAGGTGTCATGTAGCCCTGAGAAGGACCTGACTCTTGGGGAACATCTCTCCATCTCTCCTCTGGTACACACTTGCTGACCACAGCAGTCCTTCGAGGGTCCTTCTCATCCCCAGCTACAACAGCCTCATGGGATGCTGCTCTCTGCTCTGGTGCCCTGAGCTCCTAGTGACAGTGGAAACCACCTTAAGAGTTGGTGATGATGACCTGCCACCGTTTGGAGCGCATGTAGACAGTATGAGTGAAAGCTCTGGTCTCGCAGTCGTCATCCTCCTCCTCTTCCTCCTCCATAAACAGAGCTGTCAGTCCCAGAGCCTGCAGACACATCCAAATGCCCTGCGAGGTAAAGCTGAACAGTCTGAGGTCCACACAGCACCAGGCCTTCTGTTTCCAGCAGGACATCCAGCCAAGGAAGGTTCCTTCTGAAAGGCTTCTCCTGCTGGGACCTGGAAAGACTGGCTTGTACTTCTCAAAGGGGCCTAAAGATGGCAGTACAGTGCAACACAGTACAGTTCAGTGCAGCATCCCTTTACCCTGGGAGTCTCTCAGCCTACCGCAAGTGCATTGAGTGTAGTAACATAGTAACAACAACAACAACAATAATAATAATAATAATAATAATAATAATAATAATAATAAGAAGAAGAAGAAGAAGAAGAATAATAATCCCTTCTCTCCTTCCTCTCTAAAACTCTAGAGCGAGTGACCTGTGATCAACTGTCTGATTTCCTCACCCGGAACCATCTCCTTGATGGATATCAGTCTGGATTCAAAGCTGGTCACTCCACTGAGACTGCCCTTCTGGCGGTGTCTGATACTCTCCAAGCCGCTAGAGCTGCCTTTCTCTCCTCGGTCCTCATTCTCCTTGATCTGTCTGCAGCGTTCGACACTGTAAATCACCCGATTCTACTCTCCTCTCTTAACCAGCTTGGGATCGAAGGTGCGGCACTAAGATGGTTTGAGTCCTACCTCTCTGACAGATCCTACCAAGCGGTCTGGCGAAGCTCTCTTTCTTCTCCTTTGCCGCTCTCAACCGGTGTTCCGCAGGGCTCGGTATTGGGTCCTCTTCTTTTCTCCATCTACACCTCCTCCCTCAGTCCGGTCATAGCCTCCCATGGATTCAAATACCACTGCTATGCTGATGATACCCAGCTCTTCCTCTTCTTTCCACCTGGTGCGTCAGACATCTCCCCACGCATTGCTGCCTGCCTGTCGGAAATCTCTTCATGGATGTATGATCACCACCTCCAACTCAACCTCTCCAAAACAGAGATTCTTTACCTCCCAGCTGGCCTGTCCTCCTGTTACGACCTCTCGATCAAACTGGACAACTCACTCATTTCGCCTAGCTCCTTCGCTAAGAGTCTGGGAGTAACGATTGATGCGAGTCTGTCATTCTCTCAACATACTGAAGCCGCAACCTGGTCCAGCAGATACTTCCTGCATAATATTCGTAGGATCCGTCCCTAGTTCACTAATGACTCTGCCCAACTACTTGTCCAGGCCATGGTGACTTCCCGTCTGGATACTGCAACCCTCTCCTGTGTGGCCTTCCTGCTAATGCCATCAAACCTCTGCAGCTTCTCCAGAATGCTGCTGCACGAGCTGTGTTTGATTTGCCAAAGCGCTCCCATGTATCTCCTCTACTCATCGCTCTGCACTGGCTTCCTATAGCTGCCCGAATCAAATTCAAAACCCTGGTTACTGTGTACAAATGCATCAATCGAACTGCTCCTGGCTATTTGCAAGGCTTAATCAACCGCAACACCCCAGCCAGGCTCCTTTGCTCATCTACTGCTGCTCGCTTGGTGGTCCCACCCACGAAAGGCAAAACTCGGAGGTTCTCGGTTCTGGGTCCGTTGTGGTGGAATGACCTCCCCTTTTCACTCAGAACTGCTGAAACTTGTCCACATTTAAGACAGTTCTGAAAACTCACCTCTTCCAGACACACTTTGCCCAAGATCTCGCCAGCTCATGTAAGGTGTAAATGTTTATGCGTCGTAAGTTCATGATCATCCTCAGATAACCCTTTACACAGCCACTCCAGTACTGCATGTAAATGTTTGAAAATAAAAAATTGTAGGAATATTATCAGGAATTGTGTGCATCAAGTGGAAAATAAGAAATTAACTATACTTAATCACACATCTGTATCTAAGTATGTCTTTCTCCTAATGAACACATTGTATGTGTTCATTATTGTGTATTGCTATGAAAATGTTGCTTGTGTGTGACACCTCCATGTTGCTGGTTCACATTCTTCCAGTAGTGTCATTCAAATAACAAATTCACAGAGAAATGAATCCAACACTATCTGCTACGATTATGTCACTGTCAGAAGATCAGGAAAGAAGTGGTTCTCAAAGAGATGGGTTTGAGACCCTTCTTCAGTGTGAGAGGGATTCAGCAGCTCCGAGGGACACAGGGAGCTCATTCTATGACATCAAGACCAAAACTGAGAACATACAGACGTTTGACGCTGGACCCTTGTGAGTGGGAACAGCAGGGGGGCACAGGTGGAGGAGCTCAGTGCTCTTGATGGGCTGTAGCGAGTGATCGAGTCCTGCAGGTTTTGGGGTTCAGATTCTCTGATGGTCTCGTAGACTGTAACCAGAGTGTTGAATTTGATCCGGGCAGCAACAGGAAGCCAATGCAGGGAGACGAGAAGGGGGAATACATGGGAACACCTTGGCAGGTCACACACTATTTATACCGCGGTATTCTGTATCAGCTGAAGGGTTTCATGGCAGAGGTCAGAAGGCCACGTGGGAGAGAGTTGCAGTGTTCAGGTGGGACATCACCATGGTCTGAACAATCAGTTGTGTACAGTCTGTTGTTAGATAGGGGCCGATCCTGCAGAGGTTCTGCAGGATGTATCTGCAGGACTGGGTTACAGGTTCGACTCGTCCTCGGTGGAGCGTCACTCCAGACCAGTAGGTGAGATGAGTGAACATGTGAAACAGCTGAGTCTTTTTGGGCAAAAGCACCAAGAACTCTTTCTAGTTCTTTCACACACAGACACACACACACACACACACACAGATCTCTCAGGACCAAACAGACATATTTAAGCACTAAATGCTTTTGACACATGGTTCATAAATCAAAAATCCATTTTTATCTGACACTTTTTGCCAAAGGAACTTGCTCTACTAAGCTGTTTACACTGATTTACCCATTTTTACAGCCAGGTCCTTTTTACTGTATCAGTCAGGGTAAGTAGTACGGTGATCAAAGGAGCTTCAGTAGGAGGTGGGATTCAAACCCGAGTCCTTGAACAGCAAAGTGACAGCACTAAGCAGCGCACCCCCTACTGGCTCCAAATGGAATGGAGCTGTTCACCAGTTGGACACGAGTCCTGTCTCAGCGTCTCTCATCCAGCAGTTGTGTTCCTGGACTTGCAGCTCACAAATTACTCTGTATTTCACACTTCAGGAAGATGGGCTGTAGCAAATGTGTCCCCTGGAGACATCAGCACTATGTGTGTTGTGTGTGTGTCCACAAATTCATCTTTTAATTCTTCTTTCAGTGTATTTAGTGCGAAGAAATCTGATACTAGTAGTGAGCTCTGTGGTGTGTGTGTGTGTGTGTGTGTGTGTGTGTGTTGGGGGAGTTGCAGTGACGTTCGATGTCCTCCCCAGGGAGAAGACATGCAGGACCGCAAACACACGGAACAGAGAAGGAGGATGCTGACACACACTCAGGATGGACTTCCTGTCCAGCAAGGCCGGCCAGGTGGTGATGAACATCACTGGTCTCCATGGAGCTTCCGGACAGGTAGTACTGCTGGTCGTCAGGGGTGACGGGGATGCGGTCGGCAGGTGGGACAAAATGCCTCCTTGCGGAGCTGCGGTGGAGTGAGGCCGAACCCAGAGACACACACTGAGTCGTGTCAATCTTGGACTTTCGCTTTGCTCTGTGACTGTGTGTGTGTGTGTGTGTGTGTGTGTGTGTGTGTGTGTGTGTGTGTCTGTGAGAGTGCGTCTTTCTCAGCCGCACACACACCCTCTCACACACGAGTCAGTCGAGACGGGAAGTGCAATTACGTCTCCTTGTGGGACACACTTCCTTCTGTTTCCACCGGTGTGTCACAGACACACTCCTGTGGACTGCAGTGCTGCAGTGCAGGAAGAGGAAGCTGGGCTCTGGGGGGCCTTTGGCCTTGGTCCTGCACCCCCACCCCTCCTGCCACACCCAGCTCCCCCACCTTGGCTGAACCCCAGCACAGTTAGGATATGAACATAGACACACACACACAATTTTTTCAGCTCAGCCCACTGTTCATAACAGAGCTGAATTTGGATCCCTCTGGAAGTGGCAGAACTGATGGGTTTGAAATGTGCTGGTTGAGCAGTGGGGGGGGGGGGGGGGGGGCAGAGGGACCGGGGGACAGGGGAACAGGGGGACAGGCAGAGCAGGAGAACTGCTCAATCTCTGCTGGAAAGTGTAGTGGTTAGAGCTGCTGCCCTTGGACCAGAAGGTCACTGGTTTGAGTCTCACCTCCAGCTATAGTACCCTTGAGTAAGGTACTTACCCTCGATTGCCCCAGTAAAATTACCCAGCTGTATAAATAAGTGTAAGTACGTATATTAAGATTGTAAGCTGCTTTGGAGAAAAGCCTCTGGTGCCGCTCATCTCGGTCCCCTGAGATGGACACCTGCGCTCGCACACTGCAGGGGTTCTGCTCTCTCTGTGTTGGACACAAAAATGACTGTGTGACAAACAGTAAGTGCTCGAACCTGGTCAAAGCAGCACCTCACATAGTGTGTTGTAACAGACAGACCCGTGACTGAAACAACAGAGGGTGTTTTACTGGACTTACAAGTGTGGTGATCACTTGCACTGTAGCATTATGGACATTAATAATCATTATGGACATTAACACTGCAGCCTGAAAACACGTCAGAGAATCAGCCACCGTAACACATGTGAGCCGTGTCCCGCAGGTTGTGTGCTACTGCATGCAACTTGGCTCCAGCTCTTGCTAGAGCAGCGGAACAGCTGTGCACATCTGGTGGACTCTGGGGTCTCAGCTGTGTTGCTGAGCAACCGACAGTAAACTCTGGGTGTCCAAGAGAGGAGGCAGAAACGCAGCGAGAGGGGGGCTGGAGAACGGCCCAGAACTGGACGATTTACACCCCACACCTAGCCTGTGTGCATGTGCGTGTGTGTGTGTGTGTATGTGTGTGTGTGTGTGTGTGTGTGTGTGTGTTCCTGGAGGCGGCCAGGACGTCCAGAGCTCCATGGCACTGTGTACAGAAAGCAATAACTGGGGAAGGAACTGGTAGTGAGACCAGGACACTGGAGGAACACACTGGGATCCTGCTGATTCACTCTAAACAACCTTCCATTTACAGAATGTACCTGTGGTGAATTGGGACAAACTGGTCAAACTGTGGACAGAACGTGTGACTCTGATACATCAGTGCAGGTCAGTGATTGGACCACAGCAGTGCACTGAGTGGTCAAAAATGCACATTTACATTTATTCATTTATCCATTTACGAGATGCTTCTCTCCACACTAAAGTACATCTCAGAGTAAACAGAGTCCGTCAATAACAAAGAGCTTGAGACCCACAAACAGGACTATGGACACACGGCTTGGGGGTGTGACACCACCATATTGCTGGTTCACATCCGTTCAGTAGTAATATAAAAGTGACAGTGAAACAGCAAATACATAGATAATCACTGCAGGTGGTGTTGGACTCATTGGTGGAGCTGTGAGGACATCAGCAGAGAAGTGGCTCTGAAGCACATGGGTTACGATTCTACGAACACTACAAATGAAGTCTTGGTAAGTTCAGGCTATTGCTGCTATGTGCTGGGAGAAGCAGAGACTACAGGAAACTGTTATTCCCAGGCTTTTGACAAACAGTGAGGATGATATTGAGTAGCTTTCCAGAGACACTGAGAACTCTGAACAGGTGGCTAGAGCAAGAGGAGACTGAGGATTTCGGTCTTGAAGAGTTTGAGTTGTAGGTGGTGGTTGGTCACACAGGTGGAGATGTTGGCGACATGAGGTGAGTGAGGACATGCCTCTGTCAGCTGGTGGGAGGGAGAGGGAGAGCTGGGGATCATCAGCATAGGAATGGTAGGAAAAACTATGACAGGTGATGACAGGGCCAAGGGAAGCGGTGAAGATGGAGAAGAGTTTGGGGGCCAAGGACTGAGCCCTGAGGAACATCTGTTGGCAGAGTGCCTGAGGGGAAGCTGCACCAAATTTTCTACTTCTGTGTTCACCTGTATCTAGCAAAATGTCCAAAACATTGTGCTGAGTAGATAAACCTGTGTCCATCAGGCTTCCTCTGTTCTCTGATTGGACCACCTCTGATCTACATTTGGTCCCAAGCTGAACCAGACAAAGCTGAGAACAGAAGTAGGTGATGCTGTTCTGCTGATGGTGCACATAGTGGGGACCATGGAAGAGTGAACATTTGGGACCAAAGGACCAGAAGAAGCCGAAACTCAGAGTGCAGACTGGTTTCCGTGTAAATACAGTATGTGTTCTTTTAATATGAACTGTGTGAATAAAACTGCCAGCTGAACAATCTGAATATGGATAGCTACTCCAGGTGTCATTGTTTCGTTCCACTCGATGACAGACTCAAGTGCAGAGTTCTTCAAAGCGATGTTTATTGTAACAGACAGACGTAATCCAAGAGAGAAGCTGGGGAGAGGCACAGGTCGGGCGATCGGCAGACAGGATACACAGGGCAAGGCGAGAATCGTGGTCAAAGAATAAACAAGCAATGGTCGAGGCAAGAAGGAGTTACAAGTAACACAGTCAGGAGTGCAAGAGAAGTCACTGAACAAGGTTCCGCATTGTCTCCTCCTCAGCGTCCCTTTTTATCTTCTGTTCCATCAGGGAACAGCAGGTGTCGCCAATGCGCTGGTTGATGGAGACGTAACAGTACCCCCCCCCCCCCCCCCCCCGACGAGCAGCTCTGGATGCCCCAGGCCGGGATGGCGGCCGCCCCCTGGGGCAAGGGGCCGGGCACTCGGGATGATCTCTGTGGAAGTCAGAGATGAGTGTGGGGTCCAGAATGTCCGATGCTGCCACCCAGGATCGCTCCTCCGGTCCGTATCCCTCCCAGTCAATGAGGTATTGTAGCCGACCCCGCCGCCTGCGAGAGTCCAACAGGGCCCGGACAGTGTAGTTCGGTCCCCATCAATTGGCAAAGGAGGGGCCCGAGCTGGATCGACTGGTGGTTGGTGGAGGGACACCCTTACAGGCTTTAGGAGAGATACATGAAATGTTGGATGTACCTGGAGATCCGGGGGTAACTGCAGGCGGTAGGTAACCGGAGTCACTTGGCGCAAAACCTTGAAGGGGCCAATGTACTAGGGCCCAAGCTTCTTAGAAGGGGTCTTGAGATGAAGGTCCCAAATGGAGAGCCACACTCTTTGCCCGGGCACGAAGGAAAGGGTATGCCTGTGTCGGCCTGCTTGGCGTTTGTACCTTTCAGCATTGTGGAGCAGGTGGTTCCTGACCGTCTGCCACACGCAGTTGCTTTCGTGGTGCCAGGACTCCACAGCTGGGACTGGACTCTGTGGAGACTATCTAGGAAATAGAGCAGGCTGATACCCCAACACGCACTGAAACGGTGAGATACCTGTTGACGAGTGTTGAGCAGAGTTGTGGGCATATTCTGCCCACGACAGGTAGTGAGCCTATTGGTGTGGTTGTTGAGAACAGTAGGCCCGTAGATACCTTGCTGTATCCTGTTGCAGGCATTCAACCTGTACATTGGCCTGCAGGTGGTATCCTGATGTAAGGCTTACCATCACACCAATCCTATTCCAGAAGGCTTTCCAGACTCGGGAGGTAAACTGCAGTCCTCGGTCTGAGACGATGTCTTCAGGAAGTCCATACAATTTGAATACCTGCTCGAATAGGATTTCTGCAACTTCAAGAGCAGTGGGCAACTTTGGAAGGGGTATCAGTCTACAGGCTTTGGAAAAATGATCCGCAGCTGAGAGTATCACGGTCTTACCCTCAGAGACAGGTAGGTCGATCAGGAAGTCAAGCGTGACGTGTGTCCAGGGTCGTATTGGTGTGGAAAGTGGTTCCAAGAGGCCAGCGGCCTTCTCAGGCAGGGTCTGGGTCTGAGCACAGGTTACACAAGGTTGGACGAAGTCCCAGACGTCGTCTGTCACGGACGGCCACCAAAATCGTCCCTGTAAAAGAGAGAGGGTGCGCTGGATACCGGGATTCCCCACCTCTGGGGACGCATGTGCCCACTTCAGTACCGCGGCGCGGGAGGGACTGGGCGCATACGCTCTTCCTTTGGCTCTTCCAGTCGGCTTCGGCTCACTGACTTGGGCATCTTGAATGTCCTGGAGGAGTTGCCATTGGATTGGGCTCACGATGCACCCCTTGGGGAGGATCCTCTCTGGGGTGGTCAGAGTCGGTTCAGTGTTATGAAGTCGGGACAGGGCATCAGCCTTTGTGTTCTTTGAACCTGGTCTATAGGATACAGTGAAATTAAACCTGGTAAAGAATAAAGCCCAGTGAGCCTGGTGGGAGTTTAGCCTTTTAGCTGTTTCAAGGTACTCGAGGTTTTGGTGATTTGTAAGGACCAGAAATGGGTGGACAGCCCCTTCTAACCAATGTCGCCACTCCTTGAGCGCGAGTTTGATGACAAGGAGCTCCCGGTTCCTGATATCATAATTACTTTCTGCCGGGGTCATCTTTCGGGAGAAGAAGGCACAGGGGTATAGCTTCGGCGGGTCCCCTTGCCTCTGGGACAAGACGGCTCCCACGCCGACCGAGGAGGCATCGACCTCCACCATGAAGGGTAAAGATGAGTCTGGTTGTCTCAGTTCCGGGGCAGATGTGAACTGGGTCTTTAGCTCCTGAAACGCCCTCTTCGCTTCCTGTCCCCATGGGAGCCGACGTTCTTTACTGGCGGTGAGTGCGGTAAGAGGAGCGGCCATGGTGCTGAAACCTCGGATAAAATGACGGTAATAATTGGCGAAGCCAAGGAAGCATTGGAGTGCTCTTACCATGGTTGGCCTGGGCCAGGACGTCACCGCACAGACCTTCCGGGGGTCCATGGAGATCCCTTCCCAGCTCAAAATGTACCCCAGGAAGGAGATCTGGCGGTGGTGGAATTCACATTTCTCCCCCTTGACATATAGTCGGTGCTGTAAGAGGCGCTTTAATACTGCACGTACTTGCCGGATTTGCTCGTCTCTGGTCCGGGAGTAAATCAGGATATCGTCTAGGTATACAATAGCACAGTGATTAATGAAATCCCCCAGCACATGGTTCAGAAATACTTGGAAGACCGAGGGGGCGTTTACTAGGCCAAACGGCATAACCCGATACTCATAATGACCTAGAGTGGTGGAAAACGCTATCTTCCACTCATCCCCCTCGAGGATCCTGATCAAGTTATACGCGCTTTGAAGGTCTAACTTTGTGAACCAGGTAGCACCTTGAATGCCTTCTAAGGCAGCTGTAATTAAGGGCAATGGATGGGGATATTTGACCGTGATTGCGTTTAACCTCCGATGGTCGATACACGGCTGTAGACTCCCATCTTTCTTGCTGATGAAAAAGAAACCAGCCGCTGCAGAAGAGGTGGATGGTTTGATAATGCCTGAAGCGAGAGCCTTCTTAGTGTACTCCTGCATGGGCCGTTGTTCTGGCAAAGACAGAGGATACACCTGGCCCCGGGGCGGTGTGGTACCTGGCAAGAGGTCGATTGCGCAGTCCCAGGGTCGATGTGGAGGCAGTTCGGCTGCTCGGGCTTTGCTGAAGACCTCCCGCAGGTCCTCGTAGTCTGGGGGTATCTCTGGTTGGGGAAGGCCTTTCACACCTTCAACCGAAGTAGCACGGCAGGGGAGTGTCAAACACGAAGAGTAACAGGTCTTTCCCCAGGACACCAGTTCATTAGTGCTCCAGCGGAATACTGTATCATGTCGCATCAACCAGGGGTAGCCTAGAATAATAGGGGTGTCAGGGGCCCTGATCAGGAAAAAGGTCAGTACCTCTTAGTGACATGCTCCCGTTTCTAGCTGGAGTGGAATGGTCTGAGTGTCCACCACACCGGATCCAAGTGGCTGGCCGTCGAGTGCTTTAACTCGAAGTGTGACCTCACAGGTTTTAAGGGGAACACGGTGCTTTCTGGCAAAGCCCCAATCCATAAAACACCCAGCGGCACCAGAGTCTATCAGAGCGCTTGTATGTACCCGGTTCCCCTCCCAGGAGATACACACTGGTAATCGTAGTTATCCCTGGTCTTCCCCGGAACTCACCTTGGATCCCCTGGAGGCCCCCTGTGGTGGTCGTACTGGACAGGCTGCACAGAGGTATTCCAGGGATCCACAGTAAAGGCATAGGTTCCCCACTAGGTGACGTCTCCATTCATCAGGGCCTAGGCGACTGGGCCCCACCTGCATGGGTTCTGGTTCCTCTTCAGACCAGGACATGGGGGGAAGAGTCTGACCCCCACAGCTCTGTTGGCTCCGGCCTAGGTTGTCAATTGTGATGGCAGTCTTCACAAAGCGATCAAAGGTCCAGTCCTCCCCGTGGTAGGTTAGCTCGGCCTGGATCCGAGGGTGAAGCCCTTTGCAGAAACAGGTAAGGAGAGCAGTGGCGTTCCAACCGCTTCTTGTGGCAAGGAAATGGAACTCGAGAGCATATTCAGCTACGGTCCTGTTTCCTTGGCTCAGGTGCCAGAGACGGTCACCAGCAGAGTGACCAGCGTGAGGGTGGTAAAACACTGCCTCAAACTTTTCCCTGAAAGCGGTGTAAGTGGTCCTCTGGCGCATGAGCCACCCCGCTGCTGCCCAGGCACAAGTCGGACCCACCAACAAGGACAGCATAAATGCTATTTTGGCTTCATCGGTCTGATACGTGCGTGGGGAGCATTCAAACACTAATTCACACTGCATCAGAAAGTCCTGGCACTAATCGGGTGAGCCATCATACCTCTCAGGAATGGCAATGGTTGTATCAGGTCCACTTTCCTCAGGAGATGTGGGTGGTGCAGGACCGGCTGGAACCACGGGCGTGGTGGTCACGGGGAACTGGATTATCCCTGCCGTTTGCAGGGCTTGATGCAGCGTCCTGATTGAGTCTTCCAGTCGTGCCCGTGACTGTGCATGCGCACTGATGATTGCCCCCTGGGTGGCGAGCGCGTTGCGCATCTGGGCGAGTTCTGCTGAGTCCTGGTAAGAGGCGGAACCTTCTGTCATAGTTTCGTTCCACTCGATGACGGACTCAAGTGCAGAGTTCTTCAATGCGATGTTTATTATAACAGACAGACGTAATCCAAGAGAGAAGTCGGGGACAGGCAAAGGTCAGACGATTGGCAAACAGGATACACAGGGCAAGGCGAGAATCGTGGTCAAAGAATAAACAAGCAAAGGTTGAGGCAAGAAGGAGTTACAAGTAACACAGTCAGGAGTGCAAGAGAAGTCGTTGAACAAGGTTCCGCATTGTCTCCTCCTCGGCGCCCCGCGCCCCTTTTTATCTTCTGTTCCATCAGGGAACAGCAGGTGTCGCCAATGCACTGGTTGATGGAGACGTAACACCAGGTAAATATGGTGGTTGTGTATTTGGCTCTTTGACCTCTGTGACATGAACATTTGTTCAGCAGAACAATACAGAAAGTCAGATAATAAAAGTGTGACACGTAAAGGCCAAAACGTAGCAACACAGCAAACTCGACTCACATCAGTCATGGATACATCAGAGTGAACAGATGTGTCTTAAGCCTGGATTTAAAGACTGAGAAAGATGGGGTATTTCTGAGAGTCACTGGCAGACTATTCCAAAGTTGAGATGCACTAAAGGTACCCCCCACCCAATGAGATCCTATTGATCACAGGCACTTTAAGGGACCCTGCTTCCAATAGACAAAAATAACATCTTGGAACATAAGAATCAATGTCACTAAGGTAAGCTAGAGCAATAGCATTTACTACCTTCTAGGTGAAAGTAAAATTGAACTTAACTGGAAGCAATGCAGTATCTTTCTGTCCAGTGGTCCACCGGTCCTCTGGTCTCTAAGTGGATGCTATGCTGGAGCTCTATTCACCTGCAGTGCAGTTTCAGATGGTCACTTCGCTAGTGTTGCTGCTTCGATGGTGACTGAAGGAGTCAGAAACAGACCCTGGATTAGAACTCAGTCAGGCAGAGTCACACAGGAGGAGCTGGCTGCTTTTACATGTTTCTGGAAACTTCTTTCTGTATGTTTCTGCAATGAGATGAGAGTCAAGGGAGTGAGAATGGGAAGGTGAGCAGCATCATGCTCTCCTTAGGGACTCTTCAGGGATCAGTGGTGTGCATGGAGGGTGTGGTCTTTCACACCCTCGGTCACTACTGCCATGGCCTCCAGGACGCTCACAGTGGCCCCTCTCCAACACAAGGGTCCCAGAGAAACAGCTGGTCCCCAGAGATATGACCTGATCACTGTGTTGAAAAGACACATGAAAAGTCCCAGTTTGACCAGTGAAGCTCAGGTTGAATTGACCACACTGGTGGTCTGTGGGACATGGAGTCTGACCCACAGACCCGCTGTGGTGTTTCTCTCTACTTTTCTGCACGGTTCAAGAGTAGGATGAAGACTGGCTGTCTCTCCTCACCCACGCGTGTGGAACAACGTGGATTCGACGGTGGACCGTGTGTCTCCACTCTGGACATATCTCTGATGTCCTGTCCTGAGAGAATACACAGGGCCTCCTCCTCTGCCACCTCCTCACCCCCCCCTCCCACAGAGCCCAGCTAAAATGTGACTGCAGTGCCCCCTAGAGCATCGCAGCTGCAATTATTCTTGAGGAGGACTGGTGTTCTTACACTGATTCATTGAGCTTGATGTTTTTCTCCAATGTGACTTAAAATGTTCATCTACATGCACTTATTCACCCATTTATACGAAGTACCTTACTCAAAGGTACTACAGCTGGGATTCAAACCTGCAGTCTCTGGGCCCAAAGTCAGCAGTTATAAGCACTACACTACCAGCTGTTCCTGGAACTGTTTCATGTTCTGAATACAATCATTTCTGTTGGTGATTAATTAATCACACACATCCTCCAGCAGCTGCCTGTACGCATGACATAGAAATGCTAAAACAGGTCTGAAAAGGTAGCAGGTGGTGAAGGACTAACTTACGGAAAGTTCATGAGAACAGGAGACAAGTGGCTCTGAAAGAGAAGGGGCTGAGACCTTTCTTGAATGTGGAAGGGATTCAGCAACTCTGAGGGACATAGGGAGCTCATTGCATTCTCTTTATAACCTCTTGAGAGTGGGACCTCCAAGCAGCCACAGTGCTTCTGCTGGGATGTAGGGGGTGATCATGTCTCCCACAGGAGACAGCTTGTTGATTACCTGTGACCACCTGATCCTGGAAGAGCTGGAGTTCATAGAGATTCCAACCTGTGTGGTGCGATAGCAGGGTTCCGATAACACTGAGGCTGCGGTCACACTGAGACATACCGCAAACCAATCTACCTCCTCCTGCCTCTCTGGATTGGTGAGAAGGTTGCTGAGATGCATCTCTTTCAGGAGGCCTACGGTCAGTCACCTGGTGAGATCATTCCAAACCAGCAGGATAAGATGGAGAAGAACAGCGCAAGATGGAGCTAAATGTGCTCCCAGCACCAGATCATGTAGGATTTGGTGAAAATGTGAAACTATGAGTTTCCGGTGTCCTGGGAAAGACTCCTTCCTCTGAACAGTAAAACCCCAGAGACTGTTCTCCACAGACCCTGGAAGCGCCTTGTCCACAAACCCCAGGTGATCCTCCGCCAGAAACACAAAAGACGAGTAAGAACCCCTGGTCTCACAGGTCCTGATACTGACCATGAAGTCACGCTCAGCCCCTGGATCTGCTCAGAGAAGCTCTGGAGATGATAACATGCTGACAAAGAGCCTCGCTTTCACCACAGGCAAATCCAACGGCAGATGAAGATTCTGGAAGCGGAGAAGGATGTGATTTGAGCTCAGCGTTGTGGGAACGAAACACTGCGTGCGCAACTTGTGATGAAGGTGTCGTGCTTCAGAGGGTCTGAGTCATTATGATGGTCGTGCAGAAGAAGGAGAGTCCCCCCTGTGGGGGGCAGAGCAGTAAAACCTTATAGTGCGTTGATGTATCTGTGACTCGGGGCAGAGACCCCGCTGCTGGTGGGACGTCCCCAGCTGCAGCTCGGTGCCCTTGGACGAAGACGGAGCGAAGCCAAGGAGACGCCTTGCTGGGGCTGGAGGACGGAGTGGGTCGAAAGGGAAACTTCTCTGCACACAAGACTTGTGCTGATCTTTGTTTGAATGTTCATAAGTTGCTCATTAAAATGGGGGATGGGCTCACAAATTCCCCTCCCTGCTAAATGGTTTCCAGGATGGAGTCTGATTCCAACCAGTCTGGGAGAAATTAATTATTGCAACAGGATGTGAACCAACCGTCCTTTGGTTTCAGCTCCTGAAATGACAACCTCCGGGAATCCCTGACACATGAAACCCTCTTAGGACTGTGAGATGAAACCAGCTCACCAAGAATCTTCAGCACACATGGTTCACCTTCTTTGAGATCATTGAGGGTGCTGAGCAGCCTCAGTGTGTTGAAAAGATTTCAGCTTCACTGAGGACCTTTGAGATACTGAGATGACGAGATGACCTTGTTCGTTCCCAGGGCCCCAGTGTTCCTGATCCATGATGTGTGTTTATCTTTGAGCTTCCTGGGGATGGAGCTCCACGGAGCCACTTGGCAGGAGGAGCTGCAGTGAGGGAGAGGGAACCGGTAGAGGGAGCTTCACCTCCAAAACAGAAATGAACCTTTGAACTTAAGTGAAGATGGGCCGTGAGACGGGGCACCGATCCAGCTACGGACTGTAGGCAGCGTCACGCTGACATGGTGTTGCTGTCGAAGCACAGCATTCGGTGGAGACCGCAGCGCGGAATGATGCCATCATCAGAGTTCAGCATCGAAGGAGAACAAACCTTCATAAATAATGTGAAACAACTGTGCTCACACACACATGCACACACTGCCCATAAACACACATGACGTGGAGCGGGAGCCACAGCGCGTCAGAGCCGGAGTGTGTCGCAAGTGTGGAGCCGTAGCCAGCAGGTCGCATGTTCCCACCCCGTCAGTACCAGGAAGTGTGCGTCACTACGCCCCCCCCCCCCACCCCCAAGCTGTGACGCTCCCGGCAGTTGGGAACGGGAAGTTCCCCCAGGAAAGGCCCACAGCTGGAGAGCCGTCGGGCCGCACTGCGCTGCCCCCTAGTGGTCCCCTACCCCCAAGCTCATTGCTCTTGTCAGGGTCTCCTGTGGAAGTTAAATGATTGCAAAGTGTGTGTGTGTGTGTGTGTGTGTGAGCAAGTGTCACTGACTAGAGTGTTTGTGGTTCAGTTTCTGTGTATGTGTGTGTGTGTGCGCTCAGTGTAGACAATGTGCCACCAACCATGCTCTCACAGGGGGGGTCACACACACACCTTCCTCCTCCTCTTCCTCCTTGAGTCATGTGAACCGAAGATGCCGATGAAGGTCCAACAGACACAGACCCCTGCAGACCCCCATAAACCCCCTGCTGAGCTGCAACAAGAACAAAGATTCTTAGCATCTCCTGCACCTTGAACAGAAGTTACTTGATCGATACAAGAACATGAAGGCGGTTTTGTCTCCATGTCCTTCAGTCCATCCACACTGTCTTCCTCCCCGTGTCCTTCACCTTGTCTCCATGAGTGTCCTCTCTGCAAGCTCTTTGCAGGACACTCGTGTCCTTTGGGTCACACTCCTCCTCCCTGCTCTACCAGCATCCTTCCTGAGGGTCTCATTACACAAGATCTGCAGCAGAGGGTGCTGTCCTCAGGGACCCAGCATGCTGAGTTCTGCTGGTTGGGTTCCAGGCTGCTGAGCCCTTCAAAGCCAGCAGGGGGCAGGTGTGTGTGGGGTGCTGATGGGTTTGTTATGTGATGGAAACACACACAGAGTCCTGCAGAATGACACCAAAGCCTGGGAAAGTCCCGCTGAACTACTGTCTCACTGGGGCCAGTCCCTACCAGCAGGACCCATGGGTGAGACACGGGTGGAGGGAGCTTCCCAGATGTCCCACTGCCCGTTTTCCAGTAGGAAAGCAGAGGTGGACAAGCAGCCGGGGGAGGGACTCTTGGCAAAATGGTGACAGAGCACTGAGTGTGTGAGGAGGCGCACCAGGCTTCCTTCCTGCAGGAGACTTAGCAGATGGTGCTGGTGAGGGAGTTCAATTCAGTTCTCTCTCACACACACACACACACACCCCAAGTGGGGTCATGGCGAACCGGAGCCTAACCTGGAGCCAACACAGACACACCGGAGAGCAGGACCCGGCCAAGCCCGCTGTGCCACTGCATTCAATTCGGTTCTCACACACTGTCTAAACCACTTGTCCCAGTCAGGGTTGCAGGGAGCCAGAGCCTAACCCGGCAACACAAGGCATAAGGCTGGAGGGGGAGGGGACACACCCAGGACAGGACAGGACACCAGTCTGTCGCAAGGCACCCCAAGCGGGACTTGAACCCCAGACCCACTGGAGAGCAGGACCCAGCCAAGCCCACTGTGCCACCACACCCCCAATTCAATTTGGTTCAGTTCAATGCAATTCAATGTATTTTTACAGAGCTCCTCTCACACAGTGACACTGAGCTGAACACAGGCATAGAGCAAAGAAACAAAAATATCAGACAAGGAAGCAAAGAAGAGACTTTGCTATATAGTAAATTACTACAGTATCCATACAGTCATTAAAGCTGCAAGTATGTCTACTGTAACACACAGTAGCGCTGGTGTCTCACAGCGTCTGGGTGGTGTGAGAGGACGTGGGTTTGATCCCCGCTCAGTCTATGTGGAGTTTGCGTGGGTTTCCTCCGGGTGCTCTTGTTTCCTCCCACAGTCCAAAGGCATGCTGTTCAAGTTCCCCCATAGTGTGTGAGTGACAGAGAGAGTGTGTGTGTTCCGCTGATGTATGGATGAGTGACCCATTGTAAGTAGTGTATCTAACAGTATAAGTTACCACGGTGAATAAGGTGCGTGGACTGATAGTAACATTAAATAGAGTTAAATGGAAGTTGCTTTCGAGAAAAGTGTGTGATAAACAAATAAATACAAAAATGTAAACGTGTGTCTACTGGCTATGGAGGGAAGGAACAAAGACTCCCAACTGAAAGTCGAGTGCCAGTGTCACCCACCCCAAGTACCTCTGTTTCAGTGGCATTTGGAGATAAAAAATTTTTACTCATCCATAATTTTATACTGGTAAAGCAATCAGCTAAAGACACCACATGTGATGGTGATGAAGCTGAAAGAAAGAGAACGTGACCGCAGTCCAGGCAGGAATCTCTGGGACTGGACCCCATTGCGCTGGACGAGCCCTACAGAGAGCGGTAGAGCAGTGGGGCTCCGTCGGCGCTCAGGGTGTGAGAACAACAGTGCAACAAGGACTGGACAGCGACCGTGTTCCCGCCGCCTCTCTGCTCCACACACCAGTGCCACTGGCTCCCAGTTCCACCAGTTACAGCGGTAACACGTTCACTGGACGCTGTCTCACCGTCCCCTCATGTCGAAGTGCAAGAGCAGCATATGAAAGTGACTCCTCCTTCACACAGCCCTCATGACTGGGCACAGCAGTATCTTGTCCAGAGCGCAGTCAGTTCACACGCCCGACGCTGCTTCGCACTGCGGACGCTCCGTCGGTTCCACAGGACTGTGGCGCACTGGGGACACTGTCCGACTTCCTGTCACTTGGACAGTCTCCGCCAATCAGAGCGTCGATTACGGCGAATCCAGTGGACGGCTAGAGAGCAGACGGAGCGCTGAACGTCGCTGTCGGTGGGACATATAGACACACGCTGTATAAAGAGCTTTATTGAGAGGAATGTGCTCAGAAACACCCGAGGACAACGTCACAAAAATGTCTCCGACCCAAAAGGCTCAGAAGGACAAAAACATGTGAAGGCTCCGTTGGGCTCATTCCGCTCAGCTGTTCGTTCGCACAGCTGCTCCCAATGGAGACAGAAGAGCAGACATTGTGGACGGTGGTGTCTCGCTCTCGCTCTGAGAGGACCGAGAGAGTAAAGAAAGAGAGTGGAGGACAACAGCAGCCCAAGGACGGGTCTCCGGCTCAGATGTCTCTGAGTTTCACATGAAACCTGCTTTTCCCCGCGAGGAACGTGGAAATGGGACATGTCCATGGAGGGGGGGGACACGCGTCCGGGGGGTTCACCGGTCCGATGAGGGACGTCGAGCCACGGCGTTGGTGGAACCACTAACACCTGAGCTCCAGCCTCCTGCTCCAACAGGAGTGAAGGGAAACACTCGATGGAACATCTTCATGGGAAACAAGGTGGCAGGAGAGTCTCTCGCTCTCCCTCTCTCTCACGCACGCACACACACACCACGCCCCCCTCAAACCTCATGTGCAATAGGATGGACGTCCCCTTCCTGCAGCCAGGGGCGCAGCAAGGACACACTTCCTGGCTGTCCCGCCTCCCAACCGGCCGCTCCCTGCTCTGTGTGTGGAAATGCTGGGAAATCTCAGGGCTGGAGACGCACCTCACACACGACACACATACGGGGGGTTGTGGGAACTGGTGGAAACACCTAGAACTCAGGAGAGGCAACATCTGAAAGGTCCACACTTTAGCTTAGATTATCTTCACTGTGTTTCACAAGCTGTATCAGGACTCATCTGAACCCGCAGCTGAACCCCTGTCCTTCAGCTTGGAGTCGGGTGCGGAGTGGGGTGGAGGGTCACTCTCGTACCTTGAGGCCTGGAGTGCAGTTTTATGAAGTGACATATTTACATTTGTTCAGTTAGCAGATAGAACACAAACTTCACAGTGATGTATAACTCAGACTAAACAGACCAAGAGCTTTACACACACACAGCACTATGGACACACAGCTTGTGTGTGAGACACCACCGTGTTGCTGGTTCACATCCCTCCAGTAGCTCCTATAGAAGTGACATTCAAACAGCAGATACACAGTTAAACATAACAGATGGTGTTGCACTCATTGATGGAGCTGTCAGGAGATCAGGAGATAAGTGGCTCTCAGAGAGATGGGTTCAAGACCCCTCTTCAATGTGGGAGGGATTCAGCAGCCCTGAGGGCAAGAGGGAGCTCATTTCACCACATCAGGGCCAAAACTCAGAGCCTACAGACCTTCAGCATTGGACCTCTTTTGTGTGGGACCACCAAGCAGGCAGAGGTGGGGGAGTTCAGGGCTGCAGCGAGTGATCAGGTCCTGTAGGTTTTGGGGTTGAGATCCATTGATGGTTTCGTAGGTCGTAAGCAGTGTGTTTTATTTGATCCAGGCAGCAGTAGGAAACCAACAGAGAAAGAAGGAGGGGGACACATAGGAACACTTTGGTCAAACACAACTTGTACTGCGGTATTCTGTATCAGCTGGAGAGGTTTAGTGCAGAAACCAGAAGACCAGACAGGAGAGAGTTGCAGTGTCCAGGTGGCACATCACCATGGTCTGGACCACCAGTTGCGTACAGTCTGCTGCTACATAGGGGCCGATCCAGCGGATGTTCTACAGGATGTATCTGCAGCTCCGGGTTGTGGATTCGAGATGCTGAGAAAAAGACAGACTGGAGCGAATCGTTACATTCAGGCTTTTCGCCGATGGGGATGGTGAAACGACTGAGTTGTCCAGTTTGACAGAAAGTTCTCGACAGGAAGACGGAGCAGCTGGCAGGTGAAGGATCTTGGTCTTGGAAAGACTTTGAAAAGGTCAAAGGTCACATGATAGTCAGCTGGTCACCTTGCTCGTCCACTTGAACAGCGCCCACAGGTGGAGGACAGTGGAGCTGTGGATGGACAGGTGCCAGGAAGCGATGCAGATGGACGGTGAGACAGCCTCCTTTCCCGTAATTACTCAGGGTTGAGGAGGTCTGGAAATGGGGTCACATGACTCAGGACGGGAGTGGGGGGGCGAGGGTGGGGTGTGTCTTTGCCCGATTGCTCCTGGAGCTGAGAGGAAGGAAAAACACACCCGGCATCCAAGCTGCGTGTGATGAGGGCTCTGACGCAGCGTCCAACGGTGGACTGGTCACACCCTGCAGAGAACAGTGTCCAAGAGCAGAGTGCAGACCTCACACCATTCCTCCTCAAAGACATTTCAGAGAAGACCTTGCAAGCCTGCGGTCCAGCTACGGTCCATCTGTCAGACGTGGGGGCACATCACACACGTACAGGGGATGGGGGGGCTGAGAGCAAACACTGTGGTGTGATCTTACATTGTGCTTTAGGGTCACCGCTGATCCAATCGCTGGGCTTGTGTTGGACTCATGGGATTGTCCTGGGTCCAGACAGGAGATGTACTGCCCTCGTTTTTCACACACACACACAGACGGGCAGATGCATACGGAACGTTAATTTCACAGAAAAGGTTCAAGAGCCATAAATGAGAGGCTCCATGTGTGACCCCCCCCCCCCCCACAGGATACACTCAGCGCTCGAGCGTCCAGCTCTGTGAGGACCACGATGAATGAGCGAATCCTCAGACGTGTTTCTGTTGCTCTGACACTCAGCGATCGATTAACTTTCCTGGACTGAAGAGTAGCAGTGGGCGTGGGGGCGAAATCCCCCGTTTTCCTTTTCCAGGCCTGGCACGGGGCTGGGGGGGGATTCGGTCCACGGGAGGGGGACTGTGGGACCAGGTGCTGCCGACCCCAGCCTAAGTCACACCGTCCGCGGAGTCCGGAGTCACGGCGGCTCCTCGGGTTTGGGCTCTGTCCCGTGTCCTCTTGGACAGCGCGTCCCCTGACGGTAGTAAGACTAATAAAAATAGTAACCCTAATAGCCACAGTAACCTCTTCCACGAAACAGACCGCTCGGCTCAGGGATGGTTCCGCATGTTCACCCCTCCCCCACCTTGGCCTCATGAACCTGTTTAACAAGGGTTCGATTATTACTTTTTCACAGCATGGCTGCATAGGGACACCTGGGGACACCAGGGGACAGACCCGTCCTCCTCGCCAGTTGGGAACCTGCATCCACCCGCGAGGTGTCGGACCTCAGCCCCTGGCTCCACCCCCTCTGTCCGCAGCCAACAGAAGTGGGGGAGCGAGACCCTTGGCCCTCGGAGCGCCTCGATTCCCGCCAAGCGATGAGCCCAGTGACACGGGGCTGAACACGGAGCTGGTTGCACAGCCAGTGTTCCGGAACATTCCGGAGACACACACAGCTCTCGCCCTTATGCGTGCCTGTCCTGCCCCCTAGTGGTGGACTGGTGAACATCCTTGGCCTCTTTCTCATCCTGCTTTCGTTCTCTCTTGAAGCACAAGGCTGAATCCGTCTTCGTGTCCATATGGTGTAAAAGATTCAAACCCACAACCCTCATGATGAACCCAGGTCCAACCCCGTTCCAGACAGTGAGTTAGCGATGTGAAATGTTAGCGGAAGTGGCTCCGGCACCAGACAGGGACTGTGATCCAAGCCCCAGCTGAGGCTCCAGGGACGACGCCCCTTTACCTGATCGCTGTGGTCGCTCTTGCACGCTGTGCCTTAACCGTGTTGGCAGACATGGAGGGTGTCTGGGGGACAACGTTCGCCCCCAGCAAAGGGCTCGTCCATACAGGGCTACCATCGGTTTCCAGTGAGGTGTGTATGTGTGGGGGTCACTCATCGTTCCTCACTCGCCACTCATCAGTGAGCTCAGCGAGGACCAGAGCAGAACTGGTCCACTGATGACACAGCAGTGAACACAGCACCATTGTGTCCCCAAACCGAGAGAACAAAACTGTCCCACATGTCCCACTGAAAACATGCTGTGGCCAGCAGGAGGCGCAGTGCTGAGAGCTGCTTCCTTCGGCTCAAAAGAGTGGGTTCGAATCCCGCTCCTGCTCTAGTAACCTTGCTCAAAGCACTTACCCTGACTGATGCAGTAGAAATTACCCTGTACTGTACTACAAATGGGTAAATCAGTGTAAGCAGCACAGCACTGAAGTGCTTCAGAGAAAAGTGTCAGAAATGGTGTTTTACTGTGTTTTCACTTTACTGAGACTAAAATTAAAACTAAACTGAAATGACTGAAAATAAAAACTTGTGTTGAGTGGAGACTCATGTCCTCCTCGTCCCACAAACGTGCAACGTTCCTCATGCCACGATGGAGCATCAACAGTGAGGAGCTGTAAACAGTGTGGCAGTGAGTGTGTGCGTGTGTGTGTGTGTGTGTGAGAGACAGAGAGACAGAGAGAGTGGTCACTGAGAGGACTAAGAAGACCAACACGGTGTTACTCTCCGTTTGGGTTTATTCCCACACAGTGAATCAGACACAAGGAGACCTCGGAGGAGTGAAATCTCTCGAACCCTCAGCATCTCCCCAAAGCACCACGCTGTCCTGCGAGGGAATCTGTCCGCATTAAGTCGTCCACATGGCCTCACACGAGTTCTGCAACACGCAGAGACGAGTCTGCCTAAGAGCAGGAACACCGTTAGCGCACGTCTTACTGTCCAGCGGAACACGCTGGTCCTTCAGTCCCTCAGCCGCACGGTCACAGCTGCACACGTCAACGAGTCCCTGGTGTCCTGAAACGACCTGGAGCACCGAACGAGTTCATATCGACATGGCAGAGACACCTCAAGGGTGCAAAGGTCAGGGGTGTGTCCAGTAAAGGGTGTGTCCAGTGAAGGGCAGGGGTGTGTCCAGTGAAGGTGAAAGGTGTGTCCAATAAAGGGCAGGGGTGTGTCCATTGAAGGGCAGGGGTGTGTCCAGTGGGACTCAAAGCAGGGGCAGCTCGGGCGCTCGAAGAAGCTCCTGTCCTGGGTCCGAGTGGCGGAGAGCAAAGAGCGTCACACCTGAGCGGTATGCTGCTGGGATCACAATGTGGCTCATCTTGGGTTTTCGCTCATCCTCACACTCCTCCTCACGAATCACCTGTCTCACCTGACCTGAGATAAGCAAGAGGACAACAGTATGAAAACACACACACACACACACACACACACACACACACATAGCGCACACTGGACACACCGCTGAGCTGCACCCTTCTGTAGATGTGTTTTCACACGCTTGCTTTTATTAATTAATCAGACGCTTCTCTTCACCAACAGAAGAGGAGACCTGGATACAGACTTGTGATTCTACAGTACGGTGAACATTATGGTGAACTCCAGTCACTGCTGATGTTTCATGGACTATGATGGACATAATGACACTGCTCTTCAGGTTAGTGTGAGACACTTCCACTGTGAGCGCTGTCCAAGTTCTGAGGATTTTGAAACTGAATGCCTGTTCCTTCTCAGTTCTGTCTCCAATGTGGTTGAATGAGCTCCCTGTGTCCCTCAGAGCTGCTGAATCCCTCCCACATTGAAGAAAGGTCTCAAACCCATCTCTCTGAGAGCCACTTCTCTCCTGACAGCTCCATCAATGAGTCCAACACCATATATGATTAACTGTGTATTTGCTGTTTGAATGTCACTTCTGTAGGAGCTACTGGAGGGATGTGAACCAACAACACGGCGGTGTCACACACACAAGCTGTGTGTGTCCATATTCCAGTGTGCGTGTTTTTTGTGTGTTGTTGATATTTACATTTTACATTTATTTATTTAGCAGACGCTTTTCTCCAAAGCAACTTCCAATGAACTCTATGTAGTGTTATCAGCCCACTCACCTTATTTACTGCGTTAACTTACACTGCTAGATACGCTACTTACACTGGGTCACTCATCCACAAATCAGCGGAACACACACTCTCTCTGTCAATCACACACTTTGTTGATGGACTTCTGTTTTTATTTACTGAAAAAATGTAAATGCAGCAGGTGGATGTGATCATGTCTCCCTCTCCCACCACCATTAGGCCACCATGGTACTGACCTCCTACTGAGACTGTAGTCCTGACCACCTATTGTCACTGCAGTACTGACTGCTCACTGTCACTGTGGGACTGAGGTGTCTGTCTGTCTGTCTTTCTATCTATTTCTTGTGAGAAGGAGACTGACTGACAGCTAGCGGACGGTTCCTCTCTCACCCTGTACGTCCAGAACGGTCCACCGTGGGTCAGAGACGTCCTGAGCGAGCGAGTCCACGGATGTGTCCGCCGTCCACCTCTGCAGCACGTCCTCCCGGCGAATGAGGAGCAGTGACTCACTGCACAGCCGCTGGTGAACCACGGCCTCACTCACTGCAACACACAGCACTGACTATAGGGAGTGAACTGAACATGTACAGGATGCGTTCAGCAGGTTGCGAGGTGGCTAGAGCAGCCACCATTGGAATCGAAGGATGGGGGTTTGAATCCCACCTCTAGATGCAGTAATCAAGTAGCCAAGGTATTTATGCTCTGTTGATGCAGTAAAAATTACCCTAAAATCAGCATAAGTACGTTAACGTACAAATGTCACTAAGTAAATCCACTTTGAGAAAAGTGCCAGATAAATGATTGTTAATAATAATAATAATAATAATAATGTAATAAAAATTGCACCTGACCTGGGTGCAATGTATATCCGGCGGTGGGTGGGGTGCCACATGGCGTTGTAGCCCCTTGCAACAGAAACTGGCTCTTGGTACGTGGAATGTCACCTCACCTGGGGGGGAAGGAGCCGGAACTGGTGCGGGAGGTTGAGAAATACCAACTAGATATAGTTGGGCTCACCTCCACTCACAGTGTTGGCTCTGGAACCAAACTCCTCGATAGGGGGTGGTCCCTCTCCTACTCAGGAGTTGCATGAGGTGAGAGGCGCCAGGCGGGTGTGGGGATACTCACAAGTCCCCGGCTGGCTGCCATACAGTTGGAGTTTGCCCCCGTTGGACGAGAGGGTCGCCTCAATGCGACTTAGGGTCGCAGAGAGGAAAACTTTGACTGTTGTGTGTGCATGTGCACCAAACAGCAGTTCGGAGTATTCGGCCTTCTTGGAGAAGGTAAGTGGAGTTCTGGACAGGGCCCCACCTACAGACTCCATAGTCCTGCTGGGGGACTTCAACACTCACGTTGACAGTGACTGGAAAATCTGGCGGGGGGTGATTGAGAAGAATGGCTTGTCCAATCTAAACCCGAATGGTGAAACGTTATTGGACTTCTGTACTACTCATGGTTTGTCCATAACAAACACCATGTTCGAACACAAGGATGCTGATAAGTGTACTTGGTACCAGAGCTCCTTGGGCCAAAGGTCAATGATCGACTTTGTAGTCGTTTCTTCTGACTTCAGACCACATGTTTTGGACACTCGGGTGAAGAGAGGTGCTGAGCTGTCAACTGATCACCATCTGGTGGTGAGTTGGATCAGATGGCGGGGAAAACTGATGGACAGACCCGGTAGGCCCAGACATTTAATGAGGGTGTGCTGGGAACGACTGTCAGAGGACCTTGTCCGGAATGATTTTAACTCACACCTCCGGGAGAGCTTCTCCCATGTCCCAGAGGAGGTGGGGGACATGAAGTCTGAATGGACCCTGTGTAAAACCTCCATTGTGGAAGCAGCGAGGCACAGCTGTGGCCAAAAGCTTGTTGGTGCCAGCCTGGGCGGCAACCCGAGAACCCGCTGGTGGACACCGGTGGCGAGGGAAGCCGTCAAGCTGAAGAAGGAGGCCTTTAGGGCCTGGTTGGTTCTGGGGACTCCTGACTCAGCAGACAGGTACCAGCAGGCGAAAAAGGCAGCAGCAGCTGCGGTTGCAGAAGCAAAATCCTGGGCATGGGAGGAGTTTGGAGAGGCCATGGAAAATGACTATCGATTGGCTTCAGAGAGGTTCTGGAGAACCATCCGGCAGCTCAGAAGGGGTCGGAGGAGCTTCGCTCAGGCTGTGCTCAGCAAGAGTGGAGAAACGTTGACCTCTGATGAGGACATTGTTGGGAGGTGGAAGGAGCACTTTGAAGAACTCTTAAACCCGAGTGATATGCCTCCCTTACAGGAGTCAGGGCCAGAGGCTTTCGGGCTGTCAAGAGTCCATTTCCCTGGTGGAAGTCACTGAGGTAGTTGGTAAGCTCCACAGTGGCAAAGCACCGGGGGTGGATGAGATCTGCCCGGAAATGCTTAAGGCCCTGGATGTTGCAGGGCTGTCAAGGTTGACACGCCTCTGCAATGTTGCATGGACCTTGGGGACAGTGCCTTTGGATTGGCAAACTGGGGCGGTGGTCCCTATCTTTAGGAAAGGAGACCGGAGAGTGTGTGCTAACTATTAGGGCATCACACTTCTCAGCCTCCCTGGGAAAGTCTATGCTGGGGTGCTGGAGAGGAGGCTCAACCTCAGATTGAAGAGGAACAATGAGGATTCCGTCCTGGCCGTGGAACAGTGGACCAGCTATTTACCCTCTCACAGATCGTTGAAGGGGCATGGAAGTTCACTAATCCAGTTTACATGTGTTTTGTGGACTTGGAGAAGGCTTATGACCGTGTTCCCCGGGAAATTCTGTTGGAGGTGCTTCGGGAGTATGGGGTACCAGGGCCACTACTGCGGGCCATTTGGTCCTTGTACATGCGGAGCGAAAGCTGTGTCCGCATACTCCGCATTAAATCAGGCCTGTTCAGTGTGGGTGTTGGACTCCGCCAAGGTTGTGCCTTGTCTCCACTCCTGTTTGTGGTTTTCATGGACAGGATATCAAGGTGCAGTCGGGGTCAGGAGAGCATTCTGTGTGGGAGTTGAAAGGTGATATCTCTGCTTTTTGCAGATGAAGTTGTCCTTTTGGCACCGTCAGAGGGTTGTCTCCAGCACGCACTGGAACGGTTTGCAGCCGAGTGTGAAGCGGCTGGGATGAGGATCAGCACCTCAAAGTCTGAGTCCATGGTTCTCTCATGGAAAAGGATGGCATGCTCCCTCTAGGTAAGGGGAGAGAAATTGCCCCAGGTGGAGGAGTTTAAGTATCTTGGGGTCTTGTTCACGAGTGAGGGGAGAAGGGAGCGTGAGATTGGCCGCAGACTGGGAGCAGCGGCAGCAGTAATGCGGTCGCTGTAGCGGACTGTAGTGGTGAAGGGGGAGCTCTCCATTTACCGGTCGATCTACGTCCCTACCCTCACCTATGGCCATGAACTTTGGGTAATGACCGAAAGAATAAGATCCCAGATACAAGTGGCCGAAATGAGTTTTCTCCGCAGGGTGCTGGGACTCACTCTCCGTGACAGGGTGAGGAGTTCGGACATCCGGGAGGAGCTCAGAGTAGAGCTGCTACTTCTCCAGATTGAGAGGAGTCAGGCATCTGATAAGGATGCCCCCTGGGCGCCTCCCTTTGGAGGTATATCGGGCACGGCCAACTGGGGCGAGGCCCCGAGGTCGGCCCAGGACCCGCTGGAGGGATTATATCTCACAGTTGGCCTGGGAACAGATGGGGATCCCCCAGGTTGAGCTGGAGGAAGTTGCGGGGGACAGGGCGGCTGGGCCTCTCTGCTCTCCCTGCTGCCACCGCGACCCATTTAGGACAAGCGGGACAGAAGATGATGATGATAATAAAAATAATAATAACACTGAGAGAAACACAGGCTAGGAAAGCAAGGAACACTCCTCTCACCGACTTCCAGGGGGTTACTCATGTAGATGGCGTCGGGCGCCACTCCAAACACCAGCTGGTGGTGCCAGGCGTCCGGCATCTCCTCGCCCTCTGGCACGGCCAGCTGCATGTTCATGGTGGCCACCGGGACGGCGCCGCAGCGGATCCATCCGGCCAACCAGGACACGAGCTGCACCCTGCGGCGGGGGTGGAAGGGGAAAAAGCGGCCGAGGACCTTCCCCCTGCTGGCCAAATCGGCACCATCTATCAGTTGCTGGTGGGTGGCACCTGGGGGGGGGTCAGAAACGCACACAGCCAAGTCAGTGTCGGTGCTTTGGCCATCGCTACGGTCGCATCAGCATCTGCGTTCCGGTCATTGACAACGTCATGTCAGCGTCCCTGTTCCACACCACACGCACGGTCTGCCTGCGGAGCTCCAGTACCGGCCTCGCTGCGTGACAGCAGGTAGTCCGGCAGCGGCGCCTCGTTCCTCCTTAACCGCGTCTGGACGCAGCGCTCGGCCGTTTCCGGGGTCACCGGGACCCCCAGGGCCCGCAGAACGTCCACCAGCGCCGTGGCGCCGCACGCCGACGCTCCGATCTGCAAAGTTGACCGTTCCACGGCCTCCCGGACGGACCACAGCATGGCGACCGCCTCGTCGCCGGAACCCCCAGGCTCCATGGTAAACCCGGGGCTGGTAAACAGGGAGCCAAGCAATCAGCATGTCACAGAGGTAAACGCAGGTAAGGTACGGTTACCATGCTCTTAGTAAAACATCATTGGTGTTTGGGGGGTCGGAAGGAGCTGCTGTGGAGGCACCTGGACCACCAGGCTACCTGTCGGTGCAGTATGCAAATGAGGGAGGGTAGGGGGTCCCGGTAGGGGGTCCCGCCCTACGACACTAACGGGGACCCAAGGCAGAGGGACTGAGTCCCCACGGACCTCAATCAATGAGTCAGTAAAGATGAAAGAATGTCGCAGTGATACAAAGTAACGCGGTCGTGTTACACATCAAAGGCGCGAGCTACGCAGCAGCAGCAACAGTTACCACAGTGAATCGCAGTGACTCGCAGGACAGGAGCACGAGCTGAGGACACAAGCAGCGCACGTAAGTTCGTAACGTAGCGAATCAGTCAAAAGCGCCACCTTCCACTGGGTTCGAATCCCAATCCCACCTGCTCGAGACACCCTCCCGTCGCGATGGGCTACAGTCAGTGGGATCATATTGTGACCGTGCTGTATATTATAATATAGTATCATACTATGGTAAATCAGAGTAAATAAAATGGTCCGTAGGGACAAGTGAAGTGAAGGACAAGGAAGAAAGACACGAATAAACCTGTGTGTGTGTATCACACACGACACGAGAGGAGCGACATTACCGCACCATTGACCACAAGATAAACGGTACTTGTAGTACTAGTAAACACTGCACATGATTTTACTTCGATGTACCTTAGCTTTACAGCTACTTCCGGGTTCCCATGGTGCTCTGCGCTCCGTCTGCGGCGGGAGGGGGCGGGGCCACGATCAAAGATGAGCCATAGCAATAAATTTGTCTGTCCTGTGTCTTATGCACCTACTTGATCGATGAACCTCGGTGTAGCAAGCGGTAGGGAACAAACTAGGTTTGCTTGAGACTTTCATGTCTGCAGCTACGTCTCCTTCTCTCAATGTAATATGCATAAATTGCTGAGATGTACGTCGCTTTGGACAAAAGCATCTGCTAAATGAATAAATGTAAATGTAAATTATACAAACCGTGCACTTGCAGAGCGCTAATTCCAAATGCTTCCACTAGAGGGCGCAACAACATCTCTGAGCGCAGTGCTCTTCAAAAGTGTACGGGACATATGGGGGTACAAAGAATAAATTATGCCTTATTTTATTATTTTATTTTATTGCATCAAGTTATTAAAAACTGACCAAACATACATCACCACAATACACAGAGGACATTGGGGAGGGGGTATGCAGGGAAATATAGGGGGTTTATGGGACATTGTTTTCGTGGAGATATAAAGGTGGGGCCATCGGGGACACAGTGAGAGAATCATAGTGAGGACACTAACAGCAGGAGGACAAGGACAGACGGAAGTGGACTCAAATATGATGAGTGTCCAGTCTGGTGTGTTGAGAAGGGAAACAATGCTGCAGGTTGCGTGAGGACACAGATGGGTGGACAGACAAATAGACAGAAGGACAATGAGGCAGACGGCTGGATGGACAGACACATAGACAGATGGACAGACAGACAGACTAGGAGGTGAACGGACGGATGGGCAGACACACAGAGAGATGGACAGACTGGCGGATAGACGGACGGAAAGCCCAGGGGACTCCAGCGTCCACACTGGACACTCCCGGGGAACTCCCACAGTTGAGCCTGACTCCGCTTTCAGAACGGTGGAATTCCAGTGTCCTTCCGCCCTGAGGACAGTCCAGTCGTGTTCGTTACTTTAATTTTATTCACTTCCACTTCTGCTGCGGAACTACATGCGCAGAGAACTCTGCTCACTTCCCGCAATGCCGTGCTCCGAGAAGGACCGTCTGAGGCCCCGCGGCGACCGCGGGGCTCGAGGGCCGAGGTGTCCGTACGGAGCCCTGAGGGACACCTGTGGGCTGAGGAAGGTGAGAGGAGCAGGCGTCCCGTCCCCCGGTCACTTGACGCCACCTTTAATGACCACCACGGGACCGTCCTGCGACGTGGTGACACTGCGATACACCAGTTACATAACGGCTGTAGACACACAGTGTTTCTAACGCAGAAAGTGACACGGCGCTCCGACGGCTCAGGGTCCGACCCGCGTGTCCATCAACACACACGCCGCAGCGCTTGGGTCACGACTCTCAAATATCACTCCTACAGGATAATTTCCTTTCATTAACGGCACAGCAGAAGAGAACTGGGTCACAAAAACATGAGAACAAGGAGTGAACTGAGAGAACAAACACACACACACACACACACACACACACACACACAGAGATTACTGATATGCAGCAGTGGGAATTTCCAAAGGCCGACCAAATGTTCTAGGACCAACGTGATTTATGGTCCAAGTCAAAAGTGAACTTATCTAGTTTAAATTTTTGTTTCTCTTTTTCTCTTTCTTTTCTTCAAAAAAGCAAATTTATCTAGTGGAAGAAGCAGAGACACTCTGGTCAACGACATTTGAGCAGAGGAGCTCCTGTTCTGAATAATAACAGTAAACACACTCCCTCTCCAGGAGTGTGAGTGTGATCACAACGGGCGCAATGTGGGCTGTAGTTCCACAAAAATACCAGTTGGACCCAACAGTTGCTGTCAGATTGTTGGAATAGTCGCTGTTGGAATATTAGAAAAATTCCCATGAGAATGCGCATGGGGGGTGCGGTGCTGCGGTGGGTTTAGCTGAGGCCTACTGAGTGGGGGGGTCTGGGGTTCGAGTCCCGCTCGGGGTGCCTTGCGACGGACTGGCGTCCCGTCCTGGGTGCGTCCCCTCCCCCTCCGGCCTTCTGCCCTGTGTGTTGCTGGGTTAGGCTCCGGTTCCCCGTGACCCTGTATGGGACCAGCAGTTCAGAAAGTGTGTGTGTGGGGGTCCCCTAAGAGCTTTGTAACGGTTGGTGCATCTCAACCGTTAAAGGTTTTCTGGCGGTTCATGTCACACAGTATCGGACAGCCCTTAGGATGAGCACCAGCTAGCTAATGGGTTAGGGTTAGGACAAACAGATGGACAAACAGACGTGTAAACAAGTGTCCCACACACTTCTCGTGGTGCAGCAGTGCATGGTGGGACACACCTGATGCTCTCCAACAACACACAGGGTTTTGTGTCACACCCCAAAAAATGAAACGAGAGACAAACAACGTCCAGGTAAGCAGGCTGCGTGGATGCCTGGCAGCAGTGTGTTTGCGCTCTGCTCTGCTCCGCACGCACGCTCTCCAGAACGCTGGAGGTCCCACATGATATGCAGACACGCACTGGGCACCGTCCAGCGGACTCCGGAAGGGAAAGGAATGTGGACCCAGCACCGTGGGAGGCGTGTGTGGCTGAACATGTCACACGGCGGAGTCCCGGTGCTCGCAGTGCTGCGGGTAATGATTTGCATGTTCCTGCACTGTCTTATTTACATAAACCACAGTCACATGTACAGAGCTGTGGGTTCTTTTAAATTCCAAACACTATCTGACTGTTTATTCCATTGTGATTTACACTGAGGAGGGGTGCGGTGGCACAGTGGGTTGGACCACAGTCCTGCTCTCCGGTGGGTCTGGGGTTCGAGTCCTGCTGGGGGTGCCTTGCGACGGACTGGCATCCCGTCCTGGGTGTGTCCCCTCCCCCTCTGGCCTTACGCCCCGTGTTGCCGGGTTAGGCTCCGGTTCCCCGCGACCCCGTATGGAACAAGCGGTTCAGAAAGTGTGTGTGTGTGTGTGTGTGTGAGAGAGATTTACATTGATTTACCCCTTTACACATCAGGGTCATTTTTACTCTGTCAGTTCAGGGTAACCTTGGCAAACAGAATTGCAGCAAGAGGTGGGATTTGAACCCATGTCCTCTGAAGACATGATGGCAGCTCAAACCATCTGAGTACGCACTGGTGGCGTGGAGACCCCCTGCAGCGTAAGTGCAGCATTTTGTCGTGGCAACCCTTCATCGCTAGGACAATAACCGTAACCGTGACTGTAACCCTAACCGTAACCCTAACCCTTCATTGCTAGGACAATAACCGTAACTGTAACCCTAACCATAACCTCGAGCAAGTAGCCCAACACTCTAAGTGCCTGTGCAGCAAAGTGTCTCATAGGTAAATGGGAGTAAATGTCCTACTGGGTACCTTTAACCTCAATAAGAGCACTAGGTGAGGTGGGAGCAGAAGCGCAGCGGGGCTTTCGGTGGGAGGGGCCGCATACTTGAGCGGTGACGGAGCAGAGCGTGGGCTCCTGTCCATGTGGAAGACGACGGTCGAGATGCGGGGGAAACGGAGCGTTCGGGGATTTCTGGTCCCACTCACATTCGCTGCTGCTCACGCTTCTCTTAGAGCTTCGTGGAGCCGCACGCATGGACCGCTGTGCACCGAGGGAATGTCGCTTGGTCCACCGCGGTCCATCGGTGGTCATTCACTGCGCTGTCACTGTCCTTTCAGTGGTTCAGGTCTGGTCCATTACTGTTCTGCCAGTCCTCCAGCTGTGGTCCGTCTGTGGTCCGTCTGTGGTCCAGCTGTGGTCCAGCTGTGGTCCATCGCTCATCCCGCTCTGCAGTTCAGTTCCCGGGTTGTTACACACAGAGTGATGTTGCACAGTGTCACTCCGACACACCGACAGACACAGAGAGATGAGTGTGAACTCACACACACTGTTGAGTCAAACACAGAAACGGTGTAGTGTAAAACACAGTACATCACCTTAACCTTAACGGATACGATGCCTGTCGTGACACAGAACACAGCAGGAGCTACACTGTAATTACATAGTAAAAGGAGAAAGGGCGGGGGTGCAGCGGGCTTGACCGGGTCCTGCCATCTGGTGGGTCTGGGGTTCGAGTCCCACTTGGCATCCTGTCCTGGTTGTGTCCCCCCCCCCCTCCAGCCCTCTGCCCTGTGTTGCCAGGATAGGCTCCGGCTCCCTGCGACCCCGCTCGGGACAAGTGGTTCCAGACTCTGTGCGTGCATGTGTGAGTTTGGTTCTCTTGTTACACGTTTTCACACAAACACACAGCAATTAATGTCAGATTCCCTGTGAGAAGGATGTAATAACTCTGTGTGTGGACAAGACAGGAGGGGGGGGCTCTGCTCTTGTGCTCCACGAGAAATAAAGGCAACAATGTGTGAGACATGAGGAAGTGAACAGACTGTGGTGTGTGTGTGTGTGTGTGCGTGTGAGAGAGAGTGAGAGAGTGAGAGAGAAGGAGACGCACAGCGTTCATGATCAGCGCCTCTTAAACTTTCAGTGTTTGTCTTCAGTGACTCCGCAGTCAAACCCGGGACCGAGATGGAGGCGCGCGCTCACTGGTACGTTTTTCTTTCTTTTCCTTTTTTACTGTTGATCCAGTGCGGGAAATGCTCGCGCTCCTCTATGCTGGGGGCCTGGACTGCAGGCTACTCATGGACAGTATTCATGTACAGTACTCGAGGACAGTACTCACAGAGAGTATCAATATACAGTACTCAGTAGTTACAGACAGTGTGTGTTCAAGTGAACAATACGGTATTAGGCTACATGCGTTCTAATGTGCTGGTAAGAAACAGTGTTAAAACATCATGTTCATGTAGTAATTCAGGTGCTTTACCCCGATGTGGTCCTTTACACTCTACAGCCTCGAGGACCACCTGTCCACGGATTCCCCCCCCCAACCCCGGAATACTCTTACCATAGTGTACTGTACCGCGCTTGTATCACTCAGGACTGATTTCAAGTGTTTTTCAGAGAACATTTACACTGTTCCAAAGATACCAGGCTGAAAGGGGCAAAACGCTGCAGGTTCCTTTGAGTGCAGTATTGGTGAAGCAGGAAAACACAGCGGGCATGGTAAAAATAAGAGTAATAATAACAACAACAGGCCTGGTATAGTACAGTATGGTACAGCATGGTATAGTATGGTATGGTACAGGGAAGACAGTGGAGAGAGATGAGGACAGACACATGGGAACGCTTTGGCAGGTCAAACACGACTTGTACCGCGGTATTCTGGATCAGCTGGAGAGGCTTGGTGACGGAGGCCCGATGACCAGATAGGATCCAGCGTAGCATGTGGTGATGGACCCACTCATTGTGTCAGTGCTGCGTCAGTGCTGCGTCAGTGCTGCATCAGTGTTGCGTCAGTGCTGTGTCAACGCTGTGTCAGTACTGCGTCAGTGTTGCATCAGTGCTGTGTCAGCGCTGTGTCGGTACTGCGTCAGTGTTGCGTCAGTGCTGTGTCAACGCTGTGTCAGTACTGCGTCAGTGTTGCGTCAGTGCTGTGTCAACGCTGTGTCAGTACTGCGTCAGTGTTGCGTCAGTGCTGTGTCAACACTGTGTCAGTACTGCGTCAGTGTTGCATCAGTGCTGCGTCAGTGCTGCGTCAGTGTTGCATCAGTGCTGTGTCAGTACTGCGTCAGTACTGCGTCAGTGTTGCGTCAGCGCTGTGTCGGTACTGCGTCAGTGTTGCGTCAGTGCTGTGTCAGCGTTGCATGGGAACGGCACCCAGCGCACAGTAGGGGGGTCACAGCCTCTCGTGATTCTGCTCTTGTCTCCTCTCACAGGTGCAGTGATAATGCGTGGACAGTGCTGGTCTTGATCACCTCCCATCTTTTCACAGGTGAATAGCTCCCCCTCACATCACCACACACACACACACACCCACCCGTCCATGTTACACTCATGTTAAACTGGCACAGCACAAGATCAGTGTGGTAGAGGTGGTCTCTCTATCCGTCTCTCTCTGCCTCTGTCCCTCTATCACCTGCGAGGGTCTCTGTCAGTGGGACGTGAAGGACCTGTTCACACGGGGGGGGTCACAGACCGCGTGGAGCAGTGTGTTGTGTGACCAGAACACGGGTGAAACCTGTCCCACTGGAGCATGTTATGTGTAGGAACACGGACAGCTGAGCTGAGGTACTGGGACCAACTTGGGACGGTCCAGGGGTATAAGACCGGCCCCTCCAAAATCTTAAATGTTCTTCTTGTTATGATGTAATAATAATAATAATAATAATAATAATAATAATAATAATAATAATTGGTACGATCTGGACACTCCGTCTCACGCGGCCTCGGTTCAGCGACGACCACCTCGGTCTCGTCCCTGGACCTTCGGAGAGGAACGCGCAGTGACCGCAGTGACGTGTCCACGTGACGACAGGATGTCCACACAGCGCTGTGCAGGACGCCGCCTGGACTCCACTTCCTCTCTGAGTGATGCGCACAATGAGGCGCTTCAGGACGGGTCTCGACTGCAGAGGAACCGAAACCCAGAAGCGCTTCCTTTCGCCGCTCTCTTTGCAAATATTTTCACTCCTACAGTAGGGTTGGGGGGGCAAAGGGGGGGCCAAGAACAGGAGTGTGAATGAATGGGGGGGTGAAGAACAGGGGGACAAACATCATGGACAGTATTCATGGGAGGGGTTTGGGGGGGGAACAGGTCGCTCAGGTGGTGACTGTAGGTTCAGCAGGGTTCAGATCACCTGAACATTGTGTGCAGGGTGGGGATTCCCTCCTGTGTGACACCGGCTATTTATAGCGACACATGGCAAAAAGCAGTGAACAGTGCAGGTTACTGAGCAGTGAAATGTTACACTGTTTCAGCACAGTTTCACACTGTTTCCAGCACCATGTTGCACTGTTTCAGTGCAGCTGTAAGACAGCATGACATGAGACAGGGGGACAGCAGCACAAGGACACATTGAGACAGGGAGACAGGGAGATGGCATGTGGGTTGGATCCAGTCACTGCATGCTGGTCTGCTCTAATTGTAGCTTCTAGTTGGGTCACGTCTAGTTTGCTGCTTTATGGTCACGGTTCTTTACAGCGGAGAAAGCAGCCCGGGGGGTCTAACGGCTCTGTGGTCCTTGTCTCCAGCCCAGTCCCGCCCCCCCCTCTTGGCCCTCGCCGGCACAGACTTTCTGCTGCCCTGCTCCTGTCCAGAGGAAGAGAAGTCCATTCTGATCTGGCAGAAGAACCTCAGCGTCGTGGCCCAGTATGACCCAGAAGATGACGAGCAGGTTGTGGACGGAAGCTTCCGGAACAGGACGCGGCTGTACTACCCGGCGGAGAAGGACAACTGCTCCCTGCTGCTGCGCCGAGCGTCCGTGAAGGACGAGGGCAACTACAGCTGCTACTACAAGAGCGAGCGGATGAAGAGGATCGACGTGGAGCTGCTGGTGGCCGGTCAGTTATCGCTTTGTGCCAAATGTGGCTAATGAGCTCGTTGAGGGCGGGACTCCGTCCCCGTGCGCCCTACAAACAGCGTCCACTGCAAACTGTCCCGTGTCCATCGTGGCGCCTGCTGCCTCTGAGGTTCAAGCTCTGCTGCTCTTCTCTCGTCTCCTCTTGTCTTCTGTGTGGTCCAGCCCAATACACCCCCCAGGTGGAGTCCGTTCCGCCAGAGAGCGAAGGGAGCACCGGGCCAGGAGTGTACCGCTGCCAGGCCGCCGGGGGGTACCCGGTAGGGCGGCTGCGCTGGCTGCTGGACGACCGGCCGGTCAACTCGACGTTCACGACCCGCCGGAGTGTCCGGGACCATCTGTACAACCTGACGAGCACCGTGTCGGTCGGCGTCCCCGAGGGCGCGGTCCTGCGCTGCGTCGTGGAGAACCCGCGGTTGGAGGGCAGTGTCAGTGCAGAGCTGACCGTGCGTTCCAGCGTCACCACCGATGTCACTGCGGTCCCCACTGCCAGTGAGCGAGGTGAGAATGGAAGCTGAGGGACCTGGGTTTGAAACCGCACCGTGCTCTGTGGTCCTGAGCTGCGGTCCTCTGGTCAGACCGTTTCCTGTCCTTCCTGTGCAGGGGGGAACTGGCCTGCGGCCGAGCCCTGGGTGGCACTGCTGGGGGTCACTCTGGTCCTCTCCACGTTACTGGCAGCTTTGTTGACCGTCTGCTTTCGGAGGCGATGTCTGCGTTGCAGGGTGAGGCTCCGCCGTCCAGCCACTGACGGAGGGGGCGGTAATTGCGGTCCAGTCCAGTTCGACTGGCACCAGGTGTCAGGGCCCAGTCTGCGCGCACGAAGTGCACGCGGAGCTGCGTGTGGACGTCCGCTGGTGCGAGACCCCGACCCGACGCCATTATTTCCCTCCCTGCTCTTTTTTGTTTTCCTCTCCTCGGCTGCCCCCCTCCCCCCCATAAACTTCCTGCCAGTGGTTCAGCCCTGGCGCCACCTTGTGAAGAAGAGCGCTGTGCCGACATCCACTGCACCCACTGCATTATGTGTCCTGCTGCAGGCTCCGCCCATTCAGCGCGTCGGTGTCCTGCTGGACTGCTCAGACCCCGTCCGTCACGCCTGAGTCCAGCTTCTGCTTGTGACGCACCCGCACGTTCGCGGTCGCCATCGGAGGACGTTCGACGGGAAGACGGGGTCTCACCGGAAGGTCGTGGCACCCCCCAAGGCAGTCTTCTCAGGGACGGGCGTGTCGGCGGTGGACAGCAGCGACAGAGGTGTCCACTGCTCGTCCAGGAAGGAGACGTGGTGTGAAAAGAGCGACGTTGCTGCCCCTGTGCACAGCAGTGACGCACCGGAGCATGCACGCACGCACACACGCACACGGAGGCTCACACACATATGCACAGACTAACACAAAAACACACATGCACGCACGCACACACGCACACACGCACACATACAGACTGGACTCTGGAATGACAGCACTGCAGTTTTGTGGCAGGAGAAAGAAAGGTGGTAAAAAGCAAAGCTTTCCGTGGTAAACGAGTGTAAACCGGCACCCTTTGCGCTGCTCTGGTGCGTCACTGGTGTGTGCAGCGTGGAGACCTGCTCTTGATCCTGTGTGCAGCTGGAGGGAGGAGAGTGACCCCACTGCACTGTGGACAAGTAACTGCGGTACATTGTTTGGAAGTGTGTGGTCTGTCCCTCGTTTACTTTGTTTACTCTCGTTCTCCTCATGAAGTAAACAGTGCCCTGAAGTCCATTAGCGAAGCGCATCATAACAAACAATGAGAAACAGCTGATGGCCAGTGGGCTCATAGAGTCATAAAGTGGCACCTAAAAGCCAGTAGAGCACTGTAAAAACACCACAAACACAGTAAATATACTGTAAGCAATAAAATTATGACAGCAGCACATTTCATCACTCATGGTGTGTTTACTTTTCATTTATCAGGCTCTTTTCTCCACAGTGACAAGCTCAGGGTAAACACAGTACATGGCCAACAAAGCTTGAGACACACACACACAGGACTGTGGACACACAGCTTGTGTGTGTGAGACACCACCGTGTTGCTGGTTCACATCCCTCCAGTGGCTCCTATAGAAGTGACTTTGAAACAGCAAACACACAGTTAATCATAGCAGATGGTGTTGGGCTCATCGATGGAGCTGCCAGGAGATCGGGAGAGAAGTGGCTCTCAGAGCAATGGGTTCAAGACCCTTCTTCAATGTGGGAGGGATTCAGCAGCTCCGAGGGACACAGGGAGCTCATTCCACCACATTAGGGAGAGACCCTACAGACTTCTGACTTTGGACCTCTTTCGATTACACTAATTATCGGACGCTCCCCAACTACTAGCAGTGCCAAAGTGCTCCGATGTTGTCCAGAACGTTGAGGTTCAAGTCCAGTTTATGTAGCTGGTTCATTTCCAGCTGCCGATTAACGTACCCAACACAGTAATGTCGGTAAAATGACTGATTTAACAGGAAATGGCCCCGGGGAGGGCGACCCGATAATCCACATAAACAGACTCCTCCCACCTCCCCCACTTTTCTCCGCTCTCGGTGTCCTGACGGCATCGCTTCGACTGCTGCTGGAAAAAGTGCAGAGAAAATGCTAAGCTCAGCGTTCATGTGACCGAGGAGCTCTTGGTCCTGAACTTCTGTTCTTCTCACAGCGGCCCAAAGGGTCCATCTGAGCCAAGGGCTCCTGTTCCCATGATGCTCTGCGGACTGGGGCTCAGCCAGGCCTCGGTCTGTCGCTCTGGAGCCAAAGGGGTTCTGGTGCCGAAAGATGACACCGCGCTCTGCGTTCCTCCAAAATACCTGGGGCGTCCTTGTCCCTGTCCACCTCCTCATCACTGTCCGCCTCCTCTTCGTTGTCCTGCTTCTCTTCATTGTCCTCTACCTCTTTGATGTCCTCCTCTTCGATGTCCTCCTCTTTTTCATTGTCCTACTTCTCCTCTTCCTTCTCCTGACTTCCCCCGAAAACACATGAGGGAAGTCCAGCTCGAAGGACCAGTGAGATCAGTGGCAAAAACTAATCCCTTCCTTCTATGAAGAAAGGCAATAATTTGTGGATCCAAGACAAATAAAGTGCTTTCTGTGTGTGTGTGTGTGTGTGTGTGTGTGTGTCACAGTGGCTGGACCGCAGCCAGAGGAACATGCATCATCAAGCGCCCCTTGCGTGCCTCAGACGCAGCAAAAGGTCGTTGAGCTCCTGGGCGTCTCTGACCTTTTCCATTTGCAACGAGGGGATTTCCAGCTACCGTGTTTTACACCCCCTCTCCCTCCCCGATGCCAGGGCCCACGCGGGACCGTTTGTGTACGGGGTCCGCAACAGCGGCGCACCCAGCCGCATTTCTGTCTCGTCTCGGCTTCCCGTCAGAGTGTCGCTGGGCTGCGACCACACACAGCGCTGGACTCGAGCGTGTGCGTTACATTAGCCGTGCTGCTAAAAAAGAGTGACCAAAGTGGAGCAAAGCCCTGCAGTGGGACCTGTGTGTCACACTATCAATGCCACCGGGTGGGTATTGGGTCCGGAAATGGACAGCGAGCCTGCAGTCACAAACACGCTCCGAACACCGCAGAACCTGTGAGCTCCTTTCACAAACGGACGTGCAAGCGCTCAAACCCGGGGTACTGGGGGCGGGGTCATGACCTCAAGGACACTGAGGACCTTTTTCTGCTGACGGTGAAATGAAGATTCCGAACAGAGACGCTTTGAATCAAAAATGGGACATTAGACGTGTCACTGCAATTCATGGACTTCCTGTCTGTGGTACAGCACGTAGTGCCGGTGCCTCTCTGGGCTGTGGGCTTGAGCTTGGGTTCAGACATGGCTCCCCTTGTGCCCCGTGTGTGTGTGTGTGTGTGTGAGACAGAGAGAGAGAGAGAGAGAGAGAGAGAGAGAGAGAGAGAGAGAGAGAGAGAGAGGGAGTGAGGGAGAGTGTAATGGTCTTGTGGTGTAGTGGTGTCCCATCCAGGGTGGAGCCTCCTTCGCACCCTGTGCTCACAGCATAGACTGTGGAGAAAAGTGGCCCTCTGCTGTACTGTGATGGTGATGTTTACTCTGTTTGAACTGTTTTTCTGCTGCTCTTGTACTGCACTTGTACTGCACTTGTGCCGCTTCGCCTGCGTTTCTCGGCTTCATGCCCGGTCCCGGTCCACGCCGTCCTCACGCTCAGCTGTGCTCCTATTTACCGTTCACCCAGAACACGTGCGATCAAAGCTCCACACGCTGACTGCCTTTGCTTGTCTCTTAAAATGACAGGTGCCGAAAACACGGTACGACACTTGGGTCACGCGCTGGAAAGAAACAAACTGCACTTCAGAATCACGCGTCTGTGTCCAAGTGTCTCTTCCTGCTAATGGACACGTTATCTGTCACACACAAAGCGTCTCATAAATGGATACACGTAACTGTAACCGTAACTGCACACGCGTGGCACACGGCTGAGCGCACATACAAGCGGCTCCAGGCTCTGCGGTTCAGGTCCAGACCCGTTCTGTTCTGCCGCCGCGTGTTCCCATGCGGAGGATCGTGCGGAAACACGAGGCCCCTGCTGAGTCCCCCCCGCTCGAACCTTCGACTCTTCGCTCTCTGCTGCTCTAAGGTGGGTGACAGAATTATATTAATGAACTTCTCACTCCCTGCGCGGACAAGGGGCCCGTTGTGCTGGCGGTAACAGCCGGGGAGGGGGGCGGGGCTTTCTCACAGTGGCAGTGCCAGCGAAAGAAAACTGGCTACCTGTCACTCTTCGCCTCTGTGTCACCGTCCCTGACGCAGCTGCGCCGGGAGCTCGACCCCGGGTCACTCGAGCTGTACCTCAAAGGAGCTGCTCGGGGAACCCCGTCTAATTAGCATACGGGCTCACATGAGCGAAACTGCGAAAGGAACACAGCCCGGTTATTGACCGCAGCCGTCCGAGAACTCCTGAGATCTCCCAAAAAAAGTGGTTAAGGTGCTTTGAGAGACGCGGGAGGAATGGACAGATCCAGCTGAGCTGTGGGCTGCCCCCCAACCCTGCGTTTTCACCTCGTTAATAAACCATATTTGCCTGCGGTACTACAGCGGATGGGATCATAACTGCAGGCTGGACTTTCAGGAGCACAGCGGCATCACGCTGACCCTGAAGAAGATGCCTCGTCACCACGACACACACTCACGCACGCACCCGCACGCAGACGTATGCGAAGAAGATGCGGACAGACAGTAGCGTTCCTGAGGAAAGACAGCGGCTCCAGCTTGTTCCGTTTCCTCGGCGATGGGAGACTCTTCCTGCTCTTTGCATGTGGCATGAATCACGTATGATTACTGAAACCACAGGAATTGCAAACACGCTAATCGGGAGCTTTGACTTGTCTCCACAGTGGCTGCTCCTTGTGTCTTCGCCACAACGTGAGGTGTGCGAACAGAGCCCGGGGGCACAGCGGTCCGCCGCACATCGCAAGGCTCCCGACACTCCGCCCAGGGGCCTGCGCACCTGCGCACCTGCGCACCTGAGCACCTTCGCCTCTGAGTAACTGCGCACACCCGTGTACCCATATACACACCCGTGTATCCACACACACGCACCTGTGTATACGCATACACACGCACACACCTATGAACTGACCAAAAAATGACAAGCAGACAGGAGGTTCGAGGAGCCCTTACCAGGGTGACACCGCGGAATCCGCCACAGGGCCCTGGTCTGTGTCCTGTCCCTTTGCCCCGGCGCACTACTAGCTTCGGTCAGGTAGTCACGTTGAATTACTGCGGTAGAATACCCTGCTCGGTCCATGGACCGTGTACAGTACCGCGATTCACTCTGCGTGGAAAACAAGGTTCGCTCAGCGATCGTTCCAATAGCTACATGCACAGGGAATGCCATTCCTCCAAACTATTTGCCAAAATACCTTGGCGTAACACTTGACAGAACATTCTCTTACAAACACACACACACACACACACACACACACACATTTTCAGAACCGCTTGTCCCATACGGGGTCACGGGGAACCGGAGCCTACCCGGTAACACAGGGCGTAAGGCCGGAGGGGGAGGGGATACACCCGGGACGGGACGCCAGTCCGCCGCAAGGCACCCCAAGCGGGACTCGAACCCCAGACCCACCGGAGAGCAGGACTGCGGTCCAACCCACTGCGCCACCACACCCCCCCTTCTCTTACAAACACCACTTAGAGCAACTGTCGCAGGAAGTAAATGGAAGGAACAACTTATGGAGAAGACAGGCTGGCCTCTTATGGGGAGCAAACTTCGAAGTGCTCCAAATAACCTCAATAGCACTCATTTACTCCGGAGCAGAGTACCGTGCACCAGTGCGGGCTACAAGTGCCCACATTAACAGAGGAGACGGAGCATTGAACAGCACAATGAGAACTGTGTCTGGCTGCATCCGCTCCACACCGACGAATTTCCTACCTGTCGTAAGCGACACACCTCCTCCCGATATCAGGAGAAATGCACAGTGCGCAGCGATAAAAGCTCGTTGCTTTACAGCCACGTAACCGCTACGACCTCTGGCCAGCAAAAGCAACTCCTCCTGAAATCTCGAAGGCCGTTCGTTCCATCGATGCGTGGTGCGGCTGCTTGACGCCGAAGGCCTGGGCGGAAGCCGAGAGGCAAAAGCAACGGACCAAGACCGGCGACTCACGGCTACACGGATTCATCCCGGCGCCGTCCTCCGAACCGCCTGGAAGCCGGCTACGCCGACGCTGCCGGGAGCGCCTAAACCGACGACGCGCCGGGCGCGGCCGATTCGGGGCGCACGTCATCGCGTACAAAATGGGACGAGCAGAAGGCCCTGGATGCCCATGCGGAGAGCAGCAGCAAACTGAAGAACATCTGCTGGATCACTGCCCCACGTACACACACACGCCAGTGGATTCGGTGAACATCGATGTTAAACTAGACAGATGTTATTAAACTTTGGTTACATGAATCCGATTTTACAGCTTAAAGTTTTGCCCTACCTGGCTATCTTGCTGAAGATCTGTTTTTTGATCATACCGCATAAATAAATAAATAAATAAAATCTGAGCTGAGGTGTCAGAGCGTCACGAAGGAACCAGACGAAGGGACTGTGTCGGCGGGGGGCCGAGCGGCGTCCCAGTGCGTGACACACACAGAGCCCCCAAGCGCGCGCCGACTTAAGTAGCAAGTGCACTTTGAAGAAGGACATGATTCTGTGCTCGCGCCACCTGCAGATCATGGGCTCTGCACGAAGGTCCGTGCGAGACACCGGGCACAGATCTGTGTTTGTGTGTGTGTGTGTGTGTGTGTGTGTGTGTGTGTGTGTGTGTGTGTTCGGGGGGGGGGGGCGGTCACGTGGCGCGCCCGCTATCAGCGCCGCTCTTACGCACTTGGACAACATTCATCGCTCGTTCCGCGCGACTCCAGCTCGTTCTCGCGTTCGAGGTTCGACACCTGAGCAGAACGTCACCGGATCTTCATCGGGACCCCAGCGCTTCTGGACTTCAGACCTTCAGCACTTATTGACGACTCCTGGGCGGGTTCTCGCCGCCTGCTCGTTCGCGCGGCTCCGCGAGCGCGCGCACACACACACACGGCGCTCGGCGGGTCGCGAAACGGAATCATCATGGATCGTCCGCGGTAAGACTGTGTGTGTGTGTGTGTGTGTGTGTGTGTGTGTGTGTGTGTCACTCGTGTATTATTTGTGCTCTTTTTCCACGTCGGTTCCAGTCGGTGTTTAACCGCGGCCCTTACGTTAAGTTACTCTAACTTTTTAACTCAACTGTAACTTTTAACTGTAACAAATTTTAACTGTAACTTTTCGGAATCGGTCAGGATCGGTCTTTAATAATTGTGTGTGTGTATGTCTGTCTGTCTGCCTGCCTGCCTGCCTGCGTGTCCATGATGTAGGACATCCGTCCTGGTGTGAGTTCCACGAGAAGGCGGCCAAAATTCGCTGTGAGCGCGCGCACACACACGCACACGCACACGCGCGCGCATTGAAACTCTCTGCGCTCGCGGAAACTCACGAGTTCCCACTGAAAGGGTTTCGATTCCGACCCGTGGGTGTCAAGTTCCACAACCTGGTGGAATACCGTTCGTCTGAAAGTGTGTGTGCGCGTGTGTGTGTGGGAGAGACTAGCCTGTGATGGACTGGCATCCTGCCCCCCCCCCCCCCCACTTTGCACCCAGTCTTCCTGTGATCGCCTCCAGACGGCTGCAATACCTGTCCTTCTGGGGCTTGGACAGGTGACCCCACAAGGTGGTCCCAAAGTGGCACGACCGTGACCATGAACCGTGTCACCCACCAGTCCTCGCGGTCCTGGAAGAGACACAGTCACACGTTCGCTGTGTTTCGAAGCACCAGCACGGCTGATTGTCTCCTGTCTGCTGTCCCGCAGGGCGAAGCGCGTCTTGTGGAGCTTCCTGCTTCTGCTCCTGTCTCCGAGCGCCTCTGCTGAGTCTCGCCTGGGGACACTTTCACTGCGCGCAGCGGCAAAAGGTAAACCGTGCAGGTGGTCGCACACACCAGGCCATCGCATTAATAACGCGTAACTGGCAGCGCGAGGCGTGACGCCCCCCGGCACGACAAACATGTTCACGCACTTCCTCGTTCCTTCCATCCATGTTCTTGGGGACAAAGCGTCAGCGGAGCGAGCGAGCGAGTGAGTGCCGCCCCGTCGGGCCGGTACTTGGCTGCTCGCCACCATGACCCGGTGTGTCAACGTGTGGACTTCGCTGCTGACAGAACTGCAGGTCGCTGCATGCTCTCTTGCAGCCCGGGGGTCTAACGGCTCTGTGGTCCTTGTCTCCAGCCCAGTCCCGCCCCCCCCTCTTGGCCCTCGCCGGCACAGACTTTCTGCTGCCCTGCTCCTGTCCAGAGGAAGAGAAGTCCATTCTGATCTGGCAGAAGAACCTCAGCGTCGTGGCCCAGTATGACCCAGAAGATGACGAGCAGGTTGTGGACGGAAGCTTCCGGAACAGGACGCGGCTGTACTACCCGGCGGAGAAGGACAACTGCTCCCTGCTGCTGCGCCGAGCGTCCGTGAAGGACGAGGGCAACTACAGCTGCTACTACAAGAGCGAGCGGATGAAGAGGATCGACGTGGAGCTGCTGGTGGCCGGTCAGTTATCGCTTTGTGCCAAATGTGGCTAATGAGCTCGTTGAGGGCGGGACTCCGTCCCCGTGCGCCCTACAAACAGCGTCCACTGCAAACTGTCCCGTGTCCATCGTGGCGCCTGCTGCCTCTGAGGTTCAAGCTCTGCTGCTCTTCTCTCGTCTCCTCTTGTCTTCTGTGTGGTCCAGCCCAATACACCCCCCAGGTGGAGTCCGTTCCGCCAGAGAGCGAAGGGAGCACCGGGCCAGGCGTGTACCGCTGCCAGGCCGCCGGGGGGTACCCGGTGGGGCGGCTGCGCTGGCTGCTGGACGACCGGCCGGTCAACTCGACGTTCACGACCCGCCGGAGTGTCCGGGACCATCTGTACAACCTGACGAGCACCGTGTCGGTCGGCGTCCCCGAGGGCGCGGTCCTGCGCTGCGTCGTGGAGAACCCGCGGTTGGAGGGCAGTGTCAGCGCTCTGCTGAACCGTCCTGCCACACATACAAGTGAGCGAGGTGGGAAGCCGGTTGTGGGCAGCTGAGATCCAGCTGGTCTCAAGACCTGCTTGATCCTGACCAATTTGCATGTCCTCGATGGCAGATAAGGAGCAACAGGAGCAGGGGCTGCATTTGCCCATGATGGCTGTTGCGGTCGTGGTCTGTGTGGTCCTCATCCTGGGCAGCGTCGTCATGCATCTCCTGAGGCGCCGGCAGAGAAGTCGTTACAGTGCGGTGAGCGCCCCCCCCCCCCGAGCAGAGTGCCCCTGCCTCCCAAAGGCATTTGGTGTTGAGCAACAATGCTGTACTGGCGCCCGTGTTGCATAACAGCGGTCAGGTTCCTGCCAAAAAGTAGTCAAACATGGTTCTCTTCCGAAAGCCCTTCGCAACGTTGTTGTCCGTTGTAATTTTGCACAATTCGGCGGTTTGTCACCAAATCTGCCTCTGGTTGCCGAGTAACAGGTGCTTGTCTTCTGCTCCTACAGGACCCTGAAGGACCCGACGGGACCGTATATGAACAGGAAGAACCGCTGACCGTAGGACCATCCTGACCACGTCCAAGGCGTGTCCATGCTGACCATACGGCCACGTGGTCGACGGGTGGTGGTTGGACGGACGGCTGGACGATGGACCTGAAAGTGGGTCTTCGGGCAGACTGAGACCACGGCAGCGTGCGCTGGTGTCACACGCTGATATCGCACACTGGAACCGCGGTGAAGCGACAGGAAAGGGCGGCGCTCAACACTGGCGTGGCCCTGTGTTCTTATGTAAATTCTTCCAGCTTCTTCCTGCTCGCTGTATTTTACGTGATGTGAAATGAGTTCGAGTCCTCGGGCTCTGACTGGAATCCAGTTGCCTTGCGCGCGGGGCCGGTTTGTGGGTCCGTGTTCAACCACGCGAGGACCGCGTTTCCCGCCGCTCGCCGTCTTCATGGACGAGTGCGAAGGAGGAGCCCTCGGGAGCGTTACGGACCAGTTCGCCGTGGGAATGTGTTTACGCTCCCGTGGAGCGACATTTCCCAGCCCGTCTTCGTCTGCGTGACCCGAGCGTTTGCGTTCGCCGAGACACTCTGTGTTCTTCGAGCGCGACTGGAAAAGCACTCTGACTGTAACTGTGAACTCTTGCTGCATGTCCTGTGTGTCCTATGTACAGCACAAAGCCCAACAATGTGAACCTTTGGGTGATCAGTGTAACCCTTTTTATTTGCTTCTTGTGCACAATTAAAGAGATTTTTTCACCGAGAAATGTGCGAGTCCGTCTTCTCACCGGGTCGGGACCCCAATCCTCAGGCACTGCGGTGCAGGAGTCATGCCCGCAGCGTCATCCGCCGAGCACAGAGCCAGTGGCACACAGGAGATGTGGGTCTTTCCCAGGCTGGAGGGGAAAGCAGGTGGAATGTGTTTGCGGCTCACTGGGGGATTCGATCTCCACGAGATAAACGTGAAAACTGAGTCGCGTCTCGAGTTACTGAGGTCTTTCAGAGATTCTTTGCTGAGATAACTTCCTGTTCCTTGACTGGCGTGGGTTCTAAACCCTGCCACAAGCGATCAGATACATGCGCGTAGACCCCACAGTAGGGTATGGCTTCTAGGTCACGGGCAAGTCTCCGGTGCCACCAGCTAGAGCGAAGAGCGCACGACCCACGGCTGGGCGGACAACATGCACGCGAACCCCCTTGCGTGTAAACGAACCGGTGTGTTGCGCAATCGGCAGCACCAGGAAGAACGGGCGAAAGTGGGCAACGCTCTGCAGCCTGTGAGGAATTCTGGCACGGCACTCGTGTCTCGTGGCGCTGCCAGGGTGCCGATCCGGGACCTTATCGGTTCGGCTCGGAGCCCCAAGCAGGAATGCACATCGGGAAGTTTCTTTGTTCCCATCAAAGCGATCTGAGCGACGATGTTCGTCGGCTGCCGACGTGGATGCCAGGCATGCCAGTGAAATAAAGGTCTAGTCATCAGTGGCTCCGTGGAAACGTGCCATTGTCAGACTTCTGGGGATTCTAATGATCGTGTGGACGAAGCGGCGCGAGCGTCGATGCGCCGCCGGTGCGCTTGGTGCTTCCTATTCACCGGTGCCGCTTCTTTCTCTCGGTTTGGTCTCGCTGTATGAGTCGGTTCGCGTCCCGCTGGGACGTTGAAGCGTTGAGTTCGGCCCGCGGAGGCCTTCGGAGCTGAGCACGACCATCACATCGAACGTGTCCTTGCGGAGACGTGACACGCCGAAGCGCTGCTGCGAAACGTGAACCTCCGGCGATGACGTTTACTGCAGTAGTATAGTCCGGCTGAAAGTGTCACGTTGATGCCACCCAGTGCCGGTTAGCAGTGGTGTCTCTACCCTCAGCGAGGGAGGACGAGGCATTTCCTGCAGGAGGATGTGATCCGCAGAGATTCGTTCGCTCCGGGCAGCTTCATTGCTGTTTACAGCTGGTACCAGAAAGAGTGGAGAAACGCTTCACCTTAAAGCGACAAAATGAGGTAAAAAAAACTCTTATGTTTCCCAGAACAGGAGAGTAAAACAAAAGAAACTGGACGACACAGTTGTGCCGCAAATCCCCTAAAAGTCTGTCCCGCCAACCTGCACTCCACCTCACCCTCTGTCCTACCATCCTGCCATCCATCTTACCCTCTATCCCATCAACCTGCCGTCCATCTCACCCTCTGTCCCGTCATCCATCTCACCCTCTATCCCGTCATCCTGCCATCCACCTCACCCTCTGTCCCGTCAACCTGCCATCCATCTCACCCTCTGTCCCGTCAACCTGCCATCCATCTCACCCTCTGTCCCGTCATCCTGCCATCCATCTCACCCTCTGTCCCGTCATCCATCTCACCCTCTATCCCGTCAACCTGCCATCCATCTCACCCTCTATCCCGTCAACCTGCCATCCATCTCACCCTCTGTCCCGTCAACCTGCCATCCATCTCACCCTCTGTCCCGTCATCCTGCCATCCACCTCACCCTCTGTCCCGTCAACCTGCCATCCATCTCACCCTCTGTCCCGTCATCCTGCCATCCACCTCACCCTCTGTCCCGTCAACCTGCCATCCATCTCACCCTCTGTCCCGTCATCCTGCCATCCACCTCACCCTCTGTCCCGTCAACCTGCCATCCATCTCACCCTCTATCCCGTCAACCTGCCATCCATCTCACCCTCTGTCCCATCATCCTGCCATCCACCTCACCCTCTGTCCCGTCAACCTGCCATCCATCTCACCCTCTGTCCCGTCAACCTGCCATCCATCTCACCCTCTATCCCGTCAACCTGCACTCCATCTCACCCTCTGTCCCGCCAACCTGCACTCCATCTCACCCTCTGTCCCGCCAACCTGCCGTCCTTCTCACCCTCTATCCCGTCAACCTGCCGTCCATCTCACCCTCTATCCCGTCAACCTCACCCTCTATCCTGTCAACCTGCCGTCCATCTCACCCTCTGTCCCATCATCCTGCCATCCATCTTACCCTCTGTCCCGTCATCCATCTCACCCTCTGTCCCGTCAACCTGCACTCCACCTCACCCTCTGTCCTACCATCCTGCCATCCATCTCACCCTCTATCCCGTCAACCTGCCATCCATCTCACCCTCTGTCCCATCATCCTGCCATCCACCTCACCCTCTGTCCCGTCAACCTGCCATCCATCTCACCCTCTGTCCCGTCAACCTGCCATCCATCTCACCCTCTGTCCCGTCATCCTGCCATCCACCTCACCCTCTGTCCCGTCAACCTGCCATCCACCTCACCCTCTGTCCCGTCATCCTGCCGTCCATCTTACCCTCTGTCCCGTCAACCTGCCATCCATCTCACCCTCTATCCCGTCAACCTGCACTCCATCTCACCCTCTGTCCCGCCAACCTGCACTCCATCTCACCCTCTGTCCCGCCAACCTGCACTCCATCTCACCCTCTGTCCCGCCAACCTGCCGTCCATCTCACCCTCTATCCCGTCAACCTGCCATCCATCTCACCCTCTGTCCCATCATCCTGCCATCCATCTTACCCTCTATCCCGTCAACCTGCCATCCATCTCACCCTCTATCCCGTCAACCTGCCATCCATCTCACCCTCTATCCCGCCAACCTGCCGTCCATCTCACCCTCTGTCCCGTCAACCTGCCGTCCATCTCACCCTCTGTCCCATCATCCTGCCGTCCATCTTACCCTCTGTCCCGTCATCCATCTCACCCTCTATCCCGTCATCCTGCTGTCCATCTCACCCTCTGTCCCGTCAACCTCACCCTCTGTCCCGCCAACCTGCACTCCATCTCACCCTCTGTCCCGTCATCCTGCCGTCCACCTCACCCTCTGTCCCGTCATCCATCTCACCCTCTATCCCGTCAACCTGCCATCCATCTCACCCTCTGTCCCATCATCCTGCCATCCACCTCACCCTCTATCCTGTCATCCTGCTGTCCATCTCACCCTCTATCCCGTCAACCTGCTGTCCATCTCACCCTCTGTCCCATCATCCTGCCGTCCATCTCACCCTCTATCCCGTCAACCTGCCGTCCATCTCACCCTCTGTCCCGTCATCCATCTCACCCTCTATCCCGTCAACCTGCCATCCATCTCACCCTCTGTCCCATCAACCTGCCGTCCACCTCACCCTCTGTCCCGTCATCCATCTCACCCTCTGTCCCATCATCCTGCCGTCCATCTCACCCTCTATCCCGTCAACCTGCCGTCCATCTCACCCTCTGTCCCGTCATCCATCTCACCCTCTGTCCCATCATCCTGCCGTCCATCTCACCCTCTATCCCGTCAACCTGCCGTCCACCTCACCCTCTGTCCCGTCATCCATCTCACCCTCTGTCCCGTCATCCTGCCGTCCATCTCACCCTCTGTCCCGTCATCCATCTCACCCTCTATCCCGTCATCCATCTCACCCTCTATCCTGTCATCCTGCTGTCCATCTCACCCTCTATCCCGTCAACCTGCTGTCCATCTCACCCTCTGTCCCGTCATCCTGCCGTCCATCTCACCCTCTATCCCGTCAACCTGCCATCCATCTCACCCTCTATCCCGTCAACCTGCCGTCCATCTCACCCTCTGTCCCGTCATCCATCTCACCCTCTATCCCGTCAACCTGCCATCCATCTCACCCTCTGTCCCGTCAACCTGCCAGCCATCTCACCCTCTATCCCGTCAACCTGCCATCCATCTCACCCTCTGTCCCGTCATCCTGCCATCCATCTCACCCTCTGTCCCGTCATCCATCTCACCCTCTATCCCGTCAACCTGCCATCCATCTCACCCTCTATCCCGTCAACCTGCCATCCATCTCACCCTCTGTCCCGTCAACCTGCCATCCATCTCACCCTCTGTCCCGTCATCCTGCCATCCACCTCACCCTCTGTCCCGTCAACCTGCCATCCATCTCACCCTCTATCCCGTCAACCTGCCATCCATCTCACCCTCTGTCCCATCATCCTGCCATCCACCTCACCCTCTGTCCCATCATCCTGCCATCCACCTCACCCTCTGTCCCGTCAACCTGCCATCCATCTCACCCTCTGTCCCGTCAACCTGCCATCCATCTCACCCTCTATCCCGTCAACCTGCACTCCATCTCACCCTCTGTCCCGCCAACCTGCACTCCATCTCACCCTCTGTCCCGCCAACCTGCCGTCCTTCTCACCCTCTATCCCGTCAACCTGCCGTCCATCTCACCCTCTATCCCGTCAACCTCACCCTCTATCCTGTCAACCTGCCGTCCATCTCACCCTCTGTCCCATCATCCTGCCATCCATCTTACCCTCTGTCCCGTCATCCATCTCACCCTCTGTCCCGTCAACCTGCACTCCACCTCACCCTCTGTCCCATCATCCTGCCATCCACCTCACCCTCTGTCCCGTCATCCTGCCATCCACCTCACCCTCTGTCCCGTCAACCTGCCATCCATCTCACCCTCTGTCCCGTCAACCTGCCATCCATCTCACCCTCTGTCCCGTCAACCTGCCATCCATCTCACCCTCTGTCCCGTCATCCTGCCATCCACCTCACCCTCTGTCCCGTCAACCTGCCATCCACCTCACCCTCTGTCCCGTCATCCTGCCGTCCATCTTACCCTCTGTCCCGTCAACCTGCCGTCCATCTCACCCTCTATCCCGTCAACCTGCACTCCATCTCACCCTCTGTCCCGCCAACCTGCACTCCATCTCACCCTCTGTCCCGCCAACCTGCACTCCATCTTACCCTCTATCCCGCCAACCTGCCGTCCATCTCACCCTCTATCCCGTCAACCTGCCATCCATCTCACCCTCTATCCCGCCAACCTGCCGTCCATCTCACCCTCTGTCCCGTCAACCTGCCGTCCATCTCACCCTCTGTCCCATCATCCTGCCGTCCATCTTACCCTCTGTCCCGTCATCCATCTCACCCTCTGTCCCGTCATCCTGCCGTCCACCTCACCCTCTGTCCCGTCATCCATCTCACCCTCTATCCCGTCAACCTGCCATCCATCTCACCCTCTGTCCCATCATCCTGCCATCCACCTCACCCTCTATCCTGTCATCCTGCTGTCCATCTCACCCTCTATCCCGTCAACCTGCTGTCCATCTCACCCTCTGTCCCATCATCCTGCCGTCCATCTCACCCTCTATCCCGTCAACCTGCCGTCCATCTCACCCTCTGTCCCGTCATCCATCTCACCCTCTATCCCGTCAACCTGCCATCCATCTCACCCTCTGTCCCATCAACCTGCCGTCCACCTCACCCTCTGTCCCGTCATCCATCTCACCCTCTGTCCCATCATCCTGCCGTCCATCTCACCCTCTATCCCGTCAACCTGCCGTCCATCTCACCCTCTGTCCCGTCATCCATCTCACCCTCTGTCCCATCATCCTGCCGTCCATCTCACCCTCTATCCCGTCAACCTGCCGTCCATCTCACCCTCTGTCCCGTCATCCATCTCACCCTCTGTCCCGTCATCCTGCCGTCCATCTCACCCTCTGTCCCGTCATCCATCTCACCCTCTATCCCGTCATCCATCTCACCCTCTATCCTGTCATCCTGCTGTCCATCTCACCCTCTATCCCGTCAACCTGCTGTCCATCTCACCCTCTGTCCCGTCATCCTGCCGTCCATCTCACCCTCTATCCCGTCAACCTGCCATCCATCTCACCCTCTATCCCGTCAACCTGCCGTCCATCTCACCCTCTATCCCGTCAACCTGCCGTCCATCTCACCCTCTGTCCCGTCATCCATCTCACCCTCTATCCCGTCAACCTGCCATCCATCTCACCCTCTGTCCCGTCAACCTGCCAGCCATCTCACCCTCTATCCCGTCAACCTGCCGTCCATCTCACCCTCTGTCCCGTCATCCTGCCATCCATCTCACCCTCTGTCCCGTCATCCTGCCATCCATCTCACCCTCTGTCCCGTCATCCATCTCACCCTCTGTCCCATCATCCTGCCATCCACCTCACCCTCTGTCCTGTCAACCTGCTGTCCATCTCACCCTCTATCCTGTCAACCTGCCATCCATCTCACCCTCTGTCCCATCATCCATCTCACCCTCTATCCCATCATCCATCTCACCCTCTATCCCGTCAACCTGCCATCCATCTCACCCTCTGTCCCATCATCCTGCCATCCACCTCACCCTCTGTCCCATCATCCTGCCATCCATCTCACCCTCTGTCCCGTCATCCATCTCACCCTCTATCCCGTCAACCTGCCATCCATCTCACCCTCTGTCCCATCATCCTGCCATCCACCTCACCCTCTGTCCCATCATCCTGCCATCCATCTTACCCTCTATCCCGTCAACCTGCCATCCATCTCACCCTCTGTCCCATCATCCTGCCATCCATCTCACCCTCTGTCCCGTCATCCATCTCACCCTCTGTCCCATCATCCTGCCATCCACCTCACCCTCTGTCCTGTCAACCTGCTGTCCACCTCACCCTCTTTCCTGCCAACCTGCTGTCCATCTCACCCTCTGTCCTGCCAACCTGCACTCCATCTCACTCTCTGTCCTGCCAACCTGCACTCCATCTCACCCTCTGTCCTATCATCCTGCCATCCATCTCACCCTCTGTCCTACCATCCTGTCATCCATCTCACCCTCTATCCTGTCAACCTGCTGTCCATCTCACCCTCTGTCCTACCATCCTGCCATCCATCTCACCCTCTGTCCCATCATCTCGCCATCCACCTCACCCTCTATCCTGTCAACCTGCCATCCATCTCACCCTCTGTCCCGCCAACCTGCACTCCATCTCACCCTCTGTCCCGTCATCCTGCTGTCCATCTCACCCTCTGTCCCGTCAACCTCACCCTCTGTCCCGCCAACCTGCCGTCCATCTCACCCTGTGTCTTACCAACCTGCTGTACCACCCATAGGGTTAGTACCTTTCTGAAGGGTACAACAGGCAGAGGTGGGGATCAAACATGCAACTTTTGAATCCAAAGGCAGCAATGCTAACCACTACACTACCAGCTGCCCATTATTCTTTAGTGAAAGTGAGATGAAAGTGAGATGAAAGTTATGAAAAGGAGGAAGATTACCACGGTAAGAGTGTTAACTTTCTTTGTGGGAATTAGGTGACTCGTAGCACCTGATTCATTCATGATTGGACAGGTTCTGCTTGTGAGCAAAGTGTTCTTGTTCTGCACATGCTAATCCTTCCAAATCAACACGTGTGACTCAGGGGCGTTGGCGCTGAGCCCAGTTTCACCTGGTTAGATGTTGCTTTCAGTCGGGATCTAAAGCATGAAGATGAATCACTTTATGTTAATTACTGACATGTTTACAGGTGCGTACAAAAAATGTACAGAAGGAACACTGCGTGTCTCTGGCTTTGGCCACCTGTTTCTCTGTCCACAGGTCACCTTGCCCACCCGTCTCCCTGCCCACCTGTCTCTCTGTCCACCTGTCTCCCTACCCACCTGTCTCCTCGCCCACCCGTCTCTCTGTCCACCCGTCTCTCTGTCCACCTGTCTCCCTGCCCACCTGTCTCCTTGCCCACCCACCTCTCTGTCCACCTGTCTCCCTACCCACCTGTCTCTCTGTCCACCTGTCTCCTTGCCCACCTGTTTCCCTGCCCACCTGTCTCTCTGCCCAGCCCCCTGAGCGGATCTCTTGTCTCCCTGTTTCAAGCTGCACGTGCAGTGATCTAAAGACGGGATCTAAAGCTGAGACCTTCTTGGGTAATTAAAGATTATGAACCTTCAAGTGACTCACTGCTTATCTGTGTCACCCTGTTGTCTACGGTACCTGGGTTCGAACGGTTAAAATACTTGGACACCTTCCTTGTTTGTCCTGCACGTTGCGTTGCTGTTCAGCCGCTCGCCTCTCTTTGGCTCCTGCTCTGAGCTCACTCTGAGCTGGATGGAGGGGACTCGGTGGCGCTCCAGTAAAGTCATTTGTTTTGTGTCCCAGTGAGAACTGGAGCCGAAAGACGAAGGCCTCGCCCTTCTGGGTTTCTGAAGAAATTATGACCCTAAATCTTCATCTTATGTTCACAAGGGATCCATCTTCCTCCAGTTTGATCATTATCTTGGGCTGCATCTTCATCAGTCGTTTCCCATCACCCCAGACACATTAGCGTATCGTTATCTGGGCGGCAATCTGCGGCTCTGTCGCGCCACAATCACATATGTAACGGCCCTGTTGAATGGCCTTCGCTCCCGTTGCATCTTTTCCTCTTCTGTGGATCATCACGCTTCCAAGATTTGGCCAGGTTCCTGACCTGATGCCCAGAGAGGAGTCTGATGAGGGTCGCCTTGGGCCTGTGACTGGAACCGTGATGTCAGTAATGTTGCCATTTCTTTGTCGTGGCTGCTAGCTGCCGTTGACCTCGCCTCCTCCTGTTGGCTTCCAGCTGTGGTCGAGACCTGATAGCGCACAGGTGTTTCGTCTCCGAGCCAGTTGCATTCGTACGGGGGAAATTGTTCGGTCCACCGATCATCTCACCAGGAGCTGTAACGTAAATGTCACATGAACACACTACATTCTGAGAGATGAATGGTGTTTAATGTCAGAAAGCTGTTCATCACACCCTTTTTTATTAGTTTGCGTCCCACCAGCAGGGGCTCTTTTTGACACTCATTATGGCTCTTGGGTCACCTGACCAGCACAGCGGTCTAAGCTCGCAGCCTGGAGTCTTCGTTCCTGAGAGCTGGAGGCCTCCGCACAGCGAGTTGCACAACCGCATGGTTGCAGGTTCACATCCCAGACAGGCTCGAGTGTGGAAGTCGTTTCGCTGTCTTCCTGTCTGACTGTTGGTTCCACCTGCAGGAATTTCACCTGTTTGGGAAACTGTTGTTAGAGTATTGCGAGTTTTTGACTGATTCCTCCCATGAACGTGTACAACGTGCCTCATCTTGCTATTGCTTTCTACTGTATGTGTTATTATTTTCGGAGTGTATAATCGCGCTTATTGCTCTATCGTTTTACTCGAGTGTCTTTGCAGAGACGTGTTAGATGTCATGGTTTACCCTTTGAACTTTGCTTTGATGCAGACAGGGGCTGTAAACACGGAGCAAGTGAGGTGAATCCATGTGGTCCTGAGTTCTGCTGCTCAGAACATAAAGAGTCCGTGTGCAGGCACACACGCAGCACAGGTGTGGGAAGGTCATCTGGGAAGTGGACGGTTGACCAGAAGTGCAGGAAGTGTTCTGCTCCTGCTTGAGGTAGGGGACCTGACCTGACCTGACCTGACCCCGTTCAGCCCAAACAGCTCTCTTAGTGGTTCCGACCCATTGAAATGTTTCTGGTGAGGCGGGGAAAAGTGTTTTCTGAGCATCACTACACATTATTCCTTCATTTATGTCCTTCATTTATTTCATTCGCTATCCGATAAACGTGTCCCATTATAATGGCGTTTACCGTGATGAGAAGCAAGCAAGGACGTCGTTCTTCCACACTGCGCCGGACTTTTAATCACTTTTCGTTTGCAGAAGCTGAACGGCCACCTCGTTAGTCAGGCAAATATGTAGGCGGAGCCATATTTACGGTCATCATAATGCTGGAACTTCACACCCTCAGGTTCTATCTCTTGTTTTTCACTCTTGAACTTTCTCCTCGTGCCATCATGGCCTGACCTTTGACCCCTTTCTAGAGTCTCCTTCTCAGACGTGCGTCTTTATAGGACTGATTTCCCTGCTCAGATTACCACTATGCCATCCAGAGTGCCCCTTGGTGCCTCTACCCATGATGCCTTGCTGCACTCAGTAAAAACAGTGCACTGCTGGGGGGACCAAGGACATCGAGCTTGATCGTGGTCTTCAAGCTTCTTCAGCTCCAGTGCTCTCCAGCTGCACAGGGTCTCCTGCCTAGGGGTATCTCCTACTTCTCCATGCGAAATGGACCACATGGGGAGCAGCAAGAGGGCCAAGTGTAACATGCTGCACATGGTCCAGTCCCAGTCCAATGCAATGTTTGTCCACACCCTGCCATTTCTGGAAGTTTCTCAGAATTCCTGGAAGCTGTCAAGCTGTTGTTGGCTTCCTAAACCCACACAAATCCTCTGTCCAGGGGCACAGATACACACTGCTGTGTGTGTTCACATCATCGTCAGCCTACTGGAGTTCAGTCGCCGGTAATCAGCAGGGGCAGGAAGCTTGGAGTGACACTCCCCTTCCTGGCTGCACCTGGTGCCAAAGCAGCACTTCCTCTGGAAACTTTCGAAGACTCTGTGCTGGAGAGACAATCGGCGGAATGACTTCCGTTTGCCTCAGGTGGAATTTCTGACTAATGCGCTTTCAGAATAAGGCGCACAGGGACACAGGGGCATGGGGTCCTGGGGTACTGCCCTACTGGGGTACTGGAGTACTGGGGTAAGGGGGTATGAGGGTGGGGCAATTCCAGGTCAGCCTCCGCATTCACGAGCTCCTGGGGAATTCTGGGACGGTTAATGTGGTTGTGGGAGACGGTGACCTTTGGTCAGGATAGATACTGACAAAGGGAATATCATGGGAGATGGAAAGGCCGAGGACCTGGAGAGTCCCCACCCCCCCACGCCAAAGAAACGCAGTGTCGCTATTCACAGCTCATCACTTTAACACATTTAATCGCACATTTGAGAAGATAAAGCAAGTTTCCCAAATATAACATAAAATTATATGTACAGATAAGAGCTCCCTGTGCTGCTAAGTGTAAGTATGTAACCAAACTCAGTGTCCATCAGTGATGTCCATCATCCTCAGTGTCCACCAGCGGTCTCCATCAGCATTGTCCATCCTCAGTGTCCATCAGCGTTGTCCATCATCCCCAGTGTCCTTCAATGGTGTGACCTATTTCCCTGTTTGAATGTCACTTTTACAGTGACCAGCGACATGGTGCTGCCAGACATGCTGTGTGTCCACAGTGCAGTGTCCAAAGGACTGTGTGGTGTGTGACAAATGAACAGTAATCTAGAATCAGGTGTTTCCGTCCAGATCTTTCCTTCTGTCCGTGTGATGAGCGCTTTGCATTGTTCTCCGAGATCACGTACATCGCTTTGGAAAAAAGGCTCTAGTTGATGAATATACGTGACTGTAAATGTAAATCTCTTTACTCTTTGACATATTTTGTTTACGCTCAGCTGTAAAAGCGAATAAACGAAAAAGCAAATAAAATGAACGAAATAATGAATATAAATGAATACAGGTGGTCCCTGATTTCCGATGGGATTACATTCCGCGAAACCCATTGGAAGTGGAAAACATCGTAAGTCGAAAACGCATTTAATGCACCTAACAAAGACACACCTGCGCGTGACGGACCGGGGGACGCGGATCGCTGTCGCTGCCCAGCATCGCGAGAGAGTATCGCTCCGCATATCGCTTGTCCGGGAAAAATTCGAAGTACGGTTTCTACTGAATGTGTATCGCCAGCTTTCCGTCATAAAGTTGAGGAGCATCTGTACAAAGAACACACACACTGCGAGGCCGAAGGGGGAGGGACGCACCCGGGACGGGGCGCCAGTGCATCGCAAGGAACCCCGAGCAGGTCGCACGGCTGGCACCGGCTGAACCCGCGGCACCGCAACGCCCACCCGTATGAAGAACAGGGCCCGATCAATGAGTAGGTGTAGAAAAACAGCGGTGGGTTAGAAGAAGAGTGTTGGAGGGAACGTGTTTGAACACGTGGCCCGAATTTCAGGGCTGGCATGTTATGAACTAATGACGGGTTGCAGTTGTAGTCTGTTCTGCATAAGTCGCAGTCAAATCCATGTGCTCAAACTTCTCAGAAAGGATTCCCCGGCACATCCGTACCCTGCAAGAGGCGTAGCCGTGTCGGGCTGGCGTGTCCCGGCTTCTCTCTGACCCCCTGCAGAGCAGCGGAACCGTGGGACAGCGGAGACTTTCCTTTGCGAAGTTCCACACGCCGGACACAAGCCGATCCTTCTTGACAAACCTCGGCGCCCGGACGTTTCCAGGATGCCACAGAGGTCTTGCTCACGTCTCATTGCGCTGACGGCTCAGCGGATCACGAGGCTCTGAGCTGCTCGTCCAAGAGTGTAAATCCCACCTGGACTTAACGCACTAAACACATTAAATGTCGCTCTCGGTGTTCCTGCCGCTGCGTGTTCATCTGGGGATTTGAGGTCTTCCTGAAGCATGTGCATGTTTCAGTTTGTCTGTATCTCAGTTCGTCTGTATGTCAGAGATGAGCGCAGCGCTGCTTTCCGGTGCACTTGTCACACACAGGGTATCTAGAAGAGGTCCAGGCCACAACTGTTCTTGGCTCGTCCAGGAGTTAGTGAGTCTCTCAGCAGAAAAGCAAGTCAGCATCACAAGCACATGGTCTCTGTCTTGGAGAAACTGCTCCTGTGATGGGAACGAGGCGTCGGCGCACTGGGTTTGGACAGAGGGCTCAGAAAGCGGTCGCCACCGGCCAGTGGCGCTCGGGCCCTCGCCATTATGGTCCGTCGTGCTCCTGTGACCTCAATTCAATTCGGCGCTATTTTGATCGAGCTCTTCTCCTCCGGTGACGCAGAGTGCTGAACAAAGGCAAAAGGGCAAGGAAACAAGTTTATCTGGCAAAGAAACAAAAATAACAAAAGGCTGGACTGCTGCTGTTGATCTGTGAAGCTTTCAGATAAGATCTTGAGCAATTTGAGAGAAGCGTCAGCGCCGGTGGTGTCATGTGAACTGTGACAAAGCGCGGCGCTGCCAACGGAAACGTGCAGAAACCTGCGATTTGCAGAGGGAAACATTCCCGTGTAACGGATTCCTGGATCAAGGGACGAGACACAGAAGCGCAGTAAACAGTGACACCGTCGCCGTCACGAGCGCCACGGGCGCCACGAGCGCCTCCCAGAGGCGAGCCCAGCGCACGGGGAAGAGCATTCGGACGTAGCGGCAATAGGAGGGATCCGCAAAGGGAAGGTGCGGGATCTCGCAGGAGCCGAAACGCCTCATCTCACGCTTCGGCGATAAACGAAACCCTCTGAGACGAAGGTTCCGACCCGGCGGTGCCGTTTGACCGCGGCCTTGTCTTGGCGTATCCTCGCGCGACCTCGACCTCGTCTCCGTCCCACGACTTCCGTCCCGCTCTGCTCCCGTCCAATAAAAAGTAAGCAACTGGCTCCATCCCCGCTCTGCCTCGGCGACTCTGTGACAGTTTGTGCAAATCTCCCTGCGGAGCATGCTGGGACGGACAACGACGCGTAATTTCACAGTGCAATTGCAGCGGTCGAGACGGAGAGGTGAGTAAGAGCATCACTTGTGGTGCCGCTATCAGTAAAAGGACAAGGGGAGCGAGGCAAACTGCTGATTTCACCATGATATACCATGTTTTGGGGTTTGAAACCTTAGGATTTAAGAATATTTGTATAAAACAAAGAGAGCTGCACGTTTACACACACACACATCTTGCTGCTTTTCCAGCGAAACACAGCCACCTGTGAAATGTAGGCTTAGATACAAATATCTCGAAAATTGGCCTAAATATGTTTCTGGAAATTCCCGAAAAAGTTTCTAAATATCTCGAAAAAATTCTGGAAATCCTAAATCCTAAATATCTATATACATTATCAATATTATTTTAAAGATTATGTGATGTCCATGAAAGGATGAGACTGAGAAGAGCGTAAAAACGGTTTTCTTACATTCTTGAAATGACTTTCATGCCTCGTTCAGATTCCAGTGGGTTGGCAGAAAAGTTATTGAAGTGTCTGGAATCCAAAACAACGAAGAACATGTTTACAGAGGCCGACCGTTGCTGGATTTATACACCGAGGATCAGCGTTCGATCGGTCATTACTGATCATAGCCTAATAATCGGTACGAGAGTAGTCGACGTAGTAAATGCTCAGCGCACAACTACACTGAGTCCTGTTCCAACGACCGTGAACTCGTAGCATCGCCGCCTCTGTGGAATCTGTCTCGATTCACTGGAGTACCGCTCCACAGTTTTCTTTTCTACACAAATCACTCCATGCTCGAGCTTTGAGACGAGCTGAAAGAGACACCACTTGGTTTTCCCTCACTGCTCTACTAGCCCTGGAAGCCTGAGCTTCGGGGGTTTGCCTGCGGTCACGATCCGCACCCTCCGCGTCGATAGCACCAGGCATTGCGGGTACATTATGAAAGAGTAAAGCCGCTGGATGATTCTCTTGGCGGCTCGGTAAAACCGACGGAAATGCAGAGAACCCCTCAACGTGGACTCGAAACCATGGTCCATTTTTCCAAATGTCTCAGAAACTTCTAAATATCTCCAAAAACATCCGGACGTTTGTATGTAAGCCTAGCGAGATGACGGGAGCAGGTCTCGGTCGGAGGGCAATGAGTGCGCGCGCTGACCGTTCCGGTGGAGAAGCACAAGATGTTCTTATTGTCACTTTCTGGGATCGAGCGATGATGCGAGGCACGGGCACGCTGTTGGTTAACACACACGCGGTCCGTTGAACCCGACTGCAGCGGCTCCTGAGAGAGTCCGAATGTAACACAGCAAACACGGGAAAATTGCTTTATGAACCCAGGCTGTGCAACAGTGAGCCCTAAATCCACATCATCACTGGCTGTGTTTCCAGCAGGTGTGTCTGAATGTGTGTTGTGCTGTTGGCTGTGGTTCGATGGGACGTGGCCGGTGGGACCACGAACAACGGTACCGCGGTCAAAAGGACAAGGCCGACGGCAGGACAACCAGTCAGACGCACCCAGCGCGACCGAAGCCACCGGCACGCAGCCAACGGGAGAGGCGGCAACGTCACGGCTGCGTGTCGTTGGCTCTCTGGGCGCAACAGCAGGACTGTTCTGCACCGAAGGTACATCAGTAGGAGCGCGCTTGAGCCGTGGGGACTGTAGCAGGATCACCCCCGACCCTTGGTCCGGTAGCTTTGAGTCGACGGTGCCGTTTGTTTCACCACCACACTTCTGCAGATTTTTACCCTCTCGTCACGTGCAGCAGGCGTTGGGACGTCCACCTTCCAGGGGACGCCTGCTGCCTGCAATGAGACGCCAACTGTGCGTCCGATCGGATGTTTGCTCCGTGGGCCGAAGAGCGGGTGCGTCTCTGAGTGCGACGACGACAAGTGGACAGTGCCAAGCATAACTGCCCCCCCCCGCCCCACGCGGGTCCGCAGGACAGCTGAGAATGGGCCGGACCCTCCCTGCAGCCCGAGACAAGACCAGTTTCCCACGTAGCGAGATGCCTTTCATGTTGCACAGTGGAGTTAAGAGAATTCTTTGTTGTCATCGTCACCCCGCTGGAGCCCAGTGTGCTCCGGAGGAACGAGGCACTTCGGCGACATTTCGGCACGCTTCTTTCTCATCGCCTCTCACATGTGCCGTGCATCTCAAGCCCCGTGCGGAAAGGCTTTGTTCACGGCTCCGCTGTGCCAAACTAATCGGTTCAAGGTGCGAGAGCGAGACAGGCTCACGGGGAAGCCTGGACACAAAGCTCTCCAGATGGGCTCCAAACCCACTGTGTGACAGTACTGTTTAACCTCTGGAGGGCCCTGCTGTGCACGCTGAGAAGGTGCCCGGAGGAACCTCGCACCTCCCAGGGGTCCTCACCCAGACGGTTGGACGGACAAGGAGGACGGCGAATCGACTGTGGAGACGGAGGACTGTGGAGGACCTGGCTGGACGTTCCCGTGGGGAGTGAGAAGGGGGACGCAGCAGGACGGATGACGCTTAAACACTAATGAAGAGTCACTGAGTGTCACCTTGGAGAAAAGTGCGCAATAAATGGATGGATAAATGAATAAATGAATAACTGTACGAGTGAATAGTTGTCATTGTCATCTGGGTCACCGGGGAGCTTCAGCACCGAGTGTCACAGACTGGGCTTCCGGGGGGTCGAAGGAAGTGACACACACCCCCTGCAGGTGAGTTCCTGTGATCATCATCACGTTCAGAACCGATGCGGGACCGTCTGTGATGCAGTACAGCAGTACACACACACACACACACACACACACGGAAGATGACATCTGTGACATCCATGGTCCGAGCTGACAGTTTACACCTTTCCTCCTCTTCTGTTTCCTGCTGCACGCGGTGGTTTGCGGTCGACAGGAACGCTAATTCATTCCTCGACCCACTGGTCTGGCTAATTGGAATCCCCCGCCGTGCTGCTATCTGCATCTCGAGGGCCGTCGGAGATGTTCTGAGCCCATAACGTTCATACGGGCTGATAAGAAGATTTAGAGCGTGGCCGCGTTGCACATCATGTGGGAATCGCTGAACTTTTCAGTGCCACGTCCCAAAACCCTACGGTGAACCTGATCCAAGCAGGAAACTGGATCCCAGCACCAGGTGGGCCTGTGGTCTTAGCTCCAGCATCACTGTGAGCACAGCAGCCGAAAGGAGGGCGTCCACTGTCACCGTCCCGTTACTGCTCGTCCTCTTCCAGCAGCACCGACCGAGCTCAGCGTCATCGTCAGCGCTTCCACTGCACAGTTCTGCATTGAGCCAACACCCATCTGTTTGTGAATGTAGCCACTTGCCGCTACACTGTTCTCCACCGTGTGAAACTACCTACATTTACTATATTTACACAGCTGAGTGATTCCTACTGCAGTGGTTCAGGGTAACTACCATGCTCAAGGGTATGGCAGCAAGAAGAGGGATTTGAACCCGCAACCTCTGAGACTGGAATTTAGCATCTTCCGGAGTAGACCGCGTTGTCATAGAGACTAATCCCAACGTTTCATTCCCTACGTTGGAAACATCCTCAGGGTTCTGCATCGTAAACCGTTAGACGTTGTCTTCACGGATCACTGATGCTGCAACCTCTGAGCCTAAGCGCAGCAGCTCTAAGCTCTGTGATCTGTTTTTGGACGTAACTGCATGGTCACATGACCACACATTTACAGTCGTTCATTTAGCTCATGCTTTTCTCCAAAGCGACATATTAGGATCAGGTTACAAATATTTCCTCATTCGTAGAGCTGGGTAATTTTACTAGAGGAATTCAGAGTAAGGACCTTGCTCTAGGTTACTGCAACTAGAGGTGGAATTTGAGCCTGCAACCTTTGGGTCCAAAGGTAGCAGCACTAAGCACTACGCCACCAGCTGTCCTGCACAGCGAGGACCCTCCTCTAGGCAGTGCGTAAGGTCACGACCCTCGCTGTGCTCCACAGAGAAGCGGTACCACTTTGCCCTTGGCCAGTTCATGACACAGCCAGAGGCGCTGCGGTTTGCTGCGGTGCGGTGCGGTGCGGTGCGGTGCGCCGCGTTAGAAAAGCCACGGAGGGACACAGCAGGTGTTTACTGAGAAGGGGACCCAGCAGCACACCTCCTCTGCGTGGCAGCAGCGGGGCGCTAGCGAGACGAGGCTGCTAATGGGATTGCGTGTGAGCGATTGGACCCTTTCGATTTCGCTCGCTGGGCTCATGGCGGCAGCGGTGGCGTCACGTGAAACTCCGGCTAATCCCCTCCAGGCCGGCGATAATCCCTCCGCGGTGTGGGCCGGTGCCACTAACACATCCCTGGCTCCAGAAAAGGTGAAACGTTGTGCGAGTGTCGCCGTGCCGACGGAGCGCTCTGAGCGGGGGGTGGGCGGACTCCTCTTTCGGCACAGCGAGGGACGCGTGGAGCCGCAGGGAGAGGCGCGGAGGGGCTCGGCAAGCGCCGAGGGTCACGCTGATGTCATCCTTTGCGCTCAAAGAGCGCGGAGAGGGAGGCGACGGCTGCGGCGAGCAGCTGGAACACGTCTCTCTTGCCGGAGCTTCTGGAAACGGCTGAAGAGACGAGCACGGTCAGGAGAGCGTTTCTCGGTGTTTCTCTCTGCGTCTACGAAACACACTCGTACCCGGGGCCGCTGTTCAGCCGAGGCCGTTCGGCACCCGAGAACAAAGCCCCGAGCTAAAAGGGCATCCCGAGGAGGGGCCGCAAAGATCACCTGTGGCACTACGGTAAATACAGTAGGCAGGCCCAACAGGCGTCGCAAACGTGTGTCATCGCTGAGGACAAAATGGACACCAGAAGGTGTCTCCTGGACGCAGTGTCAGTGGGACTCTCTGCTGATTCCGTCAGAACACCTGGGTCCGCACTAAAGCCCCGTTGGCCCAACGAGTGCGTTTCGCTTCCGTCTGTAAGAACAGCGACCGCCGGCGGGGGAGCCGACAGCGTGCGACGTCGCCCAGGTGAGGCGTGTTCACGCCGGAGCGCGATGACACCGTCCGCGTGACGCGAACGCACCTCCTCCGGGTTTGGGGGTCGTCCCTTCGAACACGAGGCCCGAGCGGCTGGGGACAGTGTAATTCTTACCACCTTTACTCCTTCGGTTGCTGACACCTGTCACTTTGACTGCAGCTCCAGCACAGATCGCCTCTGCGCAGCCGCACAGCGTGACACTCGAGTCGAGGGCCCCGAGAGTCTCTTTCGAAACATCCGAGTCACAAAAGTCATTTCCTCGCGTTTCACCACTCGTCTTGTGCCCGCTTGCAACATCTCCGGTCTTAGAGACAATCTTACACGCACAGTTACTCTTCCGTATCGGGGCCAACGCCGCCTGAGGGCGGCAGGTCGAAGATCCTGGGTTCAGATCCCACCTCTTGCTGTGGTACTTGATCCAGGACGAAACCCTGAACTAGTCAAGGAAAAATTGCGTTGCTCTACAAGTGTGTGAACCCTCACACTGCACGTTGCCTTGGAAAAAGTGTGCGATAAATGTGAACATGAAGGTCGTCCTGCAGAGAACTTGAGCTGTTTCTTCCTCGCGCCTCGGAAACGTCTCGGCCGTTCGGTCGCAGGCAGCTTGTGGAGCAGCAGGATGTCGTTCCACCATTAGATAGTTTTTCTCAACATGTTCTCCCACAGTGTGTGAGTACACACACATACACACACACACACACACACACACACACACAGCAGAAATGATCTCACCCCTCTGAAATCCTGTTGGTCTGGGTTCCTGAGAACTTCGGGGACCGGGAGCTCTGTGGAACACAAACCCCACCCCACCCAACACCGCGGTGACGCTCCAGCACTGACACACATAGATACCCATAAAGGAGGAGCAGCAGGGTGGAGCTGCACTGAGAGACATTACTGAAGCAACATCTGGGATGATTTCATTCAGATAGTTGGTCTCCGGTCCATCGCACAGCAGGACAAATGTCCAAATTCCTGTGGGCACCAGCTCAAAGTGCCATTATTTCTCATGGAAAAGAATTATTGGCTCTCAGATTACATTTACATTTATTTATCAGGTGTTTTTCTCCAAAGCCACTTCCACTGAACTCTATGTAGTGTTATCAGTCCACACACCTTATTCACCGCGGTGACTTACACTGCTAGATACACTGCTTACACTGGGTCATTCACTCATCCATAAATCAGTGGAACACACTGTCTTGGACTGTGCAAGGAAACCAGAGCACCGAGAAGAGCCCCACTCAGAACATTGTATGTATGTATGTATAAGGGGCACAATATTCCTGTCGACCGGCGATATTTCCAGGCCCCTTTCTGTTCAACACCTTTCAGTAAATAGAAGGAAACGTTGCACAGGGGTGTTGTTTCACCGAGTCCTTTCTTGCTCATTTCCATATGTTGGCAAATAGGAGTAAAGGTCAGAAGGTCATATGGCTTCACCAGAGCAAGGAACCCAAAGGAACCTGTTTTTAAAGACATTACAATGTTTTTACTATATTTGGATCAAACTGTCCGGCCAAACAGCAGCTTGCAGTACAGACTCAAAGCTGCGTGGCAACTGACAGCCGACAGACAATATGGGCGACTGGCCGTCCTCCAGCAATCATTTCGCTTCCCCCTCTTTTTACGAGCCTTTCCCTCGTTGCACTGCTGTGTACCACGGTACAAGGGAGCAGGAAAAGCACACAGTACCTGTGCTGGAGTGGTGCCGAACTGCTCCTTTCCACACCCTCCAGTGGCTCAGTGAGCGGGGAGCAACGGCCACAGGGGTTCGAGTAGCAACACCTGCGACCTACTGTGCGAAAATGACCAGGTGTCCCATTGATTCTCTCTTCCATGATGAGTTGAGGTGGCTGAGGGGTTAAGGCTCCACACGGGTGGGTTTGAAGTTGCTGTGAGATGCAGGTGCTCAGTGGCCTGATCGGTGCTGCTGCGTCCTCATTCAGAGAGCCCAGGTTCGAATCCCACCTTGCGCTGTAGTACACTTGAGCAAGATATTGGCTCATAATGAAGAGAGTAAAATTTACCCTGCTGCCTCCATGCATGAGTGTGAATGTAGTATGAAGACAGGATGTTTCCATGAGCTGCTGGAGTACAGGGCTCCGTTACGTGAGGTTCAGGGTCCAGCGTTCCGCTCCAAGGTTTGACCCCAAACACACTTGAGCGATGTGTACAGTCGAGCTCGAGTGGTTCGAGACCGCCGGCGAAGATCCGGACCCAGCTGCCGTAGCTTGGGGGATGGGCTCGTGGACCCAGTGGGTGGTCTCTCTCCTCGCACGGCTTCCTGAAGGCCGAGAGGACCGAGAGCCCCTCTCTGCGCTCTGAGATTGACAAACTGCTCTTGCTGTTGCCGCATCCCAAAAGTAAACAGTTGTGTCCCAACACACATTCTGAGCGTTTCTTGGAAAAATGCGGGTGACGCAAAGTGTGGAATGCTGCCCCGCGGCGACGCCTCTCAAGACTGTGGCCCTCGTTGCTTTTCCTATGTTTTTAACTCGTTTTACTGCCTTAGAGCTCCTCTGCAGGAAACGCATGCAGGTCCCGACTCCCTGACCCCACACACCTGACCTGGTAGCTGCAGCGCCCCTGAGCCGCCGCTTGGCTCACGAGAGTTTGGAGGCGCAAGGGGCCCCGGGGAGGGACGTGTGGCGGTGGGAGCGGCGCCTTCGGGGAAGTGACCGCGGGCCGAGATGGGACCGTATTTACGCGCGAGCACGCTACAGCGGGGTTCCCACACACTTCACTGTAGACGCTCTTCTGCACACAAGATTATGGACGTGCGCACTTATTTCCAGAATCACACACACTATTTACAGTCTTGTGACTGATTTTATGAGCTGAACACCTTTAATTTCACATATGCTGCTACCTGTGGACATTATTAAAACCATCACTCACTCACTCTCCAGGTTACTTTCATAGCACCTGTTTACACTTTTCATGCTCAGAATTAGTTTCCATAGTAACGGGCCTCAGCTGGTTCTGCACATTGTGAAAGTAGGGCAAATTTAACAAATTATTACAATTATATTCAGTGGGGTAAAATGACCTTGAGCACTAGGGTATATCTCCATGGCGCTCCCACCTCTGTGGGCTCAGCCTTCCAGAACTTTCTGGCTTCCTGCCCCATCTCCCCGGAAGAGCTGTGGCCCAGCGGACCCCTCCCTCCAGTCCCTGGAAATACAGTTATGCTAATTAGCAAAGCGATTCTTGGTGTTAATATTAATACTTCGCGTCCTGACTTTGTGCTCAACAGAAGCGTGTGATTGCGCTGCTGCCTGTGCTATGTTTTTAAAATGTCACTATAAAAGGACAGCTGACAGGATCATGGCTACAGCTGCGGCCTTTGGACCGAAAGGTTGCAGGTTTGAATCCCGCCTGTAGTAGCCTTGAGCGAGGTGCCTACCCTCAAGTGCGCCACTGGAACGACCCAGCTGGGTAGACAGGTGTCAGTCGTTTAAGGAGAAATGCGTCATCTAAACGAATAGATGTCAAGGAGTTTGGCTTTGGGTCTGAGGAAGGAAAAGCCACGTTGCTCTCTGACCGTAAATCAGCGTTCAGGATAAACGATCCTGTTCACAGACTTATTAAGTGGCTCTCATTAAAACTCGGCGCTCCGTATATTTACACGTGCTCCTAATGAACCGTTCGCCAGAGATTCCGCTCACGCTCCTCGTGTCACTAATAGGTGCGTAGATTCCGAAGTCTCTGTGAACGGGGCAGACGCTCTGGGGAACTTTTGTAGGACAGTTATCGTCCCAGACGTCCACCTCTGTGCTGCTCATCAGTGAAGGTGCAGAGTGCCAGGCGGACCGTGGTTTATGGGACCGTAGTTTACAGGGTCATTCAGGTCACCTCCAGCGACTAGGCTGAGCGATTCTGACAGATGTGGAGCTCGGTTGAGCTTGCAGTGGGATGACGACCGTGAACATTTCACTGGTGGAGACACACAGTGCGACCACAAAATCCAGGAATCTGCAGATCAGTGGATGTTGGCTGCTTTGTGAAACAGAGAACTTGTACGTTCAGCAGACATGTCTCTCAGGGAAAACGAAGTGTGCTTTTGCTGGTGCACATCACACAAGTAGCTGCACTTAGAATCGAGAGAGAGCGCAGAGGTCATGGCGACACGTGGCGCCGGACTCGTTTACGGAGCTGTGAGGAGATCGGGTCGGAAACGGCTCTCAAAGAGATTGGTTCGGCACCCTTCTTGAATGCGGGAGGGATTCAGCAGCTCTGAGGGACACAGGAAGCTCATTCCACCACATTGGGGCCAAAACAGAGAACCCATCCGTGACGTTGACCTCTTGTGTGCGGGACTACCAAGCGGCCGGAGAAGATCAGACTGCTCAGGGTGTGACTGTGATGTGGAGGAGCCCAGGTTGAGGCCCACAAGCGTTGAGGGAGTGAGAAAAGTGGAGAGCGAACATACAAGGATGCGGATGGCGTCGTGGGAGTGTGCTGCACTGAGCCACCGGAGCTGCTCTTCGGCCGCGGTCTTTTGGCTGAACTGCAGCGCGAGCAGAAACCGTGGCTCAGGAGGACATGAAATGAACGGCCGGTTGTCGTTTCTCCTGATTCTGCAAGGACTGTGTTCGATGAGGTTCGGCAGCTCCAACGAGCGGGAGCTCAGCTTTGCCAAGGACCTGGATCCTCTCCGGCCTCATCGCTGGAACGTCCCTGGAGACATGCGCTGAAGAGGAGGGTGTGTTCACAGACGCCCGGCGGTCACATGAATCACTTGCGCGGAGGTCAGCGAACAACCAGACACCGAACTTCTTCAACTTCTGACAGTTCGTGCGAAGAGCAGGACTTGAAGCTCAGAAGACAGCGAGACACCAGATCCATAAATTACGGGACATAACAAAGGAGCCATTAGTTTCGATCCCAGCTGTAGTAAAAGCACAGTTCCTTGCCAGAGAAACCGAGCTGATGAGATACACACACACACACACACACACACACCAGTACATCACACACCTCGTCACACTTGCTTTGCGTTGCCGAAACTCCTGTTCACGGAGACGGTTCTCCTGAAGCTCTTCTCTAACAGCGGTGTCAGGAGTCGGTTAGAGTTCAGCTCCTGTCGTGTCCCTTCGCTCATGGCGCTTCCGCCACGCGATGTATCGGCTGTTCCTGTCGGCACGCGACGGACGGTTGCGCTCCGTCAGCGGGACTCGTGCCGGAGCTCGCGAAGGAAACACTGCGGCTCGCCAGCCTCGCTCTCCAACACGCACACACGCACACACACACAGAGACGCGCACACGCACGCACACGCTCACTGCTAACTGGCTTGAACTAACACAAGTCAACTTTGCGGCTGTGTTTGTAACTGCGATCGAGTTACTTCGATATCCTTTTTCATGTGGCATTTTTGTTCTCTTTATGTTCATTTACAAAAATTAATATCATACTTCTTCAATATCCACCTGCTGATGGACGGCGGGGCAGAGACAGCCACGTGTGTTGGGTGAAGATGCCAGACAGCAGGTTACTAAAGAAGAAAGTGGCCTTTATTTCTCGGGAAGACGAAACCACCAGAAGGGGAAACAGAAAAGAGACACAGAAATCAGGCAAATGGTAAGAGCAGCGGTGAAATGGCCTGGACACAGCGGGGCCCGAGACCAAGCGCCTCCTTGTGGACGGCTCCTTCGGTGGCAGCAGTGGGTAGCTGTCAGTAAGTTTGGTCCTGCTCTGCTGGGAGGCATCGCCCACCAGCTCACGACACATGTCAATGTGTATGTATGTATGTATGTATAAGGGCACGATATTCCTGTCGACCGGCGATATTTCCAGGCCCCTTTCTGTTCAACACCTTTCAGTAAATAGAAGGAAACGTTGCACAGGGGTGTTGTTTCACCGAGTCCTTTCTTGCTCATTTCCATATGTTGGCAAATAGGCGTAAAGGTCAGAGGGTCATATGGCTTCGCTCCCTGCGGTGTCCTCCAGATGTGAGGAAAAGGTGCCCCCCCCAGGGAGGCCCCATGTTCCCGAGCAGCTGCCTCCCCGTCTTTCTCGTGAGCTTGTTTCGGCTCACTGCCCTCAGCCGGTCTTGCGTCGTTTTATCAAACAGGCACTTTGAATTATTCTGTCCTTTTCAAATGACTCCCAGCAAATAATTTGAAAAACAATTATCCTCAGGTATCTTGTAGTGTTTAATTCTCTAATTACCACTGTGAGACCAACAGTGGGAGGAGAACAACAGCAAACCAATTAAAATAAAGGATCACTTCTGAATAATCACTGTACGATTAGCAGGGATACGGGGGGAGGGAGAAGAGGGTGGAGGAGGGAGGAAGAGGAGGAAAAGGAGGGGGGAGAATGAGGAGGAGGAGGAGGAGGAGGAGAAGGAGATGGAGGAGAAGGAGCAGAAAGGAGGAGGAAGAGGAGGACGACAAGGGGGAAGGAGGAAGAAGAGGAGGGGGGAAGGAGGAGGAGGAAGAGGAGGAAAAGGAGGGGGGAGAATGAGGAGGAGGGGGGAAGGAAGAAGGAAGAGGAGGAGGAGGAGGAGGAAGAGGAGGACGACAAGGGGGAAGAAGAGGAGGGGGAAGGAGGAGGAAGAGGAGGGGAAGGGGGGCAACACTACACGGCACCAAGTGTGAGATGCTGCACCAGGAGGTTGCTGAGTTCTCTTCCCTTCTGATTCCAGTCAAACTGTACTTTCTCTTTCTATACTCTTCTATTAATTCCTACAATTACAGTATATAACTGTATCCAGTATATATTTCTAGCTATCTATTACTGTAACTATATAATTACTATAATCTCCTGCAGACCCCCCCAGAAGAACCGCTCATATACGTACGAGAGCAGTTCTGACGGGTATAGGTGCCACGCTGACCCTTCTGCTGCCACGTCCAGGTAAACCTGCCTCCGGGGGCCACACCCGACACAGGGGAGGTGCTGAGGGGTGCGGCGCGGCGCCGAAGGGACCAGGTCCTGCACGGTGATCGACATGTTTACCTCGCTGGAGCCACCGAGGTCTGAAACAGGAGACCTTTATGGAAAAAGGACCCAGGCTGGTGGTCCCCGCGACACGGCTGATGACAAGGTTCGCACCGCTGACCATCCTTGCTCCTCTTTCCTCAGCAGCGTTTTGGGACCTTTGACCACAGCAGCCCTTGGTCATGTGCCACAAGCAGCACTCTGAGCTGAACTTTTGGGCTGGAGACAGGAAATGAAACTCATGTGCTGCTGACGGACAAGCCTGCGGTCTTCACTGAGAAGGAAGCCGGACTCAGAGGGATCCTGTCGTGCCGAAGGGCTGCGTTTCTCAGACGATGGAGTAAAAATCTGTGTCCGCAGGCTTTTGAGTCGGGATCCCAGCGTGGAAACCCTGCGTGTTTTACCTGGTTATTACCGCACTGTGTGCCCTCGTTTTCCAGGACGCTGGAAGTTCAACTCACTTGTGGATTAAGGTGTAGACATGTCACACTCTACTGCACACACACACAATAATGGAGGTCCCAGCGCTGAGCTCTGGGGAACTCCGAATGTCAGCTTCTTGTCCGTTCTCACTTCGGCGAGACCATAGATTGAGAAGCGCTACCCTGTCGCAGCGCTGTGTTTCAAAGACGGGGAGACAAGATTCCGAGTGTCGTTGACCACCGGTCACTTACGACTAATTTTTTTAAAGAATACCTTCTTACAGCTTAAAAGAGACAACGTGCTGAGCTGAAGTATAACGTCACAGCACATATTTACTGTCACATCCCACGGGGTCACTGCCCCTCCTGGTCAGAGGCGGCGCCACTCAGTGCCGCTAGCTAACGCTTACCTATCACCTCACAGTCTCGTAGGACATGGAGGTATAAAAGGAGCCAGCGGAGCAGAACTAGTCGCGGATTCTTAATCAGCAGTTCTCTTGTGCTTCGTTGGCGATTGGTAGTCTCTTGTTCCCTCAGTTTGTTTCCTAGGTGTGCATGTTCCAGTCCCGAGTGCCCGTCCCGTCAGTTCCTGCCTCTTGTTCTTCAGTCCTGGTCCATCGTTCCTGTCCGGTATTTCGTCACGTCTCAGGGTTGCGGTCAGACTCACAGATTAGCGTTTCACTGTTCACCGTAGTTCCAACACCGTGTGTGTTTCCTGGTCTCGTGTTTCTTGTTTCACTCCCACCGAGTGTCTTACAATACTCACCGTACACGTCTAACCTCACACTGCACGTGAAGTCATTATATATTTCGTCTGTGTTTGGACGTAATAGCAACGCGCGTCCGTGTCGGACTCCCGTCCGGACGCTACAGAAGAATCCGCCTGCTAGTATGACTTCAGCGGAATGGCGTGAGCTGGCGGATCTGACAGAGGCGAACCAAGAACAACTCCTGGTTTGCACAAACGCCGCTAGCCGCCTCACAGATCAGTTGGAGCGGTTGACACGACTCCTCGGTCACGGTGGGCGGGGCGCCGATCCGACCAGTTCGCAAACGCATGATGATTGGCGGACATGTCTTTTTGATCGTCTTTATGCTTCCTCGGGTCCTCGCGCGGAGCCCACGAGCCCTGTGCAGACCAATGGGATCAGCGCTACTGAGCAGCTGTCCGTTCCCTTCCAGGAGGCTTTGCAAGGTAGCAGAGGTGAGAACCAGAATTACACAGAATACTCAATCTCCAGTCCAGCCTCTCTGCTCCCAGGGCCCTACTCTCCTGAGTCACCCCCTAGCCCAGACAGAAAGACAGAGAGACAGTTCTTCCCCAGCACCAAGAGTTTTCAGGTGCGTTCCTGGTCTCCAGTGGAGAAGACATCCAGCCCCCGATTGTCAAGACCACTCTCTCAGGAGTTCTCGCCGGATTACCGGAGCAACTCCGGTTCCAGCCGGACCCCGACGCCGCCAGGGCAGCAGGTGCCCTACAGCCCTGTGGACAGTGAGCCGGCTCAAGCACGCAACCTTGTCAGCTGTGCAGGGCTCGAAGAACAGTGCGTCAGACAGGGAATAATACGACTCAGTAACGGGCGTGTGACAGAGGAGGAAAGGAGGCGCCGTTTTCTGCAACGCTTGTGCTTTTACTGTGGAGCTGCGGATCACGTTCAGGTTTCCTGCCCAGTGCGGCCACCCCGTGGATCCCAACGGACCGACTTACTGGTGAGTGATGTATCTCTCCATACCTCCCTGTTGACATTACCAGTTACAGTATCCTGGGGTTTCCAGCAGCAGCAGACGAAAGCTATGGTAGACAGTGGCGCTGCAGGGAATTTCATGGATCATGATATGGCCGCGTCCTGGGGCTTGCCCTGTGCCCGATGCCCAAAACCCCTGGCTGTTAAAGCTATTGATGGCGCTCCAATCGGGTCGGGGCGTGTAGAGCAGCGCACAGAGCCCGTTACTATGCAGGTAGGGCCACTCCATAAGGAACAGATATGGTTCTATCTGATTAAGTCCCCTGATAACCCCATTATTTTGGGATACCCATGGTTATGCACCCATGACCCTGTTATCTCTTGGAGTGAGGGGAAACTGCTGTCTTGGGGACAGCAGTGTCCCAAACACCTGGAGACGTCTTGTAACTCCACATCCATAGAGAGCCCTAATGCAGATCTGCCCCTGCAGCTTCCAAGGGAGTATGCAGATCTAGTGGCGGTGTTTAGCAAACACAAGGCTGCAGAACTGCCTCCTCATAGACCTTGGGATTGTGCTATAGATCTTTTTTCGGGCACTACACCCCCTAGGGGGCGGGTATACCCTCTTTCTCAACCTGAACATCAGGCAATGGAGGCTTATATAACGGAGGCACTAGAAGCCGGATTCATCCGGCCGTCTACCTCTCCAGCTTCCGCTGGCTTTTTCTTTGTTGAGAAAAAGGACGGGGGTTTGCGCCCCTGTATTGATTATCGGGGGCTAAATGCCATTACTGTGAAGTACCCGCACCCCTTGCCTCTTATCACGTCGGCCCTCGAACAGGTTTCCGGTGCTACCATCTTTACGAAACTGGACCTTAGGAGCGCATATAACCTGATTCGCGTTAGGGAAGGGGATGAGTGGAAGACCGCTTTTAGCACCGCCCTCGGCCATTATGAATACCTGGTCATGCCTTTTGGCCTGGCGAATGCCCCTTCCGTATTCCAGGCTTTTGTTAATGAAGTACTCAGAGAGCTAATTAATCGCTCAGTATTAGTGTATCTGGATGATATCCTGATCTTTTCTCGGTCCCGTGAGGAGCATATTGGACATGTCAGGGAGGTGTTGCAAAAGCTGGCAGCACATAAGCTGTACGTGAAAGGGGAGAAGTGCCAGTTCCATGTGCACTCTGTGGATTTCCTGGGGTACATCCTAACACCCAACGGGGTCACGATGGATCCACAGAAGGTCTCGGCAGTTCTGTCATGGCCCCAGCCAAAGACAGTAAAGGACCTGCAACGGTTCCTAGGTTTTGCGAATTTCTATAGGCGCTTCATAAGGAACTTCAGTTCCGTTGCAGCCCCGTTGACTGCTCTGTTAAAAGGAGCCCCTAGGCGCCTGACCTGGACTCCTGAGGCGAGTCAGGCCTTTGAAGACCTAAAGAAGCGTTTTACTTCTGCCCCAATCCTGAAGCACCCTGATCCCAAACTGCCCTTTATTGTGGAAGTTGATGCTTCTGAGGCCGGGGTAGGGGCAGTGCTCTCACAGCGCCAGGGAAGTCCCCTGAAGCTCTATCCATGTGCGTATTTCTCACACAAGATGTCGCCTACTGAACAGAATTATGATGTAGGAAACAGGGAGCTCTTAGCCATAAAGATGGCCTTAGAAGAGTGGAGACATTGGTTAGAGGGGGCTACGCACCCATTCTTAGTGTTAACTGATCACCGGAACCTGGAGTATCTGCAGAAGGCAAAGAGGCTCAATTCCAGACAGGCGCGGTGGGCCATGTTCTTCACCAGGTTCCGTTTCACGGTGACCTATCGTCCTGGCTCCAAGAACGGCAAGGCCGATGCCCTGTCCCGTTTGTTCGAGGTATCGCCTCAGCTCTCCCCACCAGACACCATCTTGTCCCCGACGCAGTTTGTGGCTCCTATCCGTTGGGCTTTATTGGACGATATCCAAGCAGCCCAACGTCAAGAACCCGGTCCCAACGAGCAGCCCCAAGACAAAGAATACGTCCCGTCCACTGTTCGGTCCGAGCTCCTACACTGGGCCCATGATGGTCCAAGTACAGGACACCCAGGGGTCAACCGAACCTTGAAGCTTCTCGCTGAACGCTTCTGGTGGCCATCCATGAGACAGGACGTACGAGACTTCGTCCTTGCCTGCACCACATGTGCCCAGGCCAAGGTCCCACGGCAGCTGCCAGCAGGGCTTTTAGAGCCACTCCCGATTCCCAACCGTCCATGGTCCCATATAGCGGTGGACTTCCTTACTGATCTTCCGTGTTCTGATGGAAACACCACCATATTGGTCGTCATAGATCGCTTTTCCAAGGCCTGTCGACTGATTCCTCTGAAAGGTCTACCTACAGCCCTGGAGACCGCGGAACTGCTGTTCCAACATGTCTTCCGGCTGTATGGCCTGCCAGAGGATGTCGTCTCGGACAGGGGACCCCAGTTCACCTCAAGGGTCTGGAAGGCCTTCTTTGCCCGCTTAGGAGTCTCAGTCAGCCTCTCCTCTGGTTATCATCCACAGTCTAATGGGCAAGTGGAACGCCTCAACCAGGAGGTTGGACGTTACCTGCGGAGTTACTGTGCTCAGAATCAAGCGGATTGGAGCAGATACCTCCCCTGGGCAGAGTACGCCCAGAACTCCCTGGTCCATTCGTCCACAAACTTAACTCCTTTCCAGTGTGTGCTCGGTTACCAGCCTCCGCTGTTCCCGTGGACGATGGAGACCAGTGGGTTGCCAGCTGTGGACGACTGGTACAAGAGGAGTGAGTCGGTGTGGGAATCCGCACATGTCCGTCTCCAGGAGGTGGTATCCAACCAAAAGGAGAAGGCCGACAAAAGGCGTAGGACTGTATTGTACCAGCCAGGGCAGAGAGTATGGTTGTCCACCCAGGATCTCAAACTGCATTTGCCCTCGAGGAAGCTTGCCCCCCGTTTCATCGGCCCCTTCAAGATCCTGAAGAGGATCAACCCGGTTTCTTACCGTCTTCAGTTGCCCTCGCATTATCGTATCTGTCCCACGTTTCATGTTTCGCGCCTCAAGCCCCATTGTGTTTCCGCCCTGCAGAGCCCAGCAGTCTCTCCACCTCCACCGTTGGATGTGGATGGTTCTCCTGCCTACTCCGTCAGGGCCCTCCTGGACTCCAAACGGAGACGGGGTACGCTGTACTATCTGGTCGACTGGGAGGGCTATGGGCCGGAGGAGCAGTCTTGGGTACCAGCACGGGACATCTTGGACCCAGCTCTTATTGAGGACTTCCATGAGTGTCATCCAGATCGGCCTGCTCCGCGACGGCGGGGGCGACCGCCTACCCGCCGGCGTTCTGCGGCTGGAGCCGCCCCTGGAGGGGGGGGTACTGTCACATCCCACGGGGTCACTGCCCCTCCTGGTCAGAGGCGGCGCCACTCAGTGCCGCTAGCTAACGCTTACCTATCACCTCACAGTCTCGTAGGACATGGAGGTATAAAAGGAGCCAGCGGAGCAGAACTAGTCGCGGATTCTTAATCAGCAGTTCTCTTGTGCTTCGTTGGCGATTGGTAGTCTCTTGTTCCCTCAGTTTGTTTCCTAGGTGTGCATGTTCCAGTCCCGAGTGCCCGTCCCGTCAGTTCCTGCCTCTTGTTCTTCAGTCCTGGTCCATCGTTCCTGTCCGGTATTTCGTCACGTCTCAGGGTTGCGGTCAGACTCACAGATTAGCGTTTCACTGTTCACCGTAGTTCCAACACCGTGTGTGTTTCCTGGTCTCGTGTTTCTTGTTTCACTCCCACCGAGTGTCTTACAATACTCACCGTACACGTCTAACCTCACACTGCACGTGAAGTCATTATATATTTCGTCTGTGTTTGGACGTAATAGCAACGCGCGTCCGTGTCGGACTCCCGTCCGGACGCTACATTTACTGAACATACGGTGTTATCGAGGTGGAACGTCCACAGGACATTTGCTGCGAGTCAGTCTGACGACTCCACGGACACGGCGAATCGTGTCGCTCCTCTGAGGGCTTCAACACGCTCAAGAAGTTCTCGCACGCGAGAAGAACCGCACGGCCTTATAGAGGCGGCAGTGGCAGCGCGTGGGGGCCGGGCCTTCGGGAACCCCTCCGGAGAGCCGAGCTGAGCTGATGCTCTCAGCTGTGGTGACGAGCGAAGGAGCTCAAGCCGAGGGCAGGAAGAGTGCAGAGTGTGCTCATGTGAGAGGAGGAAGCAGACAGCGAGAGCACGTGCACCACACGAAGCGTCACGTCAGGGAAGTTTATTTACAGCAAGCAGAGGGCGACACTGGACAGCCGCTGTACAGGTAGAGATAGAGGGACAGGTAGAGGTACAGGTAGGGTAAGGGTAGGGTACAGGTACAGGTAGAGGTGCACGGGGACATGGGAAACAGGTGACAGCGAGTAGAAAAGCAGCAGAGCTCCCTTCTTCGGGGGGGGGGGTCACACAGGTAGAGTTTAAAAAGAGCCTCTAGAAACATTATTGACGACACGGGTTCCTGCACAGGACTGGTGGGGGCGCTACATGACCCGCTGTACATACACCTGCTTTACCGCAGTGAGCATGGGGTCCTCCAGGGGCCCGAGGGGACCTTGGACAGAGTGGAGAGAAGGACAGGAGGACGGGGGGGTGTAGGAACAAGTGCACGTGCAGGTCTGGTGCGTCTGGTGCGTCCCGCCTTAAAGGGCTCGGCCCAACATGGTCCCGGCTGCTCTGGGCCTCAGTGGCGCTCAGTTCATTTGCATACATCGCATGTGGTGTCCGTTACAGCGGTAAGAATGGGGTAAAAATCGAAGTTACGCGAAAAGGAAATGAAGTGATGGTGCAAGGGTTTCTGAGGGCGTCACGTGTGTCTTTTCAGCTCATATATATATTTACATGAGATCTGAAATGTCATATAGCGTGTATATACACACACACACACACTCGGAAAATACATTTCACAGAAGAGTTTTACATGATAAATCTCTCAATAATTATGTTTATATTGTCTCTCAGACACAATATCTTTCTCATGAAATTATACTTCATATTTCATTTGTGCAACTTACGGCAATGATCGGGGGACCGTGTGGTCGGGGTCGATATCACACAGTTTCACAGTGACATTTATGGAGCAGAAGTCGGAAACTGGTCCCACTGCACAGGTGAGTCACGGACCATGATGTGTACCGTGACGATGTGGCACATCCCCTCTCTCTGTGCTCAGTGCACGCACGCACACACACACACACACACACACACACACGCACACACGCACACACACACACACACACACACACACACACACGCACACACACACACACGCACACACATGTTTCTGACATGGCACTGTGCTGGACCAGGGCTGCTCTCATTCACTGCTCACGCTTTCTTCAGTGGCATAAGTGTACGACTCCACTTAATTATTCATTTGCCCCCCCCCCCCCCCCCAGTGTCTCACCCCCACGGCTGCTCTCACCCGAGTCAACTGCCCTCCTCGTTCTCGTTCAGACACAGAGATGCAAAACACAGATATCAGGTTTGCACCAATGCTCTCCACAGTAACATCAAAACACATGGGTTGTCATGGCAACGCCCCCCATTTCCTCTGGTTCCTCTGAATCTGTTTTACCGAGAAGTATGACATGAAATCAATAAAAGTTCAAAGTTTTAAATATCGTCAGAACAGAATGATGCAAAGATAACCTTTCAGTGACCCACACATGATATTTAAGGTTTGTGTGTTACTGGGAAATGTTGTCATCGACCTCATTTTTAACGGGTGCAGATCAGCGTAATGAGGAAGCACACGCACTCACGCACACCCACGCACACGCACGCACACGCACACAGAGCCCAAGAGTCCATCGGTGGGGGGAACCGAGCGGCACGCTACGTCCCGTGCGCCAGGGGCTGTGTGAACGAGAGGCCAGGAGGGACCCCCGGGGGCCCTACCGGAGCAGCTGGTCTAAGAAGAGGTGGAGAACCAAAGAGTGGAGGCGACAGCCAAGGCGCCGCACGAAAGAAGAGAAAGAACATCTAGAGACGGATGATGCCTTCCGAAGGAGTGCCGCGGGTCTCGACCACAAGCCCTGCTGGGGAGCCTCTCCCGCCCTATTTACACTCGGTCCGTGCGAAGACACAACGCGCTCCGCTCTTTACGCTTCCTCTCTGGTGGCATCTGGCTGCTCTGAGGGTGGTGTGCTGGGGGGGCGCCGCCGTGACGCTACGCCCTGCCGCCCTCCTCTTTCGTCTGGACGCCGCTCTCGCCGTGACCTTTGACCTCATCCGGCTGCACGCTCCCTTTGCCGCTCTCTTCCTTCAGCGGCAGCTTCCTGTGGACAGATTGTGGTGAGAAGGCGAAGGACAGAGACACAGGGGGCACTGCACGGAGGGCACCACTGACATCTGTACACATCCGCTCACACCACTGACAACTACTGACAGCCACTGACAACCACTGACATCCACTGACATCTACTGACAACCACTGACATCTACTGACAACCGCTGACAAACACTGACATCCACTGACAACCACTGACAACCACTGACATCCACTGACAACCACTGACATCCACTGACATCTACTGACAACCACTGACAACCACTGACAACCACTGACAACGGAAGGTCTGTGTTTCTCATCTTCTGCGTTTCTGCAGAAAGAGACAGGAAGGAAACGAGAACAAGGGCAACGCCTCACTGGAGACCTGCTCAGCTATAGCCGGTCCTCTGGCAGTAGATACACCCGGGTTCGAATCCCACTCCTCCTCCTCCTCCTCCTCATCCTCCTCCTCCCCCTCCCCGTCCCCCTCCCCCTCCTCGATCAGCATTACTCACCCTGATCTGGGATAATAAAAATTACACTGCTGTAGTGTAACTCAGCGGTTACTCAGCAGAGATGATGTTATAGTTTGGCAACAGACTCCCTGGACACAGTGGGGCTGGTGCATGATGGGAACCCCAGAGTTACTGTGGTTACGGGTTTACTGCGGTCACTTACTCTGGCTCTGTGAGGGGCGTTGTCTCGTTAGGCTCATTCGCAGGGCTTCCATCATCTTGGGTCGTTATTCGTTCCTCCTCCCTCCTCATCTCGACAATTGGCTCCTTGGAGCCCTCAGCCCTCCTGCGAGGCGCACACACACACACACACACACGCACACACACACACTGTAAAGTGAGCATGGAAATAGAGCTATACCTGGTTCACGACCCATGGGCGGCACTCACAGGTAGGCAGCCTTGCCCTCCTCCAGCTCCTTGCTCTTCCCGCTGGTGGCGCTCTTGTTGCCGCACAGCCTGCGGCTCAGGCACATGAGGAGGCCGCACTGGCGCAGGAAGAAGCAACCGACATCGACAGCGACCAGCAGCAGCAGCAGGGCGGCGAAGCCGAGTCCCACCGTCGCGCCTGAGCCCAGGCCACCGAACAGGGAGTCTGCTGAGACAGGCCGGGAACACGGTCACGGTCACCAGCTACGCCATGCAGACTGTCCCTGACACACTGCCCACAACATGTCAGAGCGTGTTGTCATTCGTTTTACCGTGGTAAAGGACGGGCCGTCCTAATAGGATAAGAAGGCAGAGGATGGTCCACTGCACACAAACATTGTTGCCAGATGGTTGGTGGCAGAAGATTTCAGCAGAAGTAGATGCGCGGGACCTTCTGGCTGATCACCTGAGTCACACCGCGGTAAAGTGGCCAGCGACACCAGCTGTGGTCGGCCCCACCCCCAGTGGTGAAGTCATAACCGTGGTGGGAATTACGGCCACGTTAACTGTGTTCATGCATGCTTAGTGCCCCAAAATGTTCCTGATTCATTTTCCTCATCATGTTGGACCTGCGAACCAGGTAATATTTTACAGTCCCTGAGTCTAGATCCTGTGACCCCACTGGACCTGCCCCTGGACCACACAGCCTACAGAATGTTTCCCACTGATGCGCTCTGTCCAGCCCACCACCGCCAGTGTATATCTATGCATGGAACTGGTACCAGGTGAGAATGGAGTCAGTGTACACCTGTACAGGTGAGAAGGAGGTGCACATACCTGTGATGTTGGGCTTCTGTGGCATGGAGAAGTGGAAGGCTGTGGGCTCAGACAGGCCCTTGACGTTGCGGGCTGCGACCTCCACCTCGTACTGTGTCTTCCACTGCAGGTGTGGCAGCAACACAAAGTCGGAGCCTCCAGGAACGAGCTTAGTGGTCCAGTGCTCCTCCTTTTCTCCCTGCTGAAACACACACATGAACACACACACACACACACACACACACACACACACGCTGAACACACTCCACTCCCCCAGCCCCCCAACCGTGCCCACCTGGGGACTCGCTGGCCTGTACTTGACGATGTGCTCCAGGATGGGCGTGCCCCCATCATCCTGCTGGATGAGCCAGAGTCTGTAGGCCCCACCCACAGCCCTCTGACCATGCACCTGGGGGGGGCTGGGCTCTCCTGGGAGCAAAAGGGGGCACACTGTTAGTCCCGCTTTGCTACGCAAACATGCACGCGCGCACATGCACACACAAACGCACGCCCCCTGAGGAAGAGGAACCGACAAAGAGGGAGACTCACGGATGGGTAGCGTCTGAAAGATCTCCGTATGGCTGAACTCCCCTTGGCCTCTCCCATTAACTGCTGCCACGCCCATCTCGTAGGTGGTGTTGGGCTCCAGACCCGAAAGCTGCGCCACAGCTGTGAGAGGAGCGGAGGGTGTGTCATGCTGAGGGACTCGTGTTTGCTGACAGCGAGATGGTTCATAATGATGGAGGTCCTGGGTGCTGCTGATGGCACTGCTGTGCTGAAGTGTGTGAACTGCGTGTGCAAACCGTGCAGTGTGACATTAACAGTGTTTTCACTCACTCTCTGCACCATGGGATTTTACACTCCTCCACTGTGCTGAGCCAGCATCCTTATATCTGACCAAGTAGTGACTGATGGGGACCCCGCCATGGGACTCTGGCTTTGTGAAGGTAACCGTGGCAACGCGCTGCATCACGGCATCAGTCTGCACGGCGTATGGGCTGGAAGGCACATCTGCAACACAGGAAGAAGCAATAGTGGGAGAAGTGAAAGCAGTTTCTTGAAAATGTATGGCTGAGCAGGAAACTGTGGTGCTCGGCGGCCATGACGGCTCTTCCTAATGCTCTTCATCATACTACAGGTCAAGGCAGTTTGACGGTCACATGTGAACACGGACACGCTCATCAGTGCACAAACACACACACACACAACAAGTGTGAGGCTGGACTGTGGTGTTTACTGGGGCTTTTATCATGCCAGGGCTTGTGGGGGCTGTGGACCAAAGACCACCTGTCGGCCGCAGGAAGCCTTCCTGGGAGGACGGGTGCGCACCCGAAGGGGTCACTTGTTTTACATGCACACGTCCTCCCCACGTGTGTCTCTGTGTGTGTGTGTGTGTGTGTGTGTGTGTGTGTGTGTGTGTGTGCATGCGTATCTGTATGTGCGTGCGTGTGTGTGTGTTCTTTCAGTTCACTCCTTGTTCTCGTGTTTTTGTGACCCAGTTCTCTTCTGCTGTGCCGTTAATGAAAGGAAATTATCCTGTAGGAGTGATATTTGAGAGTCGTGACCCAAGCGCTGCGGCGTGTGTGTTGATGGACACGCGGGTCGGACCCTGAGCCGCCGGAGCGCCGTGTCGCTTTCTGCGTTAGAAACACTGTGTGTGTGGAACTGTGTTCGGGGGATTTTTTCCAACTGCCAAACTGCACATGACTCACAGCGATGCCTTTCCGTGGCAACTATGGTGGCGTAGTGGTTAGTGCTGCAGCCTTCCGACCCAAAAGTCACAGGTTTGAATCCCTCATTTGGCTGTAGTACCCTTGAACAAGGTACTTACCATAAATTACTCTAGTACAGTGACACAGTTATATAAATGGGTAAATAGAACACACACACACGGGCGGCCTGGCAATCCTTTGACATTAAGAACACGGCTGAAATGAGGACCCAGATGGACATATTGAAGGTCACCCCTGTCGAACCCTTACACGCAGATAACCCAGCGAGCGCTGTCCCATCAGCACCACCAGCCGGTCGTAGGGAGACATCGACAGGAAGCCCAGACTTGTCAAATCGATGGCAGGTTCCTGTCACACGAGTGCTGAGTGACAGCGATTCCGTGAACATGAACATGGACGCTGTCGAGGAGATGCTGGAAGGGGCCCTGGAGGTGGCGCTGCTGAGCTCATCGCTGCCGTGTTTCTGCGAGCTTCGCAGGCAATCGGCGCTCAAGCGAGGGAGAAAACTGCGAGCGAAGTGTCCAGAGCAGAGTGTATCAGAGGGCCTCGAGTTGTCCCCGAGTCCCCTGCATGCCCAGTGATTGCCTGTGGTTTCATCAGAAGCGAGGGGCTGACGGCGTCTCCGAGGGCTCAGCGTGGAGCTATTAATACCCCGAGAGCAGAAGATCCGGATGGTTCTGTTAACGTTAAAGACTGAGAGCAGCAAGTGGCCCTTGTACTGAGGCTTCATCACTCGTGTGTCATGGGCGGGAGGACCAGGGTACATCTGTGGTCTCACACTTGTGTTGGTGCCTCAATGGGAAATTCTTCACCTTCTCCGGCGCTTTCGTGTGCCCTGTGTGTGTGTGGGGAGCCCCATGTGTGTGGGACTCCCTGTGCGTACGAGTGAGCAGCACTCTTAGTTGTCCCCATTCTGAGCTCGCTGTCGTTAAGACATGGACGGTCATTCCTGAGCGGGAGGTGGACCTCAGTGTCCTCCCCTAAAGTCACTCTCAGCAGATGAGTCACACTGGACAAGTCTCAGGTGTGTCTTTTTATGAACCCTTGAAAGAGGGCCAGAGCTCTTGAAGTGGAAATGTGATGGACACAGATGGACACCCATGCGGAGACAAAGCCAGACCCAGATGGAGGGACACTGAGAATGAGACTGTAACCCCAACAGACTGATACTGAGATCTTGATAGTTAACAGACTGGATGCACAAAAACGCACCGAGAGGTTAGTAGAAAGAACATCTTGCAGGGAGACATCCAAAGACGGTCATGTCCCAAACACCCACGGTCCACATCCGCAGCGACCTTGTTACACCCCAAACTTCTACCAGCTAAACCTTGAACAAGTGGTCAGACTCCAAACACTCACCGGCCCGAGCAAGGATGAACACTTGGAACCGGGTTCCGATGTTGTTCCTGGCTGTGCAGTTGTAAGATCCAAAGTCCTGGTCCAAGAAGGGCGTGACCTGCATGGAACCCCAAAGATCTGGGCAGTGAAGCGTGGAGAGGTTTTCTCAAGAGGCTCTAACAACAGCAGTCACTCTGATGTGGTGTACCTTGGGCTGAAACTTTACAAATACGTGTATCAAGGCGGTTAAGGACAGACAACAGCTGCACTTACGGAGTGTGGTTCACAAGGACTTTAAATTACTGTGCGTGTAGAGTAAAAGTGTGCTGCTTGCTGCTGGCTGATGTCGTGTGCCACCCCTCGTACCTCCAGGAGGGACCTCCCCTCCGTGTTGAAGACTCGCATGTTGCTGCCGCCCTCTGTTGAGATGGTGAGCTTATCGCGACCCCACACCATGGCGGCGCGGGGATTGGCCACGACGTCACAGCTGATATTCACTGGGTTCCCCTCCCACGAGTAGTAGGTCGTGTGATTGCTCTGAAACTTGGGGGCGTCTGAACCAAGACGAAGAACCATCGGTTTGGACTCGAGTCCAGTGTGGGCAGCAGAACAAGACTTGATGGGTCTGGACACTCGTATGGAAGTGTGTGTGTGGAGGCTGGGTGTAGAGGTGGTTTGCGCAGGTGGGTCGGCGGTGTGTGTGGTCGTGTGTGCAGACGCTCACACTCGATGTCGAGGAACATGCTCCTTCGGTGACCCCCGATCCTGCTGAGGGCCTCGCAGTCGAAGCGGCCCGAGTCGGAGAGCCGCAGGCTGCTGATGGTCAGCACGGACCTGCCGTTGCCACCTTGTACCTCTACACGGCCGTCGTGGCTCTGAGGGCACAGAGAGAGTGAGAGCGAAAGAAGCGAAAGAGTGAGACAGGGAACAAGAGAGAGAGAGAGAGAGAGAGAGAGAGAGAGAGAGAGAGTCACATGACCCTCTCGTTGGTGAGCTCTACCAGCTGGTGCACCAGCATCACCACAGGAAATATTCTTTGCTGCCAACCTTTGAAGAACACCAAGTTTTTTATTTTTATTTTAGTCCACGCGGTGTGCGTGCGTGCGTGTGTGTGCGTGTGTGTGTGTGTGTGTGTGTGTGTGTGTGTGTGTGTGTGTGTGCGTGTGTTCCAGCAGTGCTTTGTAGTCAGTACTCAGTATTCTACAGGTGCCCTTCATTCGTGCTTCACCACCTCCTTCCACTATGAATGCCCAAGTCAAAGATCACAACAGTTTCCTGCATTTACTGTTAATTACATTTTCTTGTCTCATTTTCCCAAAGTTCTGTCTTTAGCAGGGAGAAAGAAACCTGTGTTTACCCACCGAGCCAATAGGTGGCGGTAAAGAGCCCACAAACAGAGCAGCAATTCAGCCACAGTGTTTCCAGCATCTGTGTGATGTTTCTGGGTGTCGGCAATAAATAAGAAGGTGAGGAATGCTGTACATGTTGGAATCTGTCAATAACTGCGGTCTGTGGACACCAAGAATTTTTATTTTTGACATGTCAAACACTGGAATAAAAACTGTTCTCACTTAATCTAGGTGTGTGTGAAGTTGTCAGTGAACCTAAAGAGGCCATAACCCTGGTGACATCTCTATTATGAAACTTTCATTGACTGGGGTTTGTGGCTAAAGTCACTTTGGAGATACAAACTACACAACTTATACACACTACACACACTTCTGGACCCCCTTGTGTTCACAAGCTGAAGAGCCAGTCATCTTCACTCTGCACCACTTTCAGCATCCTGATGATGGCACACTGACACTCCGCTACGCCTCCCTGGTCTCATGCGACTCACACACACACACACACACACACACACACACACACACACACACACAAACACACACCTTGTCTCTGTCGGCGAAGCTCTCTCCGTCGCTTGCCCTCCGCCACGAGACGTCAGGCAGCGGCTCACCATCGGCCTCACAGGTGATGACCGCAGCGCCTCCCTCCATGGCCGTCACGTTCTGCAGCTGTGTGATGTGTGGCTGAACTGCAACACACAGACACACACACACACACACACACACACACACACACACATACACACAGAAACACACACACATATGAACACTCTGCATGGATGAGACACTTGTTTCTGCCATCTGGGGTCATTATTAATCCAACACCCTACAGTATTTGACCCACTAATAAAGCTGGATTAAATTACTGGAGAAAAGTACCTTGATCAAGGCTACTAAGTGGAAGTACAAAGTAGGGCTTGAACCATAATCCTTCTGGTTAAATGTGTTTGCCAGTGAGAGGGTGAGGATGATGGGGTAGATGATGCCTTTTCAACCCTATGGAATATTCAGAGTTTTCTCTTACTTTCATATATGTATGTAAGTTTGTACTCAGTTATGTTGCCAAATGTACATCCTTAGAAGCTGCTTGCAAGCAGATAAGACATGGCAGAGTGACCCACCCTCACAGCCACAGCAGGCACACTGGTCAGATTCCACATATCTCCACAACTTGGTATTTAGTGGAATGGCAAGAGATCATACACTGAGTGCAGAAGGAATGAGATGGAAGGCTGATCCATTGTCCCAAGCTCTGTCCACATGAGTCAAGTCAAGTCAAGCTTTATTGTCATTCCACTACATGTGTGGACATACAGTGGGACGAAATGTCGTGTCTCGCAGGACCACGGTGCTGTGTAAAATAAGCATAAATATAAACATGCAACACTAGACCTAAGGACAGCTTTTAGACCTACATAACTAATTTACTAAGTCGATAATCTGAAATTAGTGCAAATATACATATACTATAAACAGTTAACTATACAATACAAGTACTTACATAATAACTGTGCAGTAGAGGTATTTAAGAAGGAATAGTGCAATATGATTTGTAGTGCATTCACAAGTAAACATTTGTGTTATCTTGTTAAGTCCTTGTAACATTGGAGGTTTTATAAGAAAGTGTCTGGTGCATATAGAGAAAAGAAAAAGCAGTTGGTTTGCATATGGAAAGGAAAAGAGTGTGTTTCCACAGGAGGTATCCAACAGTTTACATGTGGTGCGTGTGATGTGGTGGGTTGGCGGGGGGGAGAGTGGATCCTGGTTTCAGGAGCTAAGGTTGTGGATGAGGTTTCAGAGGGTGGCAAGGTGATTGCAATTGAGGGCTCTCACAGCCTGGGGGAAAAAGCTGTTGAGCAGTCTGGCAGAGCGGGCTCTGATGCTCCGATACCGTCTTCCTGATGGCAAGAGCTGGAAGAGACTGTGAGAGGGATGAGTGGGGTCTTTCACGATACTGGTGGCCTTTCTGGAGCATCGTGCAAGGAAAATGTCCAGAATGGAGGGGAGAGGGGCACCGATGATCTTTGCAGCTGTGTTCACTGTCCGCTGTAGGGTCTTGCGGTCTGCTGCACTGCAGTTCCCGTACCAGACAGTGATGCAGCTGGTTAGCACAATCTCAATTGTTCCCCTATAGAATGTGGTGAGGATTGGAGGAGGGAGACTTGCTCTTTTAAGTCGGCGCAGGAAGTGGAGCCGCTGTTGCGCCTTCTTGGAGAGTGATGTAATGTTGGTGGTCCAGGTGAGGTCTTCTGTAATATGCACTCCCAGGAATTTAGTGCTGCTGACTCTCTCCACAGTCGAGCTGTCAATGGTCAGTGGGGGGTGGTCAACAGAGTTCTTCCTGAAGTCCATCACAACCTCCTTTGTCTTACTCACATTGAGGGACAGGTTGTTTGCACCACACCATTCAACTAGTTGTACCACTTCCTCTCTGTAGGGTGTTTCATCATTGTTGCTGATGAGACCTACCACCGTTGTGTCATCAGCAAACTTGATGATGTGGTTGGAGCTGAACTTGGCAGTGCAGTCGTGGGTCAGCAGCGTAAAGAGCAGCGGGCTGAGCGCACAGCCTTGTGGGGCACCTGTGCTCATTGTGGTAGTGCTGGAGGTGTTGTGGCCGACACGGACTGACTGAGGTCTTCCGGTTAGAAAGTCCAGGATCCAATTACAGAGGGAGGCATTTAGGCCCAGCAGGTTTAGTTTGCTGATGAGCTGTTGTGGGATTATTGTGTTGAATGCTGAGCTGAAGTTGACGAACAGCAATCTAACATAAGAGTCTTTGTTTTCCAAATGGGTAAGAGCCAGGTGGAGAGTGGAAGAGATGGCATCGTCCGTAGAGCGGTTTGGATGGTATGCAAATTGGAGCGGGTCAAGTGTGTTGGGGAGGTTGGATTTGATATGGTGCATGACTAACCTCTCAAAGCACTTCATCATGATTGGGGTCAGTGCTATGGGACGATAGTCATTCAGGCAGGACACAGGTGACTTCTTTGGTACTGGGATGATGGTGGTGGACTTGAGACATGTGGGGACAACTGCTTGGCTTAATGAGATGTTAAAGATGTCTGTTAAGACATCAGTCAGCTGTTCAGCACAGTCCCTCAGTACTCGGCCTGGTATGTTGTCAGGACCTGCAGCCTTGCGTGGGTTAACCCTAGATAGGGTCTTCCTAACATCGACTGGAGACAGATAGAGCACCTGGTCATTGGGAGGTGTGGGTAGTTTGTGTGCAGACTTGTCATTCTGCATTTCAAACCGTGCATAGAACTCATTAAGTGCATCTGGGAGGGATGTGTCGTCATCACAGGCCTGTGGCACAGGCCTTATGACCCTTCATAACTCCACTGCCTCCCACTTGGTCCATGCACCCAGCTTGACATGACTTGCTGAGACTGTGAGACGCGATTCCTCCTCGAGTGCACGTAATTCTTTGACTATCAGATCACGGCGACATGCTGGACCTTCCTTTGAGAACCACTTGTGGTTTGTGCTGCCGAGACCACCTCTTCCCGTTTGCACTGCGCCCATCACCTCTTTGGTTCGCAGGGTGGCTTCAGCAACTCCCATTGCCCATGCAGTAGACCACTTCCAGGAGACCACTTCCTAGCTGTGCGAATGTCAGGCTGAACAGCCCGGATAACTTGATCAGGGGAATCCCTCATCAGGTAGGCTCAGCCGTCCAGATTTCATGTAAAGTCCCACGGTGGAAGAGGAGGGTGGAATCCCAAGCCACTTCCTCAGGCACTTGCTAACGTGCCTTTGGATGATTTCAGCTCTTGACAGAGAGACTTAATAGATCTGTAGAGGCCACAGCACTTGAGGCAGGTGACCAAATTGAAAGCACCAGGCTTTTGTCTCTTGGATTACGATTCTCGGATTTGCCCCTTTGGTTTCTGTTTGCATATCGATGACCCTTTGCCTGTTTTCTGACAATGTCTACTGAACTGTCCCATGACCAAGCTTCCTATGTTCTGCACTTGGGTTCGATGCAACCGCGCCAGGGTAACACCATGACAGAAGGTTCTGCCTCATCATCGGTCCCAGCGGATTCCGAGCGCCTCCACCACTCGTTCGCAGCTCAGGACGCACTGTTAAGAGCACATGGGCAATCCCTTTCTCGCCTGCAGGGTCTCACTAACGTGTTGCGAAACGAACGCCGAGCACCAGTTACAGGACGCCTCACACGACCGCCTCCCTCTCTCTTCCCTGAAGCGGGCTTCCAACAAGACCTGCGTCTGGCCCCGCTTACCAGGTATGACAGCATTCCTGCTCGCTGTGAGGGCTTTCTCCTACAGTGCGAGCTCATGTTTTATAGTTTGCCCCACGTATATTACACGGACTTCAGCCGCAGCTAGCCGCTCCTCCTCCGATTCTCCTCCATGATGGCGATGCGCCGGCCTACAGAGTGAGGGTATTGCTGGACTCCCGTCGGCGAGGTGGACTCCTGCAGTACCTTGTCGATTGGGAGGGATATGGACCAGAGGAACATTGTTGGGTGGCTGCCGTGGAGGGGGGGTACTGTCACGCCCCCCTCAGCGCAACGAGGAGCACCTGCGGCGGCTCAGGGAGCGATCGCATAAAAAGACGCCCCGCAGCACACGTAGGCGTTTAACCTCTTTTAACCTCATCGATCACTTGCGCTCCTCGCTCCTCACTTCTGACCCCTTGGTTTGCCTCGGTCACTCGCCTGTCTCTTGGATTACGATTCTTGGATTTGCCCCTTTGGTTTCTGTTTGCATATCAGTGACCCTTTGCCTGTTTTCTGACAATGTCTACTGAACCGCCCCATGACCAAGCTTCCTGTGCTCCGCACTTGGGTCTGACGCAACCGCGCCGGGATAACACCATGACAGCAAGCATTGGAGATAGGTATCATGCTGGGGTGCATCATATCCCCCCTCCTCTTTGTGATGTTGATGGAGCTCCTGCCGCAAGGGTCTTAAATGGCTGCCCAGGGTGAGGCGCTTGAGGGTGGGGCGACTCATCCACCAAGCCTTCATGGATGACATCACCTTGCTTATTCCATCCAAGGAAGGTGCTGTGAAGATGCTTCAGAGATTCTTGGAGCTTTCGCTTATGCTCGAATGAAACTGAAACCAAAGAATAGTCGGAGTCTCTCTGTGGTCGGGGGGACTGTTCCGGAGGTCCACTTGAGATTGGAGGAGACTGAATTCCAACGGTCAGAGAGACACCAAGAGACATTAAGAGCTTGGGCCGCTGGTATGGTATCCCTTTGATTGACCGTCATCGAGGAACAGAGGTCAAGGCGCAGACACAGGAAGGGCTAAAGCTCATTGACCAGATTCCCCTCCCTGGGAAACTGAAAGCTGTGAGAAAACAGGCAAAGGGTCACTGATATGCAAACAGAAACCAAAGGGGCAAATCCAAGAATCGTAATCCAAGAGACAGGCGAGTGATCGAAGCAAACCAAGGGGTCAGAGGCGAGGAGCGAGGAGCGAGGAGTGCAAGTGATCGATGAGGCTGAACAAGGTTCCCCGCCTGCGTGTGCTCCGGGGTGTCTTTTTATGTGATCGCTACCTGAGCCGCCGCAGGTGCTCCTCGTTGCGCTGAGGGGGGTGTGACACTTGCTGACGGGTGGTACAATCCTTGGTAGTGAAGCGCATCTACACGGAGTTAAAGCAGACCCTCAAAATCTTCTGAACTTTACGAGGCACATGGAAGAAATCAAGCGCTCTCCAGACAAGAGCACGAGGCACTGACCCATATGCATTAGCAAGATGCATTAGCAAGATCTAACCAGATGACACGTAGTTCTAGTCCTTTGCTTTCTTTGGCTGTCTGAATAGAATTCCAGATCATCTGGGCATGTTCTAGACATCCGTGGAATCCAGGAACACCTGGTTTTTGCACGGATGTGTTGATAAACCCGTTGCTCAGATGGTAGTTTGTCATGCGGTGACTCAGCACACCAAAGAAAATCGTCCCGTCGATGTTGAACAGAGAGATAGGATGGAACTGACCAATGCCCACTCCTCGGGGATCCATATCCCATCTACCATACACCATATACACCAGCACTGTGGGACAACTCCTTCTTTCCAGGCTCTCTTCAGCAGGTTGAATGGCAGGCGAAGTACAGGAGGGCACTTCTTGTGGAGCTTGTAGAAAATAGCACTTGGGCCTGGTGCACTTTTAACTTGAGCCTTCTTGACAACTCCTGGACTTCACTGAATCGAGAGTCTGACTTATCGAGATTGATCCCTGGATCTGAGGGCTTTGGAATGCCTTCTGTATGTGGGATGGGTACAGCTCTCAACGGATCAGAGTGCACAGAATGCAGATGGGACTGTGGGTCCTCTTTAGCCACATCCAGGGTTCCACTCTTAGCCTCCACAAGTAACATATGTGTACGGGTTCCTGTAGAACAAGTCCCTTGCTCTTCGCTTCTTCTTCTGCTTCTTGTGTTGATTCTCAGCTCTTGACAGCAGCAGGATCTTTCTCTTAATGTCATCGAGGAGAACCCGGATGCCTGGTTGGCCATCTTGGGTTACAGTCTTTAGTTGTTCTTCAGAGGTCGCTGATGTGCTCTGAGTTGGCCTTTTTGTACCTGTCATCTGCTGGGCTTTTTCTCTATGGTGACACTCTTCTCTTTGTCTTTCTGACCCAGCCTATCCAGGCAGAAGTCATGAACCATGACACAGAACGAGAGCAGCTTTTTGTTGGTAGGGCCCTGGAGACACTGCCATAAGTTCACCGAAAGTTCACGGTCAATGTCCGCTCAAGCTGAGATGTCACTGCTTCTGAGCCATTTAACCCTTTGCTTGTTGGGGGTGTCACAGGGGAGTTGGCGCTGATCAGCTATGGGTTCCTGAGCACTACGGTGTTTATCCTGGACCTGGTTCCCATGAATCGACTTACTGGCCTCCATGGAAAGCTTGCGTTGCTTGTATGCAGCGCACCAACAAGACTGGTCTATGTGCAACCTCGCAAGCTGGAGAAACTCTTGCTGCAGCAGCAGACTGGAACTTTAGACTGTTGCACGTCATTGTCCAAAAGTTCCATTTTGTCATCTGCTTGGTCGATTATTCTCCTTCCCTGCTGCATTCGACCTGCAAGCCTGACTCGTTGTGTTGTGACGTGATCAGTACATACAGCACCACTCTACCACTCTCTGTGACCATGTCTGCAGGTTTATCAACGAATAAACTGACTCTTCTTCATGAAGAGGGTGTCCTACACTGTATAAATAATGGAGGGCACTGTGTGTGTGTGTTTGTGTGTGTGTGTGTGTGTGTGTGTGTGTGTGTGTGTGTGAGTAAGGTCCTTACCAAACACCTTGAGGAGGAGCTCCTGCTCAGCCGCCCCAGCCTTGTTGCTCGCACGACACGCGTAGGTCCCTCCATCCTCCTGCCTGATGTTACGGATGGTGAGGGTGCTGCCTCGCCCCTTCAGGACATACTGCCCCCCCTCGTGGACCTGCTTCCCCCTCCTGCATGACACAGAGAGTGTATGTGTGTGTGTGTGTATGTCAGAGGTGAACTAGGACCACGCAGCCTGCAGTTTGGAGAACATCTCATCTCACAGCACTGTGGCCCTCAGACCACCTGGATGTTACAGAGAATACAGGTGAGTACAAAGAGAGTACAAACACCTGGACATGTGGTAAATGTATAAACTCACCGGTGCCAGGTGATCTCAGGCTCAGGGGAGCCGGATGCCCGGCAAGTGAACATTACCGACTCTTGGTAGTCGGCGGTGGCGTTGAAGATCAGCTGGGGCACGGACAGCGTGGGGGGGACTGCGGCAGGAGAGACACATGTGCTCAGGGGCTGCACCAGAAACAGGGTCCCAAAGGCAGTGAGCAGAACCAGGAGTCCAGGTGCAAGGCAACGCCCGGAATGAGTCGAGTCGGAGCTACCCGACGACTGCGTGCAATCCGGATTTTGGAATCATGCTGCCGGAATTCGTGTTGAACTGCCGCATCCACTTGGTCCCCTGCTATTGGACTTACTGGGGATCGAGAGCTTGTTCGTTACTCGAGATGTTCGTAAGTCCAATGTGACGCAGTGCAGCCTAGTGCTGTGGCCTCTACTTCGTCAGTGGTGGGTGGAGCTTCTGCTCTAATGCGTGCTCCTCGAATGGGCCTCTGGACGCACTGACTGCGCTTGGACAGTCGCCCGTCTCTTCATCCCTCCTCTGTGTTCACTCGCTTAGGAGAGAAAAGTCTGAGCAACAGATAAACGTCAGCAACCCAGACGGCTCAATAGGGTCGGGGGTACCAGCGGGACGTTTGGTATTCTCTCGCTCTCTAATTCTCTCTCTCTCATTCTCACTCTCTCTCTCGCCCCATTAAGCAATGAAGAGAGTCTCTCCCTGTGGTGAGCTGGGATGCCTCATGCACACACCTGGGCCTCCTGAGTGCCCTGGCAGCAGTACCTGTGTACAAGCCCAGTGTGTCGGTGCTCAGCTGTGGCTCCTCGATCACTTCTCTTAACTCCACATCACCTGAATTTGACCAACACCTAAGGCAACTGTAACAGCAGGAAACTGGAGGAGGATGATGGTGTCGTTCAGCAGACACTTTTCTCCAAAGCGACTTCCAATGAACTTTATTTAATGTTATAGCCCACACACCTTATTCACCGTGGTAACTTACACTGCTAGATACACTACTTACACTGGGTCACTCATCCATACATCAGTGGAACACACTCTCTCTGTGTCACTCACACACTATGAATGAACCTGAACAGCATGTCTTTGGACTGTGGGAGGAAACCAGAGCACCCAGAACACATGCAAAATCCACACAGACCGAGTGGGGACCAAACCCACATCCTCCCGCACCACCTAGGCGCTGTGGGACAGCAGCGCTACTCACTGTGCCGCCCACTTGTCAGAGAAGTTTGTATTGGTGAAAAGTTTGGCACTTGAACGTCCAGTGACCAGTCGGAGACCAAATGTACCATACTGCACCAGTGGTGTCTTTCATATTTTACATTGTACATTACATGTGTGTCACAGTCACATGAACCTTTGAAAGATGGTCAAGTGGTCAAGTCAATGGTCACTATGGATAAGCGCTGTTAATAACCGTTGACGTGTACAGCGACAACTCGACAATTTAAATTGTCACGATGTCATCAGTGAGACTGAAGCAGGTCATACTTCACGGTCTAGTGGTTTCGCAGAGACCTTTCTTGCTCGTCCGGTCTTGAACCGGGGTAGGGAAGGCAGAGTGTGTCCACTTTCCACAGGGGGTCTGTGGTCAACACTCACCGTTGACAACGACAGCGATGTCCCTGAAGTCAATCTCTCCCCGAGCCTCAACGCGCGCTTCGCAGCGGTACACACCCTCGTCCGCCTGGCTCACTCGGTGGATCTGCAGGTTGTTGTTTCTGAGAACCTGGAATCTGTCTGTGGGCGCGCACACACACACACACACACACACACACACAGGATGAAAATCAGACATATTTTCATGTTCAGGACCGCTACGCAGGAAACACTGAAGCTCCACCAGCACACACACTTTGCTAAAGAACAAAAAAGCTCGGTTGAGACAAGAAAGTTGTTGATAGAAAATGTGAAAAAGTCATTTTGCAGCTCCACCAAACCAGAGACCTTTCTGTGCCTGAAGGCCACCTATGAAATTGGCAGGACACCCTCTGTTGAGCACAGACCAGTTGCTGACCTCTCCATGATTGTTTCGCTCACCTCCCGCTAGAGGGGCTGGGCTTCCCTGTGAGACCTTGTGCTCGCCTGTGAGGGACCTTCTCATGGAGCTGAAAGAGTTGCGCTGGCTTGGTGAAAGGTCTCTCTATCTTTTGGATGAGCTCTGTTGGTACTAGATGAGCTTGGAGACGCTCGGAGATGCCTGGAGACGCCTGGAGACTCTTGGAGACGCTTGGAGATGCCTGGAGACGCCTGGAGATGCTTGGAGATGCTTGGAGACCCCTGGAGACGCCTAGAGATGCCTGGAAACGCTTGGAGACGCCTGGAGACACCCAGGGACGCTTGGAGATGACTGGAGAAACCTGGGGACGCTTGGAAACGCTTGGAGATGCCTGGAGACGCCTAGAGATGCCTGGAGATGCATGGAGATGCATGGAGATGCCTGGAGATGCCTGGAACTCACGGAGGAAATGAGCACCAGGTGCAGCCACTTGACCTCTTTAAGATGGGGAGATCAGAGACTCTAACTCTGAACTTATTGTTATTTCTCATTTCTGTTCACCGCCTCGTCGCTCCCAGAACCCCAAAGCCGAGACACGCCGCGCGTCCACAGTCCTACTAATGTTACATGAGTTCTTTGTGCGAACTCCTGGGATCCCGCTAGTGAAATGCTGCCGTCGGGTCCTTTGAGCCCAAGGCAGCTGCTGGAACCGCTACGGCGCAAAAGATCGATGAGGATGACAGACAGTTTGGAAATGCTGCAGTGATGGCCAGCGAATAAAGTGAATATCCAGGTTAGTGTCAGTGAATCATCAGACACAGAACATCAGTCCGGTGTTTGGATCGGACCACGACTCGGTCTGTGTGTCGTCTGTGTCGTCTTCTCCCCGGGTGGCTGTGGGTGTCCCGCCTCGGTCCTAACACACGCAGTGTGCAGAGGGAGGCCATGGTGACGCACGTCCGTACTCTCGTTTGCCGGGAAAACCACATGGGTTCGAGAGCACCCCCACGCCCCGCTTCGATGAACTTGAACTTCAGTGGTTTCCGAAAACTTCACTGATGTTGGTTCATTTAAAGAACCAACTTTATTGATAAACATGGTGAACTCAACCAGATCAACTCAGATCAACCCAACTCAGATCAACTGACATGCGGCAAAACACAACCGGAAAAGAGGCTCCGCTGCTGGAGCGGATGACGAGTAGAAAACAGTGCGGCTCTCAGCACTCACAAACACACACACACACACACACACACTCACTGTTTTAGTGCCTCCTTCCCTCGAGCCCCTTGAATGCACCCCGGTGAGAAATGAACGCTCACTGACCGGGTCCTAGTGAAACTCACCATTACTTCTTCCCCAGGTAACACAGGTGATGCAGCAGGTGACATCTATGTTTTTTTCGGGTTTATACAAATATTGAATACATTAATTCCTTTCCTAAAATTTAGCCTCCACAGGCAATGAATGACAGGTGAATGTTCTGAGGTGGATTTACCGTGGTGCTCCTCAGTGATCTCGATGTTCTCGTAAAACCAGGACACAACAGGCACCGGTGAGCTAGTCACATCGCAGATGACCTCGGCCATGTCGCCTTGACGGAACTCCTGCTGAGGTTCTGCGTCGCGGAACATCAGCTTCTCTGCGAGTCAGAGAGAGAACTTAGCGGGTGACCATCAACACCATAACATAGACAGTCATCGCCATAACAGAGACACGGCTTAACGTGTGATTATCAGCACCTTGAAAATGACCGCTCAACATGGCGGTCAGACATCTGACTGTCAACAGCATAACACAATGGCACAGACAGTTACATCATTACTGTATGACAGACGAAGGGGGGACACACTTCATTTGTTCTTTCTCTATTTTAATACACACAGCTGTATGACTCATGGTGAATCCTACTACAGTCAACACCATAACACTGTCATGTCACAGTTAGCACAGTAATGCAGTAGGTGGAGGGCGCAGCGATTCCATCACTACAACATCAGCAGCGGCTCGCTGTCAAAACCGTAACGAAGGGTACGCTGTCTCCTCTGAATACAGCAGAAGCACATGTGACACAGTTGCAGCGCGACGGCGATGATTTCTCATCTTTGCCGATTTCTGTTCTACATGGTTTCGGCCGTCAGGGAGATTATTCCCCTTGAGGCTGTGCGCGACTAAAACCCCGAAATGAAAAGCACGCCAATGAAGGACAAAAACACTCAAATGTTACAGGCCAATACTCCTTATTTTGTAGACACATAAACTGTCATCTTTCATGCTAAAATGTAACTTTGCTCCAAAGCAAACACGCTGTTCGGCTTTGTGTCGACTCGGTCACTGAAGAGCGAATGGAAGCGTCACCTCCGCCGCCTTGGGCAGCTATCACACGACTCCTGGTCATGGAGCACGAAAGCATTTCTGTGCTCTTTAGGGAGGCAAACCTCCCTTTCCATCTACTGAAAGTCAGACACTCGGCGCTCCGGAACTTTCCGTGACGCCTCCGTGGGGTTAGTGTATCTGACCATATAGAATCCATCTATCTTCCTCCTGCTCTTTGTGTTTATTCCACCTCCTGGGAGCGAGATGCGATGCTGCAACACCTCAGAGACGTGGCGACTACAGCCTACACAGTGGTACCACAGTGCATCTTCTGCTTGTCTCCATGGAAACAGAAGTCACACAAGTGCTTTTGGAAGACATCAAGTTACGCAGAATATAAATGTATAAACACTTATGTTTACTCACTGGATCTCTCCACCTGCAAGTGTGTTACTCTGTGTGTGTGTCTCTGTGTGTGTGCGGGACAGACACTCACGATAGATCTCCAGCACCACGGTGGCCTCCTGTGTGTGGCCACTGGCGTCCGTGGCCTGGCAGCGGTAGATGCCGGCGTCCTCCACCTTTGCATTGTAGATGGTGAGTCTGGAGCGGCCGGACTCCGAGTGCAGCGCCACCCGCTGGGAGGAGACGATGCGTTCGCCTTGGGGGCTGTACCAGTCCACACTGACCGAGTCGCCGATGGCTGGCGGACACACAGGGTCGGGTCAGAGCGGTCAAAACACTCACACTGGACCGCTGTGTTGCTTTTTCGGAGCCACTGTATGCGTGTGTGTGTGTGTGTGTGTGTGTGTGTGTGTGTGTGTGTGTGTGTGTGTCCATTCTGTGCTCTATGTTCCAGGATGAGCTACCTGCGTCACTGCAGGAACACCTCCTGCGCAACAGGGGGAGCCGGACAGGCCGCAGACAGGACTTACCTGTGCAGGTGAAGAACTTGGACTCTCCGACGCTCAGCTCCACTTTGCTCAGAGAGATGGACAGCTGGAGAGCTGCAGGAGAGAGTGAGGGGGAGACGCGTCACGTCAGCCGACGCGGTCGAACCTGCAACCTGACCCTCGACCTCTTGCACGCACAGGAATGTGTAGAAGAACCACGAGAATGAGGAAAGATCTGGAAAAGGTCCTTTCATTGACTGCGAGTTGAGTGACATGGTTTAGGGAATGAGCGGAGGAGAGCTGAAAGAGCGTACCGTAGTAACACTGGAGTTACTGCAATGAAATGAAGCACCAGAAACGCGTCATTAACGTCTCGGAAGGCAGCCCTTCTTGCCCATAGAGGGCGCTGTGGAGACCCTTCAGGCACAGGTCCCATGAGCTCAGTGAGGCTTTTGTTCCGGTGGCCGATCACAGCCCCACCTCCGCACCATCCCGTCGTGTCGCCCCCCCATGTCGTGCCCTCCCCCGGCAGCAATGCTAATTTATTTTACCCCAAATTTTACGAAATTCCCTAAAGGTAAGAGAGTCCAAATACAGAAGACAGGCAAATGCTTCCACATCGTACTTCCATGAAAACGTTTCTCATCTCAGAAATGAGACACATTATAATCTGAGCACATTGTTTACTCATGTGCACATAAAGGTGTCTTTCAGCCCTGCTATTCACACCGGTAAACTCCATCGCCCGGAGACGGGGCCAACGGAGCCGGTTCTGCAGCTTCAGCTCACCCTCAAGGACATGGCTAAGGGCCTGCGGTCTCGTTGGAAGGCAGTGTAAATCATGTTAAATCACAGTGAATCGCTGCAAACGTCGCGGTAGCAAAGTTACCATGAAGTAACACAGTGTGCGGGTAATACAGGACACAGAGAGGCAGAGGAGGCGCCGTTGTCCACCTGCATAGGTATCACTGGAGAGCCTTCGGTAAGCGTATAGAGCGGCACAGCGCGAGTCCTACCTGTTCCCTCTCGGTCTACAGCCACGCGCCAACATTAATGTCCCTTGGCGTGAGGAGGTGGGCCGTGACCCGACATGGAGCGTGGCGATGACACGCTGAAGGGAAAAGGCCCTTTTTCAAAGTGTTCATTATATGTAGGAGGACGGCGCCTCCTTTGGCCTTTACGTGACTTTGGGACAAAGTGTAAGAGACACGCCGATGGTGGAGCTCTGCTGCCCTGTTCCATGTGTTCCACTGAACGTTTCTCAGCGGGTTCCAGGTGAAGCTCCTGCTTGTATTGCCCACAATACACACCTGCGCTACTGCGTATGAAAATGCTTTGCTGTACGACCTCCCGCTGAGGCTGCAGCTGCGACGCATCGGACAGGGACGGTGACGGACGAAGTGCGGGGAACAGCGCCCCCCGAGTGAGAAGACATGCTGAAGAACAGAGCCAGCTGAGCACGCGGTGATTATGAACTGAACCTGCTCCTCCGCATCCTTTCTCTCCCCTGAGAGCCTCGATTATGGCTCCGCAGCAGGAGGGGATCCGATCTCAGCGCCAGTAAACTCTTAGAATTGCGGTCAGTCAAACATCCCAGTCAGGAATAATTTCAAAAAGTCGGCATCACCGTTACGCCACCTGCTGGCCAGCTTTCCATAGTGCGTCCAGCTTCATCTCAGCCAGACTCCACCGTCAGACTCAGAGTCCACTGTGCAGCACCCTTTGGCCCCGCCCTCCCCGCAGGTGCCCAACCCTAACCCTGAAATTGAACTGTAGTTGGTGCACAGGAACCACACAGTCAGTCGCCGCGTCCTCTAGCGAGTTCCGTAACGACGAGACATTTACATATCGTGACGTCTGGAGAGTGACGCGTGGGGTGTGTGTGTGTGTGTGTGTGTGTGTGTGCGCGTGTGCGCCGTGCGTGCATGTGTACCAGGGCTTCCAGGAAATGGCCTAATGAGGCCATCGGGGAATTCAGGCCTTTATTGTGAGCCATACAGGTACTGGGAAAACGCTGTCGGACTGCAGCGGCGCAGCAGCTAGCAAACCAGACAGGAACGAGGACAACGAGAAAACAAACAAACGTTGTGAGCAACGCGAACACAGGAACACAATGAGCTTATTTATCGCTTGGTTTGTCCATCACACGTCCACACAGCCAACACTGCACATCTCACACACACACACACACACACACACACACACACACTCACGCACTCGCAGGGAAATGAGCGTGATGAGATCCATTGTCCCTGAAAGATAAATACGAAATATATCTTGCCCCATATTCAATAATTAAGATGTGACAGATAGCAAGAGAAAAAGGTGGGGATGATTGGTGGTGTTTGGAAAACATCTGAATTGATCAGCAGGAAAAATGAAACAACAGAAAGGTGTGTTTCATTGATATTTGCAGCTCGCAAATGATATCTTTTCATTGCAAATATCATTATCATTTGCTGCGAGACGCATTCATTTACATTTACTGACGGACAAGAGGAGCAGTGGCACAGCAGCAGGTTTCCTCCTTAATGTGTGTGTGTGTGTGTGTGTGTGTCAGGTGGCAGTGTGGGCTGTGGGCTGTGCGTGGGGTGTGTGTGGAGAGTGAGGTGTGTGCGCGATGTATGCAGTACGGGCTGGTAAATGTTGGCTCGAAGAATGAACGTTTTCATGTCCCTCCAGACAGAGATTTTATGAAACAGAGAAATGAAGAAAACAGAAAAGTTTGACACTTCAGTTTTCTACTCGACTCACTGCAGGGGTTCGACACGAGACTCATCCGCTGCGTAGAAGAGTTCGCACACAAACATCCCTCGAATACGTGGTTCGTATTAAAACTCATATATTAGTTGTGCTAAGTGACGATCAAGGTGCGTTAACGTGGTAAAAATACGATGCAACATTTCTTCATGAATATGAGTCAGTGTTTTGACCGCTGTGACCAAAAGCTCCCCTGTAAAGAGAAGGGGGGGAGGTTAGGGTTAAGGTTAGGGGGAAGCAGAGGGAAGGGGGCTTTAGGGTTAGTGTTAGGGTTAGGGTTAGGGTTGGGGGAAGGGGGGGGGTGCCCCTGAGCCCCTTTCAAACACACAACCCTGAGTACGGACCGCAGGACTGTCAGTGCGCCCAGCAAAGTGTTCCTGTGCTCTCCATGAAATGATTACCACAATAATGTGAATGCTGACATGATGCTTTCTCTGCGCTGAGCAACCGGGGAAGAGCAGAACCGTAAACGTTCCACACGAAGTAATAAAGCTGTGCTGCCGGCAGGAGCCGCATTCTCAGAACGTTTGCGGAGCATTCAGGGAACGTTCATGTAACCCGAGCATCACCTTTCCCATCTTCTCCTGCTACTCGTGGCCCAGAGGTAGTGAATTTGCGCCCAGAAGGTTGCAAGGTCAGTACCCGGCAGACGCCTTGAGTAGGAGCCTGCATAGTTTCAATAAAATATACCTGTATATGAATTGGTGAAATAACAAAATGTTAAGTGATGTAAATCACAGGGTGAAGGAGTCTGCTCACTACATACAGATCTCGGCTCCGCCTTGTTACGATGGAAACGGCTCCCTTATGTCCTTTAAGGTCCATGGTGGAGTAGTGGATTCTCTTACAAACCTGTCGGGTCAGCCAATGGGAAACTTCTCTAGACACAGAAAATCAGCAGCTCTAGCTCCTGCATAGAATAACCAATCAGCAGTGGGAGTTCCTCACCTGACTAACCAATCAGCAGCGGGAGTTCCTCCTCCTTGAAGACGTTTTACTTTGTATGAAATATGATTTATACATTGAAGTTTTCCTTGGAAACATACCACTAACATGCGTGTAACTGGCGTGTCTGAGAGACACTGACTACATGTAACAGGTGGATGTTACAAAATGTACAGAATAGAATGTTCTGAATTGGCTACATGTGATCATCATCATCATCATCATCATCATCCTCTCTACCGACTGAGTTTTAGAGTGAAAGGAGCTTGAGGCTCTACTTCACGTGTTCCAGGTTTTTTTCACATCAAGGACTCCAACACATGTTCTAGAAGCAAACTGCGCCGCACGTGAACAAGGGCGAGAACGAAGGAACGACATTTTAAAAGAAGTCTTAACGGATTAATCACGTTAGCAGAGTTAAACCATCATGAGAGGACGAGCGCATCGTGTCACGGGAACATGTGTGCTTCTGGAAATAAGACAATACATGAAAACGGTCCCATAGAGAAGCTGAGCTACCAAAGACGGTTATATTCTGCCATTATTTCTATTCTTATATGTCTCGTGAAACTTTGATAAAACATTTTCCGCCCATTATTTAATGTACGTTATAAAGCACTGCTGCTGCCGGAGGCTCAACCGCCTCGTCCGAGAACTCGGTTCACGCGCGCGTCCTCCTTCGGACCGTATTGACAGTCCTTCGTACTCCTGTCCTCGGTGTGGAGACGGACAGATACAGGTGTAGCTGCACGGCGACATGGTCCACGGAGGACCGTCACCACAATCAGCCCCACCGTGGCTGGATGCAGAAGACCCCGTCGCCCCAAGAGGACATGAAAAACACCAAGGAGGTACGACTGAGGGCCATGTCTTAACTGAAAAACTCTGATTTATCTACGCCTGCTTTGTCCATGTTCGGTGTGTGTTTCTCACCTTAACTGCCCTGTTGTGTAACTCCACAGAATTGACACTTTCTGTACAGTATTAGTAATTTGTGTGTCAGACAGCCCTGGTCCAGCTCGTTGCTGCAGCACAGCCATTGTGCCTCGTCTTCTACACATACATTCCGTCTCTACTTGTATTCATTCAGTTGGTGCTTTCCCCCAAAGAGCTGGGTAATTTTTAATTTTAGGGTGTGTACCTTGCTTCAGGGTACTTCAGCTGGAGGTGGGAACCCTCTGTGAACGACTGTGCTCCCAAGCCATCTGTGTGTGTGTGTGTGTGTGTGTGTGATGCAAAAAAGAATTTCAGCTGCTCCTCCCATGCAGGTGATCCCTGGTAACCACGGTAACAGAATGGGGGTCCTCTCATTCGGGCGGTGCCTCAATCCCACCCTCCTCTCCTCCATGCGGCCGTTGGCTCGGGACCCTGCAGGAACAGTAATCAAGGAGCCGGGCCCTTTCTGTCCTTGTTTGCTCAGCGCCAGATTCCTGGACTCGGAACGCTAATGAGTGTGACGAGTGTGTGCCGTGCTTGTTCTGTTGAGCCAGCTAATGCCTGGAGCTGCTGCTGCTAATGAGGGTTCGAGCTGCTGGCTGAGCTCATGTGAAAAAGAGTTTTAAATCGCATCCTGGTGGACGGATTGGCTGACTTATTGATTGACTTTTTAAATTCTGCACCAGGGTTTAATATCATCCAGTTGCTCCGGGCATGTGTCCAGGTGCGAGGGCCGATCCCCGACGCCCGGCTAAAGCAGTGCCCTTTCGGTACCCCTGCCTTACACTCAAGGACTCTTCAGGATCCAGACCCCTCGGTGTGGGCAGCGGCCTGCGGGGTCTCCTCGCGCCCTCCTGACCTTCCCTCCGTTATGAATGGACAATGTTGCTCGTTGTGCTCGTAATGAGCCTCGCTAATGAGCTCCCCGGGTTCAATTATGCCCAGCATGTCCTCTTCTGCTTCTGCACACTGGGCTGCATGGCTTGTGGAGATCTCCTTGCAGCAACAAAAGCCTGGGTTGAGGAAGATCTCTGTCTGACTTTCGCAGTCGTAGCTCATTGTCTGCGGGCGGAAAACGGACAATGCTAGTTGTGATCCACGTCGTCATGGCCGCCCCAGTGACTGGAGTCACCCCACAACCCAGGCTCTGGAGTCACTGCACTATGCTGCAGTAAAAGCGGCATTTCTTTGAGATTGCCACAGATTCCCATGAGCACTCAACAAGGAATCAGGGTTTTCGTGGTAATTCACCATGCTGATGCAGAGCAGGTTGACAAACATGCAAAGGTCCTGGAGAAGAGGACCCAAATTAACCATGTGTGCCAACTGTCCTTGAGCTGTCACCGGGTTTGGTTCCTACTCCATGTCAATTGGTGACCTGGCATCCATGGGTGGCCCTGAAGCTAAGTGACTCCAGCAGAAGCAGCGGCAACAGCAGCCTTCAGTACAGCTCTGCCCATCAACTCCTTGTGTTAATGGTCAAACCAGAACTTTGGAAGTGTGACCTCTTGACACTGATCACATGAAGTCAACACTGCACACATTCCAACCAAGAGTTAAAAAAGAGAAAGTCTGCAATTCCTGAGAGTCACCATGACCCCCTGATGGAGCTCGAGCCTCTTCTTCCCTCAAGTTTCCTGGACACCCTGCAGCATCTAACTGAAAGACTGAAGGACTGAGGTAAAACGCCCTGGGCTTCAGACTCTGGATGGTTAAAGGAGATTTTCAAGCCCTTGTAGGGTTTCCTCTCCTCACACAAGTGTATGGGATCAAGGAGCAGGAGAAGCTGGGACTGCTGGTACTCCTCAACCTCTCATGACGACTCTGATCAGGATCTGCTCACGTCCTCACACTCCAAGCCTATTAATTCTATAGCTGGTTTCTTTCACACACACAACCACAGACAGCTGTGGCTCCTTATGGAACCGCGACTATGAACCCCTAGAAGGTCCTCATGAATTCTGTTATCTTCATGTAACCAAAACATGTCACAGCACACTTCACATGGTTTTTGAACATGTCACTGAGGGGTGGTCAAGGGCCCCATGGACAAGTTTGGGGATGGGAGCATCTCCTTGGGTGGCTCATCCCTTCATCGTCCAACATCTCAAACTCCGATCAAGTATTCCTGCAAATTTAGGACAGTATCACCCACTGTGCTGAATCACAGCATGGACAAACGGAGCAAAAGACGGAAGGTGTCCAATCGAAGCGTTGAAAGGCACTAACTGAAAACTAGGTGTGAAAGACACAAAGGAAAGAAGAGACTGATGGAGAAGGGAAAAGGAGAAGGGAGGGAAGCGTAGCTTTGAGTGTTTGGTCAATTGTGATCCTGGTCTTCAAGAGAATGAACGGCTCCCACCGGAGCAACTTTAGGGAAGTGGAAAGATACAGGAGGGTGGGAAGACAGTGTCAGCCTGGCAGGGCCTCAGCACACAAACGGACATCGAAGGAGGGGCCTGGGAACAAATCACAGCCAGTCCCTTCTGATGCATCCTCAACACCCCTACCCCCAGTCGTCAGGTAGCACCATAGTTGGACAAACGTGTGGGAAACTGTCTCCAAGTGTAGAGTCTGTTTGCAGATGCCCGTTTGAGACAGACGAAGGTGCGTATGCAGAAGGATGAGCATGTCCCAAGGCGACCCTGGAGCAAAGGCATCTGCAGAAAGACGGAACTGCCAAATGACCGAGACAGGTTGTCCCAAATTCTGAGGACAATGCACCGCTGCCAGACCCCTGGGTCGACAGAGAGAAGGGCGCCGCCGCCAGGGGAAAGAGGGCAAAATGCCAGGGTGCCCTCATTAGCCGCAGCTCCACTCTTCCTCTTCAAAGAGCTCATTCCATGTTGCGACGGTCAGCATCGTCTCTGCACACTAATTGCCCCACGGCTTGTGGCTCTCTTGGTGCCAGAGGAATTCTTATGTTTTTGTCCACATATCAAGCATGTTTCCCCTTCAATCAGAAATGCTCAGAATGATAAATAAGGCATCCAGAGAAGATTTACATCCCCGAGCTGCGACACAGACACCATCAATAAGACTTTGGACTGGAGAGATGTGTTATCTGCAAAACACCATCCAGGCATCTCGTCCCTCTCATTGCGTTTCCCTCCTCTTTCCAATGAAAACAGCCACAACCGCGGGAAAATAAGGTAAGAAGGTCATCACCAGTGCTCGGTTGACCGAGCTGAAGAGCAGAGACCCATCTCTGTGCAAGGAGACTGAAGAGACTGAAAACACAGCAGGGATTTTCGCACTGGCTTCGCTGGCCAGTAATGGAGATAAAGATGAGGTTTGATGTTTCCTGCCATAATGGCATTTTGTCCTAAAAGAGCCCGTGAGGCTAATGATCATAGTGTGCCTAATGGTCCACGGTTCATGGTTACCATAACTGCAGCCCATCTGACTAATGTGCACTAGAGGTGCTATATAAGGGCTCCACATTGGAAGGCTGCTGTGCTCTCCGGAGATGTGGAACCTCCTGTGTGACGGGAGAACACGTGTGTGTGTGAAGAGTGAACAGTGTGTTGGGGGAAGCAACGATTACCGACCGACCTCATCCACAGACCCAGGGGGGCCCTGTTTTGTACCCTGAGAAGGTACCCTCCATATTTAGCTGTACAGCTGGTGTAATTCGGGGAGTTTCCCTCTCGTTGCCTCGGGTCCACTGTGATCCCATGAGCCATGGAAACGGCTCCAGATGAAAGCGCTGTGCTAAGAGCTGCGACGTGACCTGGCTCTGGCCGCTGTCACTCATAGTAGCTTGCCGGGGGCTTTACATGTGGACAGCAGGAAGCCCCCTGTGCTCCAGAGCCTCCCCCTCCCGGACACCTGGCCAAGGCCACAGCGATGGGACCAGCAAGGAGTTCGGAACATTCCAGCAGCACTGCTGTGCCATCCCATTGATGAGTGTGTGTCATAGTGAGAATGTCACTTCCACGTGTGGAGGAGAACAGAGTCTCCGGCACATGAGCGACCGGTTTGGGTCCAAGAGCAAATGGCCCTTGGGCTGGTTCTGCTGGGGCCTCTGGGGCCAAATCTCTTTAGCAAACAGGGTTACCCAGGAAGCCCTTGGGGTTTCAAGACCCTTGTACAGCTGCTTCCTCTCTTCTCTCCCTATTCCTGCCAGGCGGCCTGGGCACCACACTGCACCTTCTCCCCTTCCCTTGGAGGTGGGTAGGGCAGAATGCAGTGAAGGACTGGGGTGGTCTTGGGTCCACTGGCTCGCAATGATGGAAGAAATCCAGTTGAAGGTGCTGATCTCACCTGAAATGTCCTGGATTAGCCCATCACATGGAACCCATCGATGTACTGTATGTATTTCACTAGGGTCATCACAGACTGCAGAGATAACAAGGGAGATGACCTGACAGCCAGTAGGTTGCAGGTTAAGCCCTAGGAAGAGATCTGCTGTCTTGGTTGTTAAAGAAATCCATCACAGAGTGTTTGAAGATCACCCCAAACTCAGACCCAAACCACTTCAACACCAAAGACCAGTAAAAAACCATCTGAACACCAACCCAAGAGCAACTAGACACCAACCCAAGAGTAAATACGTGACTGTTCCAAGAGCAACTTGACTGCCAGTGGTCCTACACCCTTTGTCAACTTGAATGACCGTACCTCTATACACTCGCTAGCCGAGAACCACATGCCAGTATTGATTGATGCTTAGTAACCACGGTTTCAAATGATCATATGACTCAGTGCGGTTCTCATAGTATCGTGGTAATGGAGCTGCGAAAAGTTGACAGAAAGGTTTCCGTATCTTTGGTGGGTGACAGTAGGTGATGGAGCTGTGGTTGGCGAGAGCCAAAAATGAACCTTTTTCAGCTGGGAAAAGGTCTCCGGCTCCCGTACGCTGGCCATTAAATAAAACAGCATAAGAAATGAGTGAATGAATAAATACACACACACATTTTCAGAACCGCTTGTCCCATACAGGGTCGCGGGGAAACGGAGCCTACCCGGCAACACAGGGCGTAAGGCCGGAAGGGGACACACCCAGGACGGGACGCCAATCCGCCGCAAGGCACCCCAAGCGGGACTCGAACCCCAGACCCACCGGAAAGCAGGACTGTGGTCCAACCCACTGCGCCACCGCACCCCCTACTGAATGAATAAATAAACAACAATTAAATAAAAGAGAAACACTTATTTTAAACACAAAGTCTTTGAGAAGAGAACCTTCAAAGGGAAGAACAAGGTGACCAGTTACAAAGGAGTGGTGGCGCCGCTCATAAAGAGCCCTTAATTAAGCGACCGCGTGCCAACCAGACCTTCGAAACGCGTTTGTGGTCATGTGACCTGTAGGGTCAAGTCTACAAGCCAGGGGGACGCAGCTGGAGACCACAGCCGGTGGAGCTGCGTTTCTCCACGGGGTCACAATTTCGGCCTCATGCTGAGAGGTACCGGCACTGAGGATGTTCCCGTGTCTCTGCAGCACCCAGTGTCCGGTAGAATAATGAGTGTGTGTGTATGTGTGTGTGCGTGCGTGCGAGATCCACTGCACACCTCTTCCACATGACCTTCTACTCCCAGCCAAGTCACATATAATCTGCTTGAGCCTTTTATCCCTTCAGTGCTAATAAAGGCCTCACAGATTTGAATTAAAATAGTCATTGTAGAATTGCAAAGAGTTTATTTTATATTTTAATTTTAATTCATTTTATTTGTCCAATTTCGCCCTCTTTCACATTTCAATTTACATTTAAATTAATTTGCGCAGCTCAAGCTGTTGTTCGGAAGGGCGACCAGGGTCCCCTCCACTCTATGAAGTATCATTTTTCGACTCTTCCGGCGCAGTGCTGGGTAACCGACGCGACTCCTCGGCCTGTGTGGCGTTTCACTGTCGGTCACCTTTGGGTGAACATGTGACTCCAGTGAACGCAGCTCCGCTAATCATCTTCACCGGTGTTTTGTGTGTGTGAAACCTCGTCAGCGTTGGCTGTGCTTTCAGGAAACACAATTTAAATATGAGGATCATCATCTCTCTCCTACCCATAAAAAAAGCGTTAAACAATTACTAAACTGAGTAACTGTAACTCCGAACATGAAGCCCGTTTTCTGTGGGCTTTTTTCCGTGAACAAGATGAACCACCTTCTTGTCGTGTGGTAGACAGCGGCTGTCAGATGTGTGGAGCCTCAGACGTGCAAAAAGAGCCCTTGCCGACAGCTCCATCCTGTCTCTGTCACGTCTCTGTCACGTCTCGGTCACATCTCGATCACAGCTTGGTCACGTCTCGGTCATGTCTCGATCATAGCTTGGTCACAGCTCGCGAGCCGAAGGCCAAATGAGGAACATGGACAGACTGTGGATGCAGGACCCTTGTCTCAAGAAGTCTGTACCACTTGCTCTAAACATCTCTGCGGTGCTTTGAGAAACACGGACAGCACAGTGGAGCTCCACGTGACCATGTGGTCAGGTTTTGATGGACTGTGTGGTTCCCTGGACTGCGTGGGATGGTGAACACGTGCTCTTGACACATTGCCTCCTCTCCAAACTCTGAGCCTTCACTTTCTGTTCCTCTTCTGCTCCTTTCTTAATTTACGCCGAGTTTCCATGGCAATGTGTCTCTAGTGTCTGCTGTGCAACCTGGAACGTGAGCGGTGGAGGCAAAAGGGAGGTTCGACGGACCGGCGCAGGATCCGCCCGACCAACCAATCGACCGCTCAGCAAGCGACCAAGTGACCAACCAGCAAAACAATCAGTCCATCTGTTGGTGGAATTCGGACCGATGCTGTGCACATTTGCGGATCTTCGCCAACTCAGCGACATCAGAGTGGTTTGACCACACCAAGCCGGTCGTCTTCCGATCACAGGAGCTGCATCTGTCTGGGTGACGTGAGGGAGCATGAGCTGGATGTTGGATCGGTTCCCAGAACAAGAGCAGAGCAGCACCATGAGCTCAGTGTGGGTGTGGGACCGTCGCAGCTCGTCCAACAGAATGTTTCCACACATCTTTATGGCTCCATATTGATAGAAGCTGCCGGAAATTAAAGGCAAGAAATGAGCAACGGCGGCAAGGAGAACATGTCTCTGTGAAGCAGTCTGGTTGCCGCAGTAACCGCAGGGCCTATGACCTTCCCGTCAGTGATGTTCCCCTGCACGGCTACACGCACACGCGCAGGAAGGTGGGAGGAGCTCTTTACTTGATGCAGGGACAGCTGGTAAAGCAGTGGTTAGAGCTCCTGGCTTTGGTCCAGAATGCTGCGGGTTCAAAACCCACCCCTAGCTCTAGAACCCTTGAGCAAAGTACTCACCCTCTCTTACTCCAGTTCCAAAAAACTACCCTAATGCGTAAATAGCTGTATGTCACTTTGGTGAAAAAGCATGAGCAAAACAAGTAAATGTACCTGGAAAGAGTATAAAACAGAAATGGCACCGATCAGAAACACTGTTAACAGTAAAAACTGACACTTTGGGAAAGTAAGGCTTTTTTCCTCGGAATCGTTCACGTCTCTGTGATCGACTGACTGGCCTGCGGGCCGGTCTGAGGTCCAGGGTCCAGGAGCCAGACCAGCATCAGTGGTGTTACCCATCGCTGCGCAAAGGGTTCGAGCCTTTTCAGCACAACGAGCACAGAAAACACACCAGTTACACGACTCTATGTGACGCCTCAATTCAGACATGTGTGTTCCCTCTCACCAGACACTGTACCTGAGCAACTGGGTTAACTGGTCAAACTGGGCTAACTGGTCTAACTGGGTTAACTAGCCAAACTGGGTTAACTGGTCAATCTGGGGTAACTAGTCAAACTTGGCTAACTGGTCAAAGAGTCACTGGCACTTTGACCCCAGAGGTTTTTTGTTCCCTCGACTTTCAGTTGGTAGTTTTTGTTCCTTCCCTCCGTGGCCAGTAGACAAACTTATACCTTTAATACCTGCATGGATACTGTAGTAATTTACTATATAGCAAAGTTTCTAATTTGTTTCCTTGTTTTCTCCCTTCATTCAGCTCTCTGTCACTGTGAGAGAGGAGCTCTATAAAAATACACTGAGCTGAACTGAGTCGTCACAGAGAAACATCTTTATTCTGGACGGCTGTCGTGTGGCTGTGGGTTCGAAGAGGAGATGCTTCCAGGCTGGAAAGAGAGAGAAGAGTCGATGAGTGAGATGACCGTTGGTGGACAGCGCTGCCGCTACTCCAAGGACCACCTGTCAGCACCAGGACCTTCACACGGTAATTGGTCCCCATGAGGACACTGGTACTCCTGTACTGTCTTTACCTGCGGGCAGCTCAACAGCGTGGTTAATAAAACCTGCACTGTGGGTCTTGTTGAAAGCACCTGAGAGTGTATCTCACACACACACACACACACACACACACATACACACACACATACACACACACACACACACATACACACACACACTTAATCTGGGCAGTGTCTAAAGGACTAAAGGAACAAGAAGGAAAGCTGGAAAGTGATGAAAAGTTGCTCTGGATGAAGAAGCGGGAAAATGACATCAGAGGTTAGCTGGGTCTTTGGGGTAAATGTACCGCGGTGAAGTGTGCTCCTTCATCTCGGCAGCCTGCAGCGCGCACACTTCTGTCCTACCTCTCCGTGATGTGGAATTACACCCTGACGGGCGGGTTCATGAGGTACTCGTGCAGGCGTACCCTGCTGAGTGGAGTGCCCCCCGGTTGGCTTCTGTGGTGCTGCAGTTCACAGCACAACTTAATGTGATGTGATGTACAACACCCCCCCACCCCACCCCACCCCACCCCACCCTAGTTATTATTCATGAAAATAGTGTGTCATAAACACGACGGGTCTGCTTTCTACAAAGCTATTCACAACAGAGAGTGTGTGTCTGTGTGTCTGTGTGTGCATGTGTCTGTCCGGCACAGTTGTCTGCCCTGTGTAAAGAAAGAGAGAGAAGTGCTGTATGGAATTGTGGGAAATATTTATAAATACCAGTACAATGAGGTCACACGGTCTAGAGTGGAACCCCCTGCGCACCTCATTTGCATCTTGTGAGAGATGTCGAGTGATGCTGAGAGATGCTGGGTGATGCTGGGTGATGCTGAGTGATGCTGAGAGATGTCAAGAGATGCTGATAGATGTCAGGTGATGCTGGATGATGCTGAGTAATGCTGAGCGATGTAAAGAGATGCTGATAGATGTCAGGTGATGCTGGGTGATGCTGAGTGATGCTGAGAGATGCTGAGAGATGTTGAGTGATGCTGAGAAATGCCGAGAGATGGTGTTACGGACTCATTACCGACCGTCATACACTTCTACATGTCTCCGCACTGATGAGCTCATAACCATTGTGATGAGCTGGACTCCACATGGCCAGTCGAACCCGCTGCCATCTGCCATTCAGCTGACCTGACGTGACCTGACCTTGAGAAGACTGGTGACTCTACAGGAAGCGGGAGGTTGTTTCCATGGAAACGTGCATTCTGGGATACCAAAATGCTCCAAAATGCTCTTCTTCTGCAGGTGCAGTATGAAAGTTCAGCAGGAGATCAGCGGAGACCACTCTGAGGGCTATGGGTGTGTGCGTGTGTGTGTGTGTGTGTGTGTGTGTGTGTGTGTGTGTGTGTGTGTGTGTGTGTGTGTGTGTGCCGATTCCCTGGCTGAGACGGCTCAGGAAACATATAAATGAGTGCGGATGGGTGCTGGGGGGGGCTTGTCATGTATCAGCTGTAGCAGCAGAAGAAGCTCTGACAGCAGCATGACAGTACTGCGGTAAAGTACAGCTAAGAGGAAGTGGAGGAAGAGCTGAGCTGAGGCATGGAGAGGTCACACACACCTCCTCTCCACCTGACCTTCATGGCCACAGTCACCGACCTTCTCGGGCCACTAGAACAGGGGCTCCTGAGGCTCTACTTTACTCTTTACCCACTTTACCTTTTATGCAGCTAGTACTGTACTGGTTACAACTGCTGCCTTTGGACACAAAGGTCACAGGTTCAAATCCCACCTCAAGCAAGGTACTTACCCTCAGTTACTCCAGTAAAGTTACCCAGCTGTATGAATGGGTAAACAGCTGTAAATACCTTTAGAGAATAGCGTCTGAGAAATGTAATGGCGAGTCTGTCCACTGCCAGTGTCCCAAACCAGCAGTTGTGGATGAGAGGAACACTGAGAGGGCAAGAAACACACCTAAATTCAGGGCTTGATAACATGCTAAGGTGGTCAGGGGAAGTAAGGACACAGGTGGATGTTGGATCAAGTGAGTCCAGAACTGGAAGCACCATTGATGAGACTGACATTGTCAAATTTTGGACATGTCATGAGGAGGTGCAACCAGATGGATGGACTCAACCACAGTGAGAGTTGACATAGGTCTTTAACACTGAGGACACCAGTGGGGGACAGAACTTTCTGGAAGAACCCTGTGAGTGTGGCCAAGGGGAGTCCACATAGACTGGGCCTCTGTACAAATTCACCCAATGAGAAGGGAATAAATTGGATCACAACTCCTTCCTGGATTGGGTCCTTGGCGTGGCGGAAGGGCTTGTGTGATTAGGGATCTCCAGAGCTATGTCATCGGGAACAGTATGCTCCTGGTAGTGTCTCCCAAGGCAAACAGGTCTGGAGTGAAGATCCAGACGAACACGATCCGAAAAACCCCTATGGAAAATGGGAACAAAAGAACGTTTACCCTGCCCGGAACAGGGTCACCGGGACCTACCCCTGGAACCAGGCCTGGGGGTAGTGTTCCTAGGTGAGCGCCTGGTGGCCAGGCAGCCCACGTAGCCTGGCCGGGCTCAGCCCGAAAAGGCATTGTGGGGGGGGCCATGTGGGCCCACCACCTGCAAGGTCCATCATGGGGGTTGGGTGCAATGTGTACCAGGTGGCGGGGGAGGGCAGGGTGGCGCATGGCGACAGAAACTGGCTCTTTGCATGTGGAATGTTACCTCACTGCAGGGGAAGGAGCCCGAACTGGTCCGGGAGGTTGAGAAATACCAACTAGATATAGTTGGCTCGCCTCCACTCACAGTGTTGGCTCTGGACCCAAACTCCTCAATAGGGGGTGGTCCCTCTCCTACTCAGGAATTGCATGAGGTGAGAGGCGCCGGGCGGGTGTGGGGATACTCACAAGCCCCCAGCTGGTTGCCGTACATTTGGAGTTTATTCCCGTGGACGAAAGGGTCGCCTCAATACCACTTAGGATCGCAGAGAGTAAAATTTTGACTGTCATGTGTGCTTATGCACCAAACAGCAGTTCAGAGTATTCGGCCTTCTTGGAGAGGGTGGGTGGTGTTCTGGACAGGGCTCCCACCTACAGACTCCATAGTTCTGCTGGGGGACTTCAACACTCACGTTGACAATGACTGGGAAATCTGGCGGGGGGTGATTGGGAAGAACGGCTTGCCTGATCTAAACCCGAATGGTGAAATGTTATTGGACTTCTGTGCTACTCATGGTTTGTCCATAACAAACACCATGTTCGAACACAAGGATGCTCATAAGTGTATTTGGTACCAGAGCTCCTTGGGCCAAAGGTCAATAATCGACTTTGTAGTCATTTCATGGACACTCGGGTGAAGAAAGGTGCTGAGCTGTCAACTGATCAACATCTGAATGAATGAATGAATGAATGAGCTTTATTGCTATATATGTTTACACATACAAGGAATTCGTCTTGGTGACAGAAACTTCCACAGCACAGACAGAATGACAGCGGCAAGACACAGATAATAAAAGTACAGTGGGCGGTTTAAAAGATTATACTCTATTTTTCTTTTTATTTGTTAAAGTACCCAATATACAAAATAGACACTAGACATTATATGTTTGTATGGGTATGTTATATACAATGCAAGGGAAAGTAAATAAGAGATATGATGTGATAAATAGATGTAATTATAAATAGCGTTGTGTACTGCACCAGTTTACTCCCTAGGGGGCATTTAGCTATTCATGAGGTAGATGGCCTGAGGAAAGAAACTTCTCCTGCGTCTGGCCAGACGGCAAAAGTTCAAAGAGGAAGCGGCCTGGGTGCGGAGGGTCTAGGATGATTTTGCCAGCCCTTTTTCTCACTCTGGACGAGTACAATTCTTGGAGAGTGTGTGGGGGGGGGGGGGGTGCGCCGATGACTCCTCCAGCCGTCTGGACTATCCGCTGTAATCTTCTGAGGTCTGATTTTATAGCTGAGCAGAACCAGACAGTTATAGAAGTGCAGAGGACAGACTCGATGACTGCGGAGTAGAATTGTATCAGTAGCTCCTGTGGCAGGTTGAACTTCCTCAGCTGGCGAAGGAAGTACAACCTCTGCTGGGCCTTCTTCACAATGGAGTCTATGTGGAACTCCCACTTCAGGTCCTGTGAGATGGTAGTGCCCAGGAACCTGAATGACTCCACTGTTGCCACAGTGCTGTTCATGATGGTGAGTGGGGATAATGCTGAGGTGTTTCTCCTAAAGTCCACAATCATCTCCACCGTTTTGAGTATGTTCAGCTCCAGGTTGTTATGACTGCATCAGACAGCCAGCTCTTTAACCTCTTGTCTGTAAGCAGACTCATCGCCATCCTGGATGAGGCCGATGAGTGTGGTGTCATCTGCGAACTTCAGGAGCTTGACAGAGGGGTCTTTAGCGGTGCAGTCGTTGGTGTACAGGGAGAAAAGCAGTGGGGAGAGCACACATCCCTGGGGGGCGCCGGTACTGATCATGCAAGTATTGGATGAACATTTTCCCTTCCTCACTAGCTGCTGCCTGTCTGTCAGGAAGTTGGTGATCCACTGACAGATGGAGGTGGGCACAGAGAGTTGGGTTAATTTGGACAGGAGGAGGTGTGGGATGATAGTGTTGAAGGCTGAGCTGAAGTCCACGAACAGGATTCTCGCATAAGTCCCTGGTTTGTCCAGATGTTGCAGGATGTAGTGCAGTCCCATGTTGACTGCATCATCCACAGACCTGTTTGCTCGATAAGCAAACTGCAGGGGGTCCAGTAAGGGTCCAGTACTGTCCTTCAGGTAGGCCAACACCAGTCTTTCAAATGACTTCATGACCACAGATGTTAAGGCGACAGGTATGTAATCATTAAGTCCTGTGATCTAGTGGTGAGTTGGATCAGATGGTGGGGAAAACTGATGGACAGACCCGGTAGGCCCAGATGTTTAATGAGGGTGTGCTGGGAACAACTGCCGGAGGACCTTGTCCGGAATGATTTTAACTCGCACCTCCGGGAGAGCTTCTCCCTTGTCCCAGAGGAGGTAGGGGACATGGAGTCTGAATGGACCCTGTTCAAAACCTCCATTGTGGAAGCAGCCAGGCACAGCTGTGGCCAAAAGGCATGTTGGTGCCAGTCATGGCAGCAAACCAAGAACCCGCTGGTGGTCACCGGTGGTGAGGGAAGCTGTCAAGCTGAAGGAGGAGACCTTTAGGGCCCGGTTGGCTCCGGGAACTCCTGACTCAGCAGACAGGTACCAGCAGGCGAAAAAGGCAGCAGCAGCTGCGGTTGCAGAAGCAAAATCCCGAGGAGTTTGGAGAGGCCATGGAAAACGACTATTGGTCAGCTTCAAAGAGGTGAGAACCGTGCAAAAGGGGTTGGAGGAACTTCGTTCAGGCTGTGCTCAGCAAGAGTGGAGAAACTCTGACCTCTGATGAGGACATTGTCAGGAGGTAGAAGGAGCACTTTGAAGAACTCTTAAACCCAAGTGACATACCTCGGGCCCGAGGCTTTTGGGCTATCAGAGTCCATTTCCCTGGTGGAAGTCACTGAGGTAGTTGGTAAGCTCCACAGTGGCAAAGCACCGGGGGTGAATGAGATCCGCCCAGAACTGCTTCAGACCCTGGATGTTGTCGGGCTGTCATGGCTGACACGCCTCTGCAATGTTGCATGGATCTCGGGGACAGTGCCCTTGGATTGGCAAACTGGGGTGGTGGTCCCTATCTTTAGGAAAGGGGACCGTAGAGTGTGTGCTAACTATCGGGGCATCACACTTCTCAGCCTTCCTGGGAAAGTCTATGCCAGGGTGCTGGAGAGGAGGCTCCAGCCGAAGGGTGAACCTCAGATTGAAGAGGAACAATGCGGATTCCGTCCTGGCCGTGGAACAGTGGACCAGCTTTTTACCCTCTCACACAGGTAATTGAGGGAACATGGGAGTTCACTAATCCAGTTTACGTGTGTTTTGTGGACTTGGAGAAGGCCTATGACCGTGTTCCCCGGGAAATTCTGTTGGAGGTGCTTCGGGAGTATGGGGTACCGGGGCCACTACTGCGGGCCATTCGGTCCCTGTACACACAAAGCGAGAGCTGTGTCCGCATACTTGGCATTAAGTCAAGCCTGTTCAGTGTGGGTGTTGGACTCCGCCAAGGTTGTGCCTTGTCTCCACTCCTGTTTGTGGTTTTCATGGACAGGATATCAAGGCACAGTCGGGGTCAGGAGAGCATTCTATGTGGGAGTTGAAAGGTGACATCTCTGCTTTTTGCAGATGAAGTTGTCCTTTTGGCACCGTCAGAGGGTTGTCTCCAGCACGCACTGGAACGGTTTGCAGCCGAGTGTGAAGCGGCTGAGATGAGGATCAGCACCTCAAAGTCTGAGTCCTGAGATCGGCCACAGACTGGGAGCAGCGGCAGCAGTAATGCGGTCGCTGTACCGGACTGTAGTGGTGAAGGGGGAGCTGAGCCATAAGGCGAAGCTCTCTATTTTCCGGTCGATCTACGTCCCTACCCTCACCTATGCTCATGAACTTTGGGTAATGACCGAAAGAATAAGATCCCAGATAGAAGAGGCCGAAATGAGTTTTCTCCGCAGGGTGCTGGGACTCACTCTCCGTGACAGGGTGAGGAGTTCGGACATCCGGGAGGAGCTCAGAGTAGAGCTGCTACTTCTCCAGATTGAGAGGAGCCAGGCATCTGATAAGGATGCCCCCTGGGTGCCTCCCTTTGGAGGTATACCGGGCACGGCCAACTGGGGCGAGGCCCCGAGGTCGGCCCAGGACCCGCTGGAGGGATTATATCTCACAGTTGGCCTGGGAACGGCCGGGGATCCCCCAGGCTGAGCTGGAGGAAGTTGCGGGGGACAGGGGCAGCTGGGCCTCTCTGCTCTCCCTACTGCCACTGCAACCCTATTAGGACAAGCGGGATAAAAAATGGATGGATAGAATGGATGGACAATTCCAAGTGTTTGGTTGTCAGGACAACAGATTCCACCCCCCAGCTGTCCAGCCAATCCTGCGTCTCCAGTGTATAACATCACAGTGTTTCCGTGGAGGTCCCTGAAGTGTGTGTGCGTGTGTGTGAGCGATACATCCGCATGTCGGTGTCGGTCCACCCCAGAGTGCTGGCATTGGACTTTGCACCTGCATTACTCAGAATGCCCTGTGAGCCTTTCAGTAGCTGTAACACCTTCATATTAAATTACATAAGGATTAAATATCGTGCTTTTGCTCGTCTACTGGAAAGTTCAAGAGCAATGAAGATAATTTACTTTTCACTTAATATATTACGTTCAGTAACACTCTGTGCGTTTTCAGTACTGTCCCATTTCTGCATTATTACAATTTTAAAGTATTAAAGCCAACAGTGTGTGGCTGTGAACCCAGATCTCACCCCCCCACAGGCCTCTCTGTGTGTGTGTGTGTGTGTGTGTGTGTGTGTGTGTGTGTGTGTGTGTGTGTGTGTGTGTGTGTGTGTGTGTGTGTGTGTGTGTGTGTGGTGGCTCATACCTGTGCTGTGCTCAACTGAGCCCTGAGTTCAAGAGTCACCTTGGCTCAACTGAGGAATGCAATAATCATCACCACCATTATGTCATCATCACCATCGTAGTCAGCATCATCTTACATTGTGGGCGTGATGCTCACGAGGAGCTCCCTCATCACAGCCCACAGTGTCACTTTCAAGTTCTTCCTGTTTCTTAGACTCAGCAGCCGTTCGCAGAGGTTGGATAAATATTTATGCTCTTGAGGCTCTCGACTCGACATTATGCAAATGAGGGAGACTCTGCTCTTGTCAGCCGCCGCATGTGGTTCTCCAGTCAGCCAACGCACAGCAGCTCCAGACAGGATGGGGGACCCAGGGGGAGCAGCAGGAATCACAGGTACCTGTCTAGGCCAACGTGCCATACTGTGTGTACAGCACATGGAGGGTCATGGGTTCAAAACCCTGTATTAGGAGATGCAATCTTTTCCCTGCAAATTTCAGGCAGAGAAGTCTTCATCCTTTGCGTTGTGAGGAAAAATCAATAGCAGAGACAAATCTCTCTCTCTCTCACTCACACACACACACACACAAATACAGATTCCTGTCATGAACCTATTCACCATGATCCTGAGGATGGTGAACTGGTAAAAAGGTGAAAGAATGGTGTGTGTGTGAGTGAGAGAGAGAGCGGGAGAGAAACAGTGACAAGGAAAAGACAAACAGAACTGGGGTCACATCGAATCCCATGTTCCTTACTCAAAGTGGAGCAGAAGCCGCACCACAGCTCTTGTCGACCGTGTGGTTGTGGGATTGAGTCCTGCACTGTGCTGTTTAACTGCAAGAAGAAGCGAACAGATTGCCCTGCTGTAGTGGAGGATGCAGCTCTTTCTCTGAAGAAGATGTTTCTGAAATGAGGTGTGAAACAGAGCAGAGCGGAAGGAGGGTGTTTGGAGCCAAGAGCACCCCACAGCGCTCCTCATGACACGTTGTCTTGCAATGAAGCCCAAAATTAGCACTTTGAGTCGAGAGCCCAGAGCTACCAGGTTCTCTGTTTAGGCATTTAAAGGGCCCCTCCGTGGCCAAGGGGGCGGCGTCCTTCCCTTCCGGCTCCGTCCACAGACACACCCCTGAGCGACACGCAGCACAACTGTACACGCTGTGGTCACGGCCCCTCCCCGCCCACTCCTGCTCCACACTGACAGCCACACCCTGACAGGTTGAGTAACAGGTGTGGCTGATGGACGGGAGCGGTGGTCAGGATGTGTGGACTTATGGGGACGTGTGGACAGCTGTGTGTGAGCTGCAGACACCTGTCCGGTGATGAGTTATTCTGCCTCTCTGGAGCTCATTTGCGGGACACAGAGAACAAAAAAAGCCATAAAGTGACTGTGGTGACAGCCGAATCACAGCGCAGCTTCGCACCCAAATCCCTGGCGCAGTGCTGCAGCTGCAGTGTCGCCTCCTTCGGGGTAAAGGATCGCAGTGATGTGATACTCGTGACCCCAGAGCCAATGCAGGAAAGTAAAGTTCCAGCAGGGAAAATAGCGTGTCTTGTTCCAGTTCTAACAATGGCATTAAAGAACAGAGACAGGTGTCACTACGTGGAAAGTGCACACACACGCGCAACAGAACAGCGAGCCTATGCTGGGAGTCAAGACCATCTCCCTGACCAGGACCCGTGACCGCTGTCGGGGGTCTTGCTCGTCCCCCAAGTAGGCGAGATGCTGCCTTAGCAACGGAGCTTTTCTCATCAGTCTTTCAACACAGAGTTCGAGTCTCACGTCACATGACGTCCTTCTGCTCCAAAGTGTCCACTAACTTGACACAATGTGTCTGTGTTCTGCGTGGCTCCGCCAGTCTGATGGCAGGGAGATGGATTGCCCCCCACTCCAGTGTGCCCAATAGCCCCTCCCCTCCACGGTAACTGACACACTTGTGGACAGCCCTTTATCTCCATGATAACTGACACCAGTGTATCTCCATGGTAACTGACACCCTTGCTGATGGCCCCTCATCTCCATGGACCAGCTTGGCATAGCAGCAATGACATAAACACACACACAATCCCATTATGCCAGTGCTCCGAAACAGCTGTCCAGTCAGACAAATCAGCACATTGTTTCCCAGAATGCCCTTCGGCAGCTCATTTACACACTGCAGAGCTGCTGTCTAATTGCATTTCAGCAGGTTGGTGAACAGTAACCCATAAATCACTCTCCTGTGCCAAGAACCGACTCCCAGACACGATCAAGTGATCGAGTGTGTCCATACACCTCGACGGGCTCACAGCCAGACAACCGGCTTGCAGTGCGGGACCAGGAAACACGCCCACCTGATTACAGTGTGTCATTGAGACACGCCTACCGCGTACCAGTGTGTAATTGAGACACACCCGCCTGATTACAGTGTCATTGGCTAAACAAAACAAAACTTTTCCGCTCACATTCCTCCCCCCGACACACAGACACACACACACACACACAATCTTGCCTTTATTAATGACTCTGCCCGAGCCCCATACCAATCTCCCATGGCCCGGTGTCTGTCCAATCCCAGGGAATTTACCGCAGTGTAAAGAGAGCGATAGCAGCCGTATCACAAACGTCTTGAAGGTGTGTGAAACCCCCCAGTGGGGGTGTGGAGCTCCATTATGTCAGAAAGCAGCGACCACAGGTTCAACAATGGTATTAGAAATGTCTCAGAGAAGCAGCACGTCGTCCCTCTGTTCAAATCCATGTTAATATGCCTCGAGTGAGCGGGTGCGGTCGGTGTCGTCGGTGCGGCTGGTGTAGTCAGTGTGGCCAGTGCAGTTGGTGTGTTGTGATGGGAGTCCTGCACTGCACTCCCACCTTCAGTGATGTCACCTAGCACTCTCCCACTCAGCCCAAAGACCACACCGCGTTAAGCTGCATGTTCTGGGGCTCATCGTGACCAACTGGACCAACCTTAGTCTCACACTAGAGGATTGAAAGAGACACAGGAAGTGGACAGGGTCACAGCTATGAGGACAGTGAGTGAGAACACAGCCCCGGGTCGGGACAAACTGTCCAGGCACGTCCCTCGTGTCCCTCATTCATGACTGGACCTCCCACTGCTCTTGCTGCACTGGTCAACTGACCCACACAGTTACTCACATCACACAGGTCAGACAGGTGGGCGGTCCCAGTAGAGTGAGCGGTCCCCACAGAATGGACACCAGATTCAGCTGACAGAGAGAAAGAGAGAAATAGAAGGGGAAGAGAGAGAGTGCGACAGAGAGAGAGAGAGAAGGAAAGAGAGGGGGGAGAAGGAGAGAGGAGAGAGAAAGCGAGAGAGAAGGAAATACAGTGAGAGAGAGAGAGAGAGAGAGAGCGAGAGGTGGAGCACAAACATTGCACTCTCATTATGCTCTTGGTGTTTCTGTAAAGAAAACAGTTTGAGCTCTTCTGAATGGGGAGTGGGGGGGTGGGGGCATCACTCTGTTTACTCACAAGGCCGTGCGCCACCTAACCCCCCGCAGCATCACTGGATGGGGAGGCCCGCCCCGAGGGCCACAGAACAGGAAGCAGAGTCCAGAGGAAGAGATGGGAAGCAGTACTGACAGTGTAGAACAAGTGAGTTACAGCACACACACACGCACACACACGCACACACACGCACACACACAACTCTGTCGGTGTAACACAGCGCTCCCTATCCCAGGTTCTCCTAGAACCCAACACACACTGACCTTCGGCTCAATTCGCAGCGCGGTCGATGCCTGGTCACCAGAACATTGACCGTTAGGTTACAGTAGCACACAGTATCAGCACGGTAAACTTCATCGCAAATGATCGCTTGTGCCTCGCTGCTCCAGGGTGTCGTAAGTGGTCCACAGGGCTGAACCCAGCACTACGCCTTTCCTCCAAGCCTGAAGGTCCTGCACAAGCGGTGGACCGCCTGTCTTCAGCGGCACGTGCAGCTCTTTGTCGCCCCCTGCCGTCTGCAGCAGAACCACTGCGTGTAACAGCAGTTCGTCTCGGGACCGGGGATCAGTGGCTCAGGAGTTTGGCCGTATCTTCCCTCAGGGTAGCACAGTGTAACACAGAGTAACATGGCGTAACATGGGTAACGCGGAGCAGCACGGTGTAACGTGGAGTGACATAGTGTAACAACAAGGAGTGTTACACTATAACATTCCATGGCACGCCGTGACACAGTGTAACACACTCACAGTGCGGTGATGTAACACACAGGTGTCAGCGCTCAGGTGTCCCACTCTGCCCAGTAAGACTACCTGACCCCCCCACACTTTCCCGGTTTAAATACACACACTGTGACACTCACAGACTCATGTGTGTGTGTGAATTCCTCCTGTATGTGCGTCTACGTGTGTGAGAGAGTGTGTGTGTCACGTACGGTCCCTGACACGAGTGTGTTCTTGATTATTCATCAGAACCGCCGGGACTGAACTCGGGAAGTAGACTGAGGTTCGCAGCGGTCGGCGGGTGTCCGAGGCGCGCGTACACACACACACACACACACACACACACACACAGCGCGACGGCTCATCTTAAAAAGAACACTCTGAGCTAAAAAGGACGTGATCGAACTGCCAAAGAGAGCGCAGCGCCACCGACCGCCCGTCTCCTCCGTCATCTCCTCTATCATCATCTCCACCAGCATCATCTCCTCCTCCTGCCTCCACGTTCTCCTGCGGAGGTTCCGATCCCTGCGGAACGGACCGCGACGAGACCACCCAAGAAACATCCGTCCTACCTGAAGTGCCGCAGACGAGCGATCCAAGGAGCGCAGCGAGCGGGAGGATCATCGTGGATAGAAAAACAGTGAGACACACTGCAGCAGAGCGGGAGAGAAGCGCACACTCACACACACGAAGGGAGAGAGAGAGAGAGAGAGAGAGAGAGAGAGAGAGAGAGAGAGAGAGAGAGAGAGAGAGAGAGAGAGAGTTCTGAGTGGGACTGACTGGAGGCAGCAGAGTCTCATTCACACACACACACACACACACACACACACTCTCTCACTCTCACACAGACACAATGGAATGAGCTTTCTGTGTCCCTCGGAGCAGCTGAATCCTCCCACACTGAAGAAGGTTCTTGAACCCATTGCTCTGAGAGCCACTTCTCTCCTGATCTCCTGATAGCTCCATCAATGAGTCCAACAACATCTGCTATGATTATCTATGTATTTGCTATTTGAATCTAACTCATATAGGAGCTACTGGAGGGATGTGGACCAGCAACATGGTGGTGTCACCCACACACAAGCTGTGTCCATAAATGAATGTAAATTTCGGCGTAACAGTCCGTTATGGAAAGACTGCAAACATCTAACTAATCTTACCTGTAAGTCTACCTGCAACAGATGATGGGTGAAATGAATCCGGAACAGGTTGAGTTTTCAGACCCTTCTTGAATGTACGCAGAGTTTCAGCAGTTCTGAGTGACAGGGGAATGTCATTCCACCACAATGGAAAGACAGACTTGAGTCAGCCGTCACTCCCAGACTCTTAGCCGAGGAGGTAGGAAAATAAGTGAGTTGTCCAGTTTGATTGATAGATCATGACAGAAGGATAGGCCAGCTGGGAGGTGAAGAATCTCTGTTTTGGAGAGGTTGAGCTGGAGGTGGTGATCATACATCCATGAAGAGATGTCTGACAGGCAGGCAATGATGTGTGGGGAAATGTCTGACACTCCAGGTGGAATGGAGAGGAAGAGCTGGGTATCATCAGCATAGCAGTGATATTTGAACCCATGGGAGACTATGACCGGGCCGAGGGAGGAGGTGTAGATCGAGAAGAAAAGAGGACCCAGTACCGTGCTCTGCAGGACACCGGTTAAGGGAGGCAGAGGAGAAGAACAGAAGCTCTGCCAGACCACTTGATAGGATCTGTCAGAGAGGTAGGACTCAAACCATCTTAGTGCCACACCTTTGATCCCAAGGTGACTAAGAGAGGAGAGTAGAATCTGGATCATCTCTACTGGTCTTGAAAACTAGAAATTTACTAAATTGCCATAGTCAATTTATACCCTGAAAGACAGTAGTGCAGGTCCAACCTGCACTTGTTAGTCGCTTTGGAGAAAAGTGTTTGACAAATGAAATAATGTAAACGTAAATGTAAACGTAGTTACACTGACTGTAGTGTCTTCTGACTTTGTGGCCCAAGGTGACAACAGCTAAACTTAAAATTGGTGTAACTCAATCACTTCTTGTTGATGTCCAGAGCACCACAGGTCCTCATCCCCATGGACACAAAGCTCCACAGGTCCTTGTCCCAACAACTCCCCAGTCCTGCCCCCCATACAGCAGATATGACTACAACTTGCTCTACCTCCTGCCCACTTGTCTCACCCTTGGTAGAGCAACAACTGGTGGTGACCAGGTGAGTGACAAGATGGTCACTAGAAGCCAATGAGACTCTGAGGAACTAACTTAAGATCGCCGACCATCACTGGAGAGCCTATACCCGGCCTGAACCGTCAGGAGAGCCACTAACATCATCAAGGACAACAGTCATCCCCAGCACAGCCTTTTCACACCCTTACCATCAGGCAGACGCTACAGGAGTGTTAGAGCCAGAACCTCAAGGCTGAAAAACAGTTTTTACCCACAGGCCATCAGGCTTGTGAACGACACCCATCGCGGCAGACACAGTTCACCCTCTGAGCCTGAGAGGTGTCAACTACCCCCCATGCCTCCTACACGCACATACACATCCACAAGGCCAATAACATCAGAGACCACAGACTACCTCCGCATACCTTGCGTACACAAATACACACCCCTTTCGACTGCGAATAGACCCAATCTACCTCTGCAGGACTTTGCACATGTACGACTTCCATGCTTATATTGCGCACTGCACACTTCATATACGTACAGTGCCGTGAAAAAGTATTTGCCCCTCCCTGATTTGTATTTTTTTTTGTGTATTTGTCACAGTTAAATGATTGAGATCATCAAACAAATTTTAATATTACACAAAGATAACTCAAGCAAATACAAAATGCAGTTTTTAAATGATGATTTCATTTATTAAGGGAAAAAAGCTGTCCAAACCTACCTAGCCCCATGTAAAAAAGTAATTGCCCCCCTTGTTAAATTATGAATGAACTGTGATTAACCACATTTTTTGGAAAGCTGAGTTAAATTTCACTTGGCACACCCACGCCTGATTACTGCCAGACCTGTTGAATCAAGAAATCACTTAAACAGAACCTGTCTGACAAAGTGAAGCACATCTCAAAAAGCAACACATGCTGCGATCTAAAGAAATTCAAGAACAGATGAGAAACAAAGTAATTGACATATATCAGTCTGGAAAGGGTTACAATGCCATTTGTAAGGCTTTGGGACTCCAGCGAACCAAGGTGAGAGCCATTATCCACAAATGGAGAAAATTTGGAACAGTGGTGAACCTTCCCAAGAGTGGCCGGCCTACCAAAATTACTCCAAGAGCGCAACGACGACTCATACAGGAGCTCATAAAAGAACCCAGAACAACATCTAAAGAACTGCAGGCCTCACTTGCCTCAGTTAAGGTCAGTGTTCATGATTCAACAATAAGAAAGAGACTGGGCAAAAATGGCATCCATGGGAGAGTTCCAAGGCAAAAGCCACTGCTGACCAAAAAGAACACAAAGGTTTGTCTCACATTTGCCAAAAAACATCTTGATTATCCCCAAGACTTTTGGGCAAATATTCTGTGGACTGATGAGACAAAAGTTGAACTTTTTGGAAGGTGTGCATCCCGTTACGTCTGGCGTAAAACTAACACAGCATTTCATAAAAAGAACATTATACCAACAGTCAAACATGGTGGTGGTAGTGTGATGGTCTGGGGCTGCTTTGCAGCTTCACGACCTGGACGACTTGCCGTAATTGATGGAACCATGAATTCTGCACTCTACCAGAAAATCCTGAAGGAGAATGCCCGGCCATCAGTTCGTGACCTCAAGCTCAAGCGCACTTGGGTAATGCAGCAGGACAATGATCCAAAACACAGCAGCAAGTCCACCTCTGAATGGCTCAAAAAAAATACAAAATTAAGGTTTTGGAGTGGCCCAGTCAAAGTCCGGAATTAAATCCGATTGAGATGCATGACCTTAAACAGGCCGTTCATGCTCGAAAACCCTCCAGTGTGTCTGAATTAAAACAATTCCGCAAAGAATGGGCCAAAATTCCTCCACAGCAATGTGAAAGACTCATTGCCAGTTATCCCAAACGCTTGATTGCAGTTGTTGCCGCCAAGGGTGGCACAACCAGTCATTAGGTTTAGGGGGCAATTATTTTTTCACATAGGGCCAAGTAGGTTTGGACAGCTTTTTTCCCTTAATAAATGAAATAATCATTTAAAAACTGCATTTTGTATTTACTCAGGTTATCTTTGTGTAATATTAAAATTTGTTTGATGATCTCAATCATTTAACTGTGACAAATATGCAGAAAAAAAAAAAAAAAAAATCAGGGAGGGGGCAAATACTTTTTCACAACACTGTATATAACCTTGTTTCTTGGATTTTTGCACTAATAGTAATTTTTGTAAATTTGTGATTTATGCCTTGTGTTTTTCTTATGTTTCCTTACGTCCTTATAATTTATGTCATAACCTGCTGAGAGGATTCACAGAGTAAGAATTTCATTGTACGGTGTAACAAACTGTTTACTGTACACATGACAGTAAACTCTTGAATCTTGAATCTGACTGGGACGTACTCTGAGTTCCTACGGATGGACTTACTGTCTTCCTGACTCTTATGGACTGTGTCACTTACTGTTACTGACCATTTTACTGACTTTTATTGACCCTAGACTGTTTTTCACTGCTGACCAGGTGAAGACATATCTGAGGAGCCTTTACCAAAAGGGAAAAGCTGTTGGACCTCATGGCATTACACTGAGGCTGGGCAAACCTCAACTCACTGGACCGTTTCCACTTCCTACCTGGACCACACTGGAGTGGAAGTTGCCATTGTCTAAATCACACTGGATAAACAGAGCAGCACACACACATACATTTTCTGAAGCGCTTGTCCCATTTGGGGTCGCGGGGAGCCAGAGCCTAACCTGGCAACACAGGGCATAAGGCTGGAGGGGGAGGGGACACACCCAGGACGGGACGCCAGTCTGTCGCAAGGCACCCCAAGCAGGACTCGAACCCCAGACCCACAGGAGAGCAGGACCCGGTCACTGTGCCACCGCACCCCCGTAAACAGAGCAGCACCTTCAGCAAAACACTGGTCTGGGTGTGGTGTGAGTCATCTAACTGTCACTGTAGTACTGACCTCTCACTGTCACTGCATACTGACCTCTCACTGTCATTTCCTCCATCCATCCATCCATCCATCCATCCATCCATCCATCTTCCTCCGCTTATCCGGGACCGGGTCGCGGGGGCAGCAGTCCAAGCAGAGCCCCCCAGACTTCCCTCTCCCCGCACACCTCCTCCAGCTCCTCTGGGGGAACCCCAAGGCGTTCCCAGGCCAGCCGGGAGACATAGTCTCTCCAACGTCTCCTGGGTCTGCCCCGAGGCCTCCTCCTAGTGGGACATGCCCAGAACACCTCACGAGGGAGGCGTCCAGGAGGCATCCGGAACAGATGCCCGAGCCACCTCAACTGGCTCCTCTCGATGCGGAGGAGCAGCGGCTCTACTCCGAGCTCCTCCCGGGTGACTGAGCTCCTCACCCTATCCCTAAGGGTGCGCCCAGCCACTCTGCGGAGGAATCTCATTTCTGCCGCTTGTATCCGCGATCTCATTCTTTCGGTCATGATCCAGAGTTCATGACCATAGGTGAGGGTAGGAACGTAGATCGACCGGTAAATTGAGAGCTTCGCCTTACGACTCAGCTCCCTCTTCACCACAACAGACCGGTACAATGACCGCATTACTGCGGACGCCGCACCGATCCGTCCGTCGACCTGCCGCTCCATTTTTCCCTCACTCGTGAACAAGACCCCGAGATACTTAAACTCCTCCACTTGCGGGAGCAACTCCCCCCTAACTCGGAGGGGGCAATCCACCTTTTTCCGACTGAGGACCATGGCCTCGGATTTGGAGGTGCTGATTCTCATCCCCGCCGCTTCGCACTTGATTTAATAGTCATAAGGGGGTTTTGAACCGCGCTTTGTCTCGTCTGTCACCCAGGACCTGTTTGCCTTGGGAGACCCTACCAGGGGCATATAGCCCCAGGCAGCATAGCTCCTGAGATCATTCAGGCACTCAAACCCCTCCACCTCGGTAAGGTGGCGGTTCGCGGAGGGGTAATCTGTCATTTCCTGTTATTTATGAATGCAGACTTCAAATTCTGTACAAATCCTGTGCGCTGCAGTTCACCACCAGGAAAACTGACCTTCTTCATGAAGTAGAGAGCATCACTTCACACAGACAGTGGACACTTGCAGCCATGGTGCTGCTGGCGACTCGGTTTCCTAGCAACAGTTTTTAACAACCCGAGGCGATTCTACTTTCTCTCCCTCTCTCTCTCATTCTTTCCATGTCTGTCTGTCCCCCCACTGGACCACCTGAGATGAGTTTCTGATCCCACTTCTGAGTTCCTTAACTTCACACTTCAATGCAGCTCTTTGCTCTCCAGCCCCGGCTGACCCTTAAGGTTGGGTTGGGGTCAAGGTGACCTGTGAGTGAGGGGTCACGTTGTCCACCTGAGCAGGCCAAGTCCTTCCCGACTGGAACATATCAGACAGGTTTACGTTCCTTAAAGCCGAGACAAAATACCACTCTTTGCATGTGGTAAATGCAGGTATTCTGGATGGGTGATTGTTCAAGTGACATTTTACAGCAGCCACTCACTGCAGCATTATGGGAATTATTGACCGTGAAACCTTTCACTTCCTTATCCAGCAGCTCGGAGCCAAGGAGAAGCAGGTCGATATGACAAATGTGGTCTGATTTTTTCCCTCCTGCCGCATCTTGAACAGTAACACTGACACAGTAGACAAGAGCTCAGACAGACACACGTGCACTCACACATGTGCGCACACACACGTACACATCCCTAACATTCACCGCAGTTTACTGCATCAGTGAGTCCAACAACATCTGCTATGATTAACTGTGTATTTGGTGTTTGAAAGTCACTTCTATAGGAGCTGCTGGAGGGATGTGAACCAGTGACATGATGGTGTCTCACACACTTGAACGATGAACCTCAGTGCAGCAAGCGGCAGGGAACAAACTAGGTTTGCCTGAGACTTTCATGTCTGCAGCTATGTCTCCTTCTCTCAGTGTAATGCATAAATTGTACTTTTGCTGAGATGTATGTTGCTTTGGACAAAAGCATCTGCTAAATGAATAAATGTAAATGTAATATAAATGTGTGTCCATAGTCCTGTGTGTGTATCTAAAGCTCATTGTCTGTTGTTGATGCATTTTTGTTTAGTCTGAATTGTGCATTACAGTGCAGAAAAGAGTAAAAGTATATTTTGTAACCCACCTTGGGAGAAGCTGAGAGAAGTGGAGAACTTAGAAATATGTGTGAATGAGGAGGCTGCATAACTTTGAACAGTGAGGCCTGCTGGAGGAGAGACGCACAAGGCATCGGCGCAACAGTGAGGGTCAAACTCGCTGGGAAGCAGAACAAGTTGGAATCATTGACACCACAAGAGGTCACAGCTCCTCAGTTACACAGCAGCTGCACCTTTACAGCCAAGACACAGCAGCGAGAAAGAACACACCCCCCGCAGGTCCATGGTCCCGACCAGCAATGGACGACCTCATCGTGGCTTTCACAGTCCAGTGGAACGCTAGCGAAGTGCGCTCACCCAGAACGAATCCCGCAGCACACTGGAAGGCAACCCTGAAGGAGAAACCAGCGCACACTCATTCTTCACACACACAAGAGCGTGAAGGTGGTGTCAGTCACCAGTTCACCTCAACATCAGGTCTGTGGACAGCAGGAGGAAATACGCAAACATGGGAGGATCATCCAGACTCCACAGAGGTGGAGATGGGTTCGGACAGTACAACAGAGGACGGAGGAGACGGCCGGTGTCCCACGGCTTGTCGATGGCCTGCAGCATCCAAGAAAAATTATGCACTGGAAGCTTCAGAGCTTGTGGATCAAGCAAATGTATGGAAAAGAAACAAATTAATCACATTGCAGCTGAGGCCCACATTGAATGCAACATGACAGTAACAACATATATTACACACACACACACACACACACACACACACACACACACACACACACACACACACACACACACTCGCAGGTTCACACCTGGGGGACATCTGGAACTGTCTGTCCAGCGAAGGGTGACATGGAGGTGTTTAAATTACCATTAGAACGTTTAATGTAAGCGAAATGTAATTGCACCCATTTTTAGTATGAGAGGCACATAAAAAGGAAAGGTGTTTAAGGTCTAACACATTAATTATGGTCCATCATTTCCACAGAAACAGCCTTTAATTGCATTTAGTTATTGCATAAGGACATATTGTCTTTTTGACCCTTGGCTGTATATTTTCCTGCATGCAGCCTTAGTGCCACTGCTTTTTTCAGGAGCCTTGAGTTCAGCAATGTCTCATCTTGACTAATGTGTCCCATCAGAAGCATAGCGTGTCCCCAGTTGCTGGTTCCTCTTGCTACTGTGAGTACAAGACGAAAGATATGGGCTTTGAAAAGCTATAAAAGTAGGAAACAAAATACCAGTCAGCAAGGCACAGATAAGAGGAAGAAGAGTTTCCAAGTCCTGCTGAGAATTGTTGTGATGTGGAAGTTCACCATGTTCTAAGGCACAGCATCACTAGCAATGTTCTCTGAAGAAATGTGGAAGAATGGACCTTGGCTTTGTGTCCAAGTGAAAGAACACTCATGCAGAACTACTGTTCTCCTTTAGCAGAGGTAGCACATGAGAAGGCCAGCAGTGGCCCATGAACAACTAGAAGAAGAAGGTCTTCCTGTTAACAATTAACTCAATGTCTGCTGTCTTAGAAACCATTTGTAAATTGTTTGATGACCACTTACAAATCATTCCTTCGCAAACCGTGGATTAAAGTGTCAGTTAAATATTAATAAGACGTTATTCATGTGAAATAAGTCAGTCTCTTGAAGGAATAGCACAAATTTAATTAAAAAGAAGAATGAAATAAAAAGATCTGACCAGGCAGCTTGTTTGGTATTGCGACCTGCAGACAGAAAGGCAGTAAGATCATTGAGGAGCTGTTGGCTCCAAACAGGCTATGTGTGCAGCTCCTGAGATGGATTGTGCAGTCAGCAGATAACACTTCACATCCATGTCTTTAAAGAATCTCTGGCATTAAAGTACCTGCGATGGTGTGATTTGTAGCACCTCATACATTTAACCACCCTGATTGTGTCAACTGTACACAAAAACTCCTCTCTGGAGATTCACATCATCGGTTTCAGCTGAGCTTTTTCTAACATCAGACAGTTTCACCTATTTATAAAACAGCATTTTACACCGGAAAAATCCAGGTTAAGTCACATGTGCAAAGGTTACAGCAGCAGGACCCCCTCTAAGGACTTGAACCGGTGACCTGACGGCACAATCAATGGTCACTTCTGACCTGAATGTCAGTTTAGTCCACGCAGCTAGCCGCGAGACTTACAGCTTTCAAGCTGTACCTACATTCCCTGTTTAATGTAAGAAATCAAACTAAGCCACATCCCTTCATCAAAGGGTGCACTAGAAAGGTTCTATCAGGGATTTTTCCTTTTAATGTTCTATTCACAAATCTAGCACCTAAACCAGTAAACCAGTACATCACCAACTGTCCAGAACCTTCCATTAGAGATTATCAAAACAGGAGCATGTGAGAGTCTGAATAGAAGTAGGTTAAAATCACACATGCCCAGAAATCTTTCTTTATTTATGAAAAGGTAAACAGGTGCCTCCAGCAATCGGATTAATATGTGTGTAGCATAGGAACATAAACGTGTCCTATATGTGTTCTTATTAAGTAATGGGTTTGTCTTAAAACTCATTGACACCCACTTTCATTCTGTAATCTTCTCTTCCTTGAATGGAAAAACCTTTACAGGTTCCATACTTAAATAAAGGAACGTATGGGGGAATATTTAACCCTGATTTTTGCAAGAGATTGTTCTCTGCTGAGCGGTCAGTGTGCCAGAAATTAATGAACAGAATAAGTGCAATCACATCCCTGAGAGCAGATCCAGCAAACACAACAGACTGCTGAAGCAAAGCAAAGCTTTGACAAAGCATTCTATAGCTGATTGTAAAAGTGACCCCTAAATCCACATTTCTTCACTCCGTTTTAATTTCAAACAGCAAGTTTTTGCCAAATGATGCCATTTATCTTATTACACACACTGGGGGAAAATGGGTTCATAATTGGACATGCATAGATATAGAGAAGCAGACAAATATGAATGGACACAAGCAGTAAACATACACATTGGCCACATCAAACAAAAAGATAAATTTCATAAAACATAAGAACATAAATCCCTTGTGTTTGCAGAGCTGAAATTGCCAGAGCAGTGATTTCTCTTTCATTACTCTCCTGTGCTGTGTTTTTGCTGCAGCTCCTGGAATTGTCTGCCTTTCAGAATCAATTTCTCACTGAATCCACAGGGACCACAGGATGCCGTGAGACAGAACGCCTTGCTCGCTGTGGAAAAACAATCTGAAAGTGAAGCCAAACTTTTTTTTAAGTATCTCTGGTACAGAAACCAAGCAGGGCATGATGGGAATCCTGCGGAGAAACAATAATAACGCCGTTGGACTGCGGCAGCTCGACATTCTCTACTCAACTTGGTTCTGAGGACCCTGTGACAAGTGAATAAAACCCGGCCTTGTGTTGGATTAGTGTGAGGAAACCCTGCGCAGAGTCCGATCGGTGTGGTAAAAATATCTCGTTTGTGCTCTGCTGAGTTGTCCCGGTGTGCTCCTGAGCCACGCCGGGCCGTGTCGTGTCGTGCAGTCGCACTAATTGAGTTTGCCGCATTCACTACATACGCACCTGTGAACAATGCACTGCGAGTTTATCTCTACAGGACCTAAAGCTCACTCCACATGAAACGCGTTAAATTAGTTCAAACTCAGAAAGGTCAAGATTCGTCTTGGCTCAACTAACACATACGAGTCTCAGTGACCTTCTGCCAGGGGGTAGTTCCGTGAAGATGACCTTTAAATAAGCTTTTCAACCATTGTCATGTTATCTGTGGAAGAACAGCGATACAACTTCCTTTCCATAAAGGACAGTGCAAACGTCCTCATATTGGGGCCTTTCTTTGAAGATGAAAGTCAACGGAAGGAAAGTGAGATAACACACTGGGCTGCGATGTAACTGTGTGTGTCTGCATGTCGGCATGTGTGTTGCTCTGATAATGTAAATCACCTCGGGGACTCATGTGAATGTGTGTGTTAGTGTGGTAATGTCTCATAATAGAGTATGAAATAACTGTATGATGTAGTCAGATATGATATTTCCATCTGTGTCATATGTAGTTACCTATGAAAGGATTGTGTCTATGTGATGATGTCTCTGCTTGTAGGCTATAATATCTCTGTGTGTACAATAAGGTGAACCATTCTGGGGTATGATGACTCTGTACGTGTGTGTGTGTGTGGTCCTCTCTACCCCTGGATTCCACACCCTGGAATCTGCAATCCATCGCCACTGTTAACTCAGTTGCCATTTTAATCTAAATCACTCCTCCGCCCTTCGGTGACACAGGTGCTGATCAGTCCCTCTTTCTCCCAGTGTGCTTCTCGATGACGTCCCATGTGGTCCACCACCTCCGCAGCCTCCACCAGTGCCTCTCTGTGATTTATGCCCCGGATGCATACAACATGTTCAATGTTTTTCTGCAGCAGCAGCGATGCAGCCAGTGAACCATTGTTATAGATCACGGTTTGAAAAATTGTACCAGTCTGTAAACGGCAATTTAGCAAATTCCAGAGATTTATAATTTCCTCCAGTCAAAATGAATGTACTGATGCAAACCAGAGAGTGTAAGAGCAGAAAATGCAGAACCAGGAGTGATCAGTCAAAAGTACGGATATCAAACATTATCATATGAGAATAAGAGGAAATGTAGGTGTGGAATCCTGGAGACGTACTTTCCACCTGCTATAATAAACTACTTCAGGGGTAAAAACTGGCTGAGGAAGAGGAAGTGGCTGAAAGGGAAATAGTAGTTGCATTGAAAGACTGGTGAAAGCAGCCAACAGAACTGACTCCTCGGTCAGTCAATAGGTGTGATTCGACAATGAATCGGCTAAAGTCAACAGAACTGGCTCCAAAATCAATAAATTAATCAACTGAACTTACTCCATAATTAGTCAGTACAAGAACAATCAATCAGCAGTATTGACTCCCAGTCAATCTATAAAACTGAGTCCGCAATCAGATTCCACAACCAATCAACACATTTGACTCCACGAACAATCAGTCGATTTGATTGCACAATAAATCAATAACAGAGTCTCCAACCAGTCAATACACTTGACTCTTCAATCAATCAATACACATGATCCCCACATCCCCCTCACCAGCGAACTGCCTGACCCAACATGTTAATTACTGTACCACTTGAAAGGAGGCAGTCCTGACACGGGCTTCATTAAAAGGCTGTGGGCTCGACTGTGCTGTTGCAGCTCGGGAACGAGATCTGGATGAGAGGCAGGCGCAGGTGCCGGAGGAACAGGGGCGCTGTTTGCAGCCCTCGCTGAGCCCTACGTGCCACTCGGAGGGATAATTGGATCCATTTGATCGAGGGGCGCATTAGCACTGCGCACTGGCGCTGCCACAGACACGTTTTACCCTTTAAAGACAGTGTGCCTTTTTAGCACAATTACTCCGTTTAACAAAACAGTTCTGTCTTGATTGCCCCCACTTTGATTTGCTGTTCCAAAGCCCCCTAGCGTCGCAGCTGCAGCCTGGTTTATCGGCAGTGTTCCCAGCAGGCGGGTCGTGACCCAGTCCTTGCCGTGCTTTTTCCTAGCTGGAGGCACTTAGAGCGATCGATGAGGCCCGTTAGTGCCATGTGAGGCAGGACCCCGTTAGCATGTGCACCTGCAAGCTGAAGGAGCACTAATGGCCTGGAGATGCCTCAGACAGCTCTCGTCTCCGCTGTCGCTCATCCGGTGCAGAAGACAGAGGGACTGAAAAGGAGCTGTGAGTGAGGGACCACTAATGGGTCCTGCCTCACTAATGGGTCTCCTCAAGAACGCCGTTCGCCTGTGCCAGGCTCTCACGGTGAACAAAGTGCAGTTAAAGCTGATTGGCCGTTGCTGTGACATATTCGGAATGAAGAAGGAGGAGTTCACGCTGATTGGCCGTTGCTGTGACACATTCGGAATGAAGAAGGAGGAGTTCGTGCTGATTGGCCGTTGCTGTGTGACCTTTATCGTGAACTATGAGAATTTGTCACTCTGGATCCTGATCACACCCAGCTCCTCAGACACATCTGCACCGGGACACTGCAGCTTTTAAAGAGACGAAGAGCAGGTGCAGTCAACTGAACAAATCAGAACTCCTTGTAAAGAAGTGGACTTTGGAAGCCAGTTTAGAGACTGGAGCTTCTTGGAAGAGCTGTCTAAAGGGGTCTGTGCTTGAAAGAACTGTTTTAAGAACTTCTCTGAATGTGGATATGTGGTTTGAAATGTTGAAGAGGGACTGGTACTTGTGATAACTCTGGTATTTTATTCCACTTGTTTATGTTTTCTTCCTCTTTGTCTTCTTTGACCCCCTTTTTACTGATAAGTTATACGTATGGACTGTTCTAAGAAAGTCACCTGGATGCCCACCACTACCTGTGCACATCTGGTCGCTGCATGGATGGAACATCAACCTGGAAGGAGTTAATGCTCTCTGCTCACTGCTGTAAGATATTAGGATGAGTGATGATGGATCCTCACTGTAGAGCCTTTAGACCGATGACTAGTCAGATTCCTCAGTTGTCTGCAGTAACTTCACCTGCAGCTCAACATTCATTGAAACAGCCCAGACCATGTAAATAATTAATGCTCTCTTTGCACACCATGGTACAAAGACATCCCTGAAGTAGTTGTGGCAGGTGCTGGAGCGCAGAAAGCCGAGAGATGGAGAGTAACAAATTATGAGAAGGAATGAGGCCCTCAGGGCCAGAGGAGCCAGAGGGACCAGAGGAGCCACAATGGAAGGCCACATTAAAGTCCCTGCACTACAGTGGTGAAGGAGCCTCATTACACCGTGGTCTCCGACAGCAACCGGAGATCACAGGTCAGCTCATATGGACATGTGCACATGTGTACAGACGCATCAGAGGAGTGCACACACACAGAAACACACACACCACACACTGCAGTGAGGTTCGGGCCCAGGACACACACTCACACCTCAATGCCCAAGCGAACACATACACACAGAGTGAGAAAACCGCCACCAGATGAGAGCAGCTCATTGTCTCATTCATTGTGTCTGGTGCTTTCAGTATGTCTCCGATTCCAGCTGCTCCTCGTTGTTCGTCATTCTCATTCATTGTTTTGAGATTAAAAACTGGATCGGGCTCTTGCAGACCACACACTGCTGATTCTGATCCTGGGTTGGGTCTTGCTGTTGTACCTTTGAGGTTCACCAGCCCTGCTACTCCCGCTCTTCCCCTGCTGTAAGCCGTTGCGCTTTTCTCACGACTCTCCGTCTTCCAAAGAAACCACGGAGACAAATGTGTTTCGAGAGCATGTCCTATGGAGCAGGTGAGCGGTAAGTCTTCACCTTGACGTGAGCTTTCCTTCAGCCCTCAACACCCCAGTGGCTGTTGTCTCCATTTAACATTGAGCCAGAGCAAAGAAAAAGACCAAGACCCAGGAGGAAGTGATTCTGCGACACTTGAAAAGGTTCCTCCGCTGAGTTTCATTCGTTTTCTGAGACCACATGAGAAGTTTTGAAGGCTCTCGACTTGAAAGAACAGTGAAGGATGGAAAAGCCGGTTCTTAAAATCTAAAGATTTTCTCCTCATTGGTATGAGCTCCCCCAAGTGGATGTGTTGACTTTGGCATCCAGGAGACTTGTATCTACTCACCGTTGACCCCAGGAGAAATGTGCTATGGGGTTAGAGTTCTCTGCTGTGCTGCAGTCAGGCACTAAGTGTTCACGCAAGGGCTGCAACCAAACGCGAGTCATCTTCCCCTCGTGTCCTTGAACGGTTCACATACATCTCAGCATTTAGCGAATCTGTGGACTCGTGTTTTTTTCCACCAAGCAGTGTTTTGATTTCTGAACTGACGTTAAAGAGACAATGTCCAGTCGCTCACTTGTCCACTACGACGTAGACGACAGTGTCCAGTCGGTCGGTTATCCAACATAATGCAGAGACAGTGTCCAGTCGGTCCGTTATCCGGCACAATGTAGAGACAGTGTCCATTCGGTCAGTTATCCGGTACAATATACATTGATGACCGCTTCCAGGCAGCATATCCAGGAGTTACATTTTGCAAGTGATGGTTGGATGCTGTGATAACATCTGATCATCAAATAGAGTGGTTAAGGAACCAGATACGGGAATAAAGGATTATGTACTGTGTAAAATCCTACAAAAATCTGTTTTTCAACTTTACAGAGATGTGTAGCATTTGTAGGACCGGGCAGAGCTGGAAAAGGTGCAGTGGCGGGACAGGTCGCTGGACCCTTCGCTTCTGTGTCGTCTCCGTGTCATCAGCACCAGATGAGGCGCGGATCTGCGGATTTGGAGCTGGAGCTCCAGCTCAAGTGAAAGATCACTAATCTGTGGAGTCAATTAACCCTGCAGCCCCGTCCCTGCTGTCTCCTGCACAAACCCCCCATTGTCCACCACTGTACCCCAGGGACTCCCGGACAGCTTCAGATGGCCTCTTCGCCCGGACCCCCACAGAGCCGCCGCCACGGCTGTATTGAAGCAGCACCGATGAGAAGCGACCAAATATTCATGTCGGTTTCAAAACCGCAGGAAGTGACATGTCTCCCGAGTGTCTCCTCCAGAGAACTGAGGACGTCAAACTGAAGACGTTTCATGGTGTTTGGTGCCTCCTCCTCCTCTCCTCGCCCCCTCGACACGTTACACCGAGGAGCTGGAGCAGAAACGTTCAGAAATGATGTGAGAACTCATTTCTGCAGTGGAGGTGCGGCACAGTATGGGACGACCCCCCCCCCAGGTGGAAGAGCACAGCAATCTTTTGTTTAGGAACTTTCAGCTAAATTCACAGTGTAAAGAGTCTCAAGTTCATGTTCAGAAAGTCATCTTGGTGGCGAGAGAAAAAACACCCAGATCTATCAATAGGCGACAGTCTGATACCGAAGAGCCTGTGTTCATCTGTAGGGATGAGCAGATGTGAGACTGTGGAGGGTAATTAACAGATGGAGGTCTCACACTGGGCACACAGTGGTCACACAGAAGTTGAACAGTGGTCGCACAGCTGGACACAGCCAGTCACACAGCTGCTCATACAGTGGTCACACCGCGGTTGCCCACCTATCACACAGCAGACACCTAGAGGACACCTGAGGGAATGGTACTGATGCTACTGAGACCCTTTCTTCTCCTCTCTGACAAGACCAACATGGTTGTTTATTCTCCATGGTTGCTGACCTGCTGTCCTCACTGGGGTCCAGCTGGAGACTCAATGCACTGGAGAAATACAAGTCGTGACCGACTGTTGATTGATCACTGACTTTATGACACAGAGATGACTACTGATGAGGGTGTGAGAAAACGCAGAAGTGCTCTGAACGCTGCGACCACCATGTTGTCAAAACTGTGGATCATCTTTGTTTTGTGCTCACGCTGAATTAATTTGCTGCTGCAGGTGGCAAAATGGGACAGGTGGGGGGGGTCTCGCTGCATTATGAAGGACGTGGGTTCAAATCCCCCCTCTTTCTGTAGTGCCCTTGGTCAAGTACCTTACCGTGACTAACCAAGGGTAACTGCTCAGGGAACGAATGAGTGACCGTGAAGACAGTGAGTGACTGCTGAGACAGAGACACCAGGGTGAAGGTGAGGGACAGTCATTCTTTTCTTTAGCTGCATGGTAATTATTTGTGACCCACAGTGTAAGCTCTTCGCTCCGGTGAATTCTGAAGGTCCGTACGAAGGTGAACCAGCAGGGATCTGCAGTTCCGTACGGTCAGCGCGTCCCCTCCCTCACTGCTGGACAGCCTTACCGAAGCTCCTGTGTGGAACGACCCTGAGGACATAGAAAGAGCAGAGTGTGAGAAAAAAGGACATTTGAAATTGATTATGGCAACACTGCATTAAGGCACCGAGTGAATTTACTGTAGGGCTGCGTGCTGTTTGCGAAAGTAATGACGCTGCTGATGCATTCTGGGAAATAATGCGACAGATGACAGGCTAATTAACGCCACGTGTGGCACAAAGGTCCTGAGATACTGTCTGCTTTGTACTCTTCTCTCACTTATCTGTGTGTGTAGTGCTGAGCTACGGCCCCCCGGGGGGCCATCGTCCCAGGGCATGATGGGTCGGCTGGAGGCCTGTGTCTGAGCGGTGGGGGAGGGAAAGGGAAGAGAGAAGGAAGCGAGGAGGGAGGAGGTCCCCGGTGTGACGAACTCTCTCATTGGCTCATTTGGTGCAGAAGCCCTTCCCAGGTGCTGGAGTTCTGTACAGGAGCACACAGTATATTCTTACCAAAGTGGTGGTCTGACCACAAGGAGGGTAACTGGCTTCTTATTGCTTTCGTCTTTCTGTCCGTATCCAGATCAGCGCTCTGGTTAGGGTCTACGAAACCATCAGGGAATTTGAACCCCAGTACCTAAAGGACCTCATCACTTCCCACAGCCCGGCAAGAGCACCGAGTCCCTCCACCTCTGCCCCCCTGGTGGTTACAAAATGAGAAGCCCATAGGTTCTCAGTTCTGCCCCCACTGCTCCCTGTGTCCCTCAAAGTTGCTGAATCCCTCCTACATAGAAGAAGGGTCTCGAACCTATCTCTTTGAGAGCCACTTCTCTCCTGATCTCCTGACAGCTCCATCAATGAGCCCAACACCATCTGCTGTGTTTAACTGTATATTTGCTGTTTGAATGTCACTTCTATAGGAGCTACTGGAGGGATGTGAACCAACAACGTGGTGGTGTCTCACACACACAAGCTGTGTGTCCATCATCCGGTGTGTGTGTCTAAAGCTCTGTTGTTCATGTACTCTGTTTACTCTGATAGTCTGATACATGAATACATGTGAACAATGCAGGTACTTGTGACATGTGGCTCCTGTCGTGTGTTGGGAGCAGGAGGGTTCTGCATCTTGAAGGGGGACACGTCCCGAAGAGGACATAAGAGACCTGGCAACGTGAGTCTGCTGTTGTTGAATCGAGGTATTGATATGCTTTGGGGTTCATTCCTAATGTCATTGGGCAATTCCATGCTCTCTGAGCTCCGCTTTGAATTTGCATTAAAGCATAAGAGCAGACACAAAAAGATTTTACGCCGAATAAAATATGGTAATATAACAACTTCGGAGGGGTACACACGATACTTGCACTGTGAATGGGGGAGGAGCTCTAAAGCAGATCCCACACACACACACACACACACACACACACACACACACACCAGAAATTCATTTTTCCGACTGTATACATGAACATCGATGCTCGAGTGTGTTGTACCTCCCATGTGTGTCTCAGGATTCCTCGTCATGAGACACGTCTTAGGGTTAGTGTATTGTTAGCGTATGTGTTTCCAGCTGCATTTCTTTCGATATTAAATGTCTGGGGGAAGCAAGTAACTGTTAACGTTCACCCTCTCTGCCATCCGGAACACATCTGTGGCTACAGCAAAGGTTTGTATAAAGGAAACCTACAACAAAGTAGTTAAGGAATTGTGTCTGTTGTCAGCAGCTGTGAGGCTGGACTCCCACCGAGGAACCCACACTTTGGTTCCCGGTTCAGGTCCCGGCAGGGATGAAGAGTGGCTGCCCAAGAAGACCGAAGGTCTTGAGCCCATTTAATGTGGAATATTGAACAACTAAATGTCGTTATTTTTTTCTGGTGCAACAGAGTAGAATAAAGTGAAACACAAAAGTAAACAAGGTCAGGCGATGCATGAAAGTGTTGCTGTGGTGCTTTTTTTGTTTTATTAATATGCTCAAGACCGACCTGATATGACTCTACCATGAGGAAGCTGGATGGCTGCCCGCTGGGTGATGTCAAATTGCCTCGCATTGCAGTTTCCATGGAAGACCCATCCATCCACATCACTGGATAAGGATGCGATGGGCAGAACCCTAATCCTAACCCACATCCAAAGACATGATGTTCAGGTTCACCCATAGTGTGTGAGTGACACAGAGAGAGTGTGTTCCACTGGTGTACGGATGAGTGACCCAGTGTAAGTAATGTATCTAGCAGTGTAAGTCACTGTGGTGAATAAGGTGTGTGGGCTGAAAACACTATATAGAGTTCACTGGACGTCGCTTTGGAGAAACGCGTCTGGTAAATACACACACACACATTTTCAGAACTGCTAGTCCCATACGGGGTCGCGGGGAACCGGAGCCAACCCGGTAACACAGGGCGTAAGGCCGGAGGGGGAGGGGACACACCCAGGACGGGACGCCAGTCCGTCGCAAGGCGCCCTAAGCGGGACTCAAACCCCAGACCCACCGGAGAGCAGGACTGTGGTCCAACCCACTGCGCCACCGCACCCCCTTGTCTGATAAATAAATAAATGTAAATGTAAAATGTCTCTCCCGGCCCTGGCAGCACACTCCCATCTCGCTTGCTAATTAGTAATTAGTAATTATCTTCATTACTTCCTCTTTAAGCACTTGCACCCAGAGCCGCTGACAGGTACCCTCCATTTGTGTGCAGAAAAGGCCTTCCTGGATGTCGCTGACCGCAAGCCTCGATCTGCGCGTCTTCCTCTTACGCGGGGCTTTTGTGTTGCAGCGTCGCCATGGAGATGTTCTGCTCGAGACAAATGTTATTTTTTAATGAGGTTCTCTGGAGATGTGCGCAGCTGCTCCTCCTCTGCATTCTCTCCAGCATCCCAGCAGCATCGTCTCTGACTGCTCAGCCCGTCACGCATTTTCTGTGAGCGCTCTCGCTGGCCAGCAGGGGTCAGCGGTGAAGGACCGTGGTGGGGAATGAGGTGCAAGTCTGGACGAAGGAGGTAAGGAGAAGTGAGGTAATTGTTCTATAGCTGGAAAGACTGGAGTCGGTCTGTGGACTGAGTAGGAGGCCAAAGCGAAGTCAAGCCAGCGTGTGATTCTCCACACGTGTATGTGCGTGTATGGAACTGCGTGAACTTCAGCATGTGGGCAAGAAAGGTGGGACTCTTCATCCTGTGGAAGCAGAGCAGAAACTCTGGGGTGTTTACCTTGTTTACTCTTATTTATTTATTTCTGTCTCAGACAGTGTTCTCGAACATCAGTAATCAGTCCCACCAATGAGGGAACATCAGTAACCAGTCCCACCAATGAGGGAACATCAATTACCAGTCCCACCAATGAGGGAACATCGGTAACCAGTCCCACCAATGAGGGAACATCAATAACCAGTCCCACCAATGAGGGAACATCGGTAACCAGTCCCACCAATGAGGGAACATCGGTAACCAGTCCCACCAATGAGGGAACATCAATAACCAGTCCCACCAATGAGGGAACATCGGTAACCAGTCCCACCAATGAGGGAACATCGGTAACCAGTCCCACCAATGAGGGAACATCAATAACCAGTCCCACCAATGAGGGAACATCAATAACCAGTCCCACCAATGAGGGAACATCGGTAACCAGTCCCACCAATGAGGGAACATCAATTACCAGTCCCACCAATGAGGGAACATGAATAACCAGTCCCACCAATGAGGGAACATCAGTAACCAGTCCCACCAATGAGGGAACATCAATTACCAGTCCCACCAATGAGGGAACATCGGTAACCAGTCCCACCAATGAGGGAACATCAATAACCAGTCCCACCAATGAGGGAACATCAATAACCAGTCCCACCAATGAGGGAACATCGGTAACCAGTCCCACCAATGAGGGAACATGAATAACCAGTCCCACCAATGAGGGAACATCAGTAACCAGTCCCACCAATGAGGGAACATGAATAACCAGTCCCACCAATGAGGGAACATCGGTAACCAGTCCCACCAATGAGGGAACATCAATAACCAGTCCCACCAATGAGGGAACATCGGTAACCAGTCCCACCAATGAGGGAACATCAATAACCAGTCCCACCAATGAGGGAACATGAATAACCAGTCCCACCAATGAGGGAACATCGGTAACCAGTCCCACCAATGAGGGAACATCGGTAACCAGTCCCACCAATGAGGGAACATGAATAACCAGTCCCACCAATGAGGGAACATCGGTAACCAGTCCCACCAATGAGGGAACATCGGTAACCAGTCCCACCAATGAGGGAACATGAATAACCAGTCCCACCAATGAGGGAACATCGGTAACCAGTCCCACCAATGAGGGAACATCAGTAACCAGTCCCACCAATGAGGGAACATGAATAACCAGTCCCACCAATGAGGGAACATCGGTAACCAGTCCCACCAATGAGGGAACATCAATAACCAGTCCCACCAATGAGGGAACATCGGTAACCAGTCCCACCAATGAGGGAACATGAATAACCAGTCCCACCAATGAGGGAACATCGGTAACCAGTCCCACCAATGAGGGAACATCAATTACCAGTCCCACCAATGAGGGAACATCAATAACCAGTCCCACCAATGAGGGAACATGAATAACCAGTCCCACCAATGAGGGAACATCAGTAACCAGTCCCACCAATGAGGGAACATGAATAACCAGTCCCACCAATGAGGGAACATCAGTAACCAGTCCCACCAATGAGGGAACATCAATAACCAGTCCCACCAATGAGGGAACATCAGTAACCAGTCCCACCAATGAGGGAACATCAATAACCAGTCCCACCAATGAGGGAACATCAGTAACCAGTCCCACCGATGGGGGAACATGAATAACCAGTCCCACCAATGAGGGAACATCAGTAACCAGTCCCACCAATGAGGGAACATCAATAACCAGTCCCACCAATGAGGGAACATCGGTAACCAGTCCCACCAATGAGGGAACATCAATAACCAGTCCCACCAATGAGGGAACATCGGTAACCAGTCCCACCAATGAGGGAACATCAGTAACCAGTCCCACCAATGAGGGAACATCAATTACCAGTCCCACCAATGAGGGAACATCGGTAACCAGTCCCACCAATGAGGGAACATGAATAACCAGTCCCACCAATGAGGGAACATCGGTAACCAGTCCCACCAATGAGGGAACATCGGTAACCAGTCCCACCAATGAGGGAACATGAATAACCAGTCCCACCAATGAGGGAACATCGGTAACCAGTCCCACCAATGAGGGAACATCAATAACCAGTCCCACCAATGAGGGAACATCGGTAACCAGTCCCACCAATGAGGGAACATCAATAACCAGTCCCACCAATGAGGGAACATGAATAACCAGTCCCACCAATGAGGGAACATCAGTAACCAGTCCCACCAATGAGGGAACATCAATAACCAGTCCCACCAATGAGGGAACATCGGTAACCAGTCCCACCAATGAGGGAACATCAATAACCAGTCCCACCAATGAGGGAACATCGGTAACCAGTCCCACCAATGAGGGAACATCAGTAACCAGTCCCACCAATGAGGGAACATCAATTACCAGTCTCACCAATGAGGGAACATCGGTAACCAGTCCCACCAATGAGGGAACATGAATAACCAGTCCCACCAATGAGGGAACATCGGTAACCAGTCCCACCAATGAGGGAACATCGGTAACCAGTCCCACCAATGAGGGAACATCAGTAACCAGTCCCACCAATGAGGGAACATGAATAACCAGTCCCACCAATGAGGGAACATCGGTAACCAGTCCCACCAATGAGGGAACATCAATAACCAGTCCCACCATGAGGGAACATCGGTAACCAGTCCCACCAATGAGGGAACATCAATAACCAGTCCCACCAATGAGGGAACATGAATAACCAGTCCCACCAATGAGGGAACATCGGTAACCAGTCCCACCAATGAGGGAACATCAGTAACCAGTCCCACCAATGAGGGAACATGAATAACCAGTCCCACCAATGAGGGAACATCGGTAACCAGTCCCACCAATGAGGGAACATCGGTAACCAGTCCCACCAATGAGGGAACATGAATAACCAGTCCCACCAATGAGGGAACATCGGTAACCAGTCCCACCAATGAGGGAACATCAGTAACCAGTCCCACCAATGAGGGAACATGAATAACCAGTCCCACCAATGAGGGAACATCGGTAACCAGTCCCACCAATGAGGGAACATCAATAACCAGTCCCACCAATGAGGGAACATCGGTAACCAGTCCCACCAATGAGGGAACATGAATAACCAGTCCCACCAATGAGGGAACATCGGTAACCAGTCCCACCAATGAGGGAACATCAATTACCAGTCCCACCAATGAGGGAACATCAATAACCAGTCCCACCAATGAGGGAACATGAATAACCAGTCCCACCAATGAGGGAACATCAGTAACCAGTCCCACCAATGAGGGAACATGAATAACCAGTCCCACCAATGAGGGAACATCAGTAACCAGTCCCACCAATGAGGGAACATCAATAACCAGTCCCACCAATGAGGGAACATCAGTAACCAGTCCCACCAATGAGGGAACATCAATAACCAGTCCCACCAATGAGGGAACATCAGTAACCAGTCCCACCGATGGGGGAACATGAATAACCAGTCCCACCAATGAGGGAACATCAGTAACCAGTCCCACCAATGAGGGAACATGAATAACCAGTCCCACCAATGAGGGAACATCGGTAACCAGTCCCACCAATGAGGGAACATCAATAACCAGTCCCACCAATGAGGGAACATGAATAACCAGTCCCACCAATGAGGGAACATGAATAACCAGTCCCACCAATGAGGGAACATCAGTAACCAGTCCCACCAATGAGGGAACATGAATAACCAGTCCCACCAATGAGGGAACATCAGTAACCAGTCCCACCAATGAGGGAACATCAATAACCAGTCCCACCAATGAGGGAACATCAGTAACCAGTCCCACCAATGAGGGAACATCAATAACCAGTCCCACCAATGAGGGAACATCAGTAACCAGTCCCACCGATGGGGGAACATGAATAACCAGTCCCACCAATGAGGGAACATCAGTAACCAGTCCCACCAATGAGGGAACATCAATAACCAGTCCCACCAATGAGGGAACATCGGTAACCAGTCCCACCAATGAGGGAACATCAATAACCAGTCCCACCAATGAGGGAACATCGGTAACCAGTCCCACCAATGAGGGAACATCAGTAACCAGTCCCACCAATGAGGGAACATCAATTACCAGTCCCACCAATGAGGGAACATCGGTAACCAGTCCCACCAATGAGGGAACATGAATAACCAGTCCCACCAATGAGGGAACATCGGTAACCAGTCCCACCAATGAGGGAACATCGGTAACCAGTCCCACCAATGAGGGAACATGAATAACCAGTCCCACCAATGAGGGAACATCGGTAACCAGTCCCACCAATGAGGGAACATCAATAACCAGTCCCACCAATGAGGGAACATCGGTAACCAGTCCCACCAATGAGGGAACATCAATAACCAGTCCCACCAATGAGGGAACATGAATAACCAGTCCCACCAATGAGGGAACATCAGTAACCAGTCCCACCAATGAGGGAACATCAATAACCAGTCCCACCAATGAGGGAACATCGGTAACCAGTCCCACCAATGAGGGAACATCAATAACCAGTCCCACCAATGAGGGAACATCGGTAACCAGTCCCACCAATGAGGGAACATCAGTAACCAGTCCCACCAATGAGGGAACATCAATTACCAGTCTCACCAATGAGGGAACATCGGTAACCAGTCCCACCAATGAGGGAACATGAATAACCAGTCCCACCAATGAGGGAACATCGGTAACCAGTCCCACCAATGAGGGAACATCGGTAACCAGTCCCACCAATGAGGGAACATCAGTAACCAGTCCCACCAATGAGGGAACATGAATAACCAGTCCCACCAATGAGGGAACATCGGTAACCAGTCCCACCAATGAGGGAACATCAATAACCAGTCCCACCAATGAGGGAACATCGGTAACCAGTCCCACCAATGAGGGAACATCAATAACCAGTCCCACCAATGAGGGAACATGAATAACCAGTCCCACCAATGAGGGAACATCGGTAACCAGTCCCACCAATGAGGGAACATCAGTAACCAATCCCACCAATGAGGGAACATGAATAACCAGTCCCACCAATGAGGGAACATCGGTAACCAGTCCCACCAATGAGGGAACATCGGTAACCAGTCCCACCAATGAGGGAACATGAATAACCAGTCCCACCAATGAGGGAACATCGGTAACCAGTCCCACCAATGAGGGAACATCAGTAACCAGTCCCACCAATGAGGGAACATGAATAACCAGTCCACCAATGAGGGAACATCGGTAACCAGTCCCACCAATGAGGGAACATCAATAACCAGTCCCACCAATGAGGGAACATCGGTAACCAGTCCCACCAATGAGGGAACATGAATAACCAGTCCCACCAATGAGTGGAACATCGGTAACCAGTCCCACCAATGAGGGAACATCAATTACCAGTCCCACCAATGAGGGAACATCAATAACCAGTCCCACCAATGAGGGAACATGAATAACCAGTCCCACCAATGAGGGAACATCAGTAACCAGTCCCACCAATGAGGGAACATGAATAACCAGTCCCACCAATGAGGGAACTCAGTAACAGTCCCACCAATGAGGGAACATCAATAACCAGTCCCACCAATGAGGGAACATCAGTAACCAGTCCCACCAATGAGGGACATCAATAACCAGTCCCACCAATGAGGGAACATCAGTAACCGTCCCACCGATGGGGGAACATGAATAACCAGTCCCACCAATGAGGGAACATCAGTAACCAGTCCCACCAATGAGGGAACATGAATAACCAGTCCCACCAATGAGGAACATCGGTAACCAGTCCACACTGAGGGAACAATGAGGGAACACGGTAACCAGTCCCACCAATGAGGGAACATCAGTAACCAGTCCCACCAATGAGGGAACATCAATTACCAGTCCCACCAATGAGGGAACATCGGTAACCAGTCCCACCAATGAGGGAACATGAATAACCAGTCCCACCAATGAGGGAACATCGGTAACCAGTCCCACCAATGAGGGAACATCGGTAACCAGTCCCACCAATGAGGGAACATCAGTAACCAGTCCCACCAATGAGGGAACATGAATAACCAGTCCCACCAATGAGGGAACATCGGTAACCAGTCCCACCAATGAGGGAACATCAATAACCAGTCCCACCAATGAGGGAACATCGGTAACCAGTCCCACCAATGAGGGAACATCAATAACCAGTCCCACCAATGAGGGAACATGAATAACCAGTCCCACCAATGAGGGAACATCAGTAACCAGTCCCACCAATGAGGGAACATCAGTAACCAGTCCCACCGATGGGGGAACGCCTGGAAGTGTCCAGAATTGTTTGGTTGTTACCTAAACTGTTGGAAATCCTTCAGTCATTTGTTGAGTATTCAGTCCTTTTTACAGTGTACAGTTTGCCACCCTTGACCCAGGTGTGTTTCAGCTCAGAGCAGTCAGACGTGGATGGAGCTTGTGACACGTGTTCGGCGTGCCGTCACATGTCCTGCCCCCGTACAGCCAGAGCCCAGCGGGCCGATCTGGGCCCCAAACCTGATGGGTTTGGAGTGACATGAGTCTCGTCCCTTGGGAGCCCTCGATGTCGCCGCTGTCACTGGCCTCATGGAGCCTGCTAAATCGGTCGTCTCCGTGGCGACCACGCTGCCAGTTGTCTAACCAACAGTGACGGCCTTTCACTCCACTGAAGGGACACGTGTTCCTCAGCTGGACGGAAAGGACACGTGTCAAACAGCACAGAAAGAGCAACAGATTACGTATCGGTTCAAGAAAAGGACAAATTGTTTGGTGACTTCATAACAGCAGAACACGGGAGGGTCCGAATTCACGTGGATGGAGTTCGAACGGCTACCAATGGAGTCACTGTTGGCAGAGCGTCAAATGCTGCACACTTGTGAAAATATATTCAGCCTGTTTCATATATCGGAGTCAAGTAGCAAATACTGTACATAGATTATCATAGCATATGGTGTTGGGCTCAGTGATGGAGCTGTCAGGAGATCAGGAGAGACGTAGCTCTGAAGGAGATGGGTTCGAGACCATTCTTCAATGTGGGAGGGATTCAGCAGCTCTGAGGGATAGAGGGAGTTTGAGTTACTGGGCTAATCCTTTCACTGTGTTTTAACTACACTGTTGAACTTCATACAGGTAGAAATCATACTGTGATCTCTTTGTCTCACACACATACCACATATTTGGATGCTGGGAGGAAACCAGAGCACCCAGAGGAAGCCCAGCTCAGCTACCTGTGCTACCTGCTGAGTCTCTGTGCTGCCCAGACCAGAGACCTGCAGCAGCATGTGTTCTTCTCCTCAGTGACAGTTCTTGCTGTGTTCAGTTCCCACCCTCCATCAGCCCTGTCTGTTAGTTCCACATGTTACAGTCTCAGTGATGGTCCCCCTGTTGGGACATTCCAGACCAGGGCCACTTGTCCACTTGTCCACAGAGTGTCTCTAAATTTACATTCTTTTCATTGGTTTCTTTTCTGTTCTCTCTTCTGTTCTGCTGCATTAAAGGCTGAATGAACACAAATACTGAGTGTTATACAGTATGTTGTGTTTTCTTTGTGTGTATTATTATTATTATTACTATTACTACTACTATTACTGTTACTACTACTACTACTACTACTACTTATAATAATAACAATAATAATAATAATAATAATAATAATAATAATAATTAAAGCAAAAGCGCTGAGGTTCTCGGTTCTGGCTCCGGTGTGGTGGAACGACCTCCCCCTCACTCAGAACTGCTGAATCTCTGCCCACATTTAAAAAGGGTCTGAAAACTCACCTTGTCCAGAGTCACTTTGCCCATCATCTCTTAAGTTCATCTAAGGTGTAAATGTTCAATCACGGTAACTTGAAGATCATACCTAGAAAAACCTTCACGCAGCTACTCGTGTGATCAAACGGAAATGTTTATTTAAAAAAAGAAGTATTATTCAGAAAGTGATTTGGAATTATCGATATTCTGTTTTATACAGCTACTCGTGTGATGAACATTGGTTCATATGGTGGAAAAAAAATTAACTGTACTTAATATATCACACGTCTGTATCTAAGTGTCTCTTTCTCCAACTGTAATGACACACACACACATTGGCTGAACCGCTCATCCCATACACGGTCGCAGGGAGCCAGAGCCTAACCTGGCAACACAGGGCGTAAGGCTGGAGGGGGAGGGGACACACCCAGGACAGGATGCCAGTCTGTCGCAAGGCACCCCAAGCGGCACTCAAACCCCAGACCCACCAGAGAGCAAGACCTGGTCCAACCCACTGCGCCACCGCACAACGTCAACTGTAATGAACACATTGTATTTTCTATGAGATGTTCGTCGCTTTGGAGAAAGTGTCACATAAATTAATACAAGTACATGTTGTACTAATAACAACAACAACAATAATAATAATAATAATAATAATAATAATAATAATAATAATAATAATAATAATAATGCTACAGTCCAACACCAACACGAACTCCACCAAGGTTGTGCCTTGTCTCCACTCCTGTTTGTGGTTTTCATGGACAGGATATCAAAGTGCAGTCAAGGTCAGGAGGACATTCCGTGTGGGAGTTGGAAGGTGACGTCTGTTTTTTGGGGATGATGATGTCCTTTTGGCACCGTCACAGGGTTCCCTCCAGCACGCACTGGAACGGTTTGCAGCCGAGTGTGAAGCGGCTGAGATGAGGATCAGCACCTCAAAGTCTGAGTCCATGGTTCTCTCATGGAAAAGGATGGCATGCTCCCTCTAGGTAAGGGGAGAGAATTTGCCCCAGGTGGAGGAGTTTAAGTATCTTGGGGTCTTGTTCACGAGTGAGGGGAGAAGGGAGCGTGACGCAGCAGTAATGCGGTCGCTGTAGCAGACTGTAGTGGTGAAGGGGGAGCTCTCCATTTACCGGTCGATCTACGTCCCTACCCTCACCTATGCTCATGAACTTTGGGTAAGGACCAAAAGAATAAGATCACGGATACAAGTGGCTGAAATGAGTTTTCTCCGCAGGGTGTTGGGACTCCAGGAGGAGCTCAGAGTAGAGCTGCTGCTCCTCCACATTGAGAGGAGCCAGTTGCGGTGATTCGGGCATCTGATAAGGATGGCCCCTGGACGCTTCCCTCTGGAGGTATACCGGGCACGGCCAACTGGGATGAGGCCCCGAGGTCGGCCCAGGACCCGCTGGAGGGATTATATCTCACAGTTGGCCTGGGAACGGCTGGGGATCCCCCAGGTTGAGCTGGAAGAAGTTGCGGGGGACAGGGCAGCTGGGCCTCTCTGCTCTCCCTGCTGCCACCGCGACCCTTTTAGGACAAGCGGGACAGAAGATGAGATGAGATGAGATGCCATACAGTATTATAGAGTAATTAATGAAGGGAAACACACTACTGTGTTATGTTCTAATCACTAATGTCTCTTTTTGTGAGACATTTTCATGAAAAGGGAAGAAAAAGGATACAGTGAGACCCCAGTGCACTGGACTTTGACTAAACTGGACCACTTACTGGACCCCTTGTACTAATTCTGGCTACATGATGAGCAGTGACTCGCACCCGAGTCCCCGCTGAAGTGCAGCCTGAGCACCACGAAGTGTCTCAATGAGCTGCATGGGCCAGCTGGTAGTGTAGTGCCCAGAGCTGCTCCCTTTGGGGCTGAAGGTTGTAGGCTGGAGCCTCACCTCCAGCTGTAGTACTCTTGAGCAAGGTACTTACCCTAAATTGTTCCAGTAAAGTTACCAGGCTGTGTAAATAACTTTAAGCGTATAAATTTTGTCAGTCACTTTGGAGAAGAGCGTCAGATAAATGAATCAATGTGAACGTTCACCACGGAGATCATCCCCAAGTGAGCAGCTCATTAGCATAATACAAAGCTTTTCATAGAGGAGCAGCAGAAAAGGGAGAAGGAGACAGGTTGGGTGCAGGATTTCCGAAAGACGGGGAGGAAACTGCAGTTGAGCCGCATGAGGGATTTCACTCGGTAAATGTTAACGACCAGAGAGAAACACTTCGTTGTGGCATCAAGTGTGTTTTTCACAGAAGCTGGGGAAAGTAGTGCTGTTGTCTCACAGCCCCTGGGTGGTGCGGAAGGACAGGGGTTCAATCCCCACTCAGTCTTTGTGGAGTTTACATGCCCTCCCCATGTCTCTGTGGGTTTCCTCCAGGTGCTCTGGTTTCCTCCCACAGTCCAAAGACATGCTGTTCAGGTTCACCCATAGTGTGTGAGTGACAGAGAGAGTGTGTTCCACTGATGTATGGATGAGTGACCCAGTGTAAGTAGTGTATCTAGCAGTGTATGTCACTGCGGTGAATAAGGTGTGTGGGCTGGTAACACTACATGAGTTCATTGGAAGTCACTTTGGAGAAAAGCATCTGATAAATAAATAAATGTAAACTGCACTGCTGTTTCGTAGCCTCTGTTCAAAGTGGATGTGGAAGTGATTGGCATACAGTATAGTATATTGTACAGTACAGTACAATGTATCGGACAGTGTGCCACTCGATGCCAAAAGCCTGTGCCGTGTTCATGTGTGTAAGTGTGTGCTGGACCACAGACACATGGCCACTCTTTAAGGTAGGGGGGCACACACGTCTCAGGTCCGATGGGGCGGGACACACACAGGTGGAGAACTCCCCAAGAGAGGCCAGGGGCCCGTCAGGCTGCGTCTCCAAGCAGAGCATCTCGAAAAAAGCCAAACTGTGCTGCTCTGTTGCTAGGCAACAGCTACACGGAGGAGTTTGATGAAGAGCCTGTTGAAGCCCACGAGCGCGAGGAGTTGTGCTGAAGAAAACGTTTCGAAAAGCAGGAAGGAGATCAAATCCAAATTATTTGAGTTCCCTCCTTAATGAGCCGAGTCGCACAAAACAAAATTAATTATGGTCCCAAAAAAGAGCCCTTTTATTTTTTAAAAAGACAGCACACAGCACGTCCTTCCTGTCTGCCATCACACCGGGCTGGGCTCGAACTTGGGCCCCTGAGCTCCAGTCAACCTCCCCGTCCCCATCTATGGTATGTGTAACATGTGGGATGAGTGTACGGCCTGCAGCAGGTGTGTTACAAACAGTGTGTTTATCAAGATCCCGAGGGCCAACAGTACAAGTGTGATTATCAATGACAGACACACACACACACACACACACACACACAGCTAATCATTAATTTATCTAATTGTATACAACAGCCACAGGAATAAAGTCATTTCAGAGATGGTGCTAGACACACTAAATGTCCCCAGTGTAGCGCCGTGGGAGTGTGTAAGTATGTGTGTGAAAGCTCCCTACTGCCATCTCACACACCTGTCTTTCTGTTCCGCTACCACAACGGGGGATGAGATTCTGCTGCTGCAGATGAAAGATGCTGTTTGGTGTCATTTTCAGTTGTTTACAATTTTTCACTGTTGTTTACTGTCCTTCACAATACAAATGGCCCCCAAATGGCATCACCATCCCTGGAGGCCACACGTCAGTGGGCGTGTCAGTTGTCCACTTCCTCATGTCAGCATACATTTGCATACACACACACACACACACACACACACACACACACACACACACACACACACACACACACACATTGTCAGAACCGCTTGTCCCATACGGGGTCACAGGGAACCGGAGCCTAACCCGGCAACACAGGGCGCAAGGCTGGAAGGGGAGGGGACACACCGAGGACGGGACGCCAGTCCGTCGCAAGGCACCCTAAGCGGGACTCGAACCCCAGACCCACCGGAAAGCAGGACTGCGGTCCAACCCACTGTGCCACCGCACCCCCCGCTATTTGCATACAATTACATACAATTACATACATTTAAGTCGCTGACCTCCTGATATTGCGCAGAGCCACCACCTGCTCGTTTGATTCGATCCCATCATCACTCCTTCAGAACATTTCCCCGCAACTCTCCTCCTTCATCTCTTCTATCAACAACTTTTCACTCTCTTCTGGCTGTTTCCCAGCTGCCTTCAAAACTGCTCTAATTTCACCTCTGTTAAAAAAATCCTCCCTGGACCCCAATCTGGTTGAAAATTACAGACCGGTCTCTCTCCTTTCCTTCTTGTCCAAAACCCTTGAGCGGGCAGCCTGTGATCAACTGTCCGATTTCCTCACCCAGAACCATCTTCTTGATGGTTATCAGTCTGGTCTCAAAGTTGGTCACTCCACTGAGACAGCCCTTCTGGCGGTGTCTGATGCTGTCTAAGCCGCAAGAGACGCCTCCGTCTCCTCGGTCCTCATTCTCCTCGATCTGTCTGCGGTATTTGACACAGTCAACCACTGGATCCTACTCTCCTCTCTTAACCAGCTTGGAAACAAAGGTGCGGCACTCAGATGGTTTGAGTCCTACCTCTCTGACAGATCCTATCAAGTGGTCTGGCGAAGCTCTTCTTCTTCTCCTCTGCCGCTCTCAACCGGTGTTCCGCAGGGCTCGGTATTGGGTCCTCTTCTTTTCTCCATCTACACCTCCTCCCTCGGTCCGGTCATAGCTTCCCATGGATTCAAATACCACTGCTATGCTGATGACACTCAGCTCTTCCTCTCCTTTCCACCTGGTGCATCAGACATCTCCGCATGCATTGCTGCCTGCCTGTTGGACATCTCTGCATTGATGTCTGATCACCACCTCCAACTCAGCCACTCCAAAACGGAGATTCTTCACCTCCCAGCTGACCTGTCTTCCTGTCATGATCTATCGATCAAACTGGACAACTCACTCATTTTGCCAACCTCCTTCGCTAAGAGTCTGTGAGTGATGATTGACTCAAGTCTGTCTTTCTCTCAGCACATCGAAGCCACAACCCGGTCCTTCAGATATATCCTCCATAATATTCCTAGGATCCGTTCCTACCTCACAATTGACTCTGCCCAACTACTTTTGCAGACTATGGTGACTTCCTGTCTGGATACTGCAGCTCTCTCCTGTGTGGCCTTCCTGCTACTGCCATCAAACCTCTGCAGCTTCTACAAAAGGCTGCTGCACGAGTTGTGTTTGATTTGCCAAAGCGTTCCCATGTATCTCCTCTTCTCATTTCTTTGCACTGGCTTCCTATAGCTGCCCAAATCAAATTCAAGACCATGGTTATTGTCTACAAATACATCAATAGAACTGATCCCAGATATTTACAAGACTTGATCAACAGCTGCAACCCAGCTAGACCCCTTCGCTCGTCTACTTCTGCTTGCTTGGTGGTCCCACACACGAAAGGCAAAGCACGAAGGTTCTCGGTTCTGGCTCTGCTATTGTGGAATGACCTCCTCCTCTCACTCAGAACTGCGGAAACTTTGTCTACATTCAAGAAGGGTCTGAAAACTCACCATTTCTGGACCCATTTCACCCAGGATCTCTCCAGCTCATGTATGGTGTAAATATTCATGTGCCATAACTTCATGAGTATCACCAGATAAAGCCTTTAATCAGCCACTACTCCAGCAGTGAATTTTCTTGCTTGTGTATCTTACAATATTAAAAAAACAAAAAAAAAATGGTAGGAGGATATTGGGATTTGTATATCCTGTGCTTTATGCACCTACTTGAACAATGAGCCTCAGTGCAGCAAGTGGTAGGTAACAAACTAGGTTTGTTTGAGTTACATGTCTGCAGCTGTGTCTCTTTTTCTTAATGCAATGCATAAATTGTACTTTTGCTGAGATGCACGTCGCTTTGGACAAAAGCGTCTTCTAAATGAATAAATGTAAACAGCTCCTTCTTTTGCAACGCTTCATTTGTACACTGACATCTTTCTCACCAACTCTTTGTCTATTAAAAACACTTACATTTATTGATCAGACACTTTTCTCCAAAGTGATGTCCAATGAACTCTATGTAGCATTATCAACCCACACACCTTATTCACCATGGTAACTTATACTGCTAGATACACTACTGACAATGAGTCACTCATCCATACATCAGTGGAACACACTCTCTCTATGTCACTCGCACACCTTGGAGGACCTGAACAGCATGCCTTTGGACTGTGGGAGGAAACCCATACAAACTCCACACAGAGTGAGCAGGGTTCAAACCCATGTCCTCTCACACCACCCAGGTGCTGTGAGACAGCAGCGCTACTCACCGCACCACCGTGCCACCCATTTAAATCAAAGGTAAAAAACAAACCCTGCATCCTAAAGATCAGGAACAAATCATGTCAATCTGACTGGATGTGTCACGCCGACGCCACAGGACCGCACCTGCTGACCATCAAGTGAAGGACGATATAAGAACTGCTCCAACGCACTGCTTTGCAGAACCTCGTTGATCAACCACAATGGCCTCGCAAACCACCACTGTGCCTCCTTGCCTTCCTGTGTTCCTTCCCCCGCTTACTCTGCACAGCCCTTGTTTCGCTCTCCCAGCTTCATACCTCCTGCCTCGTTTCTGGGACCCTGTATTTGGATCTTCCCCGTTATCAACGTATACACCTCGGACACCCTTTGCTTGTCCTGGACCTCAACTCTGCCTGCTCCTGTATCACCTGCACTAAATAAATGGCTTCAGCAATTGGGTCTGACTCCCCAGTTCCTTGTGCTCGACTTGACAAGATAAATAAAAACTTGAAACTTTATTTCTGTGTGGTTTTTATGTTCTGGTTAGAAACACACACACATTTTCTGAACCGCTTGTCCCACACGGGGTCGCGGGGAACCGGAGCCAACCGGCAACACAGGGTATAAGGCCGAAGGAGGAGGGGACACACCCAGGACGGGACGCCAGTCTGTCCCAAGGCACCCCAAGCAGGACTCGAACCCCAGACCCACGGGAGAGCAGGACCCAGTCCAACCCACTGCGCCACCGCACCCCCTGGTTTGAAACACATTAAGTGTAATGTGTTGCTGAACAGTTTCATCACTCAGTAAATACTACTTTATAGATGTTGCGGTCAAGCTGCAGTCGTCAAGGTAGACATCAGTGATCCCTCCCAGGAAAACATGTTCATTCATTACACGTCACATGTATGTAGTTATGGTGTCGTTAGCTGTGTACCGGTCAGTGCTGCTCTGAGGTCGACCGTGCCGCGTGGGCAGTGATTTGACTGATTGGACCGCGCTGACCGGCCTACACCATATTCTTGGAAATGAAAATTATTATATCACGAATTATATCGCCGAGAATCGTTCATCATTCATTTGTTCATTCACTTATTCATTAAGAAAAGACTGTTTTCTTTAATGCTCCACTCGTGCTTCATACTTGTTCTGGGCAGAACCTTCTGAGGAGAACTTTCTTGAAGTGCTTTTGTGTCACAGTGTGAAACGCAGCATCTACCAGGTTCACAGGGTTCCAAAAGTAGACATGTGCAACTGAAACATGGGATTATGTGTTCCTGATGGGACCCGAACGAGCCAGCGGCCTCAGGTTGAACAGGAGATGATGTAAATATGGTACGTAGCAGTGTAAAAGGATTCCCTTCACTGGGAGCCACGATGTGCCCACAGCTGAGATTTATTAAAGCACATTAGAGCTCCTCAAACCCTGACGAGTTCACCCAGGCAACAAAAGGCAGAAAGAACTACAAAAAGTGAGGTCCCTGCCTGGTTTCTCGCGGTTGCCACGCGGGCCATTTGTGTCTATAGAGGCCATCAGAGATCTCATTGATCCACGGGATGGGGGGGCGGCGCTACCGGCTGGGCAGACAGGGAGATGCATGGCCCGCATGAAGGCAGCAGATGGTAGGAGGAACCGCCCAAGGAACCCCCCCGATGCGAGTGCAGCGTAGTGAAACAAGTGGTGTCCACCTAAAACCACATAGCAATACAGTGACGTGGTGCTGCCAGGTAATCCAGGTCACAGCAGAGGTCAAGCAGTGGGAGGAGGAAGACGAGGAGGACATGGTGGTCAAAAGGAATGGCAGGGAAAAGCACCCCTTCTGAGAGGTGGTCGTGGGCCTCATCACAGAGGTGTGGGAGAACGTGGGAGAGGACAAGGCCACGGACCAAGACTGCGACAGCAATGGCTAAGAGCGTCCAATGAAATGCGAGCAATAGTTGCAGATGTGTCGTAAACGGTGGCATCACAATGACTGAGTCGGCTACAATGACCAAGCCAAACCTCAGAAAATCTAACGTGGCCTCAACCACTAGAACTTTCCTCACTGAGAAGCATTCAGTGTTGAAGCTGCACTAAATGTTGGGCTCCTCTCAGCTGTCGAGTGATGGTGCACTGCATGTCAACACAGGGTAGGTGATGTGACTAAATGTGTTATTACTCCCCTGCAGAACAGAGACTCGGTCAAATAGGAGAGGCAAAATTCTCACTGACCAGCAAGAGCAGGATGTGGTCAATTTGGTTTGGCCCAGAAATGATGTTCACCTTACAGACACTGGGTAGCACATATTGGCCAGCGAGGACATGTTGGACAATGCGGAAGGGATGAGTTCGCTGACTGTTACACACTTGCTGAAAAGACACTGAAATGGCCGTACCGTGTTCCTTTTGAAAGAAGTGCAGACAGCGAAGTCATCACCAGGTGTGCGGCTACATTAGAAGATGGTACGGTGGGACGCAGACCTTGTATCGGATCATGTAATTCATCTCTTCTTGTCACGTTCCTCGGTGAGCTGAATCAGGTGTGTAGAGCTGATGGTGACACCCATGTCACTGTGTGGAATAATATCAAGTTCCATCTCGCTCCAATGGTACAAGCATGGTTTCAGCCCCATCTACGGTGTACCACCCTGTACTAACCCCGCATTCTCCTCTCCTTAACCCTACTGAGGAATTTTTCTCCACATGGAGGTGGAAGGTATATGATGGGTGCCCTCACCAACAAGTCACTTCGCTCTTCTCCAGTCCATGGATGCCACATGCAGTGACATGAAGGCAGACCACTGTGAGGCCTGATTCGCCGCATCCGGAGATTCTTCCCGAGACCCTGTGGCCAAATCCACAAGACGGGGTCGATGGAAATATAGAAGTACAGTAATCAGTCCTTTGTTTGGCGTTTCACAGCAAGTAGGGTGAGGAACGCTGCAGTCGACCTTTTACTGTACTGTCCTTTCTTTATGTACCTAATTATTGTTTATTTCATTGTATTTCATCAATACACACACACACACACACACACACACACACACACATTTTCAGAGCCGCTTGTCCCATACGGGGTCGCGGGGAACCGGAGCCAACCCGGTAACACAGGGCGGAAGGCCAGAAGGGGAGGGGACACACCCAGGACGGGACGCCAGTCCGTTGCAAGCACCCCAAGCGGGACTCGAACCCCAGACCCACTGGAGAGCAGGACCGTGGTCCAACCCACTGCACCAACGCACCCCCTTTCATCAATATATTAAACATTTATTTTTAAATTATTATTAAAACTGTAGTACAGCTCCTAGAGGCGCCGCTCAACCTGCACTGTGATACCTTCGGGACTTGAAAAACTTGGAGAGAAGGAAGCGACACAAAGTGAGTCCATAGCAGACAACCTGTACAGTTTCCCATCAGATGATGTCGGTGGCAAAGGGTTTCTGTGTGTGTGTGTGTGTGTGTGTGTGTGTGTGCGAGAATGTGTGTGCAGCGTCCCTCCACTGCCCACCCCAGTGCACTGCGCTCTTATCGAGGGACTGAGAGCCACTCGAAACACAGAGGAGCTTCTAACAGCTGTTTGACACAAAGAGTAGAGAAATCAGGACGAGAACACAGCGAGAAACACAACCCATCTACTGCATGTGTGTGTGTGTGTTGGGGGGGTGGGGGGGCGTGGTGTCTCAAGTTGAGTTAGGCTGTCTAGCAGTGTGTGAATGAACGTGTTGCTCTGCAGCCACCCAGTCTCCCTGTCTGGGTATCTCTCCCAGTCGCACCTTCCCTCCCAGTCCCAGCTATAAGTGTGCGGAGAGAAGGAAGCATCGTGGGTTCGATCCCGGCACCGGCTCAGGTGAGCAGAGACGTGTCATTGTCCATCTTGTGCACCTGGACAGGTGTACACAACCCAGCCCCTCCCTCTTGTTTTTGCTCCCATCAAGTTCCCCACTCTGGTTACGACCTACGAGACCATCGAGGGATGTGACCCCCCCCCAGGTCTCATACGGATGGGATCTGATCACAGCCCAACCAGACTGCAGCATTGCTCCGTCTCGCATCATTTGGTGGCCCCACACAGCAGAGGACACTATCAAACATCTGCAGGTTCTCAATCTTGGCCCGGAAACAGTGGAATGAGCTCTCCTTGTCCCTCAGAGCTGCTGAAGGGTCTTAGACCCATCTCACTAAGATCCATTTCTGTCCTCATCTCCTGGCAGCAATGATTTTGCGTATTCACTGAATTATACTGTTTATTTGTTTGATTAATTTGGTAAAATGTCTGTTTCCCTCAGCATGACACTGCTTGTACTTTGGGTGGCAAAAATACATCATTGTGGTTCATGGGACAATGAAGTGTGAAAAAGTCTTTTTCTCGACTTTGTGTTTGAACGCCACACAATTTGCTTTTGCCAGTGAAGCTCTGAGGCAGAAATGCTTTTCAGCACATTCCAATGCCCATTTGGTGAGAAGTCCAACCTGTCGATGTCTCGTCCTCAAGTGTCCCCCAATGACCTCTTTATACCGTCATTTATACCATCATTTAGTGTGTGAGTGACACAGAGAGGGGGGGTGCGGTGGCGCAATGGGTTGGACCGCAGTCCTACTCTCCGGTGGGTCTGGGGTTCGAGTCCCGCTTGGGGTGCCTTGTGACGGACTGGCGTCCCGTCCTGGGTGTGTCCCCTTCCCCCTCCGGCCTAACGCCCTGTGTTGCCGGGTTGGCTCCGGTTCCCCGTGACCCCATCAGGGACAAGCGGTTCTGAAAATGTGTGTGTGTGTGTGTGACACAGAGAGAGTGTGTTTCACTGATGTATGGATGAGTAACCCCTTGTAAGTAATATATCTAGCAGTCTAAGTCACCTTGGTGAATAAGGTGTGTGGGCTAGTAACACTACATAGTATCCATTGAAAGTCACTTTGGACAAAAGTTTCTGCTAAGTGAATAAATGTAAATGTTAATGTAAATTTAAGGTGCAAAAGATGCAAAATGATGATAATTAGTTATTTCCAATAAGTGCCACTTTTCCAAATTGCAGGGAGAGCAGTTCTGTGCTCGTAGGGGTGGGGGCGGACAGGGTATGGGGTCCTCTGTGAAGCTGCCTGTAGGAAGTGTCTTCAGCCCACCCCTTTCACTCCTGTGCTGCAGCGAAACACCAGTACTTGTACTGCGGTAAACGTCACTTGTCTCTCAGTGTGGCTCTTTTCCATTCATCCTCTCAGCGGATTCATCCTCCCAGAGACGCAGAGTCTCTGCAGAGTGCTGGTCCATCTGGGCAGAGCAGCACAGGGGCCCACATGTTTGAGGAGCGCGTCCCCATCCCTGTCCGTGCTGCTCAGAGGCGGAGTCCATTGGTGTGTTGAAGGACAGTTTATGAGAGGACAGCTCTCATGTCCCCGCGCTCCCATCACCACTCAGCCTAAACGCGTTTGACAGGAGTGAGGAGGGCCTTGCGCTCAGTGACCCGCCCGTCAACATCAACACACACTGCAAACACACAGATATGTCCTCACCCTCCCGTTTCTGCTCAGCGATGAAGCGCCATCGACTAGAGTGGTCAGCAGTTCAGTCACCCTTCCACATCTGTGCTCATAGACCTCAGCGCTGGCCCTGAAACACCAAACCTTCTGCCACATTCCACCCTGGCATGTCTGCTCCAGAACCAAAGTGCTTTGCTTGTAGTCTGGACGTCCATGTTGATGCATTTCCTCACGACACGTTCCATAGCAGCAGAGCACCGTCTTCTGCACTTCGTCATCCGTCACTCTCACACTCGTGTTCGTTAACCGCTCGCTCAGACCTGTGCGGCTCCGTCCGGTCAGTCCGGTCCCTGTCCCAGAGGCATGAGGCACAAGGCCAGTCAGGACATACCCAGGATGCGACAGCAGTCCATTGCAGCCCTTGTCTATGTGTCCAGCTAAATTAGGGGTTCCTCAGGGCTCCGTATGAAGTCCAATCCTGTTCTTTAGACACTTCTACTACGGAGCTTCGTATCCTGTGACTCACAAATCTGTTTTTCGATATGAATCAACAGTTCAATTCAATGTCCAGTTCCATTCTTTATCTGCAGTGGAAAACAGTTTTTGAGATTAAGAAAAGAGTTGAAAGTGAACAATCTCTGAAAGTCTCTGAAATGCAGGAAAACAGAAGCCCAATGTTTTGGGGGAAATGGGGCAGCAGAAGTGCACTGCTGTCAGGTATTAAATATCGGTGTGGCACAGCACCACCAACAGACTGCCGACCCTGCAGGTCCCTGTGAGCAGTGAGGACAGAGAGAGGGTCCCGCCCTTGGTTCTGCACGGCAACAGGAGGGTCCGTCACTGTGTCCGTTCTCTGCAATTTGTCAGTTTTTTCGAGTTTTCTTTTGGGCTCCTTTTGTCTTTATAATAATTTCGCATTTATCGGACGATTACCCCAGTGCTGCCAAAGGGGGCGTGAAAGAGCTTCTGTGTTCCCACTGCCCTATCAGCAGTGTCCGGTGGTCAGTTCCCGTGTCCATCCTCTTCCTGGGAGATCTCATTTGGTTCAGGCGCCGAAGTGAGATCTAGATGAGCGTTGATCGATGGCAGTCCTCGCCGCCGCCCCGCCGCTCCCCCGGGGAGCCCCAGCCACAGTCCCACGGTGCTACGTCAGAGCCTGAACACTGCAGCAAGGATTTTAACCAGCAGTGTTATCAGTGGCTTTGAAACGCACTTTAAACCCTGGCTGCTACTTGCACGGCTCTGCAGGGTTCAGGCCACATGTGTTCGTCGCATCTCATTAGTATGTACAAGTGACAGGGGGGCACGTTGCTCTAAGCACATAGTAACACACCGCTGAGCTAAGAGTGCTCAAGGCTCGCTTACATTTGCACTGCAGCGCAGAACAGTGACACTCCTGCACTGGAAGGCGCAACGGAATGCCATCAGCCGGGTTCGACAAACACACCTGGGCCCTGCTGATGCTCCGAACACACACAGCTACAGTAACACACACACACAGGTGTCCCGCTGCAGAAGGGTAAGTGACTCCCTTTGCAACACGATTCACAAAGGTGTGATAACAGCACTGTGGGACCTATTGCGGTGCAGGGTACATACCTTGTTTCAAGGTACTACAGGCAGAGGTGAGATTCACACCTGCGAGTTTCGGGTCTAAAAGCAGCAGCTTGTGTGTGTGCATGTGCGCACGTGTGTGAACAATGGATAAGAACTACAACAAAACATTTGTCAGTGTCATTGGGCCTCATCACAGAGAGGCACCAAGTGAGTGACAAACAATGAGCGATGAGCTCCAGCGCATCCCTCTGAACACATGTTCCTCGCACTCACGTCATTCTGCATGTAGCACCAACACGCCACGCAGCCCTGCTGCTGCCGAGACTCCGATGGCCGACAGCCGACATCACTTGCAGCGAGAAGCAGTGGGAAACCAAGACAGGAATGGGGTAAAACTGCAGTAAAATCACAGCACATTCACCTGACACGTTTCTCCAAAGCAACTTACAGTGTTAAGATTACAGTTTTGTACCCATTTACACAGCTGGGTAATTTTGCTGGAGCAATTACGGTAAGCACCTTGCTCAAAGGTACTACAGCCAGAGATCAAACCTGCGACCTTTGGGTTCAGAAGCAGGAGCTCCAACCAGTGCACTACCAGCTGTGCCCTGTACCCACTACACTGGCTGCCTCGTGTACAGCTGGCAGTTCCTGAGACGGCTGTACCACAGCGTTACCCCATGGCCTCTGGTTCCAGGTGCTTCTGGAACTGGATACTTGTTCGCTCTGGACAGGAAAACCAGCTGTGCATTTACTATGGTATACCACATTCTCTCTTCATAGCACTCATTTAACAGACAGGCATTGGTTCATGTGCAAAACTTACATCTTCTCAACGTTCTTCCAGAAACACCCACAACAGCCTGGTCGGGATTTTTACCCTGTTTTGAGAGCATCATGCGGTTACTGGGCCAGGTCCAGTGTGGTGAGGGAAGGGCTCCATTGGTGGGATAGGTCACCTTGTCCAAAGCGCCGTCGGTGGCTGCCACTATTGCCGTGGGAACGCGGCTGCTGGTCCACACCATTGTCACTCCATCCATTGACTCCACGGGGATGGCGCATGGAGCCCCGTGTCTCTGGCCGAGTGCAGACGGCACTGCTCGGCCTGCTCGCAAACTCATCACCTCCCCGTTCCAGCTGGCAGGAAGGCAGTGTGTGGTGCAGCTTACAATGGAACAGCGGTGGGAGGAGCAGTGGGAGAGGACAGCTGTGTGTGTGTGTGGATGTGTACATGTGCGCGTATGTATGTTAATCTACTCGTGACAGAAATTAATCATAGAAATTGTTATCCATGGTAATTGGTAATATTTCTTTGTAATATGTTTTAAGGCTGTGTACTGGTTACAAAAGTGGAAAATTGGTGTGGAACAGGCTGGACCAGGAAGCAGGACCAGGTCCATGTGGACTGATGGAGGGCCTGCTGCGAACCAACACCGTGTTATCACAGGCAGATGTTCGGTCACTTTCAGAAGTGGGGGGGGTCGGATGTTTCTGCCTTTGGATGAAATGTTTTGCGAACAAAGCGGATTGAGAGTAATGAGAGCAGACAAGTGGACACAACTGGTGTAACACCTACAAACGCATTATGTATGAGCTTGTAGAATAAAGAAGGGTGACGGGGGCGATCGGGGACACGCCCAGCGTCCAGGGCTCTCCCTTCGGCCGATGTTCTCGTGACAAGTTTCTGTGTGGTGAGTGTATTTCTTTCAAGGTCTCTTCTGGTTGAATGGGAAAGAGGAAAATTTCTTCCACAATTGTATATTATTATAACAGAAATAAAGCTACATGTAAAAAAGTGAGGCAGGTGTGTCCCACAGGTACCCTGTGATTAACGCCCCACCCAAAGTGTCTCTGAGATCCTGTCTGAACAGTGACACAAGTCAGTACTTCAATGTTGAGTCATGAGCTGCCAAATGAGTAGCTGCCCAGAGCGGCGGTAGGGTGTGAGTTTGAGACCCCAGCTCTCAACCCAAACTGGTGTACTGCTGGGATCTGTGTTGCTTGGGATCCTGCAGTGATTCTACCTCACCAGCACACCTCATCTCTCAATGCCAGCAGCCATTAGGTAAATCAGGGTAACTCGAGGTGCATCCCCAAGGGCACATTAACCTTTTCGATGTGTCGGAAAAGTGGTCACGGCCCGCAACCCCATGTTTACGGTCTGACTAACGAAACGCGTAATTATGAGCCATTGAAGCTCATCAAAGTGCGGAGGCAGCAAGGCGACAAACTGCATTGTGTATTTCTGAGAACTCGATGATCTCTGTTGTGGCACTGCTCCTCTCCCAGTTGTCTTGGTGCGCTCCGACCGCAGGCTGTCTTTCCCGTCTTTTCCACTTGCGCTCAGAGCACAACGGGAAACAGCGCATTTACCCACAAACACAGGCTGGCCAACAAGCAGCGACCTTGATCACAGAGGCCTGTGCGACCGCTTTGGACTCGTTCACGGTTCAGGACGTGAATTTTGTCTCGAAGTGAAATGGAAACGTGGTCGTCGCCCACCCAGCCATGTGAGCGTTTAAATGCTGTCCTTCAGCGATACGTGGAAGAGGAAAAAGAACCCGTGAACCGCACGCCCTGTGGACCATGGAGAAAGAGTCTGAACCACAGAGCACGAGAACCGCAAACACCAAGGTGGCGAAGGAACATCCCCGCCCCCTGCAGCCCCAGGGAACCATAGTGCTCACGCTTCCAGCACAGAGCAGCCTGCAGTCACAGTTATTACCACCGGTGACTGTGCGGTCTGGGAGCCGAAGGAGATCATGCTGTCTGTGGAGCAAACCGTCCATGGCGTGCATTTCAAACAGAGCATATGTGAGCAGTAAGATTGTGTCTGGGCAGTGCTTACAGCTCCCCCTTCAGACATCAAGGTGTGAATCCCACCTCCTGCTCTAGTGCCCTTGGTCAAGGAATGTACCCTCCACTGATTCAGGGTAAAGAACGAGGTAAATAACACTGCAGATGTAGTGATGCTCTGAGCCTCAATGCGATTGAAACACAGTGAACCATGATGGTCAAGCTGAGAGCTCATCTGTCAGAGGGGGGGTTCTTACAGAGGAATTACACCATTGTGTGTTTGTGTGCGTGGACCCCCAGCACACTTCGCCACTGATCCCCAAACAACTATTCTTCACTCTTACTGACATGCTGCTCAGAAGTGTGATTCACAAATTACTGGTGTCATTTTCTCATTAATTACTGTGATTAAGGCTGATTTGTGTGTACAGCATAAATACCATTTTCTGTACTGTAACTAGATTAACATTTCAGCATCTTCCTCTGGTCTCGCTCATTTTGACGAGAAACACACACACTGCTGGACAGACATGTCCAGCAACGTGGACCCCCGTTCCCAACGGAAAGGAGGAGGGACAAGGAGAATGTGATTGATGGTCCCGCAGACAAAGAGTAAAGCACGGAGGTTCTCGGTTCAGGCTCCGCTGTGGTGGAACAACCTCCCCCTCTCACTCAGAACTGCTGAAACTCTGTCCACATTCAAGAAGAGTCTTAAAACTCACCTTTTCCAGACCCATTTTGCCCAAGATCTCTCCAGCTCACATATGGTGTAAATGTGCATGCACCATAACTTTATGATCATCCCAAGATAACCCTTTACACAGCCACTACTGCAGTATTGTGTGTAAATGTTTATGTATCTCATATAAAAATTAAAAAAAATTAAAAATTGTAGGAAGGTTATCAGGAATTGTGTATCCTGAGTTTAGTGCACCTACACAAGTGATGAACATCGGTGCATCAAGTGGAGAGTAACAAATTAGGTTTACTTAATTATCACATGTCTGTGAAGAATCTCAGTTACCCAGGTCATTGTATACCTAAAAACAAACCTAAAATAAAGACAACTAGACTTGCTTGCGTTTTCTTGAAGGCATTTCACCACTCATCCAAGTGGCTTCTTCAGTTCTAAAGGACTGGTGGGGAGTTTAGGTTTTTAATTTGGAACAATTGTGGGAGGTACCCACTTGAAACTCACATGACTAGGGTCTCTTAATGACCCAATAATCACCTTCAATTAGAGGATGTTGTTCAGATTAACCTAGAGAGTATCCTGTTTTGGGGGCGCAGTGGGTTGGACCGGGTCCTGCTCTCCGGTGGGTCTGGGGTTCGGGTCCCGCTTGGGGTGCCTTGCGGCGGACTGGCATCCCATCCTGGGTGTGTCCCCTCCCCCTCGGGCCTTACGCCCTGTGTTGCCGGGTAGGCTCCGATTCCCTGCGATCCCGTATGGGACAAGCGGTTCAGAAAATGTGTGTGTGTATCCTGTTTTTCCACAAGTAGTGTTACTCTAACGACCCATTAACGGCCAGAAACTCCAGACTCAAGGTGTGAATGGGTGTGAAACCTTTTGGGGACAGATGCCAAGACTGTGTTGTACATGGCTGATAAGTTGTGTCTCAGTCCACCTCCCCTGTTCAGAGAGGGTTCTCCAATTTTTCCTTCACTCCTCTCTTAAACAATCTGTCTTCTCTGGCTAAAATGTGTACGTTCTTATCCTCAAAATAATGTCCCTTGTCCTTCAGGTGTGGGTGGACTGCTGAGTCCTGACCTGAAGAACTAGCTCTCCTGTGTTGAGCCATGTGTTTATGAAGGGGTTGTTTTGTTTCGCCAATATACAGGTCTGTGCATTCCTAAGTGCACTGAACTGCGTAAACTACATTACTCTGCTTTTGCCTGGGTGTTTTGTCCTTGGGGTGAACAAGTTTCTGCCTCAAGAGTGTTGCTGGGCTTGAAGTGTACAGGGATAGAGTGTTTATTGAAAATCCTCCTGAGTTTTTCTGATACTCCAGCCACATAAGGGATCACAATGTTTTTTTGTTTGTTGTTCTCCTCCTCTCTGTCAGTCTAGGTTTTCTTTTAATAAAAACATGTCTGTAGCTATGTCTCTTTCTCTTAAAGTAATGAACACATTGTATTTTCTCTGAGATGTATGTCGCTTTGGAGAAAAGTCTCCGATGAATAAATGTGATGTCATCCGGCCCAACAGCACATAGTGTTTCAGTTAAACACAGCACACATACCATGTAAATAAGAAACAGCTGTGGGGCTCAGCGGTTGGCACGGAAACATTCACGTCTGGCCACACTCACACTCACACAGCAGATGCTTTTGTCCAAAGCGACGTACATCTCAGCAAAAGTACAATTTATGCATATTACATTAAGGGGAGACATAGCTGCAGACATGAAAGTCTCAAGCAAAGCTAATTTTTTTTTACTTACCACTTGCTGCACCGAGGTTCATCATTCAAGTAGGTGCATAAGACACAGACAAATCCTGATACCCACACCAATTTTTATTTTTAAATATAAGATACACAAATGAGCAGAACAATACCAGAGTAATGGCTGAATGAAGGTTGTATCTGCGGATGCTTCTGGAGTTATGATTCGTGAACGGTTACACCATAGACGATCTGAAGAGATCTTGGTCAAAGTGAATCTGGAAAAGGTGGGTTTTCAGACACTGCTTGGAAACAGACAGAGTTTCCGCAGTTCTGAATGACAGGGAAGGTCATTCCACCGGACCCAGAACCGAGAACCTCTGAGCTTTGCCTTTCGTGCATGGGACCACCAAGCGAGCAGAAGTAGATGAGCGAAGGGGCCTGGCTGGGGTGTACCCGTTGATTAAGCCTTGTAAATAGCCAGGAGCAGTTCTATTGATGCATTTGTACACAGTAACCAGGGTTTTGAATATTATTCGGGCAGCTATAGGAAGCCAGTGCAGAGAGATGAGTAGAGGAGATATATGGGAGCACTTTGGCAAATCAAACATAACTTGTGCAGCAGCATTCAGTAGAAGCTGCAGAGGTTTGATGGCATTAGCAGGAAGGCCACACAGAAGAGAGTTGCAGTAGTCCAGATGGGAAGTCACCATGGCCTGGACAAGTAGTTGGGCAGGGTCAGTAGTGAAGTAGGGACAGATCCTATGAATATTATGCAGGAAGTATCTGCAGGACCAGGTTGTGGCTTCAATATGTTGAGAGAATGACAGACTTGTATCAATCGTTACTCCCAGGCTCCTAGTGAAGGAGCTAGGCAAAATGAGTGAGTTGTCCAGTTTGATCGATAGGTTGTGACAGGAGGACAGGCCAGCTGGGAGGTGAAGAATCTCTGTTTTGGAGAGGTTGAGTTGGAGGTGGTGATCATACATCCATGAAGAGATGTCCGACAGGCAGGCAGCAATGCGTGGGGAGATGTCTGATGCACCAGGTGGAAAGGAGAGGAAGAGCTGAGTGTCATCAGCATAGCAGTGGTATTTGAATCCATGGGAGGCTATGACCGGACCGAGGGAGGAGGTGTAGATGGAGAAAAGAAGAGGACCCAATACCGAGCCCTGCGGAACACCGGTTGAGAACGGCAGAGGAGAAGAACGAGAGCTTTGCCAGACCACTTGATAGGATCTGTCAGAGAGGTAGGACTCAAACCATCTGAGTGCCGCACCTTTGATCCCAAGCTGGTTAAGAGAGGAGAGTAGAATCCAGTGATTTACAGTGTCAAATGCTGCAGACAGATCAAGGAGGATGAGGACCGAGGAAAGGGAGGCAGCTCTAGGAACTTGGAGAGCATCAGAGACTGCCAGAAGGGCGGTCTCAGTGGAGTGACCAACTTTGAAACCAGACTGATAACCATCAAGAAGATGGTTCTGGGTGAGGAAATCGGACAGTTGATCACAGGCTGCCCGCTCAAGGGTTTTGGACAAGAAGGAAAGGAGAGAGACCGGTCTGTAATTTTCAACCAGATTGGGGTCCAGGGAGGATTTTTTTAACAGAGGTGAAATTAGAGCAGTTTTGAAGGCAGCTGGGAAACAGCCAGAAGAGAGTGAAAAGTTGTTGATAGAAGAGATGAAGGAGGAGAGTTGCGGGGAAATGTTCTGAAGGAGTGATGATGGGATCGAATCAAACGAGCAGGTGGTGGCTCTGCGCAATATCAGGAGGTCAGCGACTTCAGATTTGGAGAGCGGCTTGAAGTTGGAGAGGATAGCTTTGCAGGGAGGTCCAGCGTGAACCGGGCAGGTTGATGCTGAGAACTTGTCGTTGATTTCTTTGACTTTGTTTCAGAAAAACAAAGCAAAGTCTTTAGCAGTGAGAGAAGAGGAAGGAGGACGTGGCGGGGGGCACAGAAGGGATGAGAAGGTGGCAAAGAGACTGTGTGGTTTTTTGGATGCAGACTGTATTTTGTTGTGGAAGAAGGAGGTTTTAGCAGAAGAGACAGCAGACTGAAAAGTAGCAAAGAGTGACTGGTAAGCATTCCGGTCCGATGGAGTTTTGGATTTACGCCATCTTCGCTCTGCCGCCCGCAGTTTGGTCCTGTTAGCACATAACGTATCAGACAGCCATGGGGTAGCAATGGGGAGTGTTGGTCTAGAAGACAGAGAGAGTCAAGGGAGGAAGATAGGGCAGAGAGGAAAGTGTTAGTGGCATCATCTGTAGATAGGTCTGAGAATTGTAGAGCAGAAGGGAGAGCGGCCAGAGTAGCAGAGGCAAAGCAGGAAGGCAAGAGATTTTAAGTTGCGGCGAAAGGTGACAATGGGTGCAGGAAGAGACCAAGAGTTAGTGGTGAGGGAGGGTTGAAAGGAAATGAAAAAGTGGTCAGAGATATGTAGAGGCATGACAGAGAGAATGGGACAGCCACAGTTGCAGAAAAATACAAGGTCAAGACAGTTGCCCGCTTTGTGAGTAGCAGTTGATTGGGACAGGGAGAGATCGAAGGACTGTAGGAGCAACAGAAGGCCGCTTGCATGAATGTTATCAACATGCAGGTTGAAGTCACCCAGGAGAATCAGCGGAGAGTTGTCCCCTGGCAGAGAACTCAACAAGATGTCAAGGTCATCCAGGAAGCGGCCGAGAGGGCCAGGAGAGTGATAGAGGACAACCACAACAAGCATGATTGGGGCAGTGATAAAGACAGCATGGCATTCAAAGGAAGACAGATCATGCAGGTGAAGAGAGAGAACATAATAGTCCCACCGGGGAGAGATGAGCAGGCCTGTGCCTCCACCCCTGCCAGAGGAATGAAAGGTTTGAGAGAAGGAATAGTTAGTAGAGAGAGCTGCAGGTGTGGCTGAGTTGTCTGAGGTGATCCAAGTTTCAGTTAGGGCCAGGAGGTCCAGTGAGAGATGGGAGGCATAGGCTGGTATGAAGTCAGCCTTTCTCACAGCAGACTGGCAGTTCCAGAGTTCCATGGAGAAAGTAAAACAAGATGGAAGGTTTGACAGGTTAGGATAAACCAGGTTGCTGTAGCAGCGAGAGCGCCCAGGTCTCCGGCGGTGACGAAATCACACAGTTCACTTACAGTAGAAGATTTTGATGGCCGACATGTTGGACGCATGCTCCCTTGAGGACAACTGTAAGGGTGGCCTCCCGCAGGTAGACTCCCACAGGTAGACTCCCTTGCCTTTGCACCCCGGGTCTTCACACCAAGAGGCTGCCGCAACCGCTGCCGCTACGGGTCACCAGCTGCTATTTAAACCGGGCTACTGCCTGTCAGCTGACTTCCTAATCGAAACCGAAACTACACCAACAATGGCGACCAAAACAAACAACCGCCCAGACGCAATTAATCGAACTCACGGAGTCACGCCCACTCCCGCTACGGGACACAGAAATGATCCGGAGAACAGTCGTCCTAACAAACCACTAAATACTACTTAACAAACAAAACAATTACAGTGCCACGCAACGCTACACAAACACACAACCGATTGTATCTATCAACCTGCACAGCTACACGACACGAATGTGCGACGGGAAAAAGTGGTAGCAAAACAACTACACTTACCAGAAACACCACGAACAGCAGCGACGCACCTCCAACGCAAAATATAATGCACAAACCACAGACGGAAAATTTTGTTTAATTGCAGCAGCATACAGTGTACAACATACATACAAACAAACATTAATGCATCCATACATACATAGTGTAACGATCCGGCTAATGAGTTAGCCCAGATCCTCACGTGGATTCCAGAAAGGCGTATAATTATATAAATCCAGACGGACACGGACAAAAGGAAGCTCTTCTTTTTAATATCTTGTAGGCAACTATGGATGACATATTTCACACAGCTGTCCTTACAGTAAAATAAACAACATTAATCTCCAAAACGTGCGAGGCACAAAATGTGTACACGGCCAAGTATATCAGCCTGCGCGCGCGGGAGCGAGGACCGAGGGGGCGGAGCAACCCCTTAGTCTCCACCATGATACGTCATCATTACAATAGACACAGACGTAGAGACATAGAAACATTGAAGACACAGGGATGAAAAGTAGATAAGTGATGCAAATCAATTATTTGGGTAAATAAATAAGCAAGTGGCTTCACACATGGTGTGTTGTGACACCGAGCAGCTCAGTACCACTCGATCAGTAAGGGGTCATTGAAAGGTCAAGAGGTTAAGAGGAGGGGGTGCCGAGGCACAGCGGGTTTGACCGGGTCCTGCTCTGTGGTGGGTCTTGGGTTCAAGTCCTGCTTGAGGTGCCTTGTGATGGACTGGCATCCCGTCCTGGGTGTGTCCCCTTCCTCTCCAACCCTGCGCCCTGTGTTGACGGGTTAGGCTCCTATTCACCGTGACCCCACCTGGGACGAGCAGTTTAAGACTGTGTGTGTGTGTGTGTGTGTGTGTGTGTGTGTGTGTGTGTGTGAAGTTAAGAGGTCACCACCCCCACCAAACCTGACAACATGAGGCGATCAACAGGTCAACCAAGGCGGCCAATGGAATTCTTCCAATATTCTCCTCCTGGAAACACATTGCTTACCATGAATGTGCCACGCCCATGCCATCGCGATAATCGATGCACCTGGACCGAGCAAGATAAAAGGAAAAGACTAACTGAGAAGGACGCGGAACCTTGATTCACCGGCCCAACCAACGCCCGTGCTTGTGTCAACCGGCTCCTTGCTCTCATCCTCATCCTCTTCCTCGTCCCCAGTCCACAGCCCGACTCCCTGTCCCGTGACCCCTTCCTTCCTGTGGTTTTGATCTGTGTTTTCGTGTTTTGACCTCTCGCCTGAATTCTACGACTACGATTCTGGATTGCCCATTAAACGACGTTTGCTGTAAGAAGACCCACGCCTGTCCCCGACCACGGTTTCTGTCTTACCCCGCCAACTCCGGTGTGCTCCGCAATTGAGTCCGCCTCCTGTTTCCGGACGAAATCATGGCAGAATGACTACTGTTTGTGTGTATGTGTGTGTCCCACACCGCTCTGCTGTTTCATTCATGCTGACAGAGGTGTCAGTGAAGCACTGGTCCTTCAGGGAGGAGCCCTGGATGCTCCAAGCACTCCTTGCCAGCTTGAGTCTCCATGTAGACAGCGAAAGGTGCCGTTGTGTTGGACAGGGACTGCAGACACAGCGTGAGCCTCCGTCCATCACATCACACACCTGAGAAACACAGCAGTCACAAGCCACCCACTGCAGCTCCCAGGTCCAAAAACTTCGCAGGACCCCCAGCTGCCACCTCAATTTCTTGTGGTCACTGGTCAGCTGCTGGCCATGAGGTCTCATCCCTCCCCCCACAGCAGGCTTTGTTTCTGACCGTTGCCATGGGAGACGCAACTGCAGAGCATAATGGGATGACCAGGTGTGAACTGACCATGCAGCTTCGTTAACAGCAGATGCCTTTATAATAAAGAACAAAACAGAGGGTGATCATTTTCGATAACATTGATTTTAGAGACAGTCTCACTTCATCGTTCTACACACTGACCGTGAGCCTCAGATCCTCTGGTAAAGAAACCCTCCCTGGATCCCAGCTCGGTCCAAAAGTACAAACCGGTCTCCCTCCTCTCCTTCCTGTCTAAAACTCTAGAGTGGGTGACCTGTGATCAACTGTCTGATTTCACCCGGAACCATCTCCTCGATGGATATCAGTCTGGTTTCATAGTTGGTCACTCCACGGAGACGACTACGCTACTCCTGTATTGTGTGTGTGTTTGTGTACCTTATTAAAAAAAAATTGTAGGAAGGTTATCAAGATTCATCTATCCTGCGTTTTATGCACCTACTCGTGTGATGAACATCGGAACATCAGACGGAAAGACCCTAACTGTACTTTTTTCTCCCTCAACCTTCAGTTGGGAGTTTTTGTTCCTTTCCTCGGTGGCCAGTAGACATACTTACGGCTCTATAAAAGTACTATATTATGGTAGTAATTAGTCAACTGTCTTCTTTGTTTGTATCTCTTTTTCTTGCTTTATGTCTGTGTTTAAGCGCTCTGTGTCACTGCGTAAGAAGAGCTCTATGAAAATAAATTTAATTGAATTGAATTGAATAATCACACATCTGTATCTAAGTGTGTCTTTCTCTCAATGTAATGAACACATAGTATTTTCTATGAGATGTTTGTTGCTTTGGTGTAGTACAGTACAGTGCAGTGTACTATAGTGCAGTGCAGTACAGTACAAGGCAGTACAGTATGATATCATGGAACACCTTGTACTCCCCAGGTGCTTCTTTCCCCTACACCCTGTGGACAGACCTCTGACCTTCCCTCTGTCCCAGGAAGGGGAACTTGGGATGCCCTCCAAGGCAGAAACTATTGATCCGTTTAGCTCCATGGACTCCTCGGAATGGCTCTGCACTTCTGGAATCTTCCGTACTCCCACTAAGATGAACCCTCCAGCAGGGCTTCTCTCTGGCTGTCATGGCGAGTCGCAACTCTCACAACACGGCCTTGGAGCAGCTGTCGAGCCCATAGCTGTCCCACTGACCCACCTGCCAAGAGGACGGACAGAGGACCGAGTCTCGCAGCAAAGGTAAGAATCCTGTGCTGCATGAAGGAAATTCATCCGACACATTGAGGTTTATACAGTGATACTTACACTGATTTACCCATTTACACAGCAGGGTGGCCCAAATTCCAAGTGAAGGCAGAGGGGGCCGTGAACTTCCCAAGGTCAACTAGCCGGTCTTTCACGTGCCACCGGCTGCAGGCTGAGCTCTCGCTGACCTCCCTGCCACTGTTGGGGTGCGTCGAACAGGCCCGGTTCGAACCCAGCACCCCTGGCTTTTAGCCGTGTTCCATGGCGAATTACACCAAACGTGGTACCGATGGGCCTGGGAGTCCTGGCAGCAGACGAGAGCCGATACGCGTAGCTGGCCAGGGTAGATAAGGACGAAATTAATATCCGTATCGAGGCCAGAGAAGAAGTAGCCCTGGACGTGTCCTGCTCCACGGTTCGAGACCCACTTCTTGGAGATGGCAATGATGGCACACTGAGTGAGAGTAAAAGCACAGCGTCTGGTCCAGACTGACAGAGCATCACACAAATCGGCGAACTCCAGTGACCCTCAGTGACCACCAGCACAGCTGTAATTCTTCATCCTTTCAGAGAAAGTTTACTGCAGCCATGATGTAACACGCTGTTCTCTCAGGAGCACCGATGTATCATTCAGTCCTCGAATTGTGAGTCACATTCAGCAGGGCATCCAGTAAATATTACAGAAACTCGTAATAGTGCATCTGTCACAGACTGAGCTGTGACAGGCAAGTTGGTTCCAAGGAATCAGCAAGATGCCGGCAAAGTACCATCAATGTAACGCTAAACCTTGTTGCTGTTGCCTGTCACATGCATTTTATCTTGTATTGTTATATTGTTTGTTCTGGTTTCGTATTCCATTTAACACTGTTTGTTTGAACTAGATTGGGTGCCGGGAAAGGCCTACCGGTATCTGTCTGGTTGTCATTAACTAATATTTCTTTTATAAAGATATGGCAGGTATATGTAACTGTGTGGAGAGTGAATGTATTTATTGTTTTTAGAAGAACATTTCTGTAGACTTTTTCCTTACCATGTAGCTGTCTGGTGTTCTGTTGTGTTTGGTGCCTTGTGTTGTAAACCCGATGGAGTCAACTATTTGGGGTATATCTAGGGGGGAGTCCTTGGGCACAACCAACTAGGTAGGGGTGCTTTACTGTGTAGTGTGAAATGTTTTTATAAGATGTATGTAGGGATTTTTATAGTAAAAAATGTTTAGTATTGTTTGTATGTTTTAGTATTTATTTTAGATGTAATTTTTGGGGGAAATGTATTTTGAAATAAATTGAGGCTGTTATGGTATAATCAGAGGGCGGAGCTATTGCTATATAGGTTTCTATTAGGGCACTAGTGAAGGAGATTGATGCAAACTTATGTAGACACTCTCATGCAGTGAATAGGAGAGCTATGCATTAATGTTGATATAAGGGGTTAAGCCCATGGCTCATTGGCCTCATGTTTTTTTTTTTTATAATTTAATGTTTGTTTTGTACTTGGTTGAGGGTAATGTGTTTTGAAGAATACTTTTTAGTAAAGGAAAATAAACCTTTTGGTCCACTATTTCAATTCTCGACTGCTGCTTCCATCCGTCATCCATACCCTCACAGCATCCACATGGGATGGCCAGGTATATAAAATGGGGAGACAGGCCTTCACCATATTCAGAAACTGAGCAGCAGATGAATCAATGAGTAATATAAAGAGGAAGGGATATTGAAACATAACGGTCATGTACAGGTGAGTGAAATGCACAGGAAATATCATGGTCATGGTTTTTTGCACAAGGACCGTGCGGTTGAGACACTGCAGCAGGACATGCTTTTCTCAGGCTTTGTGCTGCTGTTCAAGTGTGTGTGTGTGTGTGTGTGTGTGTGTGTGTGTGTGTGTGTGTCACTCCTCCTGTCCGAGGAAAGAGCAGCATAACTGGAGCAGTAACAGCCGTGTGCACAGGTGTGTATATGCGTGTGTGTGTGTGTGTGTGTGTGTGTGTGTGTGTGTGTGTGTGTGTGTGTGTGTGCTTACACACCATCATGTTTGCTGTTCTCAGCCCACACACACAAAAATATTGAAATCATAGCCGCTGCACCCACAGCCACACCCACACTTCCCATTTCCACTTCTTGCTTTCTGAGATTTTATTACATTACATACATTAAAAAATGAGTAAATAAATAAAAAATGGAAACCTTATTAGGTGAAACAGGAAGGCGGCTGAAGACGGCGTTCAGCGGTGGCCCAATTATACAAGCCTTCCGCATCTTCATCTGAGTGTTCGTAGCGGGAGCAGCTCCCCCCCCGCCACACACACACACACACACACACACGTTCCTTATGAAGAATTAACAAGACGCAGCAGACAGGACGAAGCCTTGGGAGCCTGCAGACACAGTGCCGCACTGTATGGCCAACGTTCATGTCTCATAAAGTCAAAATAATTCCCTCAAAGCTGACACCTTCCCATCTGACAATGTGTGTGGAGACATGAGGGTCTCAGCTGGTTTCACACTCACAGAGACCCATCATAACAATAAAACACAGTAAGTGGAGAACTGCACGCTTGCAGTTTCTCTGACCAGGTACATAAAACAAGAAGTGAGGGTGTTCATATCAGGGATGCACTCATCTGCCAAGGTCTGGTTCCAAGGAGTCATCCATAGCCCTGAGGACCTTCTCGCCCCGAAGCTACAAACTCGGTACACCTGCCTCGCGCCACGGCCCCTGGTGCAAAGCCACGCTGGTCACCCTGGTGCTGAACCTGGCCGTGGTGCTCATGCCGGAGGTGCTGCTCTTGTCTCGATGTTCTGAGCAGGTGTAACGTCAGCGCCGCATGCCGAGCACATCCTCCCGCCTCCCTGTGGGTCCAGACCCCAACGGCACGATCAGAAGGACCTCATTAACCCGGCAGCTGCTAAGCAATGCTCTCGGGCCTCTGAGCTCCACCTCTCTGGGGCGGGAATAAAACCCTGAGCGCAGAGGTCCTGCATTTGCATGGCTAAGTTGACTTGTTGTTTCAGAGCTGTAATTATTCGCAGTTGCACATTTCGAGAGCCATCATGTGCATAAAAACGGCACTTTGGAGGAGTAGTTAGTCGCCTGTCCTTGGGCGATACTGATGATGGCACTCTGGGCTCTACCGGCATCTCCTCCGTGTTTCCTTTCACTTATTCTGTGATGGTTGAATGATGTAAATCCTGGCAACTGAGGCTCAGCTGGACCAATCACAAGTGCTGTACATTTACTGCATTTTTGAGCCAAACTATTTTTAACAACATTAATCCTGGTGTGGTCGACCCCTAACAGCCCTCTTTGAGTTCTTGTGTCACTCAGTAGTTGGGGAGATTGTGTCATCTGGAGACACACATAACTGCAGTATGTTGGCTTCTTGTACTTCAAATGGTGGAGTTAAATTGTTTTAAACATACTTTCATTTTGCTCTTCATTTGTTGTTGCGTTTATTTCACTTATTTAGTTCCTAAAACAGGGGCGCGGTGCTGCAGCGGGTGTGGCAGGTCTGGGGTTTGAGTCCTGCTTGGGGTGTATTGCGGTGGACCGGCATCCCGTCCTGGGTGTGCCCCCCCACCTTATGCCCTGTGTTGCTGGGTTAGGCTCCGGTTCACCACAACCCTGCTCGGGACAAGTGGTTTCAGACAGTGTCTGTGTGTGTGTGTGTGTGTGTGTGTGTGCGTGTGTGCACGTGTGTAGTTTATACATTTTTGTCTGCAGCAGCAGAAACAGTACCTGTGTTTATTCATTTAACTGACACTTTTCTCCAAAGTGACTTACAGTGTTAAACAGCTTGTAATTACTTAGCCACTAATACAGCAGGGTAACTTTTACTGTATCATTTCAGAAGAAGTACCTTGCTCAGTGGTACTATACTGGAACATGGGATTCAAATGTCTATCTTAGTAGTCAGAAGTGCAGTGGTACTAAATGCTACTGTACCTGCTGGCCTAAGAACGAACTCATACAAAATGTTTCATACAGTAAATGTATGGTTTTACCATGTATGTGGGATGCTGAGCCGTTTACCTGCCGGGCCAGTAGATGGCAAGAACAGCCAAGCAGAAGAAGAGAGTTGGGCCACCTTGATTCAGCTCACTTCCCCAGTGTTTAGAGCTCCTCTCGATTGCTCCTAAGTTTCAGTGCTAAATAACAAGATGACAAATGCTGTCCGTGTTTATGAAATTGATCCGTCGGCAGACAGCATCATTCAGGAGTTTATGTAGACGTGTAAATTTTCACTCAAATTTTAATGTAAAATGAGAAAAATAAAAATAACAAAATACTCTTATTTATTATAGCTATCTGTTGTGAACCTATCCATTGCAAACAAAATAAATTGCAAATAGGGGTTTGGTCTCAACTGTTTTCGTAAATTGTGTATCCAGTGTAATCGGTCTTCTCAGCCCAGAAGATGGACCTTCGGTGCGCCGGTCTCGGCGTTCCTCAGACTTTCACAGGGCTGCAGTGAAGGATCCTCCGTGTGAAGCCAGTCCATTCAGTCAGTAGATCTGTACTGCTGCTATTCTACTGTGTGTCATGGGCTCCAGGTGATCAAGCTGTCAATCTTGCTATAGAAAGAGTGTCGATAAGGCTGTAAAGGGCATACAGCCCTTCCAAAGACCCCCTGACAAGACAGATGCTTTCTTTGCCTACAGCCCCTGAGAGGAGGACAGTTCATATTGAAGGAGGGTTTTTCCCCATGGGGCCCTTCGGAAAACCTTTTCTCTGTTTTTCATGGATGATAGCAAAGGATCCAAAATCCTTTTTAAAAATTCTTAGCCCAGAAATATTGCGAGTTCTTAATTAACCCCAGATAATACTGACTGTAGCAGTGTGATTCAAACTATGAACACTGGAACACACAACACAGCATCTGCATTTCTCTAATCACAAAGTGCGGGGGCTGCATGGAGAGCAAACATCAGTTTCAAAGAAAAGGGCTGACAAAACAAGAGCTAAATCACTCCTTTACGAAGTGTACTGGCAGCCATTCGGTGCTATCTGTACCAGCAATGACAAAAGTCCAGGCATGCAGAAAGGACAAAAAGCAGCCAGAATATTTAGTGAAAGTACTTCCATCCAAAGAAGTCCCCTTTATACAGAACTGCAAAATGGACATTTTCAGTTTAGTCTATTGCCTTTTGGGTTGAATGGTGCACCCAGGGTGCATTAGACGCACTGCTCTCCCACAAAGGTTTCACAAACTGCCAAAATCTCTGCTCCTTGATCAGGAAGAGTGAAGCAAGACCCCTACCTCCCAAATCGCTATCATTCGGAGAGGCTGTCTCTCGAAGCAGAATGGTGTGTGACATAGTATAAACCAGCTGAACACCAGGAGCTTTTGGAAGATGGTGTCACAATACCAAAACTGTTCTGAATCAAAACATGAGAGCTTTAGAAACCCAAGTTCATTATTCAGTCCTCTCTGGGCTGTCTGCTTCTTGAGGTGATGGCAAGGGACCTCCACCTGACTCTGTCTGCTGCTCTTCGGGGGTCGACCCAAAAGTCAGTCCTTTACTCTTCAGCTCCCTCCCGATTGTTCTACTGCAGGTCTCTTGAGATCTCCCCCAGTTTTTCTTCCCCTGGGCCATCCAGTGTAGTACTATTCTGAATAGAGAGCTGGATGGCATGCAACAGATGTGTCCCAACCATCTCCATCAGTGCACTTCGAGTGTCTCTTCTATGCTGCCCATCCCTGTGCCGTTCCTGAGCCTGAGGTCTTTCTTGGAGATAATGTTTAGGCCAGAATATCTTCAGGATACGCTGCAGCCACTTGGTCTGGAATACCTCAAGTTTCCGCTCAACAGTGCAGTGGCCTGCCAGCACTCTGATCCATACAGGAGGAGGCGAGGCCATTGCTCCTGAAGATCCCGATCTTCAGTCCAGTGTTCAGTTTCTGCCTTCCTGTTCCTGTCTATCTTGACTCCGTGACTCCAAGCAAGCTCAGGTTGTAACTGTTCATCTCACTGTTTGCGCCAACTTCCCAGTCTGGAACAGTCCGCACTTTACAGCATCCAGCTTTAATATGTTGTTTCAGCATCAGGAGGTTCGTTGCCAGGATGGAGACGTCCTTTTGCCTTTGGTTTCCCGCCACCATAAGTCCAGTCATCTAGACTCCTTTGCTGCTGATGCCAGACGAAGTTCTTTCGTTTTCTGTCATTTCCATAGCATAATAGTTTTACTGGGTGGGCTTGCTGGCCCCACGTCCAACCCTCTTCCTTTCTCATCTGGGCTTGGGACCGGCCACGGCAGAGTTCACAGACTGTAGACCAGCTAAACACCAGCAGCTTTTGGAAGATGGTGTCACAATACTAAAACTGTTATACGTCATAACATGAGAGCTTTACAATCCAAAGCCTGCCTTTTATGTTTTGACGGTAATTGTGTTCTTTATAGGGGGGTGTGGTGGCGCACCGGGTCCTGCTCTCTGGTGGGTCTGGGGTTCGAGTCCCGCTTGGGGTGCCTTGCGGCGGACTGGCGTCCCGTCCTGGGTGTGTCCCCTCCCCCTTGGGCCTGACGCCCTGAGTTGCCGGGTAGGCTCTGGTTCCCCGCGACCCCATCTGGGACAAGCGGTTCAGAAAATTGTGTGTGTGTGTTCTTTATTGTGATGCAACTGTTTATTACAATATTTTTGCTGTTTGTCCAGGAGGGGCTGTTTTGCACACTGTTACTGTGCTCCGCATTGTCTCAATATTGTGGTATTGGGGAAAAAAGGGCAGCTGGGAAAGGGCTCATGCCATGTTGAAGGAACAGGATGTGTGGCTTCAAACCCCAGAAGTGGAGCTGAATACTGTCGATTGCCCTTTCATTATGAAGCTCCTCCAGCAAATGCCCATCTGTGAAAATGGATAAAAGTGCAAGATATGTCGGTCGTTTTGGATGAAAGCTCCGGAAAATGAATAATGTAACAAATGTTTCCTTTCAATGGGCTGAGATTTCCAAGGAGAGGGAGAGAATATTAGCCCCCGACAGAGATGGAAATGTTAATCTTTTAATTGACTCCTTTTCTCATGGTCCACTAAGACTGCATAAGTAGTTATAAATATCACCAATTAAGTGTTGTAATAATAAGAAATACTGCATTTTGCACATATACACGTTTCTGCCCTGTGTCTCACAGAGCATTAGTGAGCATCACTCTTTCCATTTTGTTCTTGGTTTTTCTCTTAGGCCGGAGTGCAGAAAAAGGAAGATCCTCACACCCGTTCTCTCAAGTGACCTTGCCATGGACTTGGTGACACTTTACCTTTTCAGCACCTCTGGCCTCCAGGAAAGAGGGACAGGTATGAACTTTTGGGAAGGTCCTTTTTATCACATCTCAACAAGTCAAAACATGCAGTATCTTTTGGCTCATGGCCTCACCTGTATCGCCTGTCACATCTGGGTCCGCTTTGCCCAATGATACTGAGGGCTATAAGGACTATTTGAAATGCTGAAGACAGGAAAGAGGAGACTGCTGCCTCCGTGCATTTTGATTCGTTCCTCCTTTAGAGTTTAGGGTGAAAAGCCATGCCAAACAAATTGCTCTACATTAACATTTATCTACTCTTCTATTTCAATGCCTCTGCTGTACGGTTTATGGAGCTTTGACTAGTTCTCTTATGTCCACTCTGTCCTTCTGTGGTTTCATGCCTTGACACATGGATTGAAGATTGAGGTTCCCTGGTTGTATCCCAGGAGGGACCGTGCTCTTGCACCCCTGACTTGCATATTCAACCCCAATTGCTCCAACAAAACGCAGCTTCATAACTATACAGTATGAAGCTGTGAGTCCCTATAGGCAGAAACAGTGGTTAAGGAGCCTAGTATAAGGAGCCTGTGGTGTCTCACTGCTCTTCAGTTTACATAAGCTGTCATGAGGCTCAAAGCTGTTGTTCTGTGGTGAGAAGCATCAGTCATCGTGCGTAGGTGTGATTGGACACGGCAATAATTAATGACTTTACATACAGCAGCATATGCTGCCCGTAAAGGTGCCTCAGAGGCGACTGTACGCTACCTCTCATTGGCTCGTTGTCAAAAAGACGCTGACGACAGATTTGGGCTGGAGAAACGACAGCCGTGATCTATGTTCTATATATAACGCTCTCCTCACAGAGCTGTTAATGGGCTCTGTTTTGAAAGGCTTTACATGATTTCACACTCCATTCACAGGCTGCTAATACGCCATGAAGAAAATTTCCACAAAACCTCACCCTGCCGCTTGACTGAACCAAGTTCTAATGCATTTATTTCATGATTATATCTTACCAGTGCCAGCATTAGTAACTGCATTGAAATGAACCACATTTGCTATGTTCTAAACTGCATCATAACTTTTTTTATTGCAGTGCATAACGGGACACTTCGCGTGTGCCTGTACAATATTTATTTATACTTGCAAATACCTGTGTGTACGTGTGTGTGAGTATCTCTACCCTAGAGTGCGCTTATACGGCTATGTGTTCATGAGCATGTGTGTTTGCTTTACCAAGGCGCACACATCTCACCGAAGGAGTGTGAAACCACCACCGCCAGCAGTTCCACCAAGCACCATTGTGGCTTGTTGATAGCCTGAACATCAGAGCCATGAGATGAGCGTCTGGAGAAACGCAGCTGAATAACACAGTGGTTGAACCCTGACCCTGAACCTAACCCTTACCCTATAACCTTAATCCTGAGGTGGTTTAGGTTCTGTTTTGCGGACAGGGTTCAATGTGAGGGTCTGTCCTCTGACCTCCACCCATTTACCTGTGCCGACTTGGCTTCTCATTAGCTGCGCCCTCATGCTTTTCCGTGTTGCCGTGATCCCTCCTATGTGATTCATCTCGATGAGCCCTTGCCGCAGATTCTCTGCATGAGGCCACCACGCAACCCTCGGCCTTGGCTCTGCCCTCCAGCTCGGCCAGTTCAGCAGACTCTTCCAGGGTAGCTCGTGCTGGCCATGGAGCTCCTGAGGTGCTTCCATGTCAGCCACGAGACGGGTCTAGCAAAGGAAGATGAGCGTACCTCTGGGAAGCTAGGGATTGGACACGTGTCAAGGGATCCAGGGATTTGAGGACAGCCCTTGCAGACAGGCGATGAGTGGAGGGGAGGTCCCCGACTTTCCGTGCCGAGGGAAGATCACAGGGCATCTGCGGCAAGTAGTATAGTGTCATAAAGATAATGGCGCAGTCTGGGGTGGGAATTTCCTCCCGTGTGTCTGAGTGAAGAACTGGCCTCACTGACATCAACATGAGGCTAAAAGGGCAACAAAATAAAGACGCTATGTCTCCATTCAGGCAGGGGGTACAGTGGCACAGTGGGTTTGACCGGGTCTTGCGCTCTGGTGGGTCTGAAATTTGAGTTCCACTTGGGGTGCCTTGCGATGAACTGGCGTCCCGTCCTGGGTGTGTCCCCTTCCCCTCCAGCCTTACTCCCTGTGTCGCCGGGTTAGGCGCCGGTTCGCCGCGACCCCGCTTGGGACAAGCAGTTTCAGTCAATGTGTGTGTGTCTCCATTCGGCTGCCTTTCTCCTGTCGTTCTCCCTCCGTACTCCCCTCTCTCTCGCTCCCGGGCACATCTCACCGCCGCGTGACCTCCCCGCTCACTCCTCGGTCACATTTATTAGAGCCTGGAGTTTGAAAGCGGCAGCGGTGGTGGCACACAATTCGCTGCCTGGAGGAGCCATGTGCATCGAGGTGAAAAGGCTCTTTGTGAAGAACGTTAACCTCATTAGGCGAAAGGACGCGCTGACGAACTGCTCCTTTTGAGGAAGTCCAGGTCCGAGGAACTGTACTTTTTGTGCCATCAGTTTCAAGTCAAGTCAAGCTTTATTCAAGTCAAGCTTTATTGTCATTCCACTACATGTGTGGACATACAGTGGGATGAAATCAGCTCTCCTCTCACTTCCAGAGCAGAGAGGGAGATGCCGGCACCCCGACCCCCCTTCCCGGTTGGGAGACCAGCTCCTTCGTTGAGATTCGTGAAGGATCTACTGTGTCTCCTCATGATTTCCCTTTGGGCATGCTGTCTGCTGTCTCCAATATGTCCACTGAGTCCAGTGCTCCAGCACTCATATCCATCTGGAAGTCCTGGAAGCCCACAAGTTCATCCCTTTCCTCCCAAAGCAGGTCCATCCACCCTCACCTTGCCTGCATCATTCAAGGGACTAGTGAGAGATGATGATGATAGTGTGGAATAGAAAAAGTGACAGGTGGCACTTTGTTTGCATGAATCTGTTTTGTGGACACACTTCTTCAAAGTGAATCGAGCGCAGTGCTTAGCTGACACTTTTTCTCCAAAGTGACATATCACCTACATGCTCACACACACTCTGGGGAACCTAGAGTTAGCAGTGCACCTGAAACACACCTTTGGACTGTGGGAGGTCAGCCATGAGAAGACAGACAGAACAGGTAAGCTACACACAGACTGAGTGGAGACAGAACCCACGTCCCATCACAGCATCCAGGCGCTGTGAGACACCCGCACTTCCCACCGTGTCACCAGCAGTGTATCATCACCCTCCCTGCCTACACAGCTGAGTTTCCAGTGGCAGGGATTAAACCTCACACACTGATGGTAACATCTACCTAATATATTCCTTAAAGTTCATTTTCTTTTTGGGTTTTTCCAGATACTGCGACAGACTGGTGTTCCATTCTTGCCAACAGTGCTTCTGAAATAGGCTCCAGACCATAGTGACCCTGACCAGGACAAGATAGTTCATGGATGGATGGATAGATGGATTTACTAGATATTTGCAACTGATTTTGAATTATAACCAAATTAAAAAGTCTTTCTCTCTTAAGTGGGATTGTAAACAATCCCAACAAACTCTAGTGGCAGCTCTACTTTGTGGGATTATCCCATTGATCTCTTTAGATAACCTGTGAAAGAGGGTGGACAGAGAAATGTTTTCGATTCGATGCGTGAGTTTGAAAGCTCAGGACTCTTGAGAAAAGAGCCTTTTGATGCACATGCACAAGTAGAGTACGTGGACACAGGAGACCAGCAAACGGCCTGCAGACGAGTGATGGACCATTGCTCTGTGAAGTAAACCATCAGCAGAAAACAAGGAACACAAAGACATCGTGATGAAATGAGCAAAGTGCTGTTGGCGCTCAGGATGGATTTTGATGTGGCACCTTTATTTATTTAGTCTAATAGGTCGAGGGCTCTTTGCCTCTATAACTAAAGACTGCTTCCATAATGTGTCTCCATGTTCTCCACTGACACCATTCTGGAGCCAGGAGACACCTTGTTTACCGCATCTCCTCACAGAAGTTTCCAGCACTTCTCGGGAAACAAGTGAAAGTCGGTCACGCAGACGTGAGCAGGAGGTTTTTTTGAAAACCTCAGTAAGGGACTGAGTTGTGCAGATACAGCAGGGGAAATTACAGAGCTCTCCGGAGGGAAGGAGGAGAAAGCTGGAGCGTGATGGAGCAGAACAGCTCAGAACTTTGAGGATTGGAGCCCCAGGAGTCCAGCCTCAGGATTCAAAGCCGTCCCTGCAGACTGTGGGCTTCAGATGCCTGGAAGCTGTGTGTGACGAGGAGGGACAAGAGCCCATGTCCTAATTGCTCATGATACAAGTGTTGCTCATGATCCATGGAGTCAGGAAGAAGCTCACCTTTGCTCTGGTGGTCTTTGGGAGCCTTGGATGTGAGCCTGGAGCCTGTGGAGGTCAGTCACACATTTCAGAAATGTTTTGTACTGTTCAGCTCACAGTGCCATCCTGGCACTAGATTCAGGTTTCCCAATGGAGAAGGCTTGATTTGTGGTGCCAAACGGTCCACTGAAGTGTAAGCACAGCTCAAATTGGGTTGATGAAGCTGACGAGGGGGTGGCGGTTTGACCAAGTTGCGCTCCTGGGTCACGATGGGTTCGTGGACTTGTACAGCCGGGACACAGCATGGCATGTGACGGTCTTGTGGATCTTGCTCTGTTTGAGGTTCAGTCTGGTGCTCTACATCCCTGGACTGTGGGCAACTGCGAGTATCCAAAGCCATGACTTGGACACGTAAGTGGACAGACATTGACCTCCAGCTGAGGTGAGAGTCTCGCCATCTGCTGCAGCGTGTAATACAGTAATACAGCACCCACCGGACAGACGTGTCCTCCTTCTCCCCCTTCTCCTCCCAGGGACGTTGTGACGAGGAAACACATTGCTGGGGTTCCTGCACATCCATAATTCACACACAACACACAGGCGCTCACGCAACACCGCCTTGTTTGTAGAGACCGAAAGAAGCAGATGAGAGCTTCCGGGGAGGGGGGGCTCCAATGGGAACGAAGGCCTCAGATGCTGCAGCGCTGTAGGGAGCGCTATGCCATTGGGGATCCTCGGGGAGCTGCTGTGCTGCTCATAAGCAGAATTAATTGGCCGTGTGTGTGTTCACCGTCCGCCACGCGGTTTGTTTGCCTTATTAATTGATGGTGCGGTCTGCGAGCATCGCTTATCGACTCGCCCCTGTCGGCATGGAGCTGCGAAGTCAGGGTTCATGCAGAGGGTCTAAACACAAAAAGTGGAGCAAGCCCTCCAGGCCTCAGTGCTGTGAAGCTCCTCCAAACTTCAGTGAATGCGCATGGGGGCATGCTGGTGCGTGGAACCACACTGCTGCTCTCCTCCAGGTACCTCTGTGCTCCTCAACCGTCAGTAGGTGGTGGCCTGGGACTTCCCTGACTTTAACTGTGTGCTGCTGTCCCGCCACTGACGTGTCGGGGGCCATCAGCACTGATGAGGTGGAGAGTGGCCTGAAGAAACCTTCTTGTCGAGGGAACTACCCGTTTCCAGAGCATGCCGTACGTGTGCAGGTGGGTGCCACTGTCATCTGTCAGGGGGACAGCAGGCAGTCTGATGCAGAAGGACAGGAGGCCAAGCGTGTTCCTGCTGTTGTACCTCTGAGTGAAGCACAAGATCTGATCTCTTCCAGAGTAACTTCCAAGTAAATGTGTTCAAAGTGAGGTAAAGTAGGGTAAATGGCTCAGTGTCTCAGTGAAAATCTTCTAACTCATCCAAATAATCTATACTGCCTACAGCAGCAGGGCGACGCATTGTGGGTGGAGGAGTGTTGGTGATGCCTGTGGAACCAAGCGGGGCCCATTTCAGGAGGGTTTTGAGACCCTTGTTCCTCGAGGCCTCGGCGTCGTCACGGCGGGACAGTAAACGGGCTTCAGCGCAGCTCCTAGAACACATCATGCATGTTTCCCACTTCCAGCTCGGCCTTCTTCACACCCCAGAGTGACGAAGGAGAACCCCTTCATGCCAAGGGTGGACAGCAGGACGGTGAGAGGAAGCTGAACACGAGGCTGAGAGGCACTACCAGCCGGAGCCTGAGGGAACAAGGACTACCGAGTCCAGCTGACATCAGCATCAGGGTGTTTTGTTTTTATTTTGATTTCTGTTTCATTTATCGAACCCCTGTCTCCACGGTGATCTACAGTGAGAGCTTTGATCTGACACTGACTCCTTATACTGTTTTATACAGCAGAGTAACTTTCACTGTATTGGTTCAGGACAAGGACTTTGATGAAAGGTACAACAACAGGAGGGAGGATTCAAACCTGCCACCTCCTGATTGCAGCACTTGCTGGCCCCCGAGGTCACGCTGGAGTTAAGGTGAGCTCAGGGGTTTGTATCACATCTTTGGACCCCTCAGCTGGTGTAACCCCGAGCTGAACGACTGCCTCCTCTTCGCTGCCTTTACCCCGTTTACACATGCAGGAGGTTGGCAGTGTAAAATGAAGGTCGTGGGGCTCAGCAGGAAGCGGGGAGGATGTGATGTCCCTGAAGCCAGAGCGAAACTCTGTCCTTCAGGGACAGATCAGGACCACACAGCAGTGTGTTGGTTCTAGTTCCACTGTTGGTGCCACCAGCAGCCCAAGTTCTTATTCCCGAACAGGGTTACATGAGGGGTGGGGATGGGGATGGGGATGGGGATGGGGATGGGGATGGGGGGGCAGAAAGCACAGAGTTAATGCGCTACGACACGTCGCGTGTCACTTTTAATCGGACTGCGAGCATGTGAGGCGGGATTAGCCGTGTTGCTCTGCTCGGCCCGTGACCTCTTTCGCTGCGCCTCTCCATCGCGTCTTTGGGGACGGAGCAGCGAGCCAAATATGGCGTCACGCCCCCCCCGTGACCCGACGCAGGACCCTGTTCGGATTAAACGCCTGTCACAGCACCACTTATTCATAATAACGTGTTTTGTGATGCACGAAAGCTGAAAAATTACCGTGCTGGAGATTTCACGCTCTTTAGCGCATGGCACTGCGACACCAGCTAATGAGGCAGCCGGGCTCGTCGAGAGACGCCGGGGAGGAAAATCACTACGCCGGGTGACATATGGCACAGCGCATCCATGGGTTCGGATCCCAGCCATCATTCACGGTGAGGTGGTGGCCACACCCCCTCAGCAAGCCGTGGTTCTCATCATCACTACACATCACACACACATCCCACCACATGGCAACTTCATCAGGAAACGGCACAAATGCCGTCGGGTGACGCTCTCACACACAAATCACACAACTCACACACAAAACACAGAGAAGTCCACTGACTCACAGAGAGGTCAGGAGGTCAGACCTGGAGCCCGAGACCTTGCTCCTGTTGCCATGGAAACGGGAGATACCGCATCAGTTTAGATTGTGCTGAAAGTTGTTGTGAAGCGGTTTTGTTTTTTCGGTTTGTTCGCTGCTGTGACTTGATGATGAAGTGCCGGTGACCAGGTGTCGAGGGTGAGGAACGTTGGAGGAATGTTTATGGGACGAAAGAGTGAGCAATCTGTTTGGTATAATTAAACAGGAGATATCTATCTATCTATCTATCTGTTTGTCTGTCTGTCTGTCTGTCTTATGTCCTTCCTCACGTTCACTTAGACAAAAACACGCCTAGGAAGCAGTGGGTTCCATTGGCTCCGACCTCCTGACACACACTCCCCCTCTGCATGTGTAAACGGAATAGTGAGGGTAAAATATGCAGCTGCCGAAGCCAGTAAATCACGCTAAGAATGAAGTTGTATGGTATTACACCTATATGGAGTCACACCTGGTTATGAGGAGTTTCAGGAAGCGGTCGTTCACCGGTAACGTTACACAGTCGATCCTCAGGACATGCAGTGCACATGCGTCTCTCCTGAATGCGTCCGTTTACTCAGGACACGCTAATCATGTAGGCAAACTCATACGCAGTAAAAACACAGTACAGTGCTGCAGCCCTGTTAACGTCTTCGTTCTGCATAACGGAGGGAGGAGCAGGAAGGTTACAGGTGAGAGTGACTGGCTGCCCACCAAAAGAAAAGGCACCATCTCTTTTCAGGGAACTGTTCCCATGGCAACGTTAAGTGGCGTATAGATTCCCTTCTCCAAGACACACTTAACGACATGATGGGCAGAGGCCCCGAGAGGGTCGGATCCAAGTGATGCTCACAGAGCGCTGCCACTTGGGTTGGACCCGCAACCCCGGATACGCTCGTAAGAAGACGATGTCCTGGAGGAAGTCCGAGTCCTCAGCTGAGCTCTGCTGGGAAAGACGGTCCGTCGAAGAGTTGAGCATAGCGCCCAGGCAAACTCACCAAAGCACGATGGGCTGTGTTCCAACGTGATACATTTCTCACAGCTCCCAATGCTCCCAGTTTTGGATCAAATCAAATCACAATTCCCACTGGAACGATCAGGCTGAGAATGAGGGATGAGGTCGTCACACACTGGACACATCATTTGATTCTCTCGGAAAGATGGTGACGGTGGGCAGGTTGTATAGGAAAGAAGGGGACGAGCAGCACCCAGATGGATGGAGGGAACCACAATGACGCTTTGTTTACACTGTTTACTCTGAGCTCCACGTTGTTTTGGGGAAAAGCAGCTGCCAGATGAGCACATGTACAGTTTAATGGCAGTGGACACTGAGAACACAAGTGGAGCACAGAACTTTCTGGAAACACTCTGTATGGAGTCAGTAGGAGCGAACACTTCATACAGGGCTGATTTCCAAGTGTCCTGCTTCCCACACAACATGAGACACTTTCTTTTACCACTTCAGCGTTGCTTTCCAGTGTGGTCCTTCCAGACAGGTCGCACCAACGGGGGTCCCTCACATAAGCAACTTACACTGTTAAGGTTAGAATTATTACAAGCTTACAGTTCTTTACCCATTTATCAGCTCAGCAATTTAGGGTAAGTACCTTATTCAAGGGTACTACAACAAGCAGTGGAGACTGAACCTGCAACCTTTGGATGCAAAGACAGTAACTCCAACCACTTCACTACCAGCTACCCCTCACATAGAGCTTGTACTGGAGCCTCTATAAACATCTCTGTGTCCATCCCCATAGATCCACTGTCTCCCATCTGGACACAATCACCAGGTACACTGAGCAGGTAAGGTCACCCACCTCCTGTGCTGACCGCTCCCTTCACCAATCTCAGGCTCCTGCTATGAACCGGTCATCCCGTGGTATCGTTCTCAGTGCTCCTCCTCAGGGCCTGTGGCCATGTCCGTGACGGTCATCTGGGGAACTCTGCTAAATGAACACATTGACAAGTATGGCTCTCACCTGGGGCCATCACTGCTGGCATGGGGGTCCTCTGTGTGTGTGTGTGTGTGTGTGTGTGTGTGTGTGTGTGTGTGTGTGTGTGTGAGTGTTTTGCACTCTGTTCAGAACTTTAATGTGAACATGAGCTCATATACAGACCTACCTGTGAAGGACAAGACAGCAATGTGTGCATTAGTGAAGTGTGTGACAGTGATGTGTGTGAGACTGAAGTGTGTGACTCACAGGATACTGGGATGTGAATGACAGATATTCCTTGCCCACCCCACCAGCCCCCTGCGGCTCCACAAGGAGAGAAGCTGCTCGTTTCCACGGTGACCTACCACAGCAGGTGGGCGGGCTTTTCGTCTTCTATGACATGAGTTACATCACTTTGAATTAGCATTAATTTTCTGCCTTTTATTTCCCTCTCATGGCAATAAGCCGCCCCCCCCCCCCCCCCCCCGACACCCCTCAGCAGGGTGCGCCGCACACTGACACTGGATCCATCAGCCTGTCTTCACATGTTCATTAGCATATTAGAAATACTTCTGTATGATTGCATCACACACAAAACAGTCTTTGAGTGTGATGTGTGATTCCAGAATCTTCTTATTGCAGTACAGGTGAGTGCTTCACAACCCTGACCCCCCCCATACAGGTGAGAATGAACCAACCTGACCCCTCACCCCCCCATATGATATACAGGTGAGTGCTTCACAACCCTGACTCCCCATACAGGTGAGAATGAACCAACCTGGCTGGTGTACAGAGCTCAGGACCACTGAAAAGTCACAACTTTCTGTTTTTCCTGCTGTTGCTTCATTTCTGGGTGTGTTCTGCGCAGATGATGCGAAGGGAGGAGCTCTAACCACTGGCCTACTTGCTGTGGACAGCCGGTAGCGTAGTGATTACAACTACTGCCTTTGAATCCCAAGTTCACAGGTTAAATCCCCACCTCTGGCTGTAGTACCCTTGAGCAAGGTACTTACCCTAAATTGCTGAGCTGATAAATGGGTAAATAAGTGTAAGCTTGTAATAATTGTAACCTTAACATTGTAAGTTGCTTTGGAGAAAAACATCAGCTGAATAACTAAATGTAGATGTTGTACAGAATCTTTTATTGTTGGCCCAGCTGTGCCGATGAATGCAGGTGAGCTGTGAGCACCGGGAGCATCTGCCATCATCACCAACACTGCTATCGTCATCATCATCATGACCACCTCCCCCGTGCCGATGCTCAGTGTAAGTAACTTGCTCAGGGGTATTATAGCATGTATGTATAGCACATATATTATAAAATAATATATGTTAGTTTTAACCAGTACGCTACCTGCTACCACGTGGTAAGAGCCCACAAGACAGTCAATGCATCTGCATCCCAGGACCTGAAGGACCTGGTCACTCCAACACCCAAGCAAGGACAGAGCTCTCCTCCACCTCAGGATGCTTGGTGTTCCCACTCATAGGGGTCCAAATCGAAATTCTGCAGGTTCTCAGTTTTGGTCCCACATGATGGCATGAGCTTCCCATGTCTCTGAGAGCTGTTGAATCCTTCTTGGCATTCGTCGAGGGTGTCGAACCCATCTGTTTCTGATCCATCTCTCTCCTGATTTCCTAACTGCTCCATAAACATGCCTCACACAGTCTGTTACCATCACCTCTGCGTTCCTTCTTTGACAATTGTCTCTTTCTATATCTCTTCATCTGTTGCTGATGTTTGTTTACTCTGAGTCGTACATCACTTTGGAGGGAGGCATCTGATGAAATCTGATGCTCATCTTGCGGCTCCATGTGAAGGTGTACACCGGTAACTAGTCAAAGTGAGACAGCGCCCTCTGAAGCAGGTGTCTTTTTAAATTATCTTATTAAATACACATTTTAATTCTGGATGTGTTTGGCTTTTCCCTGCACTTTTTCCTGTTGACCCTTTTCAAAACACGAAGCCAAACACTCGAATAACTATCTCTCTCTGTAACGGTCTGTTTGCTTTCAGCTGTATCCACGAGAGCAGTGATTGCAATGATTACGTCCCGAAAATCCTGTTCCAACAGTCGTGTCTATAGCGATCCCACTCTCTCTGTTTGCCAGCTGCAGTCAGGGCTATGTGTTCAGCAAGCAATCCAATGCAGCCCCGGTGTCTCAGCAGGACATTTTGCATACAGTTCCACTCCAGTTACCCCTGCCTCTCCTGTGTGCCAACATGTGACACATGATGGGGAGAAGAAAATGAGGCAGGAACCAGAGAACGGGAGGATAACCCCACAAACGTATTCTTCTCAGCACGGGATGTCAGCCTGCCCCTCACATGCAGCTCATCTGGCAGTGGACAAAACTGGTACAGAGCAATGGGAAAACTGTTAACATTACAGACTTTACAGCACCAGGAGGATGTGAACAAAAACATATCAGCTTCAGCATAACGCTTTGATCTCTCACAACATCACAGTATGGAATCCTGACTTTTATTGCAGGCATGGTGCATGATTCACAGCGGGCTTTTCACTGATCTTTGGTTGTCCTCAAACCTACAGGCTTCCTGTGTGGAAGCGGATACTCCAGCCGCTTGGTCCGTGAGCAGACTGCACGCGAATGCTTGGAGGCCACTGGTATTTTCAGTTAAATTAAGGTTATCTTCTCAGTTTAAAAGGAAGTGGAATCAGCAAATCTCTCATTGGCAGCTGCACTCCACCACATAATGGGCTTCAGAAGATAAGATGTTTTCAATTTCCTTGCATGCCACATGTTCACAGGAAATGTATAAATTAGACCAGCAGAGAGAAGCTCCTCAGCCCATCCAGTGCACCAGGAAGCAGTATTGGTTATTGATGTGTCAGTGAACCCTATGGAAAAGGTCTTCAGCAATCTCTAAAACAAGAAACAGCTTCACAGGAGAAGAGATCTGAGCTGATGTTGTCAAAACCTACTGGGAATAAAGATAGAAAAGGCTGAACAACTTCGGGGGACATACCAGCCCGAAAGGAAGCACTACAAATTGAAACAGACCTTAATCCAGATGTACTGCTGGTTAACGCACAACACAGAGAACATAATGGTAATGGTAATGGCCAGGGTCTCTCATCCAGGTGACTCAATCACATGACATTAAACATTTTCAGAAACAAGTCACAAAGAGCTTCGCTGTGTGTTTTCTCACAAACCAATTTAGCAATTATGGAGACGTGATAATTACTCCCTGACCCCTGCAAATCCTGGAAAAGTGTCTAATAAACACACATTTGCATATTTACAAGCAAGCAGCACGGCCACAGCCAGACCTCACAGAGACATTAAAATACATTATGTGGAACAACATTCTGGTTGTATCTGCCAACAAAGCAGCAAAGGAGGATATTTATAAATTTACCACTACACTAACAAAAAGTCATTGTTCAGTTAGGCTGAGGCTGGTAACAGTTGCTATTATTAACTGTTATTTAGCCCACGCCTCTGTCCAACATGACATCCATTTCTTCAGATGGGTATTTACACTTTTCTCCAAAGCGACTTCCAATGAACACTATGTAGTGTTATCAGCCCACAACTTATTCACCCAAGGTGACTTACACTGCTACATACATTACTTACAGTAAGCCACTCAGCCATATAGCAGTGAAACACATTTTCTCTCTGTCACTTTTTAGAGTCACCAGTCCACCTGAGCAGCATCTCTTTGAACTGTGGGAGGAAACCGGAGCACCCAGAGGAACCTCACACAGATACAGGGAGAACATGCAAACTCCACACAGACGGAGCAGGGATCGAACGCACGTCGTCTCTGACCACCTAGGTGTTGTGGGACAGCAATGCTATTCTGTGTGCTACTGTGCCGCTATACTGCATCAGTTCACAGTAAGTACTCCGGTCAAGTTGACGATTCGAAGTTGGGCCCTTCAGACTGCGAAGTAACAACCGAAAACACAAGAAGACGTGCTCCTACAGCGTAAACCTAACTTATGATGACAGCAACCCATTACAGTATCTCTACAGTGTATCTTTCACAACAATATTTAAAGTTGCTTTTTCCCCCAGGGTCTTTCTCAGTAACCCTCACCCAGCCGTTTGTCCTTCAAGTAACCTGTGATTAATTATTTAAGTATTTACAGACAACCCTCGACTTACCCAAATAGACTGTTCTTCAACCACTTACGTAATTCAAAAGTTACATATGTCAGATCCCCCCCCCGTCTCCCCCACCATTCGACATAGGCTCCCTACCCTATCCTAGTTTAGACATTTGTCACAAATATGGGTATAAAAAAAATTACACACTATAATTCTCTCGTAAATGTCTCATACACACACACACACACACACAGAGTCTGAGAGTCCTGAGCGGGGTCACGGTGAACCGGAGCCTAACCTGGCAACACAGGGCGCAAGGCTGGAGGGGGAGGGGACACACCCAGGACAGGACGCTAGTCACAAGGCACCCCAAGCGGGACTCGAACCCTAGACCTGCCAGAGAGCAGGAACCAACAAAACCTGCTGCTCCACTACACCCCCCATGTGATTTTAGTTGGTTTTATTGAAGTTTTAGTATTGTTGATGTTCAACTTTATTGTCATAGATACAAGTGCGATGTACATGCATCATGAAAATCTTCCTGAATGCTTCTCCACAGACTATGGGCAAGGACAATAGAAATACTGCACAAACAAACAAACAAACAATAATATTTTTAATAATTAGTTTAATACGTTCCCTGGAGTTATGTGCCCCCGCACTTTCAGAGACGTGCTGTATAACTCTTGAGGAAGGCAATTACCCTAGTAAAGTAACAAACTACCTCCATGTATAAATGGGTGAATAATTAATAAGTTGCTTTAGAGCTCCAATTGAAAAAAAGCATCAGCTAAATGAATAAATGTTCTACGCTACTTTCTTTTTATCATTTTTTAGGGGTCCCAGAATGGTGAGGGTTTCAAAGCCCAACCGCAGATACATCACCCTGAATCTCAGGCCCAAGAACAGCACATCAGGTCCAGGTCAATTCTTAGGAATCAGAACACTCCCATGAGTTTCCCACAATGCAATGCGATGGCAAAATGAACCCCACAATGGCCCCGCTGTCTCGTTCCGTGCCTGAGAGGCCCCCCACGGCCCCCCACAGCTCCACACGTAGAGGAGCTGGAATTAGGGGCTGCAGGTCAGTGAGGCTGTCAACCCACCGTAGGCAGTCAGCAGGGGGCGCCCCTCCGGCCCTCCTTCCACCTCCTCGCCAGCATGCTCGCACACACATGCCCTATGAAACAGGATCCTGTCCAATAAAAATGGTTCACAAAAATATATTCCCTAGTGTACCTGTTCAATACAGTGGTATTTCTGCTTGTTTTCCCATCATTTTACTTCCATAGATGTTTCCTTGTGTACGGCAGCATCACTTCAGGTATCAGACAACTGAGATACTTTGTGTGCTAAACCAAAAAATACCAAAAAGTTTCGTCCCTCAGTGGTGTCAGTCTGACTCTTTTTTGACATCATCTAACTGATTAACCTCTGCGTTGCCATGGAAACAAAGACTATTAGTCTATAAAAAGCTTTAATTTCACACTCATACAAAGATCGAGTAGTGTCACAATTGTTCGTAACACGAACAGTTTGGGGAGTGTTTGACGAGAACTGAAATCAGGTTAGGACATGTAGGAGCCCCGGGGGTGGGCAGCCCCACTCGGCCCCCTGCAGCCTCATCAGCTCTCACCCGGGTCACCAGGGGCCTGGAGCCAGGTTCTACTGAGGGCAGAGTGGCCGGGGGGGGTTTGCTCTCACGTAGTTTCTGCCTCCGTAATGGAGCGACAACTTCTGCCGTGCACCTGCTGCAGTCCCACTGAAGCCCCTGGCCGCTCACAGCATCTGATGGAGCACAGCTGCCCTCTGCAGGACGGAGGTTGTCACTGCATCGTGTGTCAGGGTGCGGCCTGAGACAGGTGAGTCACGGCACCCCCTGGAATAACAAGGCGTTTGTGTGTGCGCGCGCGCTCGTGTGTGTGTGTGTGTGTGTTGTGGAATTTTCCGCCTAGTCACCCTGTAGGAGACAAGAACTCACTAAGAGACAAAGTACTTTTCTCAGCGCAGAGCCGGTCGATGGGAGGGAGTCTCACCGTTGGTCCTTCGGCTGCTCTTTTTATTCATCAAGCATTTGCATATTCATCATATTCATCAGTTGGCATGTACACAGTATTTCCCAGTTTAGCTCCTTCTCACACGCATGTTCTGTCACACGGTTTCATTTCCTCTTTCACATACCATAACCAGAATTTTTCTTGTTCTTGTCACTCACCTTTGACCCTTGTCCCTCCTTTCATACAAAGAAGCATTCTTCTCAGCACTTCTGGACTTAGGCATGTGCGTCAATCCCTTGTTTTGCGACCTTGACTACATGTTCTCTGCAAGCGCAAGATAAATATCCTGCAAACAGTGAGTCCCCATGACCCCCCCATACAAAGATATTCCATCTCTAATTTGCTACCATCTGCAAGCTTCAAGTTTCACTCCATAGTGTCACAGAGCGGTTTTGAGCCTCAAACGCAGGTCTCGTGTCGGCCATCATCAGGCTGCCAAAGCGTCAAAAGTGCTGTTATTTACTGCAGTACAGAGAAAAACATCTTCACAAATCCCTGACCACTAGTCCACAATGACCGTCACGTGACCCTCAGCTGTCCAGGGCCCAGTGCTCTGACCGCCATTCCAGCAAATCCAAGAGGTTTTTCTGTGGCACCACAATGCCCCTTGCAGTCCAGGGTGTGTGAGGGTCACACACCCTGGACGTGACACAAACCTCCCACGTGCACTTCGGAAACGCGCCGTTCGCTGCGTCCCCCCATCCCTGAGACAGAGTGCCACGGCGGGCTTTCGGAGAGCTCCCTAAGGCTCACTAAATCAATAAATAAAGAGCGTAAAAGAATGACATGGCAATAAATCACTGGCAGTTGTTTCTTCCAGCGTCGATATTTGCAAACAGCCGTTGTTGACGCTCATATTTTATTTTCCATGCTGTCCCCGAGCGCAACGATGTCCCGCATTACTGTCATCTCGTCCAGTACGGTGGGCCCGGGCCGATTCTCACGGGGTGACCCGGAGCGCAGAGCAGCACACCCCCGGGGCTCCTGGTCAGAAAAGACAAACGAGCATCGTTAACGCATCAAAGCGTACACAGAGCACGCTGTACACGGGGACACGTCAGTGTGCGGCACCAGGGCGGGCAGCTGGGTCCACAGCGACGGACGGGCTGGACGAAGGGGAGAGGAGTTCTGACGGCCACGGGCAGCTCCCCTTATCAGCGATCTGTAATTGCGGAAAAGGCGATGAGCTGCACGACATGAGCGGGACCCTTCTCCTGCTCGTCCACGAGCGACCGTGACGATGGGGGTCATAGCCTCGCGACATTCTGCGGGACCGTGGACACAAGAGCGACGCTGTGAGGGACGGGTGAGAAAACACAGGGTGGCGGCTGGCCGCGTGTCCCTCTCACCGCGGAGAAGCTCCCGTAGCCCTTCCGACGTTCGACACGAGTCGGCGTCCGGGGAGCACTTTGTTCGCAAACTAGGAGCTGCGAGCGAGCGGTCAGCATGGGGAGCAGCGCCCGCCCGGTTTAAGGCCGTCGCTGAGGCCTTCTGGGAAATAAGAGGTTCAGAAGGGAGACCCTGGACCTGGTCTGGTGGGCAGGAGCCAGATTCCGTTATTCCTTTATTCACATTTATTCTCTCGTTCCTGCTGCTGCTTTGACATTTTTTTTCAATTCGGTGCATTTTAATGGATCTCTTCTCACACGGTGACACAGACAGAGCGCCGAACGAAGGGAGAAAACAAAGAGAGAAATAACATACTTGGCTACACAGTACTAAATCACTGTCCATGCAGGCAGGACAAGCGTGTGTGTCTCTCTCTCTCTCTCTCTCTCTCGCTCTCTACCGGCCACGGACGAAAGGAACAAAAACTACCAGCTAAAAGTCAAAAAAAAAAAAAAACCACCTCTGGAGTCCAGCGGCTGACCCCCCTCTCCCAAGGGAACAACATCGCCGTACATTAAATCAAATCAAACTTTATTGTCACATCATCGTCAACATCACATGAGTGAAAATCTTTAGTGCAGCTCCAGAAAATGCAGTATTAAGTAAGACTTAAAGTCAATTTTCAACTAATAACAACATTGTAGCTGAGTGATAACTTAACGTCCCGGTTCACAAAGGTCCGTCTCACTGAAATTCTCTTTGTCTAATACTCTAATTTCTCTAAATCATGTGTAAATGTGCTGTTTCAACTCGTCTCGTCGTCGCTGTCACGCGCGTTCAGTTCACGCAGCTCTCGGTGACCTTCGCTGACTCAGCAGTGTGTTGGCGACTCTAACGCACACATTCGTACCCTTCGCCCCAAAGTGCGGCTAATTTTTTTTTTTTGCGGATAAATTATTTTTTCCACTGCGATTTAAGGAAACTTCACTGCGCGTCTACCGCCTCCGACCGCGGTTGCCATGGAAATAACCGCTCTTTTCACTGGAACCGCCCGACGGCCGGCCGCGCGGTGCATTGTGGGCCGGAGAACCCTCCGTTGCATGCTGGGATTCCGGAGGACCGCGCCACTCGCCCCCCAGTGTCATGGCGACCAACATCGAGCAGATTTTCCGGGATTTTGTCATGAACAAAATAAGGGAGATAGAAGACGAAGGTCAGCACTCCGGGTAAATACACGCTAGGGGGGCGCGTGCGCGCTCGCGGATGACGGCGCGGCGGTGCGTTTTTTGTGTGGCGAGCGACCGCGTGCGGCCAGGTGGAACAGGCCTCGCGCGGGGCCCGGCGCGCGCCCTTTGTGTCCGTCTCGCGGGTCCGTTCGTTGTCAAACGGTCCGCATGAGCGCGTGCTCGTCGACGCAGGGACTCACGGCGGACGCGGAGCTGAGCGGGTCGCCGCGGAGGACCGTGAGGTCTGAGTGAGTGCGAGGGAGTGTGAGGCGCTGAGCCGTTTCTCTGCCCGTTATGTAACCGTCACCGTGTGTGCGTGCGAGCGGAACGCGGCGCTGTGTCCTCCTCCTTCGCCGCCGCTGCCGGGCCGCGGCTCACACACACGCTCTGACACACACACCGCTACTGGCGCCGGCGACTCGGACCATGGTCCATAGCCCGGCGCGCTGCGGCGCTCTGCTGCGCTCTGCTGCGTATGTATATGGTACGGCGTCGCGGTTCGTGGTACTGCTGCTACTGCTACTGCTGGTCGCGCGCGCGCGCGGCCCTGCGGGGTCGTCGGGCCACGCTTGTTGTACTCGCCTCTGCTATTATGGGACTCGACGATGCGCTTAATTTAACGGCGTTATCGCGACACTTCGGACCGCCCTTCGCAGCCCTCGCGCTTCGCTTTATTTTCGCTCTTTTTGCTATTGATTTACCGTTTTCTCTCGACGACGGACTGCGCCCCGGGACCCGCGCCGGTGGCTCGCGGTACTGCAGCTCGCGGGCACGGCGCGCTGCCGCGGTCCGAGATGAGATGGGATGGGATGGCATGATGGCCCATGGGACGGGACGGGGCAGGGCGGGGAGGTTTGCGCGGGTCGCACCGAACGAACGATGCCGGCGCTTTCGATCATAACTGCTCACGTGCTCCGGCTTTCCCGCCGCAGTTGTTGTGCAACTTGTTTCAGTCGAAGCGGGTTTACCGGTCTAGTATTTACCGTGTGTGCAGTGTCTGCGCGGACTGCGCCCTTCCTGCTCACCGCTACTAGTCTTGCTACAGGTGAAGGCGGACACCGCGGGAGCCCACCTGGAGCTCTGGTCGCTTTCGCACGCTGGGGCGAAACTCACCGGGCGGGTGCCGCGGCGGTCAGCGGCGGTCATGTCGCGTTCCCTCGGCCCTTTAGACCCAAAGGTCGCGGGTTCGATTCCCCCTCCGGCTGTGGTACCCTTGAGCAAGGTACTTACCCTGAATTGTTCTCCTATAGTGACGCAGCTGTATAAAGTGGGTCGGTAACTGTAGGTGGACTAATAGCGTAAGTCGCTTTGGAGAAAAGTGTCACGTAAATGAATAAATGGAAATAATCGCTTTACTTTTCCAAGCGGACCGTGCTGCATGCTGTTACTGAGCTACACGTGCAAATCCTGTGAGGACAGTTTACGGAACTTCTCCGGGGGACTTGGTGTCGCCGCCGCGCTGAAGATGCGGACGCCTGTTCGTGTGGCTCGTCGGCACGAAGCGGTTAAGGTCGGCGTCGTCTTTTTGCCTGCTTTCACCGAGGTCCTCTTTGTGTTCCAGAGTGACCGGCGAAGGACGTTCAAACGGCGGCGTCCCTACTCCTCCGGCCAAGACGGGGCCTGGGCAAGAGGTTGCCGCAGCGATGGAGTGCCACGGAGACGCGGAGGAGACGATGGAGAGTGCCGGAAAGCCACGGCTAGGTGCGTCGGGGCCCATTCCGCAACACGCTTGCTTTGCTGTAGACTTTCCTCGATGAGCGTTACTGTCCGTCACCTGCACGCATCCTACTTCTTCGGTGCTCTTTCGGCCTTCGGAACTCCACATCCTGTTTGGGTGGGAACAAATAACTCGGCTTTCCGTTATGCTGCGGGAGGTGCGGTGACGTGGTGGACGTGATGGATGTGATGAACGTGCTCATCTCCTTTGTGGGCGTTGCCTTTTGCAGAGGATGCCGGAGCCTTGGAGAACGCAGCAACTGCTGAAGCCACCCCTGGCAAGGAGGGCAGCGAGACGCCGCGCAAGAAGAACAAAAAGCACAAGCGGCACAAAAGCAAGAAGAAGAAGAAGAAGCGCAAAGAAGAAAAGGAGAGCAGCTCCGAGTCAGGGATGGAGTCTGGCGGAGAGGCGCCGGTCCGGTGAGCGAGCCGGGCGGGGGAGGCGGACCCAGGACGCGGGCTCGCGTGCGACAGCCCTAACGTCCCTGGCCCCTGGGGTGGAACCCTGCGTCCACGCGTACCGCACCTCGCGCTGTGTTGGACGCGGAGAGGGGAAATGGACACGTGCTAGAGAAGAGTCGCCCATCCTGCCCAACAGCCTTCGTACCGGCGTCGCACACGGCGTCAACTGCTATCGGTAGAAATAAAAGTAAACTCATTGAGGACACAACGGAAATAGAGTAGCTGTCGATCTCAGTGAGATTTATGTTAAAAGCGGTTGTTTGTCTTTATCGTTCACGTGTCGAATTTAGTGCAATGAATAGGCATCTGTTAGCCTTCTCAGAATTTCAAAAGAACATTTTTTGTTGTATGTTCCGTTCAGTTTTGTTACAGTAAACACACTTCTGCAGTTCATTAGTGCTGTATGACGGGTCTTAGGAAAATATTCCGCATTTGTGAAATTTTTGGCATGGATTTCCAAGCACCGAACTTTGCAGTACCTTTTAGGATCTGATGCTTTCTACAATGTTCTGGTATTTTCTAGAATGTTCTGATGCCTTTTAGAATCTTCCAGTGGCTGTAAAGTAAATTAAACAAAAACCGACACTTGAAGAATCAGTAGTATTTTTGTAAACAGTAAACTTTAAACAATCATAAGTAATGCAAAAGTCAACATAACTAAAAAGTTTGTTGCGCTCTGTGGTAAATGAATTGAATCCTTAACATTTTATCAGGGAACAATTGTTTTACACAAGAATTAAAGCGTGGAATGGAATGGCGAACCAGTTCACAGTCTTTCTCCTCCATGTGCTCTTTTGCCCGTGTGACACAGTGCGCCGTTGACACATAACTGCTGAAATAAGGACCCTGGTTGATGGGGCTCTCGTTCCTGCACGCTAACAAAGTCTCGTGTCGTCTTGGCTCTGCACGGTGTCTTTCTTGTAGGGTGAAGACCCAGGGCCAGTCGAGCAAGGAACGCGCAGCAGAAGGAGAGGAAGGTGCCGCTGCTCAGGAACCAGCTGGGAACGTGCCAGCAGGTAAGAGCTTTTCCCGCTACCAGTCTGAGGAGAGAACAGCTGAAAAAAACATGACCGCGTCTTACATTTATTTATTTAGCAGGAGGGTTTCTCCAAAGCGATGTACATCTCATAGAAAATACAGTGGATTCATTACAATAGGAGAAAGGGAGATATAGCTGCAGACGTGTGATTCTTAAGTACAGTTAGTTACTTTCACTTTATGAACCAGTGTTCATTAATGTTCCAATGTTCATCGCACAAGTGTCTTAAGTCTTTCTCTGCACAAGTGGGAGAACATGTCAGTATAAGGCGTTTTTCGTGAAACTGTTTACTGCTTGCTGTCGTCTTACCTTAAAGTGCTGCACATTTTTACCTTTTGGGAGGTGCTTCTCATACAACTAGTTTAATGTAAATACAACATCACTTGAAAATATACTTGAGTGACATACTATATTGGTTCTGCGGGCTGCCATATGTGCTTCATATTTCACTTGTTTCATTTGACATTTTAGCAGGTCAACCCATGGAAGAGGGTGATGGAAAAACTAAAAAGCATAAGCGACACATGGCTAAGAAAAAGAAAAAGAAGAAGAAGAAAGAGGAGGAGAAGCAGGAGAAAAAATCTCCTTCTCGCTCCAGGTCGGAGAGCACTTCTGCTTCTGGGTCGGAATCGGATTCAGAGCTGAGGCCACCCTCCAAACTGCCACCCGCTTCTTTCCCTGTTGTCGCCCTGGGAAAGGACCGAGAGAGCACTTCACCCGCAGTCCCTTCACAGGAGCTTCAGAAAAGAATGTCGCCTATGACCTCAGGGCAGGACGTGGAGCCTGTGAAGGGCAACTCTGTCTGTGCTCAAGGCTCGGGGGAAGGTTTCACTGCCAAGAGTGGAGAGACATGCCTTGCAGCCACTGAAGAGAAGGGGAAGGTAACTTCCAGCATGCCGCTGGAGGTGGCATCTGAGCCAAATGATGATCAGGGGAATTTTTCCACAAAGCAGGATTTGCCTGATATCATCCCCAAGCTTGAGAACACGCACAAGGAGGAGCCTCCTGCCAAGGCAGACGATGACATGCCAGCAGATGGAAAAGGGAATCAAGAAGCAGGGCATGAAATGAAGCGACAAAGTTACTCGGCGTCGCGATCCAAATCGAGGTCGCGGTCACCATCGAAGTTAACGAGCACGGTGCCACTCCGCGCTCCTTTGCAAAAGAGTCATAGCCGTTCCCAGAGTCAGAAGCGAAGCACTGACAAACAGGGCTCTCGCAAAGCTCGCTCCTTGTCCAAGAGGAGGTCTAGATCGACTTCCAAGAGAAGAAGTAGTCCTAGGAAGAAGAGGTCTAGGTCTCGTTCTGGTAGACGCAGGTCTAGATCTCCTTCCCTTAAACGCTCAGGGCGCAAGTCCAGGTCTTTGTCTACTAGGAGGCGAAGACGTTCAGATTCCAGGTCTCGAACAAGGAATCGAAGGTCCAGGTCAAGATCTCGACGCCGCACGAGATCGAGGTCTATTGTACGGCGGCGAAGGTCTCGTTCTCGATCGCTGTCGAGGCGCAGGCGGTCACGGTCCAGGTCAAAGAGATCTCGATCACGTCGACGCACCCAACGGTCTCGATCGGCAAGGAGGGGCAGGCGATCCCGGTCTCGATCGCGCCGACGGAGGTCAGTGTCACGGTCAAGAAGATCAAGGTCCCGGTCTGTGAGGCGGACCAGGCGAACTCGGTCCAGATCCATTGTAATCCTAAGGCGCTCTAGGTCTCGGTCCTTACTGAGGAGAAACAGACGATCTAGGTCCAGGTCGCTGAGACGAAGATCAAGGTCTATTAAAAGGCATCGGTCTAAATCTCGTTCGCTACGGAGGTCCAGGCGTTCTAGGTCCAGATCGCCAGCAAGGCGCAGGAGATCTAAAACCTCATCACCTCGCCGTAGTCGGCGGTCAAAGTCCCACTCTCCCATCAGACATCATCGGTCAAGATCTGATTCTCACAAAGGGGGTCGAAAACAGTCCCAGTCTCCCAAAAAGAACAGGCATTCAAAATCTAGGTCTCCCACTAGGATTAAGTCCAAATCTAGATCTGTGTCGAGAGATGTGCAATCATGTGAGAAGAGCCTCGTCCCCCCACAAGAAAAGGGTGCCTCAAAATCGGGGACCCCTGCCAGAGAATGGTGTGACGCTGACCTTCCCCTTGCTGAAGTGCAGGAAAAAGATCAGAGTCCTGAGCAACCTGGACAGGATGATGGACCTTCTGGGGACGTGGGTCCTCAAATGCTCAACGTGGAGGAATGCACTATGATAGAGGAAACTCCAACAGAATCTCGTGTGGATGGAGACGGCGCTGATGGTACAGTCCTGGCTTCTGTTGGAGCGTGGAGACCAGTCCCCTTCCTGGAGGACAGTGGTGTTAGTTCCGAAGCAGACCCTGTGGCAGAAGGGGTGAACAATTCCCCCTCTGCTGAAGAAGCTACAGTTAGAGAACTGCCAGAAGAATGTAAATCCCCAAAGACTAAACAGATTGAGAAGTGCTTTACTCCTGAGATGCCTTTGACCGCACAGGACTTGCATTCCGACAGTCCTTCACAAGCCATCTCCAAACCACGTGTCCCCGAGAGCACTGAGCACGTAGAAAATGCTCCCGAGGATATGGAACATCTAACTGAGTTTAGGTCTGGCTCCATTTCACCTCAGTCCCAAAGGCCGTGTGAATCAATCTGTGTGGAACCAGAAGAGTCGGATGTGGCTTCATGTGAGGCCCTAAAACTCGAACCACGCGTAACGTGTCCCAGCGGGCGAAGAAGGACGAGGTCAAGATCTGCTGACCAAGACTGCTCAGAAATAGATAGAAAATCAGAGCGTTCACGATCACACTCAGTGTCAAAAGAGGGTCAGACACCCACTGGAAAACTGGATTCAGAATCCAGGTCCCCATCAATAAGTAAGAAGGAAAGTTTATCAAACCAAGCACGGTTATCAGCATCTCCGGGTGCAAGGAAACGCTCAACGTCAATGTCTCCTTCAAGGAGGAAGAAATCGAAGTCCAAGTCTCCAGCTCGAGGAAAGCACTCAAGGTCCAGCTCGTCGTCACAACGAAGGCGTTCGCAGTCAAAATCTGCCAGTCGCAAGAAAAAGTCCAAATCCAAGTCTCCTAGTAGGAAGAAAAAATCAAGGTCACGATCCCGCAGTCGAAAGAGGAAATCTAAATCTCCGGCAAGGAGAAGACGATCGAGGTCCAAGTCAACAACAAAGAGAAGAAAATCTCGGTCAAAGTCTACGTCCAGGTCCACCAAAAGAAAGCGGTCCAAGTCCCGATCGCCTGTCAGAAAGAAGCGTTCAAAGTCTCGGTCACCAAGGAGGAGCAAACGCTCCAAGTCCCGGTCGCCAGCTCGGCGGAAGAGGTCAAAATCAGCCGAGAAAAGCAAGCGCTCAAAATCTCGCTCCCCTACCAGGAAGAGGCGGTCCCGGTCCCGCTCTGCAAACCGTGCTCGGCGGTCACGGTCCAGGAGGTCTCGCTCCTTGTCCCGTCGAAGGAGAGGCGGTTTTCGCAGTCGCTCCTTCGATCGAAGGGACAGATGGAGGCGGGAGCCAAGCCACTCGCCAATTCTCATCCTGCGCAAGAAGAGATCCGCTTCGCGCACCCGCCGCAGCGCAAGCAAGACTCCACCCCGCCTCACGGAGCTCGGTACGTCATCGCACATGGCTGTTTATGAAGCCCTCGCACACACATCAGTAGGACTGCCTCACGTGTGGCATGTTTGTGTAAGACCACATATATGAAACACCACATTTATGAAATGCTTGCAATATCATCTACGTCCTCATCTTTGAGGAGGCAACTCTGCGAGTTTGTGCCAACGGCTTCCGCGCTGCTCATTCTTTTACAACTCAGGTTGGCCTTTTTGGTGACCGTATGGTATTTTATGTGCTCTTCACTGTATTTCTTGACCGCGTTGATGTGCTGTCTTCCTTTGCAGACAAAGACCAGCTTTTGGAGATTGCGAAGGCCAACGCAGCTGCCATGTGTGCCAAGGCCGGGATGCCCATTCCCGAGAGCCTGAGGCCGAAAGCAATCCTCCAGCTGCCCCTGCCAACCCCAGTCCCCTCCCCCCTCAACCTTCCCCTGCCGCTGCCCATGAACCTCCCAATGGGAATGCCCATGGGCATGCCCAACATCAGCATGAACGCAGCCATGGCCACCATGACGGCGGCCACCATGACTGCCGCCCTGACCAACATGGGTGCTCTTGGCAGCATGCCTGCCATGCCTGCACTGCCTAGCATCACCAACAAGCCTCCCCCCACGGCCATGCCCAACACTGCCAACATCGAGGAGGTCAAGAGGAAGGTGACGCAGAAAGCTAACAGCATTAGCATCAAGGAGCTGACAGAGGTGAGGGAGTGGGGGACTGTAAGCTGGGACTTTTCAGATCTTTTCTTGAAAGATCTTCATTCCACATCACTAATTAGGTTTCTCTTGGAGCTCATTGGTGGTGAGAAGCCTCTGGTATTTGAGCAGTACAAGCTTCAAATACTAGGCACCTCCCATCTCTGTTTGGGGACTCTGCCTTTAGCATGCTGAGAAACGTGTTGAGGGGAAATGCCGAGGGGTTATGTTGGAGTGATGATGCCCTCCCCTTTTTTGCATGTGACCACCCTTCAGAAGTGCAAAATGATCGCGGAGAGCAAGGAAGAGATGGCCGTGGCGCAGCCTCACGTGTCCGACGACGAGGAGGAGGAGAAGCCGTTTGGTGGAGGGGCCCTGCGGGAGAACAAGGGCATCTCCTTCAGTCTCAGTGTAAGGCTTCACTTGTGAACATTTTTTCAGTGTCCACGTGGTGTTCTCCTCTGTCCGTTTGTCTGTTGTCTCATGCCTTGCTGTGATGTGTAAGCGTCCATGTGCTACCAGCCGGCACACAGTAAGTAGCAGTTAGCAGTTACCATAGCTGCTCACTGTGGTGTGATGTGAGTGCTGCTGGGAGATGTGTTCAACCAGGTGAATGGTCCAGGTGAACCTCAGCCTTTGGAAATGCTCCTTGAGCACAGCATTGCCACCCAGCAGGAGTGGTCATTAGTAATGGAGGCTCTAGTGGAAGGTGGTGGAAGGAGCGTGTCGACTTGACCAATCCTGCTGGGTGGCAATGCTGTGCCAAGGCAACAGACTGCAGCAGCCGAGTGGATTTTGAAGAGTGAACTTTTTTTGGCATTATTGTTGGCAGGCGTTCCTTAACCATTCATCTTGTTGGACACATCTCTGTTTTTCCTGATTTTGCAGTAACCCTCCCCCCTCGCCCCTCCCCCTTTACCGCCCCGCCCACCCCTGCCTCCACCGACAACCCCCAAAACCTCCAGAACCCCTCAGCAAAACCAGCCACCAGGACCGAGGCAGCCTTCGCCAAGGAGTTCCCCGTGTCATCGGGTTCGCAGCACCGCAGGAAGGAGAACGAGGGCGCTTACGGCGAGTGGGTGCCTGTGGACAGGAAGATGGACAAGGACAAGGCAGCCGCTTCGTCGAGCGCGGGGGCCGTAGCGGAGGAAGAGGGCAAGCAGAGCGACAGTGTCTTCCCCGACGCACCGCTGCAGGTGGGAAACGCCCCTCCCCCTCGCTCCCTCGCTGCTGCGGATGCCCAGGGCGGCGGCAGCAGCTCTTAGGCACAGGCTGGCCCACTGCCAGCATGGACCGAATGACCCATGTACCGATGAGCCCCGCCCCCAGGCCCCTAAACACCTTTACGTGCTGCACTGGAAACTGCGTGTTGCTCACGAGCAGTGTGTAGTGGGCCATCCGAAGTGGCGGAGCCCCAACTCGTCTAGTCAATTTATCATGGATTAGTGTGCGACCTGATTTGCATCTTATTTTGTAATCTCATGATGTTGAATTGGGGTGAAAATGCTGTAGAAACATTTCCAAAGACACCTGCCATGAGGTGGTGCTGGCCTAAGAGCGAATCGGTAAGAAAACAGGAAGAATTTTTTTTTCCTTTTTTTTTTTCCCTCTTTTTTTTTGGGGGGGGGGGTTGTTTGTTTTTTCTTTTTTTGAGTAAGTCTCAGACCTTTCCTGTTTGCTCCATGTGAATTTGTTTTTATTTCCTTGGACGTTTTGCTGATTAAGTGAACGTGTCAGTGAGTGCTCAGCTCAGCGGCTTTTTTTTTTTTTTTTTTGTCGAGTACTCCGACTTCCCAGCATGCACCAGCGAGAGCAACCACACTACACCTGTAAGACGCTTGGTTTGTCTTGGTGTCATGTGTCACTCAGAGGAATGCCCCCTGGCTCATTCTGTGCTCTTCGTCCTCACACAAAAACCTCCGAGCTGCTGTAACATGTGGCTGTTCCATGTCGGTCATCCGACACGCTCCGTGTGGAAGCGCCCCCCACCCCCCAAGCGAGTAGGTTGTGAAAGGCCCCTCGGCTCCACAGTTGGGGAAGATGGTGTAGAAGACAAGGAGAAGCATGTCATTCTGCCCTCTGTGTGTGTGTGTGTGTGTGTGTGTGTGTGTGTGTTTTATCCTCCTTTATCTGCAGGGTTTCCCCCCACGTGCTTACTGTGGTTTTCTGCTTACGGGGGGGACAGGGCTCTGCCACCTTCACCGAAGTCATTGGGAGACCAGAACTACTGAGCTTCCCTGGTTTCAGATGGAAATTGGGCACGAACTAAAACTAATCTCCAAATCCTGCAGGACCCTGAGCTCCAAACCCGACTCGGGCTCCCTCAGCTTTCACTTTGAGGGTGTCTCGTTCTCTTCTCATCCCCACACGCATGTATGCACGCACACACGCAGGCTCGGAGCTCAAGCGGCATCATTTACAGCAGGTCCGCACGCCCAATGGCCGAGAGCCTCAAGGGAGGTCCTGCACGTGGCAGCTGGCCATCCACCTCCCCTCACGGGGCAGGAGATTCAGTGCAGCGTAGAGTTATTGGGTTGAAGGGGTCAGCCGACTGCAAGCATCGTGGCTGGTGACAGACGTCAAGTCAGTCCTGCGTGAGTTGTGTGTTCATCAGAGGCCGGATGGTGGAGGACCTTCACAAGGACTTTGACACCTGCTCTAGTAACTGTATATCTATGATGTAGTCGTACACATTCCTGTAGAAGTGAACCCCCTCTGTACTCACTCATTTGGCTTGTTCCACTTTATATTCAATGACATTTTAGATCTTTTCTTAGTTACTAGATGTTATTTTGTTTGCTTTGTACATACTGCAATGTTGATTATTAAAGGAAGATCCTACAATTACTCATGTGGACTTTGTTTGTTCTGCTTTCCGTGTGATTGGAGCCGGAAGCCGCAGCAGGAGGCTGCCTGTCAACACTGAGCGTTTGCATTGTGTTCTGCTCGGTGTGTGTGTGTGTGTGTGTGTGTGTGTGTGTGCGCGCGCGCGCGCGCGTGTGCGTGTGCGTGTGCGTGCACGCCCATGCAGGTGATCAGTGGCACCGCTCTCATCCACTTCACTCAGTCATGAGGTGTCCAAAGCCTTGGTAAACTCCCCACAGGACACTCGCAAACATTGGTTTGTGGCAGTCGATTGCTGGTATCCGTGAGAAGGTGGAGCGTTGCGAACGGGGGACGGGGAACCGTCGGCCCTTCCTGTCTTTGAGCATGGTTAACATCCTGCGTGGCCAGTACAGGACGTCTGGCATTTTGAGTTCTCGCCCTGTTTACGGTATCATTGAGCGCAGTTCGCTTTGCCTAGCCAACGTCGACCGCTGCGTTGATTTTGCTCCGCCCAGCGACCGCGGGGCCGCCAATGTCCGAGCCAAGATGTGACCGCGAATACATTGAGTGGTGAAGTGAAACTCTGCTTCTCTCCCAAGTTTTGTCTGAAGAGGTTTTTTTTTTTTTTTTTTTTGTGTTCTCCGACGAATCCCGGCTGTAGAGGTCGGGCTCACCGACGTTGGCCTTGCCCAGCATTTCTACTGCGCCTCACCTTTGGAGCGGTCGCCACATTTCTTCCTGCAAACGGAAGGGACCCCCCTTCGACCACGCCTTCGGGGATCCCGGGTCCAGGAGACGAGGGCGATGTGTGTCCGTGTGCTGTCGTTGACTCGTGGCCTTCTCTCTCCAGCCTGTGGACATCACGCTGGCCGTGAGCGAGAGGGCGGTGGCGCAGAAGCGGCTGGCCGAGAACCCCTTTGACGTCAACGCCATTTGCATGCTGAGTCGGGCGCAGGAGCAGGTGAGTGTCCCCACCCCCAGCAGCTCGGCCCTGCGGCGGCTGCGTGTGTGTGCGTGCATGCGTGTGTTAGCTGCTCGCCCACACTCTTCCAGACACTGCGCCTCCCCTGGACTCCAAATCACTGCAGACTCACCTGGGGGGACAGGTGGCACAGAGGCACCGCACCACGAAGCTCCCGGAACGCCAACCCAGGGAAGATGTGCTCTTGGTCAAGCCCACAATGCTTTCTACTCTTTTGTTTTCCCACCTTCCGTGGTGCGGTCGCACGGGATTGGTGAGGACGGGCCAGGTGACCTGGACCTGCAGCTGCACCAGCTGCACACCTTCGTCTCTCAATGACAAGTGTTTGTGTGACCAGCGGCCGTAAAATGTGCTTTTGCCCCTTACAATCTGTGCTGACAACAACAATGGAAGGCGGTTGTTCGGCAAAGTGCTCATTGAGTCGGATCTTTGAAACGCGGCCCGGAACCATCTGGCAGAACACTACACTTCAAGGGACACGTGAGAAAATTAGCCTTCGGTCCGCAGGTGCGAGAGAAGAGTCGTTCCCGCTGTGCTTGTGTTCAGCGTTGGCTGTTTTGGGCCCAGTTGCTGCCCTCTGCTCTTCACACCAGAGCAGTTTCAATGTGCCGTTGGGTCACCGTGGACCATGGAGGACAGGACACCTTTACAACATTGCTGAACTGGGGGTCCTTGGCACACACTCAAAGCCCCTGCTTCCACCTGTCTCTTACCAGCCTTCGCAATTCACCAAGGGGGTGCTCCTGCTTTACACCAAGCCCACGTGTACAAATATGGTGCAGCTTGTCCCAGGGCCTGACCCTTGACCTTTGAACCGGCCGCCCTTCCTCAGGTGGACGCCTGGGCCCAGTCCAACTCCATCCCCGGTCTGTTCACGGGATCCACAGGCGCCCAGGTGCTGTCTTCAGAGGAGCTGTCCAGCAGCGGCCCGCAAGCCTGGGTGAAGAAGGTAATGCCGGCCGTGCTGCTCCTCGCACCCATCGCAGCACACTGAACACGCTGGGCACGCTGTCCCCTGAGCAGACAGCACATGCCACCATGGCATCAGGCCTCACGTGTGAAGCATCATTTGTGTTTGGTCAGAGAGCAGCCACAGGCACCTTGACATGTACAGTAGTTGTGTGAACAGTCGTACTACAACATGTACTCTGCTAGCTGTGTTTACTGTAAACACACACACACACACACAGAGTATATATACAGGCTTCCCTCGCATAACTAGCGTACTTCATTCCTGAATATCAGCTTGTCAGATGAGCTTTCCTACAATGAACTCGGTACCATTAATTGAATTGTTCCTGGGCCGCAAACATCCATCACACGTCCAGAATTCCTGTCTTTTAAACATGGAGAAGATCATGCTGAAATCCAAGCGTACAACGATATGTAATGCAGCCTTTAAGGTAATACTGTAACTACAGGCATCCTTTGAGTAACAAAATTAAACCATTCCTAGAAACGGTGTGAATATCGAGCTTTCAGAAACCGAAAGCCTCTAACCCATTATTTAAATGAGAAACAATAATGTTTTCCCAGCCCCCTGAAAACCGATGCAAATTTTCCCAAAAATCGCTGAAATCAGTCATGATATCAGCACAATGTAAAACACATTTCTTATTTAGCAGACCGTTTTCTCCAAAGCAACACACATTTCCGAAAACGCTCAAAGTGCATTACGCTAATTTTTGCTGCCCTGCTTCCAGGCTGCGTTCGGAAAATACACGGCAGTTTTCTGCTGCCGCTGCTGCCCCGAGGAACTTCCCACTAAGCGGGGATCCACTGAACATGTTGTGTTTATTCTGAACATCTTTCTGAAACTGCGCACTGTTGCCAAAGTGTGCATATCTACCCGAAAAACCACCAGCTCAACTTTTACTGCTTGCTGCATTGCTGTTTCTGCAATCGTACAATTATCACGCTCGGTACGGCCAACACGCTCCTGTGGAATTTCATGTACTTGCCATAATGCAACGCTCATATTCCCAGCACACCAACAGGCAGAGATCTGAATGCAGATGCTTCAAATACATTACTGTACTTCTGCTTCACGTGTGCAATGTTCACATTTTTCTGTATAGGTTTCATTATATAGATTTTTTTAATATATTTTTTTTTTGTTCCATAAACGAAAAATTGGATATCAAAAGCCAAGAGCGGTTGTACCGAAACTGCAGATAAAGAGAGTTTGTAAATGGAGCGATACCTCTGCTGAGCTGTTGGTAAATATCGGTGCCATTGATAAATTGCTGGTAAATTAAATTGCAGTCATTTGTAACAATATTGCCTTTATATCGCTTCAAGTTTTAAAGTGTTAGTTAAGGCGTTCCTTTCCTTGTCAGCTCATATCACCTTCTGTGAACTTTGCTTGCCTTCGGACTCACGATACGCAATTTAAACACACACACAACACGCAACGGGATACACAACTGCGCGAAGATGACGGCTCGCGAAGTTTCCGAGAGATGCTTGTAAGCTGCACACGGTTATGGGTACGAATCAGTGGAAATGCCGGGGAGATGCCACTTCCTGTGAGGGAGAGATCATGAAGGTTCTAATTTTGGCTCAAAATTTCTTCCCAGGCATGAGACATTTCTTGAGTGAGTTCCAGGCTACAGATTATCGGGTTCATACGGGCTCGTCGGCACCAGTTGTTGTAATGCGAGGGAAGACTGTACATATATTTCCTTGTGCCTGCAAATCTGTTTACTTTCTCTGAGCACTTATTACTCCAGTTCTTTGGAGTCTAACGTTAGCTCTTATACTCCCTACGCATGGATGCACAGTCAGAGCCCCTGACCTAAAAAAGACCGCTGGTGCTCAGGTCCTGTGACCTGTAAGCGCTGTGCTCCAGCAACACCCCTGGCTGCATCGATCACGCTGTCCCCACGTGTCCACCGGTGCGTGCTCTCGCTAGTTCCTCCAAGTGACGGTGTGGTCTCGGGCTCCGGTTTTCACGGACACGGTCACTTCGCAGCAGATCCAGTGCATCCACAATTAGTGCTGTCACCACGGCAACAGAGCACACGGTACATCCCTGAGAGAAAGGGCACGAGCTTCACGAAGGGAGCGGTGCGTTTGTGCTCCGCGCACAACCAGCCGGCCCCTCTCCGGCGTGTCGAAGCGCCTGGTGGACACGGTGACACGCGTGTTTCTGTGTGACCTTCTGTCAAAGCAGGTGCAATAGAGGAGGGGCTCCCGCCCGTCCACCTGGGGTCTCTCTGCTAAAGTAGAGGGGCGAGAAGGAGACGGACGTAAGTAGACGCGATGACGTCCCACCGGAGCGCTCCGGAGGTGGAGGGCCGCACCCTGGACTGACTCTTCTCTCCGAGCGCTCCTCCTCAGGGCCGTCTGGTGCCCGCGGTCCGGAGCTCTTAGCGTAGACCGCCAGGTACCCCTGCTCCGGGTGCGAGTGGCGGCGTGCGCCGTTAGCCGACACCGAGCCCTTGCAGCGAGGGGCCTTCCACTCTGGTGCCATGTGGGTATGGGAGGGAGGGAGGGAGGGGCATGTGGGGGAGGGGTGGAGGTTCACAGTGTGACTGTGAACTTTCACCCCTCTGTATGGAAACTTGTTTCAGGGTCAGTCCTTGTAGCTGCCTTGTTGCCATGGTCACTGTCAGGCCCTGTCTTTGACAGCAGATGCACGGCCGCTGATAAGGGGCCAAGGTACGTACGTGAACACCACCCTTGTCTCTCTCTCTCTCTCTCTCTCTCTCGCTCTCTCGCTCCTCCCCGTGTGACTGTCTATCTACGTGGGCGCCGTCTTGCAGCAAGGCCTGTCAGAGACACTGATCTTCACACCCATTGCAGAGCAGTTAGCGAAAGGCTCCTTCAAACACTCTCCATCCCTCACTTGCATGCCGCCTGACGCTAGTTTAGATCCCAAGGGTTGGCACAGGTGGCACAGCTCCATGTACCCACAGGCGGAGGAGGGACTTAAGCTTGAAAAGGACCCCGCCCCATGCCGCTTTCTTCAGCAGCTCTCGGGTCGAGGGCCGCGAGACGCCCCTCAGTTCGGCCGCAGGGCTGCATGAGGGCGGCTGCAAGGCCGAGAGCCCCGCCCACACTTCTGTCTCAGGCGTGCACGTGTGTCTGTGTGTGCGTGAGCGTGTGCGTGAAAGCTCAAAACCGCCCTCAGGGCTCTTGAGCCGCGTGCTGCCCGTGGAGCTGTGGCCGAGCAACGGCTGACTGTCTCCTCCTACCGTCTCTCTCTCTCTGTCTCTGTCTGTCTGTCTGTCTCCGCCCCGCATTGCCAGGACCAGTTCCTGAAGGCCGCACCCGTGTCCGGCGGTGTGGGCGAGTTCCTCATGAGGAAGATGGGGTGGCGTGCAGGCGAGGGGCTGGGCAAGTACCGAGAGGGGACCGTGGAGCCCATTGTCATCGACTTCAAGACGGACCGCAAAGGTGAGCGCTGACCGTAGGGAACCGAGTTGTGTTAAACACCCAAGAGTGTGACGAGGCTCAGTGCAAATGTATTTTTTACTCACTCATGCGCACGTACGCACTTTCGTTAACGGCTCCTGGTCAGGTCGAGCGAGTATTTGGTACAACCCCTGGCACACTGGTTGGAGTTGCTGCCTTCGGGTTCTGAGATTGCAGGTTTGAATCCCACCTCCTCCCATAGTACCGCTGAGCAAGGTACTTTACCCTAACTTGCTTTAGTAAAAATTATCCAGCCAAAGAGTGCAGAGTAAAGCGCTCATGACACGTGCAGTTGTACCCTGGAGAGTGTGGTGTGAGCGGTGGCACAGGTACACGGTACTGTATCGTTACTGTATCACTGCTGTATCAATGGATGTTCCCTTTGTTTCGTTTTGGTGCAGTACCTCTTCACATAAAAATACATGTCCATCTGTTCATTTATCAGACACTTCTCTCCAAAGTGACGTTCATCTCGTAGAAAATACAATGTGTTCATTACAGCAGCAGAAAGAGACTTAATCACACATTTGTATCTCTTAAAGTGCAGTTAGTTTCTTTCCACCATATGAACCAACATTCATCACACGAGTAGCTGCATCAAACTCAATATCGATGATTCCTGATCACCTTCCTAGGAGGGTTTTTTTTTTTGAGATAGACAAATATTTACATACAATACAGGAGTAGTTGCAGAAAGGTTTATCTAGGTATGATCTTCAATTTATGGTGCATGAACATGTACACCTTACATGAATTTGAGATGGTGGATGAAGTGAGTCCAAAAAAGTGAGTTTTCAGACCCTTTTTAAATGTGGACAGAAATTCAGCAGTTCTGAGTGAGAGGGGGAGGTTGTTCCACCACAACGGAACTAGAACCAAGAACTTCCGTGCTTTACCTTTCCTGCACGGGACCACTAAGCGAGCAGAAGTAGACGAGCGAAGGGGTCCGGTTGGGGTTTAGCAGTTGATCAAGTCTTGCGAATACCTGGGATCAGTTCTATTGACGTATTTGTAGACAATAACCAGGGTCTTGAATTTGATCCGGGCAGCGATAGGAAACCAGTGCAGAGAAATGAGTAGAGGCGATACATGGGAACGCTTTGCAAGTCAAACGCAGTTTGTACCGCGGTATTCTGTATCAGCTGCAGAGGTTTGATGGCAGTAGCAGGAAGGCCACGCACGAGAGAGTTGCAGTATCCAGACGGGACGTCACCATGGCCTGGACTAGTAGTTGGGCAGAGTCAGTTGTGAGGTAGGGACGGATGGAGGTGGTGATCAGACATCCATGCAGAGATGTCGACAGGCAGGCAGCAGTGCGTGCAGAGATGTCTGACACACCAGGTGGAAAGGAGAGGAAGAGCTGGGTATCATCAGCATAGCAGCAGTATTTGAATCCAGGGGAGGTGACTGCTCTTCCCACCTGATGGGTTGCGATTCAATGGTCAGTGACTCTTGAGTTATGAACAAAACGTCACTCAGGGTTGTGTGTTTCCCTATACAAGAGAAATGTACAAACGATGCTGTGTGTATTTGTGCGTGCGCGCGCACATTCTCCAGGGCTCGTGGCCGAGGGTGAGAAGATGCAGAAATCTGGCAGTCTGGTGGTGATGAAGGACCTCCTCGGTAAGTGTCTTCTCAGCGGTTCACTTCATGAGGCTGTGCAGCCCCACCCCCTGCGGAGAGTAACCACCCCCCCAACCCGCATTCGCGTTCTTGTTCTGCCACAGGGAAACACCCCGTCTCCGCTCTCATGGAGATCTGCAACAAGAAGAAATGGGCGCCTCCCGAGTTTGTCATGGTGCACCACAGCGGGCCGGACCACCGCAAGAACTTCCTCTTCAAGGTGACCGTTTGCGTGTGTCTCCGCGCATTTGCATGCGAGTTCTCTTACTAACCGTATCCCTCGGCTGCAGGTGGTGGTGAACGGGACCGACTACCAGCCCCAGACCGCCAGTCCCAACAAGAAGCACGCCAAGGCGATGGCCGCCACCGTGGCTCTGCAGGCCATGGGCGAGGTGTCGGGGGACAGTCTGCACAGCGGTCCCGTCTTCACCGCAGCCACGTCCACCGACTGACCGTCGCAGGGTCTCACACGGAGACTGCGTGTCCGCCCCGCCCCCCCCCAACAGTGGCGCTGTTGCTCGAACTGCTGTTCGGTGAACGGTCTCACGCCGAGGGTCTTTTAACCTCTTTTTAACATGGTCACGAGGACCTCGACCACACACCCTCCCTCCTGTGAGCATGCTTTTCTTTCTTGACCAAATAAAGCGCAATATGACAGTGAGCTCAGCTTCCCCTTCAGCAGGGTGTCAGCATTGTTCACCGCAGTAGAAACACAGCACGGTACTCCTGGAGATGGCGTGCAGTGGAGTTTGACGTTCAGTGTTGCAGAAAGGTGTATGACCCTCATGAAACCGTGCCTTCAGTGCCATCGTCAGTTGTGAAGGTTACAGGTTTGAGTCCCACTCGTGCCGCTTTAGAGAAAAGCGTAAAAATGGAGCCTGATCCATCCATTCATCTTCCTCCGCTTTATCCGGGGCCGGGTCGCGGGGGCAGCAGTCCGAGCAGAGTACTCCAGACCTCCCTCTCCCCGCACACCTCCTCCAGTTCCTCTGGGGGAACCCCAAGGCGTTCCCAGGCCAGCCGGGAGACATAGTCTCTCCAACGTGTCCTGGGTCTGCCCCGAGGCCTCCTCCCAGTGGGACAAGCCCGGAGCACCTCCCCAGGGAGGCGTCCAGGAGGCATCCGAAACAGATGCCCGAGCCACCTCAACTGGCTCCTCTCGATGCGGAGGAGCAGCGGCTCTACTCCGAGCTCCTCCCGGGTGACTGAGCTCCTCACCCTATCCCTAAGGGTGCGCCCAGCCACTCTGCGGAGGAAACTCATTTCTGCCGCTTGTATCCGCAATCTCATTCTTTCGGTCATGATCCAGAGTTTGTGACATAAGTGAGGGTCGGAACGTAGAGCGACCGGTAAATTGAGAGCTTCGCCTTACGACTCAGCTCCCTCTTCACCACAACAGACCGGTACAATGACCGCATTACTGCGGACGCCGCACCGATCCGCCTGTCAACCTGCCGCTCCATTTTTCCCTCACTCGTGAACAAGACCCCGAGATACTTAAACTCCTCCACTTGCGGGAGCAACTCCCCCCTAACCCGGAGGGGGCAATCCACCTTTTTCCGACTGAGAACCATGGCCTCGGATTTGGAGGTGCTGATTCTCATCCCCGCCGCTTCGCACTCGGCTGCAAACCTCCCCAGTGCACGCTGCAAGTCTTGACTTGATGAAGCCAACAGGACCACATCGTCCACAAAAAGCAGAGACGAGATCTCGCGGCCACCAAAACAGACACCCTCCGTTCCCTGACTGCGCCTAGAAATTCTGTCCATAAAAATAATGAACAGAATCGGTGACAAAGGGCAGCCCTGGCGGAGTCCAACATGCACCGGGAACAGGTCTGACTTACTGCCGGCAACGCGAACCAAGCTCCTGCTCCGGTCATACACGGAACGAACAGCCTGTAGCAACGAGCCCTGAACCCCATAATCCCGAAGTACCCCCCACAGGATGCCACGAGGGACACGGTCGAATGCCTTTTCCAGGTCCACAAAACACATATGGACTGGTTGGGCAAACTCCCACGAACCCTCCAGCACCCTAGTGAGGGTATAGAGCTGGTCCAGTGTTCCACGACCAGGGCGAAAACCGCATTACTCCTCCTGAATCCGAGGTTCGACTATCGGTCGGATTCTCCTCTCCAGTACCCCGGCATAGACTTTCCCAGGGAGGCTAAGGAGTGTGATCCCCCTATAGTTGGAACACAATCTCCGGTCCCCCTTCTTAAAAAGAGGGACCACCACCCCGGTCTGCCAGTCCAGAGGCACCATTCCCGAGCTCCATGCAATGCTGCAGAGGCGTGTCAGCCAAGACAGCCCCACAACATCCAGAGACTTGAGAAACTCGGGGCGGATCTCATCCAGCCCCGGAGCCTTGCCACCAAGGAGTTTTTTGACTACCTCAGCAACTTCAGCCAGGGTAATGGACGAGTCCCCCTCCGAGTCCCCAGCCTCAGCTTCCTCTACGGAAGGCGTGTCGGAGGGATTGAGGAGATCCTCAAAGTACTCCTTCCACCGCCCGAGAACATCCTCAGCTGAGGTCAGCAGCGCACCACTTCCACTGTAAACAGTGTTCGTGGAACACCGCTTCCCCCCTCTGAGTCGCCGGACGGTTTGCCAGAATCTCTTTGAGGCCGACCGAAAGTCTTCCTCCATGGCCTCACCGAACTCCTCCCAAGCCCGAGTTTTTGCCGCGGCGACTGCCAGAGCCGCGCTCCGTTTGGCCCGTCGGTACCTGTCAGCTGCTTCAGGAGTCCCATGAGCCAGCCAGGCCCGATAGAACTCCTTCTTCAGCTTGACGGCATCCCTTACTTCCGGTGTCCACCACCGTGTTCGGGGATTGCTGCCGCGACAGGCGCCGGAGACCTTATGGCCGCAGCTCCGAACCGCCGCCCCGACAATGGAGGTGTGGAACATAGTCCATTCAGACTCAATGTCCCCCACCTCCCTCGGGACCTGGTTGAAGCTCTGTCGGAGGTGGGAGTTGAAGACCTCTCTGACAAGGGCCTCCGCCAAACGTTCCCAACAGACCCTCACTATGCGTTTGGGCCTGCCAGGTCTGTCCAGCTTTTTCCCCCGCCATCGAATCCAACTCACCACCAGGTGGTGATCAGTTGACAGCTCAGCCCCTCTCTTCACCCGAGTGTCCAAGACATATGGCCGAAGATCAGAAGAAACGACTACAAAGTCGATCATCGACCTCCGACCTAGGGTGTCCTGGTGCCAAGTGCACTGATGGACACCCTTATGCATGAACATGGTGTTCGTTATGGACAAACCGTGACTAGCACAGAAATCCAATAACAACTCACCACTCGGGTTCAGATCAGGGAGGCCGTTCCTCCCAATCACGCCCCTCCAGGTATCACTGTCGCTGCCCACGTGGGCGTTAAAGTCCCCCAGTAGAACGACAGAGTCTCCAGTGGGAGCGCTTTCCAGCACGCCCCCCAGGGACTCTAAAAAGGCCGGGTACTCTACACTGCCGCTAGGCGCATAAGCACAAACGACAGTGAGAGACCGTGACCTGACCCGAAGGCGTAGGGAGACGACCCTCTCATTCACCGGGGTAGACTCCAACACATGGCGGCTGAACTGGGGGGCTATTAATAAGCCCACACCTGCCCGCCGCCTCTCACCTTGGGCAACGCCAGAATAGTGGAGAGTCCACCCTCGATCGAGTAGAGTGGTTCCAGAACCCAAGCTGTGAGTGGAAGTGAGCCCGACTATATCTAGACGGTATCTCTCAACCTCCTGCACCAGCTCAGGCTCCTTCCCCGCCAGTGAGGTGACATTCCAAGTCCCAAAAACCAGAGTTGGCGCCCGAGGTTTGGGTCGGCCGGGCACTCGGCCCCGACCACCGCCCAAATCACAATGCACCGGCCTCTTACGGTTTCTCCGGCAGGTGGTGAGCCCACCGAAGAGCGGCTCCACGTCATGGCTTCGGGCTGAGCCCGGCCAGGCCCCGTGGGCATAGACCTGGCCACCAGGCGCTCGCATGCGAGCCCCCCCCCCCCCCCCCCAGGCCTGGCTCCAGGGTGGGGCCCCGGTGACCCCATACCGGGCGGGGTAAACGAAAGCCTTGATTTTTCCTTCATAAGGGGTTTTTGAACCGCGCTTTGTCTCGTCTGTCATCCAGGACCTGTCTGCCATGGGAGACCCTACCAGGGGCATATAGCCCCGGACAACATAGCTCCTGGACTCATTCAATGGAGCCTGATGCCACAGCTTTCTTTCTGAAGAACGAAAGCTGCTGTTGCTCGTCCTCCCTTCTTACACATCCCCGAACAAGGCACTGTATGTGTACACAACTTGTCCTCAAACGTCACCCTGTGTTAAATCGTTGGTCCGCACAGCAACCGTGTCACCAACGCATAATAAGCATCGGTGATTCAGATACAATTCTCAGTCGCGGCCGGAGCCCTGGGTTCGATTCCCAGCCAACGCAAGTTCTTACTTTTTCTCTGAGATGTACATCTCTTTGGAGAAAAGCGTCCACTAAATGAATACATGTAAACGTGTCCTGAACAACCAGGATCTCTTGTCAGTGAGGAGCACATCTTCGCAGCAGGGTGCTCCACAGCTGGTCATGGAAGGAACGGTCGTGCACTTGGTCCAATTTCCTTTTAATCACATCGAAAGTTAGACACACACACACACAGAATATTCATTTAAAAAAAGACAGCGTTCTCGCTTGCAGAAGGGTGTGGGTTTGCTGTGCAGACCGTCCCACAGGCCTCAGGTGCTCCAGGTGCAGACAGAGTCGTCCATGTGCAGGTGTCTGAGCGCCGCTTTGCCCAGGCTGGGCGGCTCCGCCAGGTGCTCGATGGTGCTGGGCAAGAGACCGGAGGCTCCCAAGTGACGGAGGTCTTCTGTTTCGTCCTGGACAACGAGAGGAGGGCGTGAGAACAGGAGCGGCGCTGAGGGAACGCGGCGGAACTACGCAAGAGGAAGACAACCGTCGGCTCGGAAGAGCTTCGGTCCTCTAGAAGAAAAGGCTCCGGGGCTTGAGGGACAAGAGGCGGAAACGCCACGTCCAGCCCATGGGTGTCATGTCCGTTCCTCAGCAGGGGCTCGCCTCGCACCGTGACCCTGTAAACACGGTAAAAAAAAATACAAGCCGCTTCTCCCCGCCCTCCTCTGCGAAACCAACGTGTGGGACCCCCTGCTCTTAGACTGACCCATCGATGGTTGCTGGCTCCAATCCCCTCAGCTCCCCACCCGTGGCTGTAGTACCCTTGAGCAAGATACCTACCCTAAATAGCTCCAATAACGTTACCCAGCTGTATAAATGGGTCAATATTTGTTATAAGATTGATCAACCGGTTCGGCTTACGACACCGTTGACTGATAAACATTGTAAGTCGCTTCAGAGAAAATCGACGTAAAGTCAGTCACCCACGTGACAGTTCTGAGCTGCTCCACCTCTCCCTGCCTGGTGGAACGAGTTGCTGCATGCTTCCCACGTTCAAGGAGGGTCTCGACCTCAAAACTACGTGCTGCTGTGCCAGGTGGGCGACTGGGGAAAATGGGACTGCGGGGTGAAGAGAGGTGTCCCAGTACACAGTTGCAACCGAGTGCGTTGGAGGTGAATGCGTTTGACCAAAGCGAAATGAAAACGATACGTGTCCCGGTGTCCCAGCGGAGGCTAAGTGCGACTGCGTCGTCCTCTCCGACCTGCTCGACATGAACATCTGATCAAACGGCATCGAGCTAAGCGTGTCGGCTTGGCGCTCGAACCTGGTCCCGGCCCGTCGCGGGCAGCGACACGCTTGTGTTGAACACGGCCGTGGCTTCGTGAGGGTACAGCCCCACCGAGAAGCGCCCCCCCTGGGCCGACCGCAGGAGCCGGGTGAGGCTGTGCAGGGCGTGCGGCATCACGGGTCCGGTGACCTCCAGGCTGCACACATCCGTGTAGCCACTTCGCACCCGGGTCTTGGCACGGATGCTGCGTGCCTGGGGGCAGAGCACACACACGCGCACACAACGCTGCAGCATCTGCTTCAAACACACACACAGAGCACAGCAGTGTGTGGACAGTGGGCCCTGCTTACCTTGAGCGTGTGCAGCGTGGCCCCCCGGAAAGCAACAGGGGCCAGAAGGGTGGGGGGAAGCCCCGCTTGAGGTCCTGCCGCCGCCACCAGGCCCTTGCAGTTGATGAGGAAGTTGAGGAGCGTGAATGTGCCGGAACCCTGGACCAGGAGCGCGGACTCGGGCCGCCGGTCCACTCGCACCTCGGAGTGCTCCTTGTGTCTGAGGTCATGGGTCGGGGGTCAAGGAGCAAGTGCCGCATAGCCAACTGCAATTAAGAGTGACGGTGGAAGGATACAGTTTGACCGCGATGGAGTCGGGTCTCTTTATCTTGTCCTGGACGCCCATCTCCTCCAGCCAAGAAAAAGTGTCGTCTTCGTCGTCTTCCTCCTCGTCGCACCCCTCAGCCCTGCAGTAGAGCCAGCGGACCTCAGCGTGGCCTCTGTGTCTGTCTGTGTGTGTGGTGGGCGGGGGACTCACTCACCCTGCACGGGGTTCCTCACCCCCTTCGCTGCGCACCTCCTCCTCCTCGAGCCTTCCTGTGCGCCGCAGCTCCCTGCTCTTCCTCCTCCGTTCCAGCAGGGGCAGCGTAAACTCGATTCCTGCGCAACACAACACACTCAGAGCAAGCAGCCCGATCGCACGAAGACCTGAAGCAGAGGGCGGGGCCACGGGACACGCACTCACCCTCGGCCCTCAGGGCTTCGCGGAGCCCCCTGGTGGTGGGCGACAGCACAGCGCTGATGGCCCTGGTGCCGCTGACGCCGGTGGCGCGAAACAGCACGGTGAACTGGTAGCTGCACAGGTAGAAGAAGGGGCAGAGGTGCGCGCGCACCAGGCTGTACAGCGACGTGACGCTCAGCGACCTGTGGGCACCAGCAGGGGACGCTCCAGTCACACGGCACAGCCCCACCCGCGCGTTCCCCGAGCTCGCCGTTACGACGACGAGGCGGCGGCGCTCCTCACCATTCACCCATGAGGCTCTGCTGCAGCACCTCGTCCTGCCCCCAGGGGGCGCTCTTCCCCACGAAGCTCCTGTCAGCACCCAAGCGAGGGAACAGAGGCACCCAGGGCAGCGACGGATGCTGCCAATAGCACAGGGACTGGTGGAAGGCAGAGCGCAGCTCGGAGCAGGAGTGCGGGTCCTTCACACACACACACAGTCTGATTAGAGTGAGTGCATGTGATCTGTACCGGTATGTGTTCTCCCAGCGGTGTGTGTGTGTGTGAGAGAGAGCAATCCATACCTGTATGTGTTCTCCCAGTGGTGTGTGCGCGCCACGGCAGTGCTGAGCCACACCCTGCGCCTCCTCCTGAGCCCTCAGGTGCCCCGCCCACGAGAAGCTGAGCGGTGATGTGATGAGCAACCGAGTCCTGAGACTCCAGTCGGGGGGGAAGTCGGCGCTCGCTGCAAGGGGCGCTCCTGCGCCGCTCGCAGGCTCCTCGAACCTCTGGGTACGAAAGAGCAGTGAACTCGTGAAGCCGAGGGGCTCCGACTGGGTTCGAATGCAGGCGCCAGAGAGCCGCCTCACCACAGTGACGGTCGCGTCCCCCTCTGCCATCGAAGCGCTGGGCAGCAGGGAGTCCAGCTCTGCCGCACAGCTTGCAGTCTGTACCACAGTAAAACACAGTACAATATCGTGTGAGCATCATCATCATCGGGCAGCAGCTGCCATAGTCTGATTACAGCTGCCACCCCTGCGCTCAAATGACACAGGTTTGAATCCCACCTCCTGCTGTAGTAACTGTGGTCAAAGTACTTGGCCTGAACAGTAAAGTAGGGTACTATACCTCGCTGTAAGAAAGGGTAAATCAGTGTAAGTAGCACAAAACTACACAGAAGGAAACGAACCAAAAAGGTGTTAAGTGTAAGTACTGTGTGTGCGCGCGTGCGCGCCCCGAAGCCCCGCCCACCTCACCTCCGCCGCCGCCGCCTGGCGGTCGAGCAGCTCCGACACCTTTCCGCTCTGCGCGCCCCCGGATCCGCGCCGTTCCCCGCAGGGCGATTCGTCCCCCGCGCCGTCGTCGTCGGCGACTCTCCTCTTCGGACTCACCGTGTTGCCGATGCTGGCGAACGGGTTGCGTCGCTTGAGGCCTCCGGCCGAGGAGGAGCGGCCGGGCTCGACTCGCGGCGGTGCGGCGGGGCAGGAGGAGGAGGAGGAGGAGGTTCGCAGCCCCGGGAGCGACACTGTGACTGACACCGACGACGGCGAGGAGGAGCCGCCGGAGCTTTCGGATCCTTCGGCGCCGCCTCGCGTCCTCTTCCTGCGGGAGCGCAGCGTGTCCGCGGGCCGCTTGAAGCTCGGCGAGTACGAGTGCGAGTCCGACTGGGACATGATGATGATGATGATGGCGCGGCGCTCAGCGGTACTGATATCTGTTAACGTCGTATAATATTAATATGTGTCACTGTTAATACCTACTGATCGATCCGCTGACGCCTCACTATTAATCTCTCTTTTCTTGTACTTTCATACGCTGCGAAAGGAGGTCCTGCCCTCGAGCTCCGCCGTGCGAATTTGGCGCCTAAACACACGGCGAGTGACGTGCTGACGGGGCGGGTCTTCGTGTAGCTGCTCAGCTTCTCATTGGCTGAAAGATTCAAGCTGCGCTCCAATCAGGGCTGCGATTCTCTGCGACTGTTTATTGGTCCGGTGATTTATGAGGCGGATCAGGAAGTAATTGTCGGTTATTTGGCGGTACAATATTCGAATGAATGAATGAATTAATTAATGAATGAAAGGGGGGCGCAGTGTGTTGGACCGGGTCCTGCTCTCTAGTGGGTCTGGGGTTCGAGTCCCGCTTGGGGTGCCTTGCGACGGACTGGCGTCCCGTCCTGGGTGTGTCCCCTCCCCCTCCGGCCTTACGCCCTGTGTTTCCGGGTTAGGCTCCGGTTCCCCGTGACCCCGTATGGGTCAAGCGGTTCTGAAAATGTGTGAATGAATGAATGAGCGTTATTGCTATGTATGTTTACACATACAAGGAATTCGTCTTGGTGACAGAAACTTCCACAGCACAGACAGAATGACAGCGGCAAGACACAGATAATAAAAGTACAGTGGGCTGATAAAAGATTAACAAATAAAAAGAAAAATAGAGTATAAAGTACCCAATACACAAAATAGACACTAGACATTATATGTTTCTATGGGTATGTTATATACAATGCAAGGGAAAGTAAATAAGAGATATGATGTGAAAAATAAATATAAATAGCATTCTTTATTGCACCACTTTACTCCCTAGGGGGGATTTAGCTGTTCATGAGGTAGATGGCCTGAGGAAAGAAACTTTTCCTGCGCCTGGCCAGACAGCAGAAGTTCGAAGTTCCTTTATCCTGACACATTTATACTCGAGAAGGTGGCGGTGGGAGTCGAGCTCACAGCCCTCGGGCTCTGCCATAGGATGCGAGTTCGATCTACATGCAGTTTGCGTTTTCACATGGTTTTCCTCACACAGTCCTCTGTGTGTGTGTGTGTGTGTGTGTGTGTGTGTGTGTGTGTGTGTGTGTGTGTGGTGGTGGTGGGGGGCCACGCAGCCTTGAACTGCACCTGCACAGATGAACCAGCTGAGCAGCTCCTGGGGGGCCCTTTGGAGACTCAGTGAAGGCCATGTCACCTTACCGTGTTTTACCTCATTTCCCCATCCTGCCACACACAGAGGCCACTGGCGCAACCTGCAGCCACATCCTGAGGTTGGATGGCACTTTAAATATGCAGGTGGACAAAAGGTCTCGAGAAGGTCGGGCTCCCTCAAAGACGCGGAGGACGTGGGTCCAGGAGTGGCCATGGGGGGCAGCACAGTGGAGCTAATAGAGCCCCCCACCCCCCTCATGGCTGCATCTCTACTCCTCCACATCTTAATTACCACACCTGTCCCCACCCCCACCCCCAGAGCTGCTTCCTGTCAGTCCTGTCTCCCTTCCTGCTGAAACTCTCTCACACACACACATCGTCTGAACCGCTTGTCCCAGTCAGGGTCGCAGGGAGCCGGAGCCTAAACCGGCAACACAGGGCGTAAGGCTGGAGGGGACGCACCCAGGACGGGATGCCACTCTATCACAAGACACCCCAAGCGGGACTTGAAGCCCAGACCCACCGGAGAGCAGGACCCAGTCCAACCCACCGCGCACCCCCCCCCCCCCCAAACACACACAGACACACAGAGCTTAATAGTAAGTTGTTCCACAAGTGTATTCCTGCAGCCTCAGTTGCTCAGACTGTGCCAGGGAGCATGGCTTGGCAGAGTCCTCGTCTTTCTGTCTCTGCCCTGTGAGACACACACTCCATGGCTCACACACAAACAGATACAGTATACTACAGCTCCACATGCGTACGCGCACACACGCACACACACACACACACACACACACACACACACTAAGCTCTTGGTGCAGTTGTGGACCTCACATACAGTTCTGGGCTCGGGGCTCGATGTGTGTAAGGATTCCCCCCTCCTGCTGCTCCAGCAACAGGCTGAAAGCCGGCTGAGAGCAGAGCTGCAATTTTGGTTTTGAATAACTCATGCCCCTGCGTGCACACACACACACACACACACACACACAAACACAAAGATGTGCTGCTTCTGCTTCACCACACTGCTACCTGTTTATAAGTGGACAGAGATCTTTCTCCCAGCTGGTCTGTCCTCCTTTCACGATCTATCAATCAAACCGGACACTCACTCATTTTCCTACCTTCTCGGCTAAGAGTCTGGGAGTAACGTTCGACTCAAGTCCGTCTTTCTCTCAGCACATCAAATCCACAACCCGGTCCTACAGATACATCCTGCATAATATTCGCAGGATCCGTCCTTACCTCATAACTGACTCTGCCCAACTACTTGTCCGGGCCATGGTGACATCCCGTTTGGACACTGCAACTCTCCTGTGTGGCCCTCCTGCTACTGCCATCAAACCTCTGCAGCTGATACAGAATACCGCGGTACAAACTGCGTTTGACTTGCAAAGCGTTCCCATGTATCGCCTCTACTCGTTTCTCTGCACTGGTTTCCTATCGCTGCCCGGATCAAATTCAAGACCCTGGTTATTGTCTACAAATACGTCAATAGAACTGATCCCAGGTATTCGCAAGACTTGATCAACTGCTACACCCCAACCGGACCCCTTCGCTCGTCTACTTCTGCTCGCTTAGTGGTCCCGTGCAGGAAAGGTAAAGCACGGAAGTTCTTGGTTCTAGTTCCGTTGTGGTGGAACAACCTCCCCCTCTCACTCAGAACTGCTGAATCTCTGTCCACATTTAAAAAGGGTCTGAAAACTCATCTCTTCCAAACTCACTTTGTAAGGTATAAATGTTCATGATGATTCTTGGATCAATCCTTTGCAGAGCCTCTCCTGCAATGTAACGTAAATGTTTATATGTATGTAAAAGAAATACTAGGAAGGCGATCAGGAGTCGTTGATATTCTGATTTATGCAGCTACTCGTGTGATGAACGTTGGTTCATATGGTGAAGGAAACTAACTGTACTTAAAAATCACACGTCTGTATCTAAGTGTCTCTACCTGCTAATGTAACAAACACATTGTATTTTCTATGAGATGTTTGTCTCTTTGGAGAAAAGTCTCTGATAAATGAATAAATGAACATGTAAAAGGGGCCCCGGGAGGCAGGTGCACAGACAAGCAGGACCAGGGGCCATGAGGACTAGAGGTGGACTCGCGACGGGGTTCGCGAAGGCCGTCCACCATGATCTTGACGGTGTGCTGGTAGGTGGCCACTTCGGGTTGAGTCCTGAACACTGTCATGGTCCTGTGGGGGACAGCACAGAACACACACCTGGTCAGCTTCCATCTCATTGCGTCATCTTGACCACGTGTGTGCGTGTGAGCGAGACCCCTGATCACAGTGTGGGCTGTGAACCATGCGATCCATCCTCTGGTTAAAGTGTGTATCATAAGGATAACAAAACTGCACTTCTCACACAGGTGTTCATGTCAAAAAGGAAGACCGAATGTGTGTATCACTGTGTGCACACACACACCGCCTTTATTCGCTTAGCTGATGCTTTTCACCAGTGAATGCTGTGTACCGTAGTATTTAGAACACACCTTGTCACCACAGGCGATTTACTCCGTTAGATGCACTGCAGTACAGTACCCTATTGGCAATTTAGAGTGAGCAATTCTGTTGAACGTATGGCTGTGGGAGAAAACCAGAGCACCCAGAGAGAGCCCATGCGAACATGTATGAGCCACACAGACTGAGCAGGGATCAAACCCACATCCTCTTGTGCCACTTGGGTTGGTGCTGTGAGACGTCACCTTTGCGCAGTGTGTGTGTCTGTCCCATTACTAGGAATACAGGTGATTTATGACGGTTTGACTTTACGATGGTGAGCTGGCGATACACATTCAGCAGAAACCGTACTTTGAATTTTTCCCGGAGAAGCGATATGCGGAGCGATACTCTCTCGCGATGCTGGGCAGTGACAGCGGTCCGCGTCCCCCGGTCCATCATGCACAGGTGTGTCTTTGTTAGGTGCGTTAAATGCGTTTTCGACTTACGATATTTTCTACTTCCGATGGGTTTCGCGGAACGTAATCCCATCATAAATCAGGGACCACCTGTAATAGAATCATCGAGCTGGAGCCACACACGGACTCCCCCACCCACCTGGGCCGCTGCGGCCCACGAAGCGCAGATCGCTGACGTGCGCCACCTGCTGTGTGACCGTGGCGCTGGCGCTGCGCAGCTCTGCCGAGTGGTTCGTGTCGTTATTGGCTATGATGGTGACCAGCGTCCTGTCCGGCACGTTGTTCAGCACCACCACTAGGCTATGGGGAGGAGCGCGGCAGGGAGCGTGAGCTCCGACAGGTAAAACGCGGTACGACTCAATGCAAGACGTGAAGTGGTGCTGCTGATCACCCAGCAGCGTGCCCTACAGTCAGCTGTCATAAACACACACACACACACACACACACACACAAAGCCCTTCCTGTGCAAGACGCTCAGGGTACCTTGAAGGCGACAGGCAGCGTCTTGTTGCAGCGTCTTGTTGTAGCGCCAGTGGGGCGGCAGCACCGAGCACAGGAAATTGGGGCTTTCGGTGCGAACCAGCTATCAGAATCAGAACGAGCTTTATTGCCAAGTATGTTCACACATACAAGGAATTTGTCTTGGTCCAGAATGTTCTGCCAGCACATCCACCACGGTCCTGTCCAGGTGGACCGCTGCTCTCGCACCTTGGGCTCACCGAGGGCCGCATCTGAAAAACAGACACACCGGGTGGGGGGGGCTCCATGTACTGCTGGGGACCACACACAGACCCCAGGCGCCGTCCAAAGCATTCAAACCAGTACCAGGAGGGCAAGCGGGCACCACGCATGTCGTCTTTGTGTCTGTGTGCTAACGTGTGTGTGTTCTGTGTCGGTGCCACCAGCACACCAGTTATTGCCACAGTTGCTCCCGTTGCCCCTGAAGGTGATCGCTATCTATCCCATGATCCTCAGCGGGTTGACGCTGCTCCATCGTGGTCCTGCTCAGGAACAAAACCTGCGTGTGAATTTTACACAAATCACTCGTGACGTTTAGTGGCGTTTCAGGACGGGCCGTGATTTCCAGTCACATCTGTTTTTTGACATTTTTTGTGTGAGATGATCTTCAGTGTCACTTGTCGTCAGGACAGTTGGTCATTTTCTGGACAAACTGCAGGAGGAAACCGCTGGAGGAACCAGGACGATGTCGTCGGATTTCACAAGCGCATTCCATTCGTTCGCGAGATCGTCTTTGGACTCCTGGGACTTCCGGCGGAGGACATTGTCTGCTTCCAGAGGAACGGGCCGTTGTCCTTCTTTGACGTCACGCTGGCAACCGACGAACGTTATCGGAGGGTGTTGGAGACGTGTAGGGTGAGTGCAACGCATTCCAAGCTGCTCCCCTACTCCATTGAGCCACTCTGGAGGACAGATAGAAGAGTTGTGACTGTCCGCTTCTTCGACTCCTTTGTGTCGGAGGACGTCACGGCAGCTTTCCTGGGGGATTTTGCCGACGTCTTCCCCGGACATGAGGAAGACAGGGACCTTCTGGGCATCTGGACTGGACGGAGACGCTTTTCAGTTCGCCTGTGTTCCGACCCTGCGGGGATGGACGGTTATAGGCACCCGCCTGCGTATTTCACCTCTGGTAAGGCAAGAGGCTACCTATTTTATCCTGGTCAGCCTCCCTCCTGCCACTTGTGTCTTGGTCAGGGACACACCAGGAGATCATGCAAGACAATGAAGTGGCAGCGATGTTTGGAGATCGGCCACCTGGCCAAGGACTGCGTAAGCCCCCATCGCCGTACCCAATGCGGGGGGGAAGATCATCTCTCCCGCAGCTGCCCGCAGCGAAAGCCGACCTATGCCGGGTTGGTGCGGGCAGAGGCGGTGTCGACGGGGGAGATTTTTGTTTAGAAAAACTGTTTGAACAATTGATTTTTATTTGTAGATTTTAAAGTATTTTACATTTTAAATTTCATGTTTTATTTTTTAGGTGTGTGTCGTATGAATGTTTAATGTTTATGGTTTTATTGACGGAGCAAAATCAGAACGTGAGGGTTTTGGCATGGGTGCCTGGTACTTTTTTGTAGGTGTGGTACACATGTGTTTTAAGCCTTGTATTCAAACAACTTTTTGGTGAAGGGTTTTAAAGTCCCAGGTTCTTTTTGTAATAATGGATATTCATATTAGCTTTTAAATTCTGATGTTTATTACTTTTTGTGATTCAAGATGTTTAGGGAAGTGAGTAAGCTCTGTCATGTTTATGTTGAGAGATGGTTTTATAATGAAAGGGGAGGATGGGTTATGTTTGCAATTTGTGATGTGGAAGGTTGGAAGTTTTATTTTGTTCTTATGGTATTGAATAAAGTATAGGGAAAAAACTGCACGTCGGTGTCCCATTTTTTGTAGTCCGATTTCACTGCTTGGATTACGATGGTTTGTTCTGGACAAAAGTTTAACGGCTTTTTGTGTGAAGTCATTGTACGAGTGAGTGAGTGAGAGTGTGTGCGCGCGTGTGCGCGAGAGAGAGAGGCGCATGGAGGCTGCCTGTTACATATACATATATACACATGGTAGAACAGCAAGTAGCGCTGCTGTCTCACAGCACCTGGGTGGTATGAGAGGACATGGGTTCGACCCCTGCTCAGTCTGTGTGGCATTTGCAGGGGTTTCTTCTGGGTGCTCTGGTTTCCTCCCCCAGTGCAAAGGCATGCTGTTCAAGTTCCCCCATAGCGTGTGAGCGACAGAGAGGGTGTGTTTCACTGCTGCATGGATGAGTGACCCCATGGAAGTAGTGTAAGTTACTCCGGTGAATAAGGTGTGTTGGCTGGTAACACTACATAGAGGTAGCTTGTTGGAAGTCACTTTTCTCTAAAGTGTCTGAAATAAATGTAAATGTTTCTTACATTGATTGTTTTTGTCATCGTTATCATATTTAATGTGTGTTTTTTAATAAAACAACTTACGGTCTTAAGCTACTCCCACTTATTCACCCATTTATATGGCAGCATAATTTTTACCGTATCAGTCAGGGTACATACCTTGATCAAGGCTACTGCAGCAGGAGGTGGGATCCAGACCCAGCTCTCAAGTCTAGAAGCGGCAACTATGACCGCCGCACCACCTGCTGCCGCTCAATCTGTCATTCGGAAGCTGTCAGCAGTCAGATCGGCTTGGTGACTCACCAGAAAATCTATACTGGAATGTACTTTTACTTTGTTTTCTGCACTTTAACTATGTAAATAAGAAAGGCTCATACCGTACTTGGCGTCCCACAGGAAAACTATTCGCAGTCCAGTGGATCAGGCAAGGACCCAAAGTCCAGGGGGCAAAGAACACAGAGAGGGGGAATGAACTCCAGGAGTGTCTCATAATCCAGGTTCATTCAGCCACACTGGTGGTCACAGATGTCCAAATTGTCCAGACTATGAATCCAGAAGCTCAGCGCTGTTCAGCTGATCGCTGAGTATGGAAGCAGTTGCCCCCCTGTAACTGCGTGCTAAGGGCTGACCCCCTGGACACAGACACCCACATCTGGTACAGGTAAGCTGCACTAGTGAAAGGTGTGCTTCCATGTCACAGATGTGTAATGAAGAAAACCCGCAAGCAGCAGCAAAACACACCTGATTTTAACTTGCAGAAAATGCTCACCTAAGATACACTGCTTTGGTGTGAGGTGGAGCAGGTGCAGCCGCCGCTCTTCTGCTCCAACTCTTGCCCGACCCATCCTGCTGACGGTTCCACTCCAACGAATCACTACTCCACCATCCCCGTCCCCACCCCCAACCCTAGCCCACCAGCCGCAGAAGCTCCAGAGCAGCACGAACTCCACATGAACGAGTCCCAGACCAAGACAGGGGCTGCCCCACTCTCTGCTCGTTGACCTCATTTGCATACTGCGAGAGAAGACCAATAGAAGTGCAGGGGCTGGAAAACAGAGCCAATGACAGAAGTGCTGGAGACTCGGGACATCCGAGGGACTCTGGAGCGGCGAGCCCCCGTGGCCCATTGGTGAGACCATTCCTTCGAAACACTAAACACGAGTCATTGATCACTCGAACAAGAGTTATGAATAACATCCGTGAAGGTCGTCAGTAGAAGGAAAAAGAGCGAAAATATGAACTACTTTTCTGAAATGTGATAAACACGCCGAGTCCCGTTTTTCCAGCAAGGCAGCTGCTGTATGTGAGAAATGATTGAAAACAATAAGACTGAAAACAGATGAAAGTGTCGACTGTCATGTTGTTCCTCCGGCGCTGTTGCGAACAGAATCCAAAGGGGCAAATCCAAGAATCGTAATCCAAGAGACAGGCGAGTGATGAGGAGCAGGGCGAGGAGGTTGAACAAGGTTCTACATCTTTCATGCGATCGCTCCCTGAGCTGCCGCAGATGCTCCTCGTTGCACCGAGGGGGGCGTGACACCGACAGCCCATTAAACAACTTAATGTTGAAATATCAATAAGTGGTTCAAGTGTCCAACTTTCTTCCATCATAATTCACGATAAAAGAGTGACATGAAGTACATGAGCACCCAGGTGCAGTACTGTCTCCATCACCCTTGTGCTCTGCTTTGTATCGGCCTGTCTTTGTCCTTCCATGTTGCGCCATCTCCTCCGTCTCCATCTCGGCCATTTCCTCTGTCTTCTCCGTTTCTGCCATCTCCTCCTCCGACTCACTAGTTGCTGATTTTTCATCTTGCCCTTGTGCTTTCTGGCCGCCACCCCCACCCTGGCAGTGCTCTTCGCTGCTTTGCCTCAGGGCATTATGTCCAGGTTGTGTCTTTTGGACCAGAGCAAGTTTTCCCAGTACGGACACCCACCTGGGGTAGAGGGTTTGCTCCCTGATTGGGGGGGCACTTCCTCCTTGTTACAGTGAGTCACACACAGCACCCTGAGCCCCTTCCCCCATCCAGCAGTGTGTTGTAGCAATGAAAGTCAGAGCTCTCCTTTTTCTTAAGGTCTCATGTGACAAGTCTCATCTCACTGATTCCTCAGAAACAAACAGGGTGGAGACAAACAAGGTGAATGTGAGCAGTGTACCCTGCTCTTCAAGCTTCAGGTCATGTCTAAACTGCTCCATGTACTGGTACCATGGTGCCCAGACTCACTCGGTCAGCCAGACTGGTCACGAGGGTCACCCAGTGACACATGAAGCTCCAGAGACATGTGTGAAGCAGAACCCTCCTCTGACAGGACACTGCGGTGGCATCAGAAGACAAACCCCTTGTTGCTATCCACGACACTCTCTCTCCAGACATCCCACCTCTAGCTCTTACCTGCCACAGCGGTGCCCTTCATTCTGTTTACCTGGCTTACCCAGCCGCCTATACAAATAGAAGGTCCTTCCGTTATTCACCAAATGTGTCCGTTTCCGCATCTCTGTTGTGCTTTGTGCTCCCAGAAAAAGAGACTAAAATACGAGCACTTGGACAAGATGCCTGAAGAGATTCAGGTACAGTGAGGTCTGTCTGCTGAGATGTCCCTGTGGCACCGGCACCCTGGGTGTGGGGAGGGACCTTAGCGCAGGAAGGGGGTGCACATAGCGTGAATAATTGAGCAGCTCCCGAGGCCAGGAGCACCACGACTCCCATTTCCCCGGCAATGGCACATTGATTTGGGGAGGGGTTCAAGTAGCCCCGCCATGGGGCGGTGGAGCGTAAGCGAAGAGGGCCAAAGGAAAGCCAGGGGATTTCACTGAGAACGAGGGAGCAAGACATGGCGAAACCGAGAGGGAAAAAAAAGCTGTGTATCCCCGAGTTTGACGTCTCCATGTCCTGTGAAACAGCTGGACGTCCCACTTGCGTTTGTTTTCGCCTCCTGAATGATGCAGCAGCTGCTTGTGCTGCTTTATTGTCGTCTGCTCTGCAGATGCATTTGTCTGAATGAAAGAGCACAAAGTCCCCTATTTTTGCTTCATCTTCATAAAGCCTCCAGTTGCAGGAGAGCCTCTTCTCCTGGGTAAGCTGGTCCATTTCAGGTGGACCGCTGAGCCGTTGGTCCATCAGTGGTCACTGGGGTGTGAAGCAGGACCAAGTGGCTCAGGGCAGCAAGTATGAGGGAAAGAGATGGGTTAGTGCCTTCTGGCAACATTTAGTGCAGCCTGAATGGTGTTCTCTCTCTCTCTCTCTCTCTCTCTCTCTCTCACCTCATAGAAAATACAATGTGTTCATTACATTAGCAGGAAGAGACACTTAGATACACACATGTGATTATTAAGTAGTTTCTTTCCACCGTGATCCAATGTACATTATTATTTTTATTTAGAGCGCTCTTCTCACATAGTGACAGAGCACTTTAACACAGACATACAGCAAGAAAAACTGACACAAACAAAGACAGTCAACTAATGGCTACTATAATAAAGAAATTATAGAGCTATAAGTATACCTACTGGCCACCAGGGAAAGGAACAAAAACTCCCAACTGAAAGTTGAGGGAGAGAAAACCTCTGGGGGTCCACAGGCCAGTGGTAGCCCACCCCTCCTGGGCATTCTAGGAAATAATTTGTAAGCCAGTGTAACAAGTAATTATAATGTTGCTAAATGGCATCTTGGATCCCCAGCTCGGCATGGAACGTCTCGATCGTCACGGATGGATTCATCCGTCACCACTGGCTGGCCTCCTCAGGTCTTAAGTAGCGAGGTAGCGCTCAACGAGAAGATGGAACAGAGTAATTTGTTACTCAAGTAAAATGCATTTTTGTAAAGGTGATAAAATAAACAACCAAGGCAGGTCGAATTACATTACGAGGTGGAATGCCCGAGTGAACATATAAGTCGGGATCACACGAGTAGCTGCATAAATCAGAATCAGCAATTCCAAATTGTCACCCCCACGCCGACAAGCCAACGCGGAACACCTGGGACTCGGAGCAGACCGATGCATAAAACTTAAGGCAGCGTCAGACCAGGAGATGATGCAGAACTGTGCTCAGCCTTGTTGTTGCTTGCGTAGCGCCACCCTCCATTTCACCTAATTATGAGGGTGGTGCCCTGGGTTCTATATATTCCAATTAATAAATGTATAACCCAACTAAAAAGTATTTCAATAAAAAAAAAACAAATTAATTCTCCAAACACCATAAAACCCAAAGAAATATTCAAAGTTATTGAACCATACACACACACACACGGCTCCGAGTGGACTTCAAGGTGGCTGACAGGGGTACTGCTGGTCATCGTGGCACGATGTGAATGTAGGAGTGCTAATGTCTCCTTCGATGTGCTGGGTGACACGTCTGGTTCTTCAGGGACTGGTGACTGCGCCACAGGAGCTGTGAACTCAGGATCAACAGCCTGCTGCTGTAAGAAGAGGTGAAACCGCTCCTCACATAATGCTGTGAATCTCGCAAAAAGTTGTGGGTTTTTGACTCGCCTGTACATTTCCATTGCATTCCTCACAAGCCTCTTAAGATCAGCTGCCAGGGAAGCGCAGAAAGACGAGCCCTCAGATGTGAAATGTGCTTTCAGTAGTCGCTCTGTTTCAGCCCGACTACTTCTTGCTACACAGAAAAACTGATGGAGAACATGTCCATTTCTGAGATCTTCGCTGGTCGAAGGAAGTGTTGAGAAATTCTCAACTAGGTACTTCCTCCCCACGCCAAGTTCAGCATCTGGATTCACAACCCTTGCTCTCTTCTTCGGAGGCATGATGATGATGCTGTGTTGTGTTCTAACCAAGTTATTAGCCTAAGAAAATGAGAAGATTGTATTAGCTGACTTCTCCACCTCCACCATGAATTTCCTAAGTTCTAAAGCTACGCATCAACAAGAAACTTCATAACATGTACAAACCACATCATAACACAGCATTTACATGGAAAATTATGCAAGATGAACATCTAACCTCATACATGAACCTCTAAACCAAATTAAAAAATACAGCATATATAAGTGAAAAAGTATCAAAGTAAACAAAAAATAGAAGACCTCGAATTAAATAAATAAATAAACCTCAAAAAAAGATTAATTTAAAAAGAACCTAAAAAAAGTAAACCTCAAAAAAAATTAAATGTATTTTTTTTCGAAAAAAAATTAAGGAAAACTAATTAAAAATAAAGCATTCACATGGAAAATTAAACAAAATGAACCTCTCAACCAAATAAAAAAAAAAAGCATCTGAATAAAAAAATATCAAAGTAAACAAAAAATAAATTAATAAACCTCAAAAAATAAACCTCAAAAAAATAGATTTAAAAACGAACAACCTAAAAAAGTAAACCTCTAAATAAATTATTAAATGTATTTTTTCCGACAAAAAAATTAAGAAAAACTAATTTAAAAAAAAAAAAATTTACACGGAAAATTATACAAGATGAACCAATAACCAAATGAAAAAAATACACCAATCAAAAAAAGTAGTATCAAAGTAAACAAAATAAATTAATAAACCTCAAATAAAAAAAAAATAAACCTCAGGAAAATACATAATTGAGAAAGAAACAACCTAAAAAAAGTAAACCTCTAAATAAATTATTAAATGTATTTTTTTTCGGAAAAACTTAAGAAAAACTATTAAATATTTTTTTTTTTCAATAATTGACTTAGCCACCTATTTTTGCTTTTTTTTTCCTTTTTCATGCGCAAAGAAACGCTTACCAAAAGCAAATTTTTGTTTTTCAAAAATATTATACTTATCACATCTTTTTTACACATAAGACTGAATTCCTACTTACCAGATGATAGTAAAGTAAGACCGATAGTACAGACCGCTGTAATCGGTTTTCCGTTTTCAGAATACTAACCCCAAAATCCCATCATCAGCTGAAACGAATGCAAATAAACATAAGAAAATACGAAACTTCTTCACACGTGACGTACACTCATGACTCAATAATATCTTACAAGCAACGAACGAATAACCTCGTTGCTACACACAGTTCTTCGACACACAACAGACTAGAAGTTTCTTACAGAACCGTCTTTTCTTGCATGCACACAATGAATATCAATAATACTCTGGAGAATTTCTAACACACGACGTCGTAAAAACACGGCTCGTTGCAGGCCTGGACGCAGCAGCTTCAACTTCAAGCTTGGCTTGTGTGCGTTGAGAACCAAAATTACGGGTCGCTTCACTCTTGCGAGTAAAACAAGGGAAAAAAAAAAAAAAACCGTCCGCAGTTTACCTTATATCCACCGTCCGTCCACTCGCGTTCGGGGCGGGTGGAAACTCCAGCGATGCCCGAGGAACTTCGCGCGTTACCGGTAACACGAAGCGCTATCGGGTTCTCCTCAGTCCTCCTCCGTCACACCCCGGCGGCGTAGCAGTTCGACGAGACGGGCTGAAATTTTGAAAACTCATCGTTTGAAATGTCTCGCAGAACCACAAAGTCACCCCGGAAACTTAAACTCGCCCATACAAAATCCGCACGAAATGATATTTTCTCTTTGGTTACTCTTCCAGCAACCAAAAAAATATCACCTCCGTGCTCCTCACACTCCAGAGCGCTGTTTCAAACACCTCCTTCTCACACTCTCTGCTGGACCCTTCTAGAAAAGTCTCGAAACTTTTCCCATTCGTTCCATCCCTCTCTTCTCTCATTGGTTCGGCGCCAAACCGAACCCCAATCAATTCACAGTAGGTGCAGAACTGGCATACCGTGTAGGTTGCACCTGTTCCAAAAGTGTGATATGGCTCCAGCCGAACTATGAATCCAATTGATGAAGCTTTATTTAAACCTTCAAAATTAAACACGCAACCTAGTAGTGCTACAGGGCTACACTTGCAACCTCCTTACTACTGTAACAGATTTAATTTTGGATGTGGTGACACTAGGAGACTGTTCACTAGTGATGCATATGTGTGTATGATGAGTCTTTTCTCCCCTCGGGCTTTGCTATAGGCTGGACTCTGTACATGCGCACTGGAGCGCATCAGCAAGTCTTCTTATAAGTTATACACGTGTGTGTGGCATCCAATAAAGATTTCGAAGGTGTTGGAAACCAACCCGGACGGACGGGCAGCGTTTGTTATTTTCTGGAGCCCTAATGGTCTGGGCGAATCCGACAAGAACGCTCGGTTACACTACTATTCCACTCCTACCTGATCCCTTTGTCCTTTTCCCAGTCCCGTACCCTACTCCTTCGTCCTCGTTGCCTACTTCTGATCATCGACCTCTTACCTGTGTACCGACCTTGCCTCTTGGATTGCCCCTTTGATGACGTTTGCACCTCGAAGATCTTTTGCCTGTCCTGTGAGCAGTTCTCTCGGTTTGCCCTGAGTAAAGCGCTAATTCCGCTCCTCGCTTGGGTCCGCCACTTCTACCGGGAACCAGCCATGACGCAAATCACCTTCCTAGAATAATTTTTTTTGAGATACATGCAAACATGTACATTACAGGAGTAGCAGTGTAAAGGTTTATCTGGGGATGATCTTAAACTTACAGAGCATGAACGTGTACACTTCACACAAACTTAAGGGATCGTGGGTGAAGTGAGTCTGGAAGAGGTGAGTTTTCAGAGCAGCAGATCTAGCAGGAAATGAGAACTGGGTGACACACGCTCAGGGAGATGAGAGAGCCTCACTGTTTTTTTGGGACTCTCTTGTGCGTCAGAGAATTAATTTTCACTCATTTTTGGACCAGCATGTGGCCCACAGATGCACGTGTCTCAAGGTACCTTCATCTCATGAAGACCAAGAACCTGTCTGGGAAACCTGGAGCAAATCATCTGTCTTCTGTCCATAAGCAAGGAGCAGTTGTGTCGCAGAGAGTCGACTGGAGTGCAGAAATCCATGCAAGCTGCTGGGTCGGTGGGAAGTGAAGTCTGGAAGGGGGGAGGGGAGGTTCATGAGGTACAGAGTGGAGGTGGTGGGGAGGACACGAGGAATGAGTGGGAGGAAATGAACGGGGCCCTATTAGTCCTTTCTCCGCCAGATGTGGTGCAGCAGCGGCATCGGAGGGCAGATCGATTGGAAGCCATTCGTCCCTCTGATCTAGAACCAGAGCACCACATGTACAGCCCCAGGGGCTCTGGACTGGTTGGCGTCACACTAGGCCGTCCACTTCAGCTCCAGCTTCGCTCCACTCGCGGGCTTCTCCAGGCCTGCAGCTGGAGCTCCAAGGCGAGTAAGGAGGGGTGCAGTTTCCAAAATGTTCTCCAGGACTCCTAGTGAATTCACACTTTAGTGCTCTTTCACAGGATTAGAAAAGGTGACCATCCAGACTGGCTTCTAGAGCTTTTACAGCTACGTTTTTACCCACTAACCCAGGAGGGGGATTTCTAGAAGAGACGAAGAGACCGTGAGTTCCTCAGAGTCACATCACCTGCACAACTGCTTCTCAAGGACTTGGTGTCCCATTGTTGTTTTCGCAACATGGATGGATGGACAGAGAGACAGACGGACTTCTCGCGTGGCTTTTTAACACGTTAGAGCTGAATTCAGTTTGCGGTCCCCAGGACACACACACTTTACCGGCAAGGGTGGTAGCGGGAAGTAGGAAGCAGTTAAAGACACTAAACTAGAACCTCGATGTGAGTCCAAGCGGTGTCGTCTGTTGTGCTCTTAAAGCGGAACAGGAAACCGTGTTCCTCCTCAGGAACATCCCACTGTGTGGAATCATGGGTAACAGCAGTGCTGCCTGTGGCTTCGGGGGCCATTTTCTGGGGCGACTGCATCAACGGTCTTCCTGTGTTGACCAACACCTGGCCGAAGTGGAAGTTGGAGAAGTCGCCCCCAGGTGACCCGCGTGCTCCCCCCTGCCCCGGTGTCACATGGCTCTCGGGTGGCGCAACGCAGGCTTTGCAGGTTCATATCCCTTCGAGAGGCTCCATGTGGACCCATAGAACACACACACACACACACACACACACACACACACACACACAGTTTCATACTCATTGAGTTCAAGAGAGTCTCTCCAACATTCCCAATTGTTCACTCAGGGTCCATCACACCTGGGGTGACCTGCAGGTGGCGCTCATTCTCGCCTTTATGCTCCAACGTAGCGGGACCTTCTGATCTCAGAGTAACGTATAGAAACACCAACTCACATTACAGGAACATGTGGCGCTGTTTTTGCTCCTCGTCGCCATGGTTACCAACTCTAACCCAACAGCCACTGAGTCCATCAGGTGGCCCGCGGTCCCTTGCGTTCGAACATGGCTCGGCGCTCATCTACAAATGCTCGACGTTGTCTTTCTTGGCCAAACCGTGGAAACCGCAGCTGGGTGGCGAGTGACCCTGCTTCCGCAGGAATGACCGCCACAATCGTGTTGACCAGAGCAGGGAAACCTCCACATCACCACACGGGCACTCACAAAGCCCCCAGAGTCTCCATTCACTTGTGGGCAAAACCACTAGTCCAGTCTGGGTCTGTCTTCAGGCCCCAGTCTGCATGCTGTTGGGCAGTGGAGCGACGTGCGCGTCCCCTCGGGATCTCAGGCTCTCGGCCTCCCAGCCTCTCGGTCTCCAGTGCAGCAGCAGCAAACTGTTTGTCCCAGTATTTCACTCTCAGGTAGTGCCACGGTGTAGTGGTTATCACATCTGCTTTGTTTGTGGAAGGTCCTGGGTTCAAGCTCTAATAGAGCCATAGGTCTGCAGAAGGGTGATGTGAGGAGCAGTGTTTTTGCGCCGAGATGTTCGTTGCTTTGGAGAAGAGTGTCTGCTAAATGAGTAAATGTAATGTATGTAGGGGGTGTGGTGGCGCAGTGGGTTGGGCCACAGTCCTGCTCTCCGGTGGGTCTGGGGTTCGAGTCCTGCTTGGGGTGCCTTGCGGCGGACTGGTGTCCTGTCCTGGGTGTGTCCCCTCCGGCCTTACGCCCTGTGTTGCCGGGTAGGCTCCGGTTCCCTGTGACCCTGTATGGGACAAGCGGTTCTGAAAATGTGTGTGTGTGTGTGTGTGTGTAATGTATGTAATGTGTCTCAGGTGGTTCAATTGGTCCATGGATGCTGTTTTCCCAGGATGCTCTGCTGCTCTGTTAACTGTGTGTGTGTGTTGGAAGAGAGGCCTCTTTATGGTATGTACTCAAAGTTATATCAGCAGGTCCATAAGTCCACTTCTGCACGTGGGTTCGGCCCATAAAACAGAGCCAGGCTGGACCGGTTGTGCCCAGCGTAGGAACAGAGGACAAAGTCTGTCCAGGAGCAGCGCTTTTGTAAGGTGTGTAAACTGTGTGAGCCTCTGCGCTACTGCACCATAACATTTCAGTGCTGAGACAACGCCCCGAGGCACTGAGCTTCTGAAGCGCAGTAAAACAAGGTACTTTCAGTAAACACACAGACAACTGCAGGACTCATGATGAATGCATAAGCACACACACACACACACACACACACACACACACACACACACACACACACACACACACACAAAACGTAAAAACACAGCCGAACAGCTGAAAACATACAAAGTCAGCTTGCCTCGTTCTGGGTTCGGGGTGGGGGGTGTTTCTACGCGTTACTCTGAGATCCCTGAGGGAAACACGCATGAAGTAAAACGTGCACTTTGTCCGTAGCGCACGGCTCTGAATTGAACACACACGTAAGAGTTATTCTGTATTAGGAGAACAATCCAATAGGGCACAGGACACCTGCAAAATGATGCAGCCGAGCGTTGAACGTGCGGACGTGTGCTGGAGGGTGTGCGATGTCTAGAGTCCTGCGTGCTGCATGGAGGGACGCAGATCTCCGTGGGGGAGACCTTCACCCTGCACATTATATTCGTCCCTTATCGGCAGCCCCCAAGAATGTGGTGAGAACGCTGTGGGAACACAGATACGCCGGTTGAACATTAACTCTCCTTATCTGGGCCTCCGTCGGCGCTTTTAATGGCAGCAGGGCGAGCGGCGCTCTCAGCTCTCTGCCGGACACGAGCTTCAGCGAACGAGGACACGCTGACCCTCCGTCCCCTGGGAGAGACTAGCAGACTGACTGTCCGCTGTCCACTGAGACCACCGGAGAGTCAATGCAGACAGCATGAGGTAGGAATTCTGCCTCCTGTGTGAGGACAAGGTCACCTGGATATTTGGTTTTCTAGTGGATGTTGACCCAAAGAAACACACAGGGATTAGGGTCCTTCTGTCTGTCTCATGGTCAATATACCTGTCTTTTTGTCCATCTGCCTGTTTTTTTTGTCCATCTGCCTGTCTTTCCTGTCATGCTCTGCAGTCTTCCATACATCTGTCCGTTCGTTCTGATCAGTTCATTTTCAAAGCGTACTTTCTCACCACAGTGGCACAGAGTGCTGGACAAGGTCATGGTCAATGTAGTCCTACAATATCTAAAACACCTCCAGATAACAAGACAGAAAAGAAAAAGGACCTACAAGAAAGGATGCATCCAGAAACAAGGTAATTGCTCTGGTAAGCAGCAAAAAAGAGTGAAGAGGGAAGATTCAAGATTCAAGAGTTTATTGTCACGTGTACAGTAAACAGTTCGTTACACCGTACAATGAGATTCTTACTCTGTGAATCCTCTCAGCGCCTATGACATAAATTGTAAGGACGTAAGGAAAGAAAAACACAAGGAAAACACAAGGCGTAAATCACAAATTACAAAAATTACTATGAGTGCAAAAATCCAAGAAACGAGGTTATATACGTATATAAAGCGTGCAGTGCGCAATATAAGCATGGAAGTCGTACATGTGCAAAGTCCTGCAGAGGTAGATTGGGTCTATTCGCAGTCGAAAGGGGTGTGTATTTGTGTACGCAAGGTATGCGGAGGTAGTCTGTGGTCTCTGATGTTATTGGCCTTGTGGATGTGTATGTGCGTGTAGGAGGCATGGGGGGTAGTTGACACCTCTCAGGCTCAGAGGGTGAACTGTGTCTGCCGCGATGGGTGTCGTTCACAAGCCTGATGGCCTGTGGGTAAAAACTGTTTTTCAGCCTTGAGGTTCTGGCTCTAACATTCCTGTAGCGTCTGCCTGATGGTAAGGGTGTGAAAAGGCTGTGCTGGGGATGACTGTTGTCCTTGATGATGTTAGTGGCTTTCCTGATGGTTCTGGCCTGGTACAGACTCGCCAGTGATGGTAAGGACGTTCCAGAGGTGGTCCGAGCAGCTTTCACCACTCGCTGTAGCGCCTTACGATCCCGTACCGTGCAGCTTCCAAACCACACTGTGAGAGAGCTGGTGAGGACGCTCTCGATCGCACACCTATAGAAGCTTCTGAGGATTCGGCTCGGCATGGCAAATTTCCTCAGCCTTCTCAAGAAATGCAGACGCTGACGTGATTTCTTGGCCAGATGTGCTGTGTTGTGAGACCAGGTGAGATCTTCAGTAATGTGAACACCCAGGAATCTGAAGCTGCTCACCCTCTCCACCACTGTCTCACCAGTATGCAGTGATGAGTGTTGCTCCCTCCTTCTCCGTGGATCTATTATCAACTCCTTTCTTTTGTGGACATTGAGGGAGAGATTGTTGTCATGGCACCACTTCACTAGTCAGTCACTTCCTCCTGTATGCCGACTTATCGCCTCTCTTTATCAGTCCAAGAGTAATTCTACCACCGTTGACTAAGGAGAAAAAAGAGTCAATTCACCATTCCATCCATCATTCCATCGGTCCATCCATGGACTCATCCCTCTGTCCATCCATTAACGTACCGAGTTGTGTCCACTGATCACCTTGTCTCTCTTTCATTCCCAGAGCCAAACCCCCGTGTCCCGTTCTCAGTGGTCAGACAGAGACTCTCCTGTACCCTCCTCACAGACAGCTTTTACTCCAGGGCACAAGAGCCAAAGCCTCACCGAGTGCCATTATATTTCAGAACCAGTTCTTCAACTTCAAGGACACAGTAAGACGGGAAGACAGAGACACAGAGGACGTGGCGGGACAGACAGGACTCCAGCAGCGTGAATATGAAGTGAGGACATTGATGGTGATCTGAGTCCCGGAAACACTCTTATACCCCGTTTGGGTATGACGAAGCGGGGCGGGGCTTCACTTTTTCCAGTGTCAGTGTTCATTGGTGTGTCCACCTCGCGGAGTCCCTTCCAGCAGGTCAATCATGAACAAGTGTTACTTAGTCATTCGTGTCGTGCTGCTTTCATTTAATTCCTCAACATGTCCAGAACAGAAGGTAAACGACATAGGAAAGGTGGTAAAAGGGGACAAAGGGAGTTTGATTTCTTCCTAAAGTGACAAGTGGTGTGAGGTCTGATGGAACTGATCCACCAGCAGCGACGCAGAGAATGGACAGCAAGCTCATACCCAATCAATACACATTCAATTCCCAACAATATCTAGCCAATGCCCTCTCAATACCAGCTCAGTACTCAATGGATCTGTCCAGTTCACTAATGATGGTCCTTTTGTCTCTTGTCTCTCACTTAAAAACTGGAAGCAGTTGACAGGAAGTGCTGAGCTGTGTATAAATCCCGTCCCCTGCTGTCAGTAACAAGGATTCAACCTGTTGTTAAGTTGCCACCCAACAGGGGATCTATGTTACTGGGGTCAGGAGAGCGGCCAGAACCTCCAGAGAAGATCCATCTCACACACGAACACACCACAGAGGGGAAACCCCACACGTCTGATCCCACAACTCATCTCCTTTTCCATGCCGCCATATCAGCTGCTCCTCATCCATCCAGCAAGAAGGCACCACCTTTTACCATGTCTCTTTACCCTTCCTGTTCCTCTCAGCTTCTCCAGTTGCCCGTAAGAGCTTCTGACCAGCTCTTATCCTCCCTGATCATCTCTGTGAACTGAACTGAACTGAATTGAACTGATTTGAATTGAAATACATCCTTTGTTTAGGGCCCAGCTGTGATATCAGTAAAGGTGTAAAGCATAGTAAAGGTGTTGTTGGGTAGGTGCTGTTACTGACAGTGTGCAGAAAAAGCTGTGTATGCGGACGAAGTGCCTACAGCACGACCACAGTCCCTGCAGGACACCGCTGTGCTCATGGTATTACTGTCATCCTGGCATTAGCACAGTTCCAGATTTGGAAGAGCCACTAAGAAGATTAAAAACGCGCACAAAACATTAATGGGAAATGTGCTGATCAATTTAATCTTTTGAGATCCATGAAGTGTTTCACACAATTATGTAGCATAAAAACTGGCGTTAATCTGTCTGCAGTAACAATCAGCGATAAAACGTTCCATTACCTCCATCATGTTAATTCACAGTGAGACTGAAAGACGCTCTTAAATCAGTTCTATCTGCATTGCATACAAAAGTATTAAAGTAAATGACAAAATGGTACAAAGCAAATGAAAAAAGAATTTTCATTAATAATTCATGAGAATTGGAAACGTAATGTAAACTAGTGTGATTTTTGTCTAAGTGAGAATTACGGCATAATAGCGAACGTGACAAACGCTAGAGCACAATGGATAGAAAAAGCTGCTCTTTTGCATAACAGTCCATGCCTCAGTTCTACACACACACACACACACACACACACACACACACACAGAGCCACAGAGACTCAGAGTGTGCTCAACTACTACAGTGTGTCCCAGGCCTATTTAATCCGTTTGGCAACATCCAGGTAAGCAATCTCGATCTCGCGGTCAGCAGGGCAGGTGTTGATGAACTCCTCTCTCTGGTACGCGTTGTGCAGGTATCTCCACACTCCTGTCATGTCTGCAGGGATCTCGAAGTTCCTGTACTTCTTGGCCACCACCTAAGACACAGAAACCCAACAACCCTTTGAACATAAGTGTGGTGCAAAAAACAATAAACACAGTACCTGTAGAAACCTGTAGGAACCTCTAGGCACCTTCATGATGTGTAGTTTGGGCAGCAGGTTGCAGTCTGCCAGCGTGAGCCCCGGTCCGTCCAGAAAGCTGCGAGTCGATTCTCCCGGCTCATCCATGCTGTCCTCATCGATCTCCTCGGGAAGAGGAGATCGCAGGTAGTCATCGAGCCGCCTCAAAGATTTGAGCAGAGCTTTCTCCAGGGCTGTTCAACGACACACACACACACACACAACACAGAGAGGGCGGAAGAGCTGCTTTTACATAATAATGTCAATTTAGCATAGTGAACTGACACCATCCTGGGAAGGGTTTCTCTCTCCTGGCCTCATACCTTCATTAGTATCCTTCCGCGCGTTCTTGATGAAGGCTGAAAACTTGGCAAACACATCTATTCCCGCCGTGTTCGACTCGGGGTGCCGAGCTGCCAGCTTCGGGTACCTGAGGGACAAATGTCAGCACTCGCACTGGCTATCTGGTGCTTGACGCACATCATTTCTCTGGGAAGAACTGTCAAGCAGATAGGACAAGGTGTGATACCGTGGAGGGACCAGCTTCTCCTCCAGGAACTCCTCAATCTTGTTGACATCCACCTTGACCTCTCCGTTGAAAGTGACGAAAGGGGGGTTGGTTCCCGGTGCCAGAGCCTGCAATTCGGCCGGTTTCCTGGACACGGACACATCGAAGCTCAACACAACAGTTGAACCCTCCCAGGCCAGGCCATGACTTCACGCTGCTCATTCTGTTCAGAAAAGGTTAATTTGGTCCAGCTGTACATGGACCTCCTTTTCCAATGGACACATAAGAACGTGAATGAATTCTTTATGTTCTCACAACTATGAGTTCGTCACCTAAGACCGCGACCCTCTTCCAGTGCTTGTCAGGCTTGGTCTCCTACCTCTTGAGGTCCACCGTGGTTACTTTGAAGATGACCCCCTTGAGCCACAAGATCATGAAGAGCCTTTGGGAGAAAGGGCAGTTGCCGATGCTCTCTCCATCACTGCCTGCCTGCAAACATTGGAGGGCATTTTACTTAAAGAGACACACATCCAGCTAATTTAATTTAGGGACAGATTTGTAAGCTTTGTTGCAGCTGCTTTCCAGGTGAACATCGGCGAATGCGCTACGACTCGTACGATTCGAAATGCTCGGCAGCGAAGTGATAGCACACGATCACTTGGACAGGAAGGACGTGCACAGGTACACCAAACGAGCAGTGGCATCATCATTAATTCCGTGACAACCATTTCCATGGTAGCAGAACAACACAATGGCAATGCCAGCATCTTTGTGAGAGGAAGAGGGAAAACAAAGAACTCAAAGTACCCAAGACGACTTGCAGTTAAACTGAATGTAACCGTAACCCCAAGTCCAGCTGAAAGGCCCACATTCTTACCTTAACAAATAGTTCTACACTGGGAAATCCAAACTTTTTCCCTGCTATGTCAAACCAAGCCATGTTGAACGTCAAACCATGCGGTCCCCAGAGAGTCACGCTTCTCCTGAGGCTGCAGGACCTGCGAGCTCCACCGAAGCGACTGCGCCGTTGCCACGACCCTAGCTGCAGCTGGAAACAACGACGACTGGCCCTTCGAGCCCAAAACCCTTCCCTCGCCCAGAACAATGGTCCCCTTTGTGAGCGCAGGCCTTCGGCACCGGAGCTCCATCCAGGGGCTCTGGTGGGCCGGCAGCGCCGCGGAGGTGGGCGCTGGTGCGGAGGGGCGCAGGCATGTGCAGCAGGCCAGCTCAGGCTCAGCGGTGCGACATTCCTGGCCATTGTCACGACGTTCTCGTTCTCTCCGTCCAGCGTTGTTTCCCTGAGCACAGACTGCAGGACCGAGCGCACTAGAAGGCTGGCTTCTTGTTTCCCATCTTTCTGTGCCCTTCGCTGGGGGAGCTTAGCTCTCAGAGGACTAATGACTTTCAGGACATGTCACAGCCCTTGTAGACCCTGTGGGTGTACATGGAATTTTGCACCCATTCATCTTACAACTCGGGGAGCAACTCTCTCTCAAGCGCCTCCTGCTGCTGGAAATCATCCCCACGCTTACAATCACGTGAACGGAGGAGGGATCAGCAAAAGCGAAATGAAAAGCGTGAGTCCAGATGCACCTTTCGGAATCGCCGCGCTAGTTGTAGCCCCCCTGCGCTACATAAACGCCTTCTAGTGAAAGAGGGATGAGGATGTTGATATTTAACACATCTGAGAACAGCCAATGAAAACTGTTCATTAAGGGAGCTCTAGACTCCAGCAAACCCACTTACATGTACAGTATACTAACATGCAAGTATCTAAAGAAGAAAATACATATGGCGTTTATTAACTTGTAGATATAGTTTGTCCTAGACATTCATGTAACACATTTTCAAGTAACAAAGCAGACTATTGTCGGGAGCTGCTCAGGCTGGAAAACCCCTTGAAAGCACCTACCATGGCATCAGCAGCAGTTGTGAACAGTAACCGGTTCATTGCATTACATTTATGTGTATTCGTTTGTCAGACGCTTCTCTCCAAAGCGAAACGCATCTCCGAAAAAAATACAACGTGTGCATTACATCTGCAGAGGAGGAGACTTGGATGCAGACACATGATTTTAAAGCACAGTTAGTTACTTCCACCATATCAACTAGTGTACATCACATGAGTAGCTCTGTGAAGGTTTATCCGTTAGTCAGCAGTTATGATCACAAAGTTACTGAGCATAAACATTTACACATTAAGATGCACTTAAGAGATCATGGGGGAAGTGAGTTTTAAGACCCTTTTTAAATGTAGGGAGAGATTCAGCAGTTCTGAGCGAGGGGGGGAGGTCACTCCACCACACTGGAGTCAGAAGCGAGAACCTCCGTGCTTTGGATTTTGGAGCTTTTGTGCATGGGACAACTGTAAGTGAGCTGTACGTAAGCATTGCCTTAACTCTTCAACAGAGAGGAGAAGGTGGAAAAGAGACCAGCAGGCAAACAGGGTACCAGCTGCTATCATGGTTATAGGAGCTGCTGCCTTTGGACCCAAAGGTTGTAGGTTTGAATTCCACCTCCAGCTATAGTACCGCTAAGCAAGGTACTTACCCTAAATTGCTCCAGTAAAATGACCCAGCTGTATAAAAAGGTACGTACACACACACACACACACACACACATTTTCAGAACCGCTTGTCCCATACGGGGTCACAGGGAACCGGAGCCTAACCCAGAAACACAGGGCGTAAGGCCGGAGGGGGAGGGGACACACCCAGGACGGGACGCCAGTCCGTCGCAAGGCACCCTAAGCGGGACTCAAACCCCAGACCCACCGGAGAGCAGGACCGTGGTCCAACCCACTGCGCCACCGCAGTATAAAAAGGTAAATAACTGTAAATAGTTTAACATTACAAGTTGCTTTGAAGAAAAGCATCAGCTGAATGAATAATTATAAAGAAGCTGTAGATGATCATGTACCAGTTCGTCCAGCCTCAGGCTCTGAGCTGTTGTGCAGTTGACTGCACCTCAAGGTACACACACACACACATTTTCAGAACCGCTTGTCCCATACGGGGTCACGGGGAACCGGAGCCAACCCGGGAACACAGGGGCGTAAGGCCAGAGGGGGAGGGAACACACCCAGGACGGGACGCCAGTCCGTCGCAAGGCACCCCAAGCGGGACTTGAACCCCAGACCCACCGGACAGCAGGACAGTGGTCCAACCCACTGCGCCACCGCACCCCCTCACCTCAAGGTAAATAACGTAAAATAAGACTGGTTTTGAAATTCCTTCTTACTGTCACACTTGCATAGGGTAAAAGTGAATTTGGTGCGATGCGTGGGGTGGAAGAAGGAATCGAGGAGTGGCAGGTGCACACCAGCACCCTAGTCTTCATTACTGTGCCATAAACGCTCCAGCCAGGGCACTCAGGACGCCCTGGCTCTCCACAGGGAGGGACTGACTTCCCAGACTGGGTGCCTGACATTAATTTCTGTTTATGAATTTAGCAGAAATGGTTCTTAAGTGGGGGTGTGGTGGCGCAGTGGGTTGGACCGGGTCCTGCTCTCCGGTGGATCTGGGGTTCAAGTCCTGCTTGGGGTCCCTTGCGATGGACTGGCGTCCCATCCTGGGTGTGTCCCCCTCCCCCTCCAGGCTTACACTCTGTGTTGCCGGGTTAGGCTCCAGCTCACTGCGACCCTGCATGGGACAAGTGGTTTCAGACAGTGTGTGTGTGTGTGTGTGTGTGTGTGTGTGTGTGTGTGTGTGTGTGTGTGTGTGTGTGTGTGTGTGTGTGTGTGTGTGTGTGTGTGTGTGTGTGTGACATACAACGCAGTAAAAGTGCATTTCAGCAACAGAGGAAGAGCTCCTCTGCACTGGCTTCCTATAGCTGCCTGAATAATATTCAAAACCCTGGTTACTGTGTACAAATGCATCAATAGAACTGCCCCTGGCTATTTACAGGACTTGATCAACCGGTACACCCCAGCCAGGCCCCTTCGCTCATCTACTTCTGCTCGCTTGGTGGTCCCGTGAAAGAAAAATAAAGCATAGAGGTTCTCGGTTCTGCGTCCGTTGTTGTGGAATGACCTTCCCCTGTCACTCAGAACTGCGGAAACTGTCTATTTTCCAGAAGGTCTGAAAACCCACCTTTTCCAGATCCACTTCGCCCAAGATCTCTCCAGCTCATTTATGGTGTAACTGTTCACGCATCGTAATTCCATAAGCATCCCCAGATACAAACTTTATTCAGCCATTACTCCGGTATTGTTCTGCTCATTTGTGTATCTTATAATATTTAATTTAAAAAAAAAAATTGGTGTGGGTATCGGGATTTGTCTGTGTCTTATGCACCTACTTGATCGATGAACCTCGGTGCAGCAAGTGGTAAGTAAAAAATTAGCTTTGCTTGAGACTTTCATGTCTGCAGCTATGTCTCCCCTTAATGTAATATGCATAAATTGTACTTTTGCTGAGATGTACGTCGCTTTGGACAAAAGCGTCTGCTAAATGAATAAATGTAAATGTAAATGTAAGCGCTACAGGAAAAGACAGAATTCTCTAAGTACGGTCAGTTCGTCCAATAGCACGGTTTTTGTTGGCCGCGTGACACAAGTCGCTGTATACACACTTGGTAGGAAACCTTCGGCAGCTCTGTGTCACATCTCACAAACAAATGTTTTGAGAGACAAACCAATTCTCATTCCCAGTTAAATAAAAACTGCAGCTGTAATCCTGTCACAACTGCAACCAGCACCTCAACCAGCAACACCTGGCTATAAGAACAGCACTCGACCGCTTCCCAGTTACGGAATCTCACTCGAGACGACGGTCTCTTCTGCGCTCTCCAACCTATTCGCTTTTCCCAAGTCCTGTCCCTCATCGTTCCCCAGTCCAGTCCCCAGACCCAGACGTGGGTCTCTTCGGTAACGACCGCCAGAACATGCCTTGTTCCCCGGCCACAACTTCTGATCCTCGCCTCTGTCCAGTTCACCGATCGACCGACCGACCATTCGCCCGTCCTCGACCGCGAGAGCACATCTAGGCCTTGGGTTCAGAAAAAACTATCCTGCACTTGGGTCCAGACTCCTCCGTGTCCTCTGTTCTCCGTGACAAATCCAGCCTGCCGTATAATAACTCGTATGATTCCCAGCATTGCTGAAATATACTGTACATCAAGCTGTGATGTAAGAATGAAACTGACGGATGAAATATCCTGCAACGGCCAATATTTTGTAAATGTTTCGGTTCAAAGGTTTCAGCGACGGTCCACGTGGAGTCTGGGCGGGAGCCTGAATGCAGGGGCCACAAAAGTTCACAAGGCCTTAGGTGGCGAACATCTTCTCCACGAGGCTCCAGTGTCTGACTGCGAGAAGTTAACCCGTGTGCCTCATCACTGCCACATGCTCACCTCCCGCTCCTCACAAGGCCAGCTGGCAGTCCAGCCATGTTGTGTCCACCTGAAATGTCCCCAAAGCTGAGCGGCACGCAGCCGTAGCAGTGTGTAACCCTCTTAGGCGAGAGAGTTGCTTACTGCTGTCCTGCACTTCACCTTTTACATCACTGTCCCGTGCTAACATCTCCAGGCTATGTGCCGGTCTGTGCCAAGGGCTGTGTGTCTGTGCGTTGTATGTGTGAGTCTCGTCCTCCCTGCTCCGTGTCTGGGGTGGTCCTGTGCCCCAGGGTTGGTCATCAGCGGTTCCATGGTGCCCAGGGCTCCATGGGGAGGACCCGTCCGACCCACACAGGTCCAGAGGGACCGACAACCCAAGTGGTCGGTAACTGAGCGACTGCTTTTGTTACCGGAGGGTTGTTGGTTCGGATCCCAGGAGAGAACTCATCAGCTGAACTATTACGAACAAAGTTGTTCTTGTTATGTGCACATAGTGCACGTGTACGTGGAACAATGAAAGAATTACGTTTGCATCTCCTCCAGACCGTAAAGGACAGAAATATAAACCAGGCAATAAATTCACAGACAGTAAATATAATAGCAAATAAAGAGACGATAAATGTCACACTGAAACGCCGTACAGAGCAAGAAAATAGGTGCAGAAACAGACATCAGCTCAAGTTCTTTTCGTGCAGCTGCTGGTGCGGGTCACTGTCCGGTGACCACGCATCCTACATTTACACGAACATGTATTCATTTAGCGGACGCTTTTCTCCAAAGCGACGTACAGTACAAGTCATAGAAAGTAACCCTGTGGGGAGACGATGTCCCTGAGTCTCGTGCTGCGAATGCAAACACCTCTACCAGAGGGGAGGAGAGAGAAAAGTGCCTGTGCACCGCGACCGGAGTCCCTAATACTGCTCATTGCCTTTCTAAGCGTCTCTTATACAGTAGATACAGTAAACTGTACATGTAAGGTAGCTATATATAGAGGTTATAGATATAGAGTCAGGCGCTCCGGACACTCGTGAGCTGCACAGAGACTTGCTGGTACAGGCGAGGACGACAGCTCGTGAAAGAAAAGTGTTTTCCCAGCATGTCACAGCCCACGGGCATCTTAACGAGATGACGGTCGGCGGGGGCCGGCCGAGGAAGCGACCTCCCGCCTCCCCAGGGTACGAGGACCGAGCCACCTGCCCCATAGAGGAGATGGAAAGTGAACGCGTTAACCCACATCCACAGACACACTCTTACGCCTGCGCGCCAACCAGGTGAGCCACTCAGTGGCTAGGTCCGCGCTAATTCACACACGAGAGCTAAGCTGTACAGAAGACCTTGCCAGTTCTCCTCTCCCACAATGCACTTGTGTTGTGGCCCAGGGTGCAGCACAAAGACAGCCTTTGTGTGTGAAATACCTCCAAGACACAGCGGAGAGGAATATTAACACATTTTCTCCAGGCTTAGGGCCTCAGCAAGGAGCCAGACTGCGCTATTAAAGCTGGATTTAGCTCTGTGTCACAGGACGTTTGTCTGAACGCTCGCCACAAGAGCCACTGGGCAACAGCACGCAGCCAATCAGAGCACACCGGTGACTTCTCACAGCCAATGAGCTCACAGTGGGGACAGGATGAAGCCAATCATTTTGGACAGGTGACTCCCCTCAGCGGTTTGCTCACACAGGAAAGTGCAAGTTTCGCCTGCTCATACTGGAGGCAAATGATCAATGCGTGTTATGTGAAAAGAACGATGTGTTAACAGACACACAAAGTTACACCTGAAACAGTAAAAGACTAAAGCAAAGAGACTGTAAAGAAACAACGACACCTGTGCTGCTGTGGGGCTACGATGGCGCACGTAATGGAGGACAGTCCTATTCCATGGGTCGCGAGGCCTGGCGGGAACCCCAGGGTGGGGACAGGGGCTCCGTGACGTGATAGAAAACATCCGGGACAAACACAAGGTCACAGCAACACCCTGGGAACAAGCCAGGGGAGTATTTAGCTGACACTTTTCTCTAAAGTCACCTACAACATTAAGGTCTCTTCAACCAACCGTCTACAACCGCTTGTCCCAAGCGGGGTCGCGGCGAGCCGAAGCCTAACCCGGCAACACAGGGCGCAAGGCCGAAGGGGTAGGGGACACGTCCAGGACGGGACGCCAGTCCGTCACAAGGCACCCCAAGCAGGACTCGAACCCCAGACTGGCCAAACCCGTTGCCCTACCGTTCCCCTCTACATTAAGGTACTTATAGTTATTTAGCCATTTATACAGCTGGGTAATCTTACTGCAGTAATTTAGGGTAAGTACTTTGCTCAAGGGCACTACAGCCAGAGGTGGGACTCAAACCTGCGACCTTTGGGTTCAAGGCAGTAGGTCTGACCACATACGCTACCAGCCGTCTATGTATTTAAGTATCTGTCATACAGTATTTATACGGTATTGGTTGTTTTTATGAAATAAATTGTATTGGATATAGACTGGAATTTAGCGTCTTCCGGAGTAGACCGCGTTGTCAATGTTTGACAACGCGGTCTACTCCGGAAGACGCTAAATTCCAGTCTAATGACAACGGCCGCGGAAGCCTACGTGACTTGATGTATTGGATACATTTAGCGACGGCAAGACAGAATAAAGACTTTAATAGCGCAAGCGATGGACGGAGAGATGTTTGCCGTTTCCTGTGTGGCACGAGACACTTTTCGTGTCCAGCAGTCCATTCCGATGTGCGTAAAAAATGAAGAGAACATACAGCATTTTCACATTTTGCTGGACTGAGTTTTGGTGCCACGGGACCCCGATCAGCAGCCCACCAAGGTGCCCTCACAGATACAGCTCAGCGGTTGTGCCGGACAGAAAGACAACTTCGGCGACACCGGCGGAAGCACGGTGACGAGATTCACAGAGACCGTGCGGGGAAGATGGACAAGAGTTGGGAGTGAAAGGTGTGTGAGAGGAGCTGTAAGTCCATTGTTTAAGAAAGTTCTGGAAGAGTGAGGATGAAAACCGAAAGAACTTTGCTTTGCACAAGTGTGCTTGAGATCCTAAAGCCCTCCTATACACTTCTGCCGTCCTGCTACACAACACACACACACACACACACACACACACACACACACACACACACAGCACCAACATTAGGACTCATAACCATTTGTGTGTGCATACTGGTGCAATGAACTCGTACTTTTACACACAGCCACACTAGGTCCGCAGCACAGCGTACGCACAGCATCCCTCGCACGGTCCTGCTCATACACATTCAACAAAAATACACACTGTTTTTATTGCTTCGCCATACTTTAACACACACTAGAGCATAAATCAAGATGTCAGAGCACACCACATGCTAGTAATGTGTACGAGTGCATGTCAGCGTGTGGGGACACGGTGACACACACAGTCACACACCGTCATCTTCCTACACACACATTCCCTTGCTTTCACTTCACTGTCTATCCAGGCACTTCGATCAGTACAAACAAGCTAATCTGCTTTGATTGGTTTACAAACACTGAAAAAAGCCTCAATTACACAACGTCTGCAAACAGGGACAGGTTGACCAAGTGATCGTGAGTGGTTGTATGTCAAAGTCACTCTGCACGTGCGTGTGCATGACCGCAGACTGTTTGATCAGTACTGTCTATATCTCCAGTTCCAGTTGATCAGCAATCAATGGAGAACTTGTACAAATCGACGGTTACGTTAAATGTAAAGAAACAAGGAAAAAGTGCCTGCAAGGGGGGACTGAGGAGAGACACATTCACATGGAATGCTAATACCGCATGTATAGAATAACTCTCTTCATTGCCTTGACTGATTAGTATTGCAAAAGTTCACTTTACTCATTTCCATAAAGTGAACTGAAAACGTGGCGTAAACTGATTGCTGCGCTTGAAATTAGCGCTTAAGTAGAAGGACAATTTTTGATTGTAGAAAGTGGAACAAATGAGTTATTAGAAGAGAATTATCAATAAAAATTGAAGCAGAATGGACAAGAGCAAGGACATTTGACAGTGTGTGTCAAAAGCATCCGGTAAGAACAGAGCTCCACACCAGGACTTTATGAGCAAGTTCCCCATGACGCGTACCTTGATGTAGAGGCCGATCTCGTAGGCCTGTGTCTCCGGCTGCTGCGCCTTCTCTCTTCGAGGGACAGAACTCTCTGTGCTCACACTCTTCCTGGGGATCTCCTCCGCATGGCGGGTCGGCACCTTCCGCTCTTCGGCCCGTGGGAAAGGTACCTGTTCTTGCTGACCGCGGTCCGAGAGCCCGTTCTCTGCCGTCATCGGCACGTCTGCATTCACGTGGGCGTTGCACCCCAGACTCATGCCCGTGCTCTCGCCTCTGATGCTCTCCTCTCTCTGCGGCTCCCGCCTCTCCTGAGCCATCTCCTTGACCGGCTTCATCTGTGCTGTGCTGCCCTGCGCTCTGCCGCCCTCCGCTCTTTCTCTGGGCTCACCTGCCTTGTCCCGAGGTGGCTGTTCCATCATTTCACTCCCTCCCTGTCCCTCCTCCGCAGCAATCACAGCGCTCTTGTCGAGTTGCCCTCGCTGTTCCGTGTTATGCGGTCCCTCTCCTTTCCCAGCTTTTGGCTCATCACCCTTTCCCTGCTTTGGCTCTTCCTTTATCTCCTGGCACCCTCCTGCCGCCGTGACCCTCAGATCGTTCTCTGTAGCCCGCCTCAGCTCTTCTCCCTCTGGAAATCCTCCTTCCTGTGTAGCTATAGGCTCATCCTGAGCAGCCTGTCTGCCCTCCCCTTTAGTTCTCAACTCAACCAGCCTCAGGGGGTCTGCACATCCTCCCCATTCAGCCACTAGCGCATTTTCCACAGCTGATCCTTCTAGCTCCCGGACATTAATGTGCTCTCCTTCCTCTGCTTCTCCAGTTTCACATTCAAGGATCTCTGGCGACAGCTCCGCGGCCTCCTCGGACCCTTCAACCTCTTCTGCCAGCTCGATATCCTCACAGTCTTCCTCCTCAGTGGCTGTGGCCTCCTTCTCAGCTACCTGTGATTGGTGCACTTCTGTCTCCTCACGACGTTCCTTCTCAGCCTCACAGATCTTTTCACCATTGCTCACTGGCAAAGATTCCTGCTTTTCGTCTTGATTTGCTCTGTTCTCAGGCTCTCCTGCCTCAACTTCCAAGGCCTCCTGGGGAATCTCTATTTCATTGCATCCAGCCTGCTCTTTCCTGAGTGCCTCTTCATTCTGAGGGACTTGACTCTGCTGTTGGGTATCCTTGTCTTCATACTTTTCTTCAGACTTTTTCTTTCCTCCCTCACCCTTATCAGGCTCCTCTGCGTCATCACACTCCACCTCATCCTCATTGTTAATGGCCTCAGATGGAAGCCTTTCCTGTTTTCTCTCTCCTTCCACATGGAACAGAACTTCAGCTGTTTCTACAGATTGTTCCAGTTCATCCACAGATAGATCCTGCTGTTCAGATTTCCGCTGTTCTCCTGGAGATCCTTCTTGCAGGTCATCAGGAAAAGAAATAATTCTGAGTTTATCTCTTTCTTTTCTGTCATCACACTCACCCCCTTCGAGCACGGTCCTCCAGCCCATCAACTCTCCAAATGACATTTCTGTGTCAAACCCAACTTCTCTCTCCTGCCCTGGAGAGAGATCCCTCTCATACTTCATCTCCGTTTCAACAGCATCCCCTTTCTTCTCCTCCTCCTCAGTCAAGACCCTTTGGTCAGGCTCTCTGAGATTATCATCGTCCTCGCCAACCATCTCACCATATTCATCGACTTCTTCAGCCAGTTCCACATCTTCGTCCTCCCCCTCGCCCTGTGGCTTTTCTGTGTAGAAACCCATGGGACTGTGGACGATGTCGGAGAACTCCATGTTGGGTCACAGGTTGGAATTGTACCGTATGTCTATGAGAGCAAGAGCAGGCACAGTTACCTGCGCTGTGTGTTGCCTGGTTTCTGATCCGTGGTCAACTGCCCTGTGGAAACTATGTCTCCCCCCACTCACTCTGGACGCGGAGGATTACTGCGGGTCCGGATCTTGATCTCCACATGACTTGCCTATCTAAATCCAGTCCTTTGGGAGCTCAGCAGCCCTACACTAATCGGTTTAAGGGGGTTGCCCCCCCCCCCCCATCTCCTCATATCAATCCTAACTGGGCCCAACCCAACCCACCCCCTCCCGGAAAGGTGAACTTCCCAACAGCCAGTCCCGGAGTCCCCACAGGCTTCTGCTATTGCCACATGATGGCTGGCTGCTTGCTGGGGTGGAAGAGCTTGCTGGAGACCTGGAGGTGTAACAGTACAGCAGTAAACAAGGTTCTACTGTGTTTCAATTTCAGTTCAGTTCAATTTATTTTTTATAGTGCTCATCTCATGCAGTGGCACGGTGTGCTTGAACACAGACATAAGGCTGTTCGAGTGACAATTCTCACAGCAGCATTTTGCACCAGCTGTAGCCTGGATACAGTCTGGTATGGACAACCTGATAATAAAGCATTATAATAGTCCAGCCTGCATGAAACAAAAGCATGAACGAGTTTCTCAGCATCCCATCTACATAGGAATCGCTGTAACTTAGCTGTTTCTTAACTGAAGGAAGCATGACTTAGTCAAAGCATTTACATGAGATACAAATGACAGTTTGTACCAGTCAGTGCGGAACTCCTTCTGTGGACAATATTCAAGTTGGCTAAGTTGCCTTCAAGCTGTAAAACAGCAGTACAGACAGTTCAGTCCCACTCGACCAGTAAGAGTGGCACTGAGCTGGACTCATTTCTTTTTTGTGGTAACAGAGTAATAAAACAGGGACTTATGCAAAGGTCCTATTCGTGGACTTCAGTCCAGCGTTCAACACCATCATCCCAGAGCTCCTTCGGACAAACTGATGCAGTTTTTATGTGCTCACCACCATCTCTCAGTGGATCACCAACTTCCTGACAGATAGACAGCAACTGGCGAGGCTGGGAAATTCACTTCCAGCACTTGCACAATCAGCACTGGCGCTCCTCAGGGGTGTGTGCTCTCCCCACTACTCTTCTCCTGCTACACTAATGACTGCACCTCCAAAGAGCCCTCTGTGAAGCTCCTGAAGTTTGCAGACGACACCACGGTTATCGGCCTCAACCAGGACGGTGACGAGTCTGCATACAGGAGGGAGGTTGAACGGCTGGCTGGCTGGTGCAGTCGAAACAACCTGGAGCTGAACCTGGTCAAAACAATGAAGATGATTGTGGACTTCAGGAGGACAACCCCTCCAGCACTCCCCCCTTACCATTCTCAACAGCTCCGTTTCAGCCGTGGAGTCCAGTCCTTCGGATTCCTGGTCCTACAATCTCCCGGGACTTGAAGTGAGACACCTGTATCGACTCCATGGTGAAAAAGGCCCAACAGCAGATGTACTTCCTTCGCCAACTGAACAAGTTCAACCTGCCGCAGGACCTGCTGCACTGAGTCTGTCCTGCGCATGGCTATAGTATAACTGTCTGCTTTGGCTCGGCTACCAAATGGGACAGAGAGAGGCTACAAAGGACAGTGGAGACGGCTGAGAGGATCATCGGTGCCCCCTGCCGACCCTTCAGCTCCTGTACGAGTCTAGAACGAAGAAGCGGGCGAACAAAATCGTCACTGACCCCACACACCCCAGGCACAAGCTCTCCATATGTCTCCACTCTAGCAGGTGTTACAGAGCACTGTCCACCAGAACAATCAGATACAAGAACAGTTTTTTCCTCGGGTGTCACCCATTTACATTTACATTTATCAGACGCTTTGTCCAAAGTGACGTACAACTAAGCAAAAGTACAATTTACATTGTATTACATTAAGAGAAGGAGACATAGCTGCAGACATGAAAGTCTCAAGCAAACCTAGTTTGTTACCTACCACTTGCTGCACCAAGGTTCATCGATCAAGTAGGTGTATAAAACACAGGATAGACAAATCCCGATACCCTCCCACCAATTGTTTTTTTTTAATATTATAAGATACAGAAATAAGCAAGTGCAATGCCAGAGTAGTGGTTGAATAAAGGCTGTATCTGGGGATGCTTCTGGAGTTACGATGCGTGAACAGTTACACCGTAAATGAGCTGGAGAGATCTTGGGCGAAGTGGATCTGGAAAAGGTGGGTTTTCAGACCCTTCTTGAAAACAGACAGAGCTTCCGCAGTTCTGGGTGACAGGGCAAGGTCATTCCACCACAGCAGACCCAGAACCGAGAACCTCCGAATTTTGCCTTTCGTGCACAGGACCACCAAGCGAGCAGAAGCAGATGAGCGAAGGGGCCTGGCTGGGGTGTTGCGGTTGATTAAGCCTTGTAAATAGCCAGGAGCAGTTCGATTGATGCATTTGTACATAGTAACCAGGGTTTTGAATTTGATTCGGTCAGCTACAGGAAGCCAGTGCAGGGCGATGAGTAGAGGAGATACATGGGAGCGCTTTGGCAAATCAAACACAACTCATGCAGCAGCATTCAGTAGAAGCTGCAGAGGTTTGATGGCATTAGCAGGAAGGCCACACAGAAGAGAGTTGCAGTAGTCCAGATGGGAAGTCACCATGGCCTGGACAAGTAGTTGGGCGGAGTCAGTAGTGAGGTAGAGATAGATCCTACGAATATTATGCAGGATATATCTGCAGGACCGGGTTGTGGCTTCAATATGTTGAGAGAATGACAGACTTGCGTTAATCGTTACTCCCAGACTCTTAGCGAAGGAGCTAGGTGAAATGAGTGAGTTGTACAGTTTGAACGACAGGTCGTGAAAGGAGGACGGGCCAGCTGGGAGGTAAAGAATCTCTGTTTTGCAGAGGTTGAATTGGAGATGATGATCATACATCCATGAAGAGATGTCCGACAGGCAGGCAGCAATGTGTACGGAGATATCTGATGCACCAGGTGGAAACAAGAGGAAGAGCTGGGTATCATCAGCATAGCAGTGGTATTTGAATCCATGGGAGGCTATGACCGGACCGAGGGAGGAGGTGTAGATGGAGAAAAGAAGAGGACCCAATACCGAGCCCTGCGGAACACCGGTTGAGAGAGGCAGAGGAGAAGAATGAGAGCTCCGCCAGACCACTTGATAGGATCTGTCAGAAAGGTAGGACTCAAACCATCTGAGTGCTGCACTTCTGATCCTAAGCTGGTTAAGAGAGGAGAGTAGAATTCGGTGATTGACAGTGTCGAATGCTGCACAGGTCGAGGAGGATGAGGACCGAGGAGAGGGAGGCAGCTCTAGGAGCTTGGAGAGCATCAGATACCGCCAGAAGGGCAGTCTCAGTGGAATGACCAACTTTGAAATCAGACTGATAACCATCGAGGAGATGGTTACGGGTGAGGAAATCGGACAGTTGATCACAGGCCGCCTGCTCTAGGGTTTTAGACAGGAAGGAGAGGAGAGAGACCAGTCTGTAATTTTCAACCAGATTGAGGTCCAGGGAGGATTTAGAGAGGATGAAGAATTACACTCCCCTACAGGTCTCATGTCAGTGCAACATTATCCAACTAATTTTTTAAAATTTAATTCTTGTTTTCCTTTTTTAGTATTTATACTACTATTTATACTCGTGTTTGTATACTCTGTAAATATTTATTTATTCTGTAATTTTGTGTCAGCTGTTTGTTGTCTGTAAATACTGAAAGCATCAAGACCCACAGCAAATTCCTTCTGTGTGTCAGCAGACTTGGCCCATAAAACTCATTCTCATTCTCAGTAAAGCACAGTAGTGAGAGAACTCGTTACTGGCAGGAATAACTTCAGGGGCACCATAGTGCTGCACACATGGACCAATCTGTTGGTGGGATGCGGGGGCTGAGAGTCATTGATGGTTCCTGAAGTACTGTAAACACACACATCATTGTCCATTACAGACTGGACTTATCTGAAGTCCTCTTCTGTACCAGTTTTAGTCCAGAGTGTAGCCCAGCTCACAGAATGCGCACGTACTTGTGTACTGCACGTGTAAAGAAATGAAATGAAGCACATTTTTACATTTATAATACACGCAGAACGTTTCACTCGACGCTCAGACCGCGTCCCTCGATAGCGACTTTGAGCTAAACCAACACCGGCAACAGACCATCGATTTCCCCTACTCTCCTCTCTTTGATGACGTTGACCGGAAGCAACAAGTTTGTGTCAGGCTTTGTCGCACTTCGATGACGTATTACCGGAAACAGGAAGTTTTTTCCGCTGTTGTCTTCCGTAGGAAGCCGCCCGGGATAGACCGAGGGTCGGTCGTTCAAACCCGCGGCATTTTGCTGTTTCGTAGCTTCCACTCGGGACCGTTGGCGCCGCTCTTATAGGCTGCGGTTCACAAGCTTGGAACGACCGGGCTGCGGCTCCGGGCCTCGACGCCACAAACTTCTGGTGCGTGGTGAAAGCTGCGGAGCCGGTGCACTGACAGAGACTTTGAGTGAGTGCAAGTCTCAAGTTCAGATCGACAATTGAAGTTGCTCGTGTGTACGCGTGTGCGTGCGTGTGCGTGCGTGCGCGCGCGCGCGCGCGCCCGTGCAGTGAGCTCCGGAACCATGGAGAAGCCCGAGCAGAGCGACGCCGGGGGAGCAGCAGGGGAGGAGGACACGGTGGACGTGCACTTCACGGACCTTCCGGAAGCGCTGATCGCGTGCAGAGTGCTCGAGGAGGTCTTCTCGGAGCCGCAGGTCAAGGTGGGACTCGGTGCCGCGATCGGGTTGACCCATTGGTGGCATGGCGAGTAGCGCTGCTGTTGTTTCAGCGTCTGCCTGGGTGGTGGTGTGGGAGAAAGTGGGTTCGATCCCCCCTCAGTCAGTCTGTGTGGAGTTTGCATGTTCTCCTGGCCTGTGTGGCTCTCCTCCCGTAGTCTAAAGGCACGATGCTGTTCAGGTTCCCAGTGTGTGTGTTGTGTTGTGTTGTGTTGTGTTGTGACCCACTGATGTATGGATGAGTGACCCAGTGTAGTGTATCTAGCAGTGTAAGTCACCGCGGTGAACAAGGTGTGTGGGCTGGTAACACTACATGAGGAGTCTGATGAGAGAGTTCACTGGAAGTCGCTGTGGAGAAAAGCCTCTGCCAAATAAATAAATGTAAATGTAAATTTACATGCAGGAGAGGTCCAGAATCCAAACCACAATGGTTTTCAGTTCTGGTTCTGATGTGGAGGAATGAGCTCCTGCTGTGTCTCTCCCTACATTGAAGAAGCCAGGGTCTCAGAACTCAGTCCTTTCACACTCACTTCTCTGCTGATCTGTGATAAATAAAAAATTAATAATTGAAAAGCCTATATGCAAACACTCGTGTGGTGTACACTGATTTGTATTCTGGTATGTGACAACTGGACAGTACTCTGCAGTCACGTGTCTCTATCCAAATCTCTCCAGAACTCTTTGTATTGCTATACGTTGCGTCAGAGAAAAGCGTCTGCTAAAGGAATACACATAAATGAGTGCAGAAGAGTAAATTTTACTGTAGCGCTTTGGCCTCAGATACAGTGACAACAGCAACGGTGACTTGAACCTGAGATTTTGGAACCGTTAGGTGATGCTCTGCTGCTACGCTGCCTGCTGTGAAGAGCCACACTGACTGACGGGAGATCCGCTGTTCTGGTCCTCTGGACACCATGTATGAATGATGTTTGTCCTTCTTGTCTCTGACCCCCCTGTCACCTACGTACCGCCCCCCCCAACTATACACAGTGCATTAAGCCAGTCCAGTGTGAGCAGGAAAAGACCCATTGGGGCAGAGTCACTGCCCTCTTCATTGGAGCTGCGCTGCTGCACTGTGTTTCTTGACACGCTCACTGTTTGGACTTTGGGGTTATTGATGTGCCGTTGCTTTGGATCGTTGTCGATGTTGTCCTGGAAACCTCAGGAGCAACAGCATGGAGCCTGAAAGCAGCCAGAGCTGTTTCCTTTTGGGAGTGGAACTTCTGGAAGCTCCTGTTTCAGTTGCTCAGTCTGTGCTCACCCATCACAGAAGTGGATTCTTATCGTCACCTTACACTTCTGTTCACACACTTTTGTGAACCCTCTGATGTTCCATTTGTGTACACACATTTTCTTTGGTCCTTGTGTGTGTGTGTTTGTGTGTGTGTCAGAGAGAGAGAGAGAGGGGGAACATGTCTTCTTGTACTTTGCAAGTCCTTTTCGCCTCTGTAGAGCTCACTCTGCTCTCCATTGTGTTGGCGCTTGTATCTGTGTGGTAAAACACTGCTCATCCAGCACAGCCACGAGCTCCTAGACAGTCGGTTCTGCTATACCATGTTTTATTCACGTAATTTGGAGGTAATGGGATGAATAAATGGAGTGTCACAATTTACATCATGTGAAATTCTGCAAGTGATTTGGGAATAATGTGACCAAGTTTGGAGAATAAATCCACACATATGCTACGCATTTTTGCATTTTGTGTTAAGCTTTGATCCTCTGTGTCTGGTATGTTTGTGTCCCCGCGGAGATGATACAAGAAAGACCATAATTGTGCAACAAAGTAACTAGAACAAAGCATCACACTTCATATTCTGTCTTTATTTTCATGTTTTTGTGATTCCCCCCCCCCATTTTCAGTGGCTCTTCCTCTAATGTATGTTTGGCTGTGCTCTGTTCCTCTCATTTAACTTGTAGTTAGGGTTAGGGTTACAGTAAGGTTAGGAATAGAGTGATTTGTCGCAAACCTCACTGAAATGTATTTTTATTATGCAAATTGCAAAAACGCAACCTTGGCGATATAGGCAAACTGACAATGTCAATGACTCTACAGAAAAGGACACAGAGTGAGGACAGTGTGTCTGTGGAGGCCTGTGGACCACTGACCGCTCAGCGTCCAGCTCTACGGCAGCTGACGGGTGAATACAAATCCGTGTTTCAGTGTTGCCTAAATACCTCAACCATGAAGTGTAGATCCACTCTGAACAAGGCTTGGGCTCGTAGAAAACGGTCGAGAAACACAGTAGACTTGGATTCCAGCTCTGCAGTGGTGTAAGGCCAGAACGGTGGTGGTACGGTAACACGGTATGGGGAGGGGAGGGGTCCGAGTGACATAGGGGGTGGAGCAAATGGAATAATCTCTTGTGGAAATTATGGGAGACAGCAACTGGTCAGCGGTGCTGCTTTGCCTAAGAGCTCAGCTGATCGGGATTTTCTATCTCCAGCAGCACATGTTCTCTCTCTCTCTCTCTCTCTCTCTCTCTCTCTCTCTCTCACACACACGCAGGTGGCGAGTGGGACTGCTGAGAGGGTGATGTCACTATTTTCCACTAGCAGTAGGTGCCTGTTCAGTCGGTGATGACGACAGTGAAAAGCTGGTTTATCTTAGCAAGCTGAGCACCGCCTCCCGTTGCCTTGGTGATGAGCGGAGGAGGGTAGGGGCTATTACAGTGTTGTATAAGTAGTGGAGAGCTGCACGAGTGCGTCACACGGTGCGGGAAGCCGAGCCCATCTGGAACGTTCTGTGCACTGAGCTGGTGAGCCGCACTCGGGGAAGTGCCTCGTCGTCTAACCGCTCTTCGGCACTTTGCATCACCAGGCTGTGCCTGCTGAGGCCGTCGTGCTCTGGACATCCGCCGTACGGCACCAGTCCGCGCGAGACGAGTGCCGCTTTGTGTCGTACAGAGCCGCAGCACAGCGCTCACGCTGGGGAAGACAAAGCAGCCGTGTGCGGCCTGTCTGCCCTGGCCCTCGCCACCCCTGACCCTCGGCACCCTCCGGTGGGCTGGCCAGCGCAGACTCGCCATTCCCATCATGCACCTGAAGACCATGAAATGTAACCAGTTCTGCTTAATCGCGTCGCTTGCCGATCGGGACTTGTTCAACAGGCTCGAGGTCCGGGTAAGGTTGTTCCCATCCAAGTTCCGGTCTCATCCGGCCGGAACCCGGTTTGCCCCGGTTTTCTTCCTCTTTCAGATGAGCGTGTCACCGTGTGTCCTGAATTGACCATCATCGTCACAGTGATGTCTTTCACAGCAAAGTTTTTAAAATGCTGCCACCTCTCATGGTGTGACGTCATGTGCACGGTGTGCGTCTGCAATGTTGTTATTAGTTGTATATTGTCTGAAAAGTATTTTTTTAATCCAAAATGCCTGCGCTGGGAGGGAGTGGGTAGGGGCAGCCACTGGCACTTGGACCCCCAGAGGTTTTTTCCTCCCTTGCTTTTCTGTTAGGAGTTTTTGTTCCTTCCCTTCGTGGCCAGCAGGCAAACCTATAGCTTTAATAACCACATGGATACTGTAGTAATTGAATATATGGACAACAGTTTGTTTCTTTGTCTTATACCTTTGTTGAGCGCTCTGTGTCACTGGGTGAGACAGATTAATTTATAAAAATTAATTGAATTGAACACCCCCACAACATTGGACCTGTTGGAGGCTAGTACCACAGAACGTCCTTGAGTCTCATACTTCTGTTCTTTGTCTCTCTTCGTGTGCCTTTATGTAAATGAATGCTGCCAGTCTTGGCGGTGGTGATAAAAAAAAAAAAAAACCTCATAAATATTCATATCTCATTCATATTCATCACTCCTGTTCTGTTATGTCTGACACGTCCAAATGATCTGTTCATTATACCCTTTACAGTCACCATTTCCTTTGCAGCGTTGTTTCCTTTTTGTTACATGAAATACGAATGGGTAAAATGTGTGTCTCAGTGGTGTCCTTCCTTATGCTTCAATCAGGAAATATGTGTGTCAGACGCTGCTGTTGTGCATCGTCAGTTCATTCTGGTGACAAAGAGGCACTTCCAGCACTGTCACACTGTAGTGGTGTCAGTCAGGGTACTCTAAGGTCCAGCATGAGATTGGACAGCTATCTGTGAGTGTTCAAAGTCTGCAGTTTAACTGGGCATGTTACTCCAAGGTCTGCAGTGTGACTGGACAGGTTGCAGTGTCCTTTTTCTCGTCTTCTTCGAGTCTTGTAAAGAAAGGTCTTAAATTTCCTGCTTGTGGACAAACTGACCGACTGTGTCCTCGTTTGATTTATTGGCTGTGTTCAAACATTTTGATCTATGAATTGGCAGGTTGTGGTGGCTTTTTTTGTGTTCAGTGATTTGACCCTGATGCTGGTAAGGAGGTCAGGGCAAAATCCAGAGGGACATGTGATGTGATAGCTGATTGATTGATTGCATCTGTCTTTCTGTCCCCAGGCCAGCTTTGAGGCACTTTTCCGTTCCTTTGACAGTGACACCACGTTTCAATACTTCAAGAGCTTCCGGCGTGTGAGGATCAGTTTCAGCGATGCTTTGGCTGCTGCCGAGGCCAGAATGCGACTGCACAAGAGCGAATTCAATGGCAAGGAGATGCGCTTGTACTTTGCACAGGTAGGGGGGACCATATACACCCGCCCATGGAAGTATGTGATTATCTCCGTTGTCTTGGCAGCGATGCATTTCTAAGAGCTGAGGCTTAGAACTAAACTTCTGCTGCTCCTCCAGAAGAGAGCGGGCGCCATTGTTTGTGGAGGACAAGCAGCACATTGGATGTCATTAGTATACCACAGACAGCTTTACCAAGAAATGTAAATGCACTGTGATTAAACATTTATCCTTGCACAGTTTAGTCATCTGATTAATTTTTAAAATTTTTTTTTACATGCTCTGCTGTAATAGTTGCCTTTTATAACAAAAGCTACCAAAGCCTTGGGTAACCCACTATAGCGCTGGATCTTTACTTCGTGATTCCATAGGAGGATTATTTGTAGTGGCTGTGCCTGACCTCCCCTCCCTCTCTCCCCCTACCAAGTCTGTACATATCGGAAGCCCGCGACTGGAGCCGCCCAAACCCGACAAGCAGTTCCTCATTTCTCCTCCTGCGTCGCCCCCAGTGGGCTGGGAGCAGGTTCAGGACGCCACGCCCGTCATCAATTACGACCTGCTGTGCGCCATCTCCAAGCTGGGGCCAGGTTGGTCTCTCCTGCTCTCACTGCGCCTTTAGTAGGTGCCCTTCCACAGCTGGACACTTGAGTAGCTTACACTTTGTTTATACAGACTGTCCCCGACTTACGATGGGGTTACGTTCCTATAAACCCATCGTAAGTCAAAAATGCATTTAATACGCCTAACGTATTTGGAACCATCTGTATATACATTTCTCCTCAAGAGTAATCGCCCTCCTGTTCTTCTCACTAGTAGCAGGAGACACAGATGGGCATTTCGTAGACATGATGGATGCACAAAACACAATGTAGATACAGGGGAGTATCCAAAAAAACGCTGGCAACACAGAACAATGTAGAGTATCGGTTGTATACACTAGCGACCGCGTGGCACACTGGGAGGTGAGGATTGCTGCCGCTGCACAGCTGCCCAGCATCACGAGAGAGTATCGTACCGCATATTCTTGCCCAGGGGAAAAAATATCTGAATTCAAAGTTCAAAGTACAACTTCTGCTGAATGCGTATTGCTATCACCATCGTAAAGAGGAGAAATCATAAGTTGGGCCATCGTAACTCTGGGACCGTCTGTATTGCTCCCCTCAGGCGAGAAGTACGAGCTCCACACTGGAACCTCCACGACTCCCAGCGTCGTCGTGCATGTCTGCGAAAGCGACCAGGAAAGCTCTGGAGGTGAAGACGAGGAGGGCAGGCGCCGCATTCGACCCAAGATCATCCAGACCCGGCGCCCAGAGTACGCACCCATCCTGCACTGATTGGCAGCTCCATGCCCCTTCCCATCTTCACCGCTGGGGGTGCAGAGCTCTTGCGGGAACGCAGCTCATCCTCTTCGCCACTAGAGGGGGCCCCCACATCACAATGTAGCTTGGACAAGATGCCCTCGTCACCTCCATGGCCTTGGGGTTTCGGTTTTCCTTTGTTTCTCCACGGCATCATGGGAGAGAGCCCGAGAGCCAGGCTGCGGTGGAGTGGGCTATCCTTCTGTCTCCCTGTCCCCATCTGTTTAGGTCCACCAGTCTATGTCCTGCATGAGAACCAACGGCAACATAAGAGACTGAACTGCCCCGTGTCTAAGTGTGTGTCTCCTCACACTTTGGGAGCAGGGTGTAAACTGTTTATTGGATGGAGAATCAGTGATGTGACTGCTGCGGACTGGCATCAGGTGGTATTTTGGCTCTGTGCTGAAGTTCTCTGGAGCTTCTGTCACTTGTGTGTGTTTTCCTTTCCACACGTTGTGTTACTTTGCGTTTCTCACTTGTTCCCTAAGGTTCCAACTCCACCTCGTTTTTCTGCCTATTCCCTCGAGTTGTCTCCGTCAGGGTGTCCAGTAGGTGGGGTTCTGGTACTTGGTAGCAGGGCGGTTCTTTTAGCGGAGAAGCCATGTGTGTGCGTTTGATTGTGGGACACAGGGTTTCCCTTCCACATATTTTAAGTGTCTTCCATAATTTTGAAGGTATCCTGTTCTTGTTAATTAAAACAATAGAATCTGTAGACCCACAATTACTTTAGATCCCATTAACACTTTAAAAGTGTGTGTGTGTTTGGAAGAACACCCACAGCAGCTTTCTGTTCATTTTTGCGCATCTTATTCCTTACGTTTAGGTGTTTGTTAGAGCACTTTTACAGCCTGGTGTTGGAAGCAGTGTCGTGTAGATGCCATAGCAGTATCTGTCTGCCCTCAGTCTGTGTATGTCTGTCTGTTACAGCTAGTTGTACTGTTATCCTTGTTTGCTGACATCCACAGTTGCTCTCTGTAAGCTCCTGTGGCCGCAGACACCACGTCTATGACAAGGCGTGCTTTTGGAACCATGTAGCGTCTCCTGTGAGCCGCACCCAGGATGAGCTTCCTTCGGACCATCAGCCTGGGTCTGCAGTGCTCTCAGTTTAGTTGATCCCTGGTCTTCTGTGTCTGCGAACTTGTGTGTGTGTGTTAGTGTGAAAGAGTTCACATGGGAGACTGTAAATTCGGGAAAGGGACTTCTAGCTGGACACACCTGGCACTCAGTGAACCTCGTGATGCTGTTTCTATAGCAACTGTGATGCTGATGTAGATCCGTGCTGTTTAGGTCTGTAGGCGATAGGTCACTACTTGACTGTATAGTAAAAGTGAGCAGTTTCCTACGTCCAGCAGGACAGACAGGTTGTCCAGTCAAAGTCCTTTCCTAGGTGACAGTGATAAAAACATGTCCAGTCAAAGTGTGCAAATAAAGGTGCTGGGCCTTGTGGGGGTGTGGAGCTTCTGTTGTGCTTAAATTGCTTCAGTAAATATCCCAATGGCTCAGCGGGATCATAATGACATCTCTTCAGGTAAAAGCAAAGCGTGGAAACAGGGTAAGACAGAGTGAAGTTGAGACGGACTGCCAGCACTGTGGGATTAGCTGCAATTAGTCTGCACAGCTCCAGTGAGAGGACAGAATAGGCAGCAGCCGCGCCCCCGTGTACATTTGCGTCCCTGAGGATCCATGCTGAGCTTCTGGCTCACCCGTGTTACAGGTGCCAGAGGTGGCAGGGGTCATGGGGCTCGCCGTCTTCTGTGTTCTATGCGTGATGGCTACTGTCCGTCAGCTTTGGCCTCTCAGCCCTGTGTTATATTACTGTTAGTTTCAGGTGTGTGTGTGTGAGAGGGAGGGAGATCTGACCCTGCCCACTCTCCTCATCTCTCACAACAGACCTGTTAGTGGTGGCATAACCACAGCCTGCAGATGCTAAATGAGTTGTTTGTTCTATCGGTTGTGTTACGGTCATGTTACAGTCATCAGCTGGGTTATGGGGAACACTCTCCAGCCAGGTGTCGATAGAATGAGGGCTCCTGAGAGCCCTTACTTCCGCAATGGTACGGAATGTTCCAGTGGAAAACGTTGCGCATCAAGGACCCTTGAAGGTGAGCAAGTTCCTCTCTGCTGAAACACAATCTGTTGGCTACGTTCACCACCCACACGTCCAACAATGGTGCCATTGTGGGTGTTGGAACATCTGTGGAACCCAAGTCCAACTGGCCCACAAGCTCATGCTGATGAGCACAGTGGTCACTGCGCCGGTCACTGCGAGTTCAAGGACACACTCCCCTTGCCTTTCTGGCCACACTCATTAACCACACCCACAAACAAAGGATGATAGCCGAGTGATCAGCGCCACTGGACCTCACTGACGGTGTGGGGTGTGGTTAACGGAGGGGGCGGGGCTTGACCAATGGGAGCTGGTAGCCTGGGGTTGATCCCCTCCAGCAGCAGGCGGGTTCATCTTCCCAGAGTGACATTCGAGAGACTGCACCTTGTCCTCTACAAGCCGCAGTGTCCTGAAAACGTTCCTGCTACGCAAGGTACTTGCCTGTCATTGCTGTTCTGTGTGTGTGTGTGTGTGTGTGTGGGGGCGCAGAACCAGACATGAGTCTGAGTTGAGTTGGACAGGATGACAACGTTACAAACGCTGACTTCGGGACACAGAGATGCCAATGCGCAAGACAGCTGATCCAGGTGTGTGTTTTCTCCAGAGAATTGTACCAGCGCTGTATTCCCAGCCTCCTTGGCTCTGCATGCAATGACCCAGAGGAACAGCTCGGTCCTGCTCTCTCTGCTGGGCTCCTGGATCCTGCAGTGTCTTAACGGTACGCGGGAGCCGCCCTCATCTGTCCCCCAGGGGTTGAACCAGGGGCTGAACCAGGCGTCGAACAGGGAGCAGGACCAAGGCATGATCTACCTGGTGCTGATGGTCGGCCTCTTCAGCTTCTTCACTTTCGGCATCATGCTGAGCTACATCCGCTCTCGCAAGGTGGAGGGATCCAACGATCCGTACCACCAGTACATCGTCAGAGACTGGACCCGACCGCTGGTCCTGGCTTCTCCCGCACTGCCCCAGGGGGTTGGTCACCAGGAGCCTGTGGTCCTTGGCAACTCTGCTGTGCTGGAAGCACTTCCTGAGTGAGCAGTCTTCACAGAATGGGACCGCTGTTAACCCAGCGTCTATCACCTGAGGACCTGGCTTTGACCGTGTGCGTGTGGAGAGAGTGGACCCCTCTGTCCCGTTGCCAGATCCGCCTTGTGTCACTATGGAGGTCATATTTCTTGTATGAGTAACTCGTAGCTCACTGAAACTGTTGTTGTTCATGTTTTAGAGCCTAAAAATAAGTGGCATAAACTACAATTGAGTCAATGTGTGATTACCTGATTCCCACCCAGGGGATGGATCCATCAGTTGCATTTTGTAGAGGAATGCACTTCAGGTGCGTGTGTGTGTGCGCACCCAGTTTTCACTCAGAGCAGGAACTGGAGACAAACACTGCAGTGATGACTGAGCTTCATTTGACTCATCAGCCACCGAGCCACCTTCAGAAACACATTATGTGCTAGAAGTCCCTGAGGGGCTGAGGCTCAAGAGCTGAGGGGAAACGTTACAGGCACAGCAGCACCAACAAGTGTGTATTTTTGGCTCTAGTTGTTTAAGGGCTGAGAAATATGAACCAATCGCATTAATATCAATGTCCAATGTGGGGCTGCAGCACAAGTGAGGACCATCACAGGCCCTGAGAAGCTGATGCTAAAGTTTACTGGACATTTTTACCCAGAAACCCCACTCTGCTAGTGCACAGCACCCAGGTTTGTTGTGGGCATTTAAGTGCAACTTTGATGTGCACATGCTGCTCCAAGTTCTACACCTACAGCCTCCTGTGAGGTTTGTACGCTAAGCTACAACACTGTGAAATGTCCCCATTTACTATGCTGCAGGGTAATTTTGACTGTTGATTCAAGGGTGCTGATAGAGCAAAGACTCCAACCTGTGCCTTTTAATGGAAGGATGACCCAAACCACTGCACTGCCTGCTGGTAGCATGTCAGACAGTAGATACAGTGTAAAATCAACAAACGGCTTTCAGCACAAGACGACAGACGTGAGCGAACAGGCTGGACGACTCTCTCGCTCGTTCTGGGGCTCCAAGCACTTCCGCCTGCTGGTGGCACTGCAGCACTTCCATCCGAAGCAGTCAATCACAGCCCTGCTGCTTTGGGGGGGGTCAGGGTCAGTCCTCCTTGGTGCTGTCCAGCAGCTCCTGCGTGTCCTGCACCAGCTTCCTGCGCGTCTCCGCCCTGCGGCGCAGCTCTGCCTCGGCCCTCCGGCGCTGGAACACCTTGGCGGCGGCGAAGCCCAGACACAGCAGCAGCGTCTTGGCGGCCAGGATGTAGAAGAGCAGGGGGACGTTGTCCAGGGCCTGGGGGACACGTGTCAGAGACACACACACACACACATTTACATTATATTAATTTATTCCAAAGTGAGTGAGTAATGGAGTCATTGAGGGTAAGTACCTTGCTCGAGGGTACTACAGCTGGGATTTGGACCTGTAACCTTCGGCTCCAAAGGTGCAGCTCTAACCACTGACACAGAGATCCAGCCCCTACAGGCTACTTCAACACCACCCCAGAGGGTGACCCATCCCCCACCTCAGAACAGCTGGGGTCCAGACCCCCAGCCGCTTCACTGTCAGCAAAGCCACGTGCGTGGCACTGAGTTTGTGTGTGTGTGTGTGTGTGTGTGTGTGTGTGTGTGTGTCCGTCCTGCCCACAGCAGGACTCTGGTCTCATAGCATTCCCAGGAAATCTGCACCTCCAGGCCTTCACTAACCGTTGGAACAACAATGCTGTGTAAACTGGACACCAACCCCAATCGGACGCTTCCCTGCAGAGCCGCGAACACCATTTAGCCACCTGTACTGCAGGGTCATTTTTACCGCATCACAGGGTAAAGTACTCTCTACCTTCACTTTGATCGAGGTCTACAGCAGGCCTCAGGGGAGGAGCGCGTGACTCCACAGCCCACAGGCGACACTTCTATTGTAAGCACAGCACTCGCGCGACACTCAAACAAGTGGAACTAGTGTCAAAGGGGGGTTTAGGGGGTGTAAACCGGGCTCGCACAACTCACCCTCCAGTTGATCATGGTGCCTTTATGCGTGACGTCAGCAGGGCGCGATCTCATGAAAATAGCCGCACTGGTGGAAAAGGGTGTTTTTACTGGGTCTGGGGGCGGGAGCAGTAAAAAGAGGACCAATAGCAAAGCGCACTGCTGCTGGCCAATCAGAACTTGTGCAGCGCTGGCAATGATTCTCTTCTCCAACATGAGCCTGGCCAATCAGAAGCAGTATAGCCAGTGATGGGTGTACAGCTGACCAATGATGTGCAGGTGTCGGGTTGCAGTTAAACATAGAGCAGCACGCTGCTTCAGGAACGTTCCCGTAGCTCTCAGATAGTCTTCCTTACACTCTTTTAATGCACGCGTAGCGTCTGAGAAGTACACCCTTCCTTTAATTAGCAGCATCGTGATTAACGCTACTGCCTTATGGTTGCAGATTCAAATCCCACCTCCAGTCCAGCTGTTGTACCGTTAAGCAAGGTACTTCCTGTAAATAGCTCCAGTAAAATGACCCAACTGTGTGAATAATTGTAGGTAGACTTACAGCGTATGTCATGTTAGGGAAAAGCGTCACCTAAATGAGTAAATGTTAATGGGCACACGTTAGACAGAAAGACAGATGAAACACACACAGTACAAGTGTAGAAACTTGAGTCTGAGATCTTAAGAACTCCATCAATAGGAGGATTTCCACAAAGCTACATTTTACACTATGAAAGTGAGTGCATGGGACTGTACCTTAACATCAAGAAAACAAAGGTAATGACAACAGCAAGCAATGGCACAGTTCACATAACAATCGACAATGAAGAAATTGAATCAGTGCAAGATTTCCTTTTCCCTGGATCTGAAATTAACCACAGCAGCGAATCGGGACCGGAAGTCAACAGAAGAATTGCACTTGGTCACAATGCGATGCAAGGAATGGCAAAAATTTGGAAGAGCAAAGATATTTGCACCACAACAAAGACTCGAATAATCAACGCAATTGTTTTTCCGATCTCCACGTACGCATGTGAAAGCTGGACACTCAAGAAGGTGGACAGAAGGAAAATTGACACTTTCAAACTATGGTGTTGGAGGCGAATGCTACGCATGCCTTGGACATCAAAGGTCACAAACAAGGCGATCCTAGACCGAGTCAAAACAAAGATATCGCTGGAGGGCAAAATCACCAAGCAGCGGCTCTCATACTTTGGTCATATCATGCGAGCTAATTCCTTGGAAACAACATTAATGCCTGCATAGTCAGTGTGACGAGAAGAAGAGGACGTCAAAAAACACGCTGGCTGGACATAATCAAGGCCGACACGAACATGCCCATGAAGGAAATGAAAGAAGCGGTCAAAGATCGTAAAGCATGGAGAACGATGATCCATAAAGTGACCGAAAGTTAGCCTCGACTAAACGGTTAAATCACATCACACATTTTTCACTGCTACCGTCCACATGACTGACCCTGGTCGATGGGCCCATGCGGCGACTGGCTCCTCAGGACCACTGAGCAGAGACCGTGCAGGACTCGTGTCCAGCACTCTGGGTGTGAGGGTGTCGGTTCGAGAACCCTTTCGGTGCCATGGTGTCGCACAGGTGTGACCACACACGCAGACGGCCTGCTGAGGTCTCGCTCCGGAGCTGTCCTCTGGCTGCGCCGCGTGGGCTCCTCGCAAATCCGAGAGGAAGTGGGCTGAAGGGAAGAGCAGCGATGCGCCGTAACCTCAGGAATGTGCTGTGCTTGAACCGCCCAACTCGGCCCTGTGACCCGTGTGTGCTGCGACAGCGTTGAAGTGATGTCACCAGAGGTGTATCACATTAAAGAAGAAACACACAGAACTCCAGACTGTCAGAGACACTGTGGAAAAAACAGCAGTAATGTGGAAAACACTGCAGTTCTGACGGAGTGAAAAAAGTGAGATGTATGTCGCTTTGGAGAAAAGTGTCTGCTGAATTAATTAATGTAAATGTAAGTGAAAAGCAGGCTGCTAATAGTGTGTAGCATACAGCCGCAAGTGATCGGTGTACAAACTGTGGCATGAGACTTTACAGCCATGTTCTTACGTTTACGTTATTTCTCTTAAACTCTTGTATTGGCGCAGAGCACACCGAAAGCACAGTGCTGTGTCCAGCGCGGGAAGCAGAACAAAGTGGACAACAGGGGCCTGTGGCCATCCTGCTGCGTCTGCTGTGGAACGCGGGGTGAGGGCTTTAGGAGAGAAGCTCACGTGAAACAAACGGCAGCTGTTTCACGCACTTCTAAGGCCACGTTGCTGTGTCCAGTGTGATGAGTTTGAACACAGTGGATGACCCCAGGGGTAGCAAACTACTTGTGATCCTGCAGTGAAACCGCACTGCTGTCCCCATCGAGAAATGTTTTATCGGAGCGTAATACTGAAGGAAACGTAAATAAAGCTTGAAAGGTACATCAGTTTGCTGTATTCAGTGCAGTAAGAATTGTACAAAGCTACGTGACCGAAATGTACGCAATCCGTTTAAACCATCGTTTAAACTTGTTGAAACCCGTATGGCCGCTCTCAGTATGGCACGAGTTTCTCACACTCACTCACGCACACACACACACACACACACACTTGCGTTTCATGTTCAAACTGTCTATATTAATTAATAGCTCGGTCTTTCTCTGCCAGTCCTGTAATGCAGTCATACTTTTATAAGACTCTCTTAAATGTTTCTAATTTCATAATCAAATACCAAGCAAAATATCAAAGTAATACCTAAAGTTTTGAAGATGTGTACTGTTTTATACAGTGCGTGACGTCATTCATAAAACATGGTAGCAGAAATCTAATCTGGAAGCAATACATAATTTATACTTTTAATAATTCGACCTCGCTGTTGCATTTATTACTGTAAATTTCTAGGTTTCCTCTAAAAGTTGACAATTCTGACATTTTTATGCGCTCCCGTGTTCAAGGTATTTGTTCGCTTTGCACGTGAGCTCATTGCACTCGCACTCTGACACGTCGGAGCGGCGCGCGACGACCTCCGGCAGCCAGTTGTACGCATGCGCATTTCGATACCACACACATTTATCCAATTACACGAAGCTCCTGCGATGACGTAAGAATCCACGACAGCTTTGTGAACAAGTGCCTCGAGCTGCTGTGCGTAGGAACATGCTCTGTGTGAGACAGAACCTTCTGTCATGTACACTATGTATATTAGCGCATCATTTCGTCACTAAGTATACAAGTTTATTGTTCTTTGTGTTTTTTTGGCCATCGGTGGTTCGGCTCCTCAGGCGCTGCTGGCGACGCGCTGCGTGTCTTTCTCTTAGTTTCTGAGACTGAGGCGATCGAAGCTGAAGCTGAAGCTGAAGCTAAACTTAAGCAGCGGAACCCGCCACTCGCTCGCGCTTCATTTCGCTCCAGTGTGAAAAATAGAAAAGGCTGTGGGAAACAAGCACTTTTCCTCGGGGGCCGTTCTTGCTGTTTATTTTGGGCAGTGTCCTTTTACACGCGTTTTAGACTGGCAAAACAAAGACGGACGAGTGGAAACGTCAGAGAACACACTGGCTCGTTTAAAATCACTTTTTAATCTATCTTGTACAGCCAAGACATGTCACGAGCATCTGTTTCAACTGTAACTTACCACAAAGAGCTTTTTCTTAAATATAAACACATCCGAAGTCACCACAAGAGTGCTATAAAAGGCTGATATGCCTGTCCAAAGCAGAAAAAAAAAAGATGCAGCTGCTGTGGGACAGGTCCCTAGTAGTAGGTCTCTCGCTCCACCCAGCCTGGAACCAAAAAAAAAAGAAACAACTCTTTTACAAAGTCTAGTTGATAGCAATGAAAACCTACAGGAAAAGGTTTAAACTCCCTGCCTGTTTTTGAAGCCAAATGTGGTCATACAGTGTGTGTGCCTTGTATGTATTAAAATGGCTTCTCCTGCCTGTAGGGAGTTTGTAAACCAGAATCGGCTCATCTCTGGGTCACCAGTACGTCGGTTGTTCTCAGTCCTGTAGCACTATGGTATGAGATCCAGACCCCTAACCCTCAGGTAACCCTGCTGTTGGTGCTTGTTGAGGGCTTTCCTAAGAGATGAGCGCTTCAGGACCCTCATAGGTGAAGACAGAGTGAGATTTCACCTCCTGGGCTGCGTCGCAGGATATATCTTCTGGCTTCGTCATACAGAAAGATGAGCAAGGAGTACGGGAAGGCACAGAACCACCAGCATGGCCTAGTGAAAGCAAAAGCAGAGACGTGAAGGGACAAACGGACGAGCATGAACATGTGTGCACAGCAGGTGAACAGCACCTAAAGGGGGCCTCGCTACAGAAAAACCCATTGCCTCAAATGCATCTGCACAATTGACAGAAATGTTGGACTTTTGGAGACCAAGATTTGTGTTTTGTACCATTTGCACTCAAAATGTGAGTGCTTTGTTGAAATGGCATGAACCTACTTGAGGGGGTACATTCGCAGGGCTACGTCCATCCCTGGACAGTAGGACACAAAGGCAGCCAGAGCCGTTTCTTCAAACAGACCAAAGATGAGGATCTTGTTCCTGTGAGGGACAAAAACATGTTGACATTAGTCATGTCCTGTTTATTCCTCTGCACAAGAATATCTCTTTGTGAGCTTTCTGACAGAACTGTAAACAGTTCACACGTTTTGGTTCGGAAGATAATCCTCTGTGTTTCACTCACTTCATCCCTTGTTGGAGTATAGAGTTTCTCCTGGTCTTACAGATGATCAAGTCAGCCCACTGCACAATAACGATGCTGACAAAGAAGGCAGTATGGCAGGTATATTCCACAAGCTTTCTTTGTTCGTATGTCTGACATCCATGAGAAAGAGGGGAATGAAGAGAGAAGGGTCAACTTGTTTTCCTTCCACCCAAATCCATTCTCCATCATCAGTATCCATTGCCAAGGCTGTCTTTATCCTCTAAAGACTCTAAAGTACTGACCCACTGCTGCCCATAGCTGTCCTCCAGGTCATTAACGTACTTGTCGTCCCAACCAACACGGATGCCCAGGAGTGTGGAGGGCAGGAAGCCGTTCTCGGCCAGGATGACAAAATAGGTGAAGAAACCAGCTGTTGCTTGCATCATGCCTGAGCACATTGACAGAGGAAGGAAGACAGAACAGTAGAAGCATTTTGTGTTGAGCTAGATTGTAAAGTACTACTGTAAGTTACTAGGGTCAAATCATGGAAATAATGAAGGAATGAGATGGTCTTAATCTTATTGTTGAACACCATTTAATGTCCAAAAGATCAAGAGCCAACACTGATGAGTCGTGGAAGTTCATGTGTGTATTTTTTACTGAACAGCAGCTCAGTTGTGTGTATTATTTTTGGTTGGTTTGAGGACTTACCAATCTGGCCATAGGCCATACTGATGAGTCTTTCGTTCACCAACTTGTCTGTTATGGGATTCCTGGGCTGCCTTTTCATGATATCACTTTCAGCAGCTTCATAAGCCAGGGAGATGGCAGGAACCTTATAGAATTGAAAGAGAGTTAACAAAGAATGTAAGCCTGTTAAACAGGGGCTAAACAAGCCAGAGCAGTAGATTTTATAAGAAGGTATTTTACCATGTCAGTCCCCAAGTCGATACAGAGGATGGTGACTGTTCCCAGGGGCAATGGGATGTTGGCGATGATGAACAGGAGAAAGGGTGAGATCTCAGGAATGTTACTAGTCAGCGTGTAGGCAATGGATTTCTTAAGGTTGTCAAAGATCAAGCGACCTGGAAACCCCAGAAATAAAGACACCAAAATGACTAATACAGTTATAGACAATTATATGGAAACCAGACAGATGTTTTGACTTCTAACCTTCTTCCACTCCAGTCACAATGGATGCAAAGTTGTCATCCAGGAGAATCATGTCAGCAGCCTGCTTGGAGACATCAGATCCCGCAATGCCCATAGCAACACCTATGTCAGCTTTCTTTAGCGCAGGAGAATCGTTGACACCGTCTCCTGTCACAGCTACAATGGCACCCTGTTGACCCAAAGCAAAGGCACACTGGATAAGATGGTCCAAAATTTGTGTTTGTAGTACACACCCTTTCATAGTCCCATCACACTGAGCTATTACAGGCACACTGTACAGTTAAAGCAATCATGAACATTATGGTGCCCCCAGGATGACCCCATGTCTAGGCAGAGAATCACATGATGATGATGATGATGATGATGATGATGATAATACCTGTCGCTGACAGCCCTCCACGATAATCAGCTTCTGCTGAGGAGAAGTCCTGGCAAACACAATCTCAGTGTGGTGTTTGAGAATGTCATCCAGCTGCTCTGAGGTCAGGTCCTTAAGGTCACCACCATGAACCACACAGGCCTTGGCATCTCTTGATTTTACAATGTGAAAGAAAGCTATTCTTACATTTTAGCAGTCAGAAATTTTTCATTGAGCGGGGGCGTGGTGGCGCAGTGGGTTGGACCGGGTCCTGCTCTCCAGTGGGTCTGAGGTTTGAGTCCCGCTTGGGGTGCCTTGCGACGGACTGGCGTCCCGTCCTGGGTGTGTCCCCTCCCCCTCTGGCCTTCCGCCCTGTGTTGCCGGGTAGGCTCCGGTTCCCCGCGACCCCGTATGGGACAAGCGGTTCAGGAAATGTGTGTGTATGTGAAATTTTTCACTGACTTTTTTTTATTACAAATTTCATAAAACTTAATAAGCTTTTTTCATTTAATGTATTTTTTCATTACAAATTTCATAAAACTTAAATTTAATAACCTTTTTTTCGTTTCATTCATTTAAAAAATGGTTCAAAATAATTTGTTGAAAATTTGGTTCAAATTGTGACCCAATTTGGTTCAAAATCAGAGCTGGCCATTTTTGATGACTATGCCTGTTTCTCCATGTCATTCACTCTGCATATGTTTTCATGTGTTGAAGTCTCTAGTCAGGGCCCATATTATGAGGAAAAGTATACACTTTGTCTGTGAATATTGATATGATTATCTTCTAGTACCTTGGATTTACTTCTCGAACTGGGATGTTTAATCGGGCAGCAATGTCCTCCACAGTCTCATTGCCCTCTGAAATGATACCCACACCTCTGGCAATGGCCTTGGCTGTAATTGGGTGGTCACCAGTAACCATGATAACCTAAGATAGAGGAGGTAGTTTATGGTCACAGAAGTTATTTCCTACCAATACTCCAATGCTGAATATTGAGGAATAGACAAAGGTACCTTGATTCCAGCACTTCGGCATTTGCCCACAGCGTCGGGCACTGCAGCACGTGGAGGGTCAATCATTGACATGAGACCAATAAAGCACAGATTCTCAGTGGGAAAATTAACTTCTTCGGTGTCAAACTGGAATCCTTCAGGAAACTGGTCATCAGGAAGGAAGAAATGGCAGAAACCTGCAACATAACAAAAGGAGAACATGAGGACATTAAACAATCCAACTCAACTTCAACCACAATTACCTAAGAAGTTCAGTTTTATAAAGGAAATTTTATCATAATCGGACAACATCTTGGATCATTTCCCAAAAAGCACTGATACATGACGGAAGTGGTTCCTAACATCAATCAATTTACAGACATCTTAATAGCACAGTGCTTTCGGAAAATGACCTGGATCCAGGAAGAGGCACAATATTACTAAAGTCCACCCCACTGGTCCACAGTAAGTCACAAGGACACTGCAGTTGTCTGTCTTACCAAGCACTCTCTCGCCCAGGCCACCCAGCTCCAGGTAGGCGTTCTGAAAAGCATCCTTCATCTCATCATCAAGTGGCTGCTCTTTCCCCTGTATCAGAATGGTGGAACAACGGTCCAGGATTCTTTCTGGGGCTCCTTTCATGACCAGGAGGTGCTTGGTTTCATTGGCATTGGGGTTCTTGTGGATGGAGAGCTGGATTGTGGGATAACATTTACATTTATTCATTTAGTTGGCACTATTCTCCAAAGTGACTTAAATGTTAACTTACAATTATTTACCCATTTATACAGTTGGGCAACTTTAGTGGAGCAATTTAAAGAAAGTACCTTGCTCAAGGGTATTACAGCTGGACTTGAGATTCAAACCTGGGTCCAAAGGAAGCAGGTCTAATCAATATGCTATCAGTTGCTCCCTGTAGAACAGTGGAGCCATTGAAAACCTGAGCTCAGACCTTTAGTAAAGAAGGACTGTGCAAAACCACATGCCTGGTATTTGTTGGTGGAATTGAACGGAATCTCAGCAATCTTTGTGTACTTGTCCCTCATCTCTTTGACTGAGCCACAGCACAGCTCAATACACTTCAGCAAAGCAGACTCCGAGGCATCACCTGCAACATCCCGCTGGGGGGCAGAGAAGATCACGATGAGTGAGCAGCTCTGGAGACAAGGATGTCTAATGCCTTTCTGCAAGCAAAGGCAGGTTCTGACATAGAAGACTGAGGATGGAAAACTGGGAAGTACCTTGAGGATGGGAACATGGTTTTGTTCTGCCAAGAAGACCGCGCGGTTGCACAGGCCAGCAGTTCGTGCCAGAGCAGCCCAGGTGGCGGAGCTCCTGTCGAAGGAGGTGCCACTCTGGTTCTCTGTGGTATCAGCCTCATGGATCTGGTTGTCAAACCACATGTGGGCCACAGTCATTCGGTTCTGGGTCAGGGTGCCTGTTTTGTCAGAGCAGATTGTAGAGGTGGAGCCAAGGGTCTCCACAGCCTCCAGGTTCTTAACCAGACAGTTCTTCTTGGCCATTCGCTTAGCAGTGAGGGTCAAGCACACCTGTGGAAGGGTGGTGGGAATAACCATTTGAGTTACCACATGGCACAAGTCACAGAGAAAAAGAACGTCTTTAGATAAACTGATTCAATCAGAATTGTTCGCTCACTGTGACAGTGGCAAGGAGCCCCTCAGGTACATTGGCAACGATGATTCCAATGAGGAAGATGACAGCCTCCAGCCAGCCATATCCCAGAATGAGGGACAGGATGAAGAAGGTCACACCTAGGAAGACTGCCACGCCAGTGATGATGTGGATAAAGTGCTCAATCTCAATGGCAATGGGGGTGCGTCCCACTTCCAGACTAGAAGCAAGGGTGGCAATGCGGCCCATGACAGTGCGGTCCCCAGTGTTGATAACGATACCACGAGCAGTTCCTGCAGGGGAGGAGAGTATAGAGCACAGAAAAGAGTTGGGTTAAGATTAAGAGTTTGTGGCTGTGACAACAACACATTCATAATGAAATGTTCCTTTTTCATGCTCCAGTTCTTTGGTCCTTCAGCACTAGTGCCTGTGTAGAATTATACCTTCAACACAGTTGGTAGAGAAGAATGCAATGTTCCTGGTCTCAAGAGGGTTGTCATTGGAGAAGTCAGGAGAACGAGTCTGAGGTTCAGATTCACCAGTGAGGGAGGAGTTGTCCACCTGCTCAAACAAAGAGCAATTATTGAAACAAAGCCACATACTAGATGGAGGAGTGTCTTTGGATCAAACTACTACTTGAAGCATTCACAAAACTCACCTTGCATCCATGAGCAGAAATGATTCGCAGGTCAGCAGGGATTCTGTCTCCTCCCTTCACCTCCACCAGGTCTCCAACCACCACATCCTCAGCATTGATGCTCTTCTTCTCACCATCACGGATCACCAGGGCTTGCTACAAGATGAACAATTGCTACACGAGTTCATCTTCACATGTAAAGATCTAGGTAGAGACCCTCAAGAATATAAGCCAGTTGTTCAATAGGTCATACCTGAGGAACAAGGTTCTTGAAGGAGTCCATGATTTTGGAGCTCTTTGCCTCTTGGTAATAAGAGAAGCAGCCAGTGATGATGACAACAGCAGAAAGGACAACACCCAGGTACAACTGTATGGAAAGACGGAGGGGATTTAAGGAATAGTGAGAATAACCGTCATCATCTCCAGGTGCAGCTGTGTAAAACAATGGATAAGAGTTTTTTTCTGTTCACAAGCTGTTTCTCTATCTCCTGGTAAGGGTGTTATTTGGAATCAAAACTCTATTTTATTGTGACTGAGCAGGACACTGTGACCCTGAGTGCAGGTGTGGAAAATGAATTATATATCATAAAGGTTACATATAAACCAGTGTAGCTCTGTTGAGAGGCAGGTTGATGATTCACTAGTGGTTACAGAACTTGTGAGGTGTTCAGCCATGTGTATATAATCGCAGCAGAACCTGATGTTATACCTTTACCCAGTTCAACTCAGCATAGTTTGCTCTGGTAGATACACAGCTGTATCAGTAACTCTAAAAGAGTGAGTGCATGATGCAAGTAAAAATGAAGCTCTGTGCATGTTTCAGATGCATTTTTAAATATTTCTTAAAGTCTTACATTATCGTTGGTCGGCTCGTTTTCTGACGCTGCTTGGATGCCGTACGCCAGGAAGCAGAGGATGGCGCCGATCCACAGCAGCATGGAGAACCCACCAAAAAGCTGACGACAGAACTTGACCCACTCTGGGGTGGTGGGGGGTGGGGTCAGGGCATTGGGACCATCGCGGGCCAGGATCTCAGCAGCGCGTGAGACAGACAAGCCCTGAAGGAGGTACAAAACACTCATGAGTCACCATCACCACGTTGTCCTCATATCCCCCCTGGGTAAAAAAACACTCACCCTGGTCAGGTCTGTGCCATATTTGCGCTGTAGTTCATCCAGTGTGAGCTTGTGGTCGTCCTACAGGACAGCAAAAGGTTAGTAAGCTGCGAAAACTTGCATTAAGTCCTGTAAACTGAAAGACAAGGTTCCAATAGACTTGTGGCTATGAGCTTCACAAATGGCACAGCTGCCAAAAGTGATTCAGTTGCATGTCGCTTGTACTAGACCCAAGGTGAATATTCAGCTTCCATTGAGAAATGAGAGACTTTTACCGTTTTTGTCTTCGGTACAATTTGTATTTTTTATGTCAAAAACAGGAGAGAAAAGACAAAGCAGGTATTTAAAAAAGCTCAATCTCACCAGATCGACTTCTTTCTTCAGCTCATCCATGTCCTTTTCTTTCTTCTTGCCCTTCGACTTCTTCTTCCCATCCTGCTCAGATGTAGCTGCCAGCTCATATTTTTCATGGCCCTTCTGTGTCAGATAGAGATGGAGAGAAAAAGTGAGTTTGTGCTATGATCTCTTTGTAAGTGTAGGGACACATTTCAGCCAAGATCTCGGAGTCTTCGCATCTGATCATCAGTCCAAAGGTCTGCAGTGCTGCTCTTTGATCGCTACTTCTCACTGACTTTGAGTAGGACCACTGAGTAACTCTTGGTGGTCCTACTCATCTGCTGTGTCCAGAGTCCTGTTACTGTCCTTTCCGCTGACAGTCTATCTGTCTCGCCAGGTTGTGGCGAAGCAGTGAAATTCTAACCCAAACATATGGATCTGTGTTGCTGTTGTACCTTTGAGCTGGAGGTGCTCACTGTGACAAGTCCATGTCGATGTGTGGAGTGTCCCAGTGTCTGCTGTGTGACGCGCCGTGATGAAAGAGGCCGCCTGGCTAATGAGAAACCCTGAGCAAAGTGAGTGACCTTCGAGGTTTGACAAGGGTCACGTCTCTGCTGACTTCATGAGGAACACAAAAAAATGTAGTGTACAGAAGAGCTGCTCAGTCAGGAGGGTGGAAGGTAAATGAGTGACTAAAATATTACACATTATCTTGAGCAAAGTGCAATAAGCACCTTAATGACGCCTCTATAAACAGACTGAAGTCCAGTTTCCCTCTTTTATTCTGCTCTCTTCCCACACGGTCTCATGTGCTCTTTTTATCAGTCATTTCTGGCTCTCAGATGGTCAGACAGAATTGGTACGTAGTGTGAGCCGGTCTGGAGACGGCAGCAGCGTTCGTTTTTCAACGAATAAGAACTAAAAGTACGCAAATGAAGGTGAGAAGTAGAGGAGACTCACCCCGAGTCCCATGTCTTCGTCTGTGTGTCAGAATGTCCCAGAGCCAGCGCCGCCGACCGCCCAGGGTTACGATGTTTATATAGGGCCGCAGGAGGAGCCTGGGGGGCGTGGGGAGGTTGGGGGAGGGGCCTCTGTAACCTTCAGCCTTCATCTGTCCAGGTAGGTTTTGTGTAACAAGAGAAGAGCTCCAAGGGCAGCAAAGAAGGAAAGACCCATGGTTTGACCTTCATCACTCGATATGTGAATAAGGTTTTTGGGATAACAGCTGTAAATATGATTAATCCAAATGAAAATGTATGACTGGCTCAGCTGTCTGGTCTGCTGCACAACAGCATTTAAGAAAATTCACTTGAGGCTCTGAACTAAATAAAAAATGATCTTACAGTGATTTCCAGACCTTAGGGTTTGAGAAAACTTGACAAAGACAGGTTCTTCTGGATTTTTCTGCACCCAGGTGGGTGGCCATGGAGAGTCTCGGTGCAGAGCGGCGGGACGCGGCGGGAGGCTCCTGGGGATGCGGCTCTTAAAGCTCCCACAAATCCCGCCGTGATTAGGGAGTGTCGGCAGGAGGACCACACAGGCACTCTGCGGTAAATCATCATCCTTTACCAGGCCTTCATCAGCATGAGAAACCTTTTTTATTAAAGTACACCCTTGAATGCTGGGCTTTGTCTCAGCGGATCCTTGGCAGATCCACAGGCGTGATCGGAACCAGGTCGCCTTCCGAGGCATAAAAAAGAAAAAAAGAAACATATCTGCTGTCGGCAGGACTCGCTCGGCAGCAACCGACAGGCGCTTTTCAGCACCGAACCATAAAACGCTCCAAGGACACGTGGTGTAAAGCTGAGAACCGGTGACTCCGCTGACACCGATCGGTTATGAACGTGATCCAAAGAATGTGTCACCGATGCCCTTGGCTGGTCGCTTTGTGCTCTGCACCCATCTGGGTTCTGATCTGGGGTCACAGCTTCAGCCCGTCACGGGCCGTGTGCTTTGGGCGGCACACGTGTCATTGCTGGCCAACACGCACCTCTATGCTATTTCATAAACTCCAGCAACGTTGCCCACGTTTGGTAAACAGGCGCTCTGCGTTGTCAGTCGGCGGCAGCAGCGGCGCGGCAGCAGCCCATGTAGGGCCGGAGTGCGGGCGCGACACGCTGCGTGATGGTGCCAAGGGCAAACGAGAACCAGGGCCTGGTGGCGCAACACATGATGCCTGCTAACAGAACACATTAAGGCACTCATGTGAATCGCAAACGTGGCCATTAGCGAGCACAGGGTACGCGGGCGAGGGCTTTGCCTGGGGGTACAATTTCAGCGGCTGCTCCTGCACCTTGAACCTGTAGATGTACTGTGACTCGTGCAGCTCCTTAACTAGCGCGCCACCTGCTGCTCGGCCCGAGGGCGAAACGGGAGGCGCACCTTCCTGTAGACGCTGCGTGTGGCAATGTCTACGTGTATGTCGTCACTGGTTTCGGGTCTTCTATGTTTCGGCTCGCACCTGTGGTCAAGGGAGGCTGTTGGCTTTGGGCCGTCGGGACAGAGAGGCGCACGGGGACTGGCGGCCGGTTTCTCTGCCTCGCTGCTTTTCCAGAACTCCACTTGGAACCTTTTACCCTCTCACACTGACAAGGAATGTCTGGCTGGAAAGCGAGCTGCTTTGACCTTGCTGTCTGGTCCAGGGTTGGGACCGCAGCGCTCGCACCCGGATCCCAGCACCTGCCCCCCCGGGGGCTTTTCTCGTCTTTCACTGCTGTTTCCACAGTTTGTTGTGAAAACACGGTCGCTGTTCCAGCATATCGGAGCCAGATGGTGGCTACGCCCGTCACACCTGCAGGGTCACATGGCCGCACGAGCTGCCGCCGATCCGTGCCGACGCCCAACTTCCCACGGTGGGGGTTTAACCCTTTCACTCGAACCCTGGGCCGCGCACTCAGTGCTCTTAAAGAAACACCCAAACTGAGAGTCAGAGAGCAGCTCTGCATCTGGGGTTCTTTAGCAGTTCTGTGGCCACTTTTACTATTCCGCGTCACAGGTGTTTAAAAATAATCTCCAGGAATATTCCAGAAATATGGAGTATCACTATGTGAGCCAAGCCAGTGCATATTTACAAAAATGTGCAGCTGTATGAATGGGAGGAAGGCTGGAAGCTGCTTTGCACTGATGTGTCTGCTATGTAAAGCGTCCGCATCCACCGTGTCCACAGTTACTGGAGACGTGGTGGAACAGCAGCGTTTCCCATGGTGGCGTCATGGAGCGTAAACAGGCAGGTGAGCCTGGAAATGGTCCAGTGACACCTGGGCCCTTTGTTTACTGTCAACGGATGAACTGAAGAGAAATGTACCTGAACTTGGAGTGAGCCCCTGAGGGACGTTTTTCTTCTACTGGCCACCATTCTTCTCATGCTCCTTCGTCACCCCAAACAATATTGGGTCACGTCCCAAACAACCTGCGTACGGCCACCCTAATGCAGCTTACAAAGTTCAGAAGGAAAGACCATAATCCATATTTCTTCAGCATCCAGGTCCTACCAAGGCCTCCTGGAGCCTGAGTGTTCACACCTGACCTCTTCCTCCATGTGCACTAATTGCTGACCGTGAGAGTCCAGCGCTATGAACTCTACTCCTCGCTGACCGCGACCCTTTGCTCATCTACTTCTGCTCGCTCGGTGGTCCTGCGCACAAAAGGTAAAGCTCTGAAGTTCTCGGTTCTGGCTCCGTTGTGGTGGAATGACCTTTCTGTGTCACTCAGAACTGCTTAAACTCTGTCTACATTCAAGAAGGGTCTGAAAACTCACCATTTCTGGACCCATTTCGCCCAGGATCTCTCCAGCTCATGTATGGTGTAAACGTTCATGCACCGTAACTTCATGAGCATCACCAGATACAGCGTTTAATCAACCACTACTCTGGCATTGTATTTGCTTGTTTGTGTATCTTATGTAAAAAAAAAATGGTAGGAGGGTATTGGGATTTGTCTATCCTGTGTTTTATGCACATAATCGAACGAGGAACCTTGGTGCAGCAAGTGGTAGGGAACAAACTAGGTTTGCTTGAGAGTCACATGTCTGCCTCTATGTCTCTTTCTCTTAATGTAATGCATAAATTGTACTTTTGCTGAGATGTACGTCCCTTTGGACAAAAGCGTCTGCTAAATGAATAAATGTAAATGTAAATGTACTCCTTACTGACCATGAGAGTCCAGCGCCTTGACCTCTACTCCTTGCTGACCGTGACCTTCAGCTGTGCAGCTTCATTTACAACACTTGCTGGTCGTACTTAAGCGAGACCCTTGGTCAGTGTAAGGCAACGGCTCTACAAAAGGTCTGTGTTCTTCCTGAAGGGTCCACTTCGCGTTTCCATCACACAACCCCCGAGGGCCTAGAAAGAAGGACCTGCCATGCAGAGCACTTGTAATCTCATTGCGTCCTCACCTTTTACAGTACATGAGCAAGGAGCTACGGTTAAACACATTCCCGCTCGTCCTTGGCCCTGATCCAGAACGTGTAAATAATACAGTATTACCATAGTAAAATACACAATCTCTCTGACCAGGCAGATCCATGTGGGGTGTGAAAGGAAAGTGTGCTCAGTTGTGTTTTACAGCGAGAGGCCTTTAGATACTCAGCCCTACTGTGTGCTTTGCTGCCACTCATACGCGTGAATATTGGTCCCGGCACTCGTGTGCACGCTGAGTGGAACCGGCGGGCATCTCCACCGCGGGCGCTAAGGGATGCGACCTCGCGAGCCGCAGACATCTGAGCTCAAGGACCATTAGCTGCCAAAGCCTTCGCCCCAGAGCTCATTCCTGCACAGTGTGACCTTGGTTTTGACGCACCGCAGTGGAAAGGTGAGAAAATGCCGGGATGGAGAAAAGATGACGCCAGAACTGCCAGAGCAGTGTGACTGAGCTGTGTGCTTGAACAAATGAGCTGCATGAAGTGGTTTGCTCATGATTTATCCCCAAACCCTCCTTGCAGCTCTTCGACCCCATGAGACCTCCTGCATGAGGACCCCCCGGGACTCCACCGCAAAGTTCCCCGACTTCTCCGTCTCCCAAACCCTCCTCGGAGAGAGGAAGAGGTTCTAGGTGAGGGTCCTTGATCTGAATGCTCTTCGATACGGTTCAGCTGGTTGTTGGGTCTCAGAGTTGAACCTTGAGCTGCCCTTTGGACTGGACCGTCCCCAGGAACTCATTGGACCTGTGTGTCTTTACAGTGATTATTAACTAGTGTTTATTATTAACTCGCACCTTTGTCCAGGTGTTAGACAGGGTGCGGTAAACGGCCTGCGATCGGTCACACACACAGAGCGTAGACAGCAGAGCAGTGTAACACACACACACGCACACACACACACACTTTTTTGGGCTGAACTTTCATTGCTGGGATGTCTGTCTTCTACCAGGCTGTGGAGGCGTCCTGTCCTTGGACAGCCTGTTGGGGGTTCGCCCCCGCATCCTGGTATTAGTTCCACGCTCAGTGGACCGTTGAAACAGTTCAACAATCATTGAGCAGCAGCTCTGTTCACAGGTTCAATGTGTTACTTAGAAGGAAGCAACAACACCTCAGCCAAGCTCCTCCTCTCAGGACTCGGCCCGAGGGCCACGGGGAGCCACCGCGAGCGACAGGAAGCAACAGGGGTTGTAGGGAAAGGTGACCTGGGGGCGGGGCTTCAATCGGGAACACGCCCGTGACACCAGTGGGACTGTGTCACACAGTGAACTGCACATGGACATGAGCATAGACCACAGACCACACTACTGCGCAGGTTCAAATGTGTCATCGATGACTCTGTATGTGTGTGGGGGGGACAGAGCATCTCACATCCTCAACGCTGCAGATGAAGATGCATAATGAGAGTGAAAAATCCTCTTGTGCACAAGATCACCTGCTCTTGCATTGCTTCTGTTGCTGCTGGTAAAAGACCCTACAGGTGTGTTCTACAGTGACTCTACAGGTGGGTAATCTATCTCTGAGCGTCTCTGAGTGACCACAGTGGGAACAAAGCTGAGAACTGCTGAAAACAGAGTAAATCTGCAAATACAGCCAGCACCCTCTGGAGGAAGAAGATGGGAGACTTTTCAGAGTTCAGTGACACACTGGTCCAGTTTGGCCCCCTGCTCCTTCCTGCCAGCAGCCATCAGACTCTCCAGTGAGTCCTGCTAAGTATCCTGTGCACGACCTTTATTCCTTTTTCGTCTCAATGTCCACATCCATTTATTCTGTTTACTCTGTTTTTTGCCCACTTTCTTTCTCTGTTACCATGTTACTGTTATTCAGGTTTTTTCCTGTCACAACAGTGCTCTTTGCTTCCTTCTGAATCGGTTTAATGAATCCATCAATCAATCAATGAAACAATTAATTGATAAATTGATAAACTAATCTCACTGAGAAGCTTGTGCACTTCTTCTCCTTCCCAGCAGGGGGCGCTCAGTGTCCACTCTGTATAGAAAGCACGCGCAGAGACACGTGAGTGCCATGTGAAAGTGTTCAGGACACACACACACACACACACACACACACACACACACACACACACACACACACACACACACACACACGGCAGTGCTGTAGGAGTGAACAGGCCACCAGGGTCACAGAGCACTAGTGACACACACACTCTGCTTTGGCACATTTTATACCCACATTTATTTTCTTTCCATCTTGCATTTTAATTTCCATTTCATTTTTGTTTTTATTTCTTTTTTGATTTCTTTCATGTCCACACACTCCAGTTGGAGAAGTGGATAAGTGCTCTATGGGAGCAGCGGGTGGCACCGCACTGTGCAACCTGAGTCCAAGGTTCGAATCCTGTCTTTGTAATCCAGGCTGTAGAACCCTTGAGCAGGGGAATTACTCTAAGTTACTCGAGTAAAAAAAAAAAGCCCAGCTGTATAAATGGATAAATAATTGTACCTTAGCTTTTTAAATTACTTTGGAGAAAAGCATCAGATCAATGAATAAATGTAAGTCATATATGTATAACTGAGACAGCACAGCAAGTAGCGCTGGTGTCTCACAGTGTCTGGGTGGTGCGAGAGAAAGTGGGTTCAATCCCCGCTCAGTCTGTGTGGAGTTCGCATGTTCTCCCCGTGTCTGTGTGGCTTTCCTCCGGGTGCTCTGGTTTCCTCCCACAGACCAAAGACATGCAGTTCAGGTTCCCCCATAGTGTGCGAGTGACACAGAGAGAGAGTGTGTGTTCTGCTGATGTGTGGATGAGTGACTCATTGTAAGTAGTGTATCTAGCAGCATAAGTTACCGTGGTGAATAAGGTGTGTGGGCTGATAACACTACATGGAGTTCACTGGATGTCACTTTGGAGAAAAGTGTCGGATAACTAAATAAATGTAATTCACCATGGAGAGAGGAGGAATTGAAAAGTTAAAAAAATCATTCTTGATGAGTCTGTGAACCTTTCTAATATGTGTGTGTATGTGTAAAACACACCCTGCTGTGTAAGAGACTGTCAGGTACCTTTCCATTCTCACCTGGGGAGATCAGCTCTACCTTCCTGTCACTGGTGACCTTTGTCCCCCTACTGGTGTCTCAGTGCTATTGCACCTGTTCATGCATTTACATTTATTCATTTAGCAGATGCTTTTCTCCATTTTTTTTCTTTATTTTTTTCTCCTTTATTCAATACCATAAGAACAAATAACAAAAAAAACTTCCAGCATTCCACATCAAACACAATACATCCTCACATCTCACTACAAAACCATCTCCATGCTTTTCTCCACATAAGGAAAGTCCTCCTTGTTCAATCACAGCTCTGTATATAAGGAAAATCCTCTTTGTCCAGCTTGTACCGTTGAGTCAGAGCCCCTGCCTTTGGACCCACAGGTTTCTGGTTTGAATCTTGCCTACCACTGTACTGTAGTACCCAAGAGTAAGGTACTTACCCTAAAATACCCCAGTAAAATCACCCAGCTGTACAAATGGGTAAATAGCTGTAGGTACATTAACACTGTAAGTCACTTTCGAGAAAAGCATGCATGCATAAATATACATGAATGAGGATGGTGATGTAATGACACCTGACCATGTGATATGGTGTGTGCTTCACATGATTTTTTACTGTGTTTTTGCTCAGTTTTCTGTCTGAGATTTTGGACTTTTTACCAAGGTGAAAAAGCTGTCTTTGTAGCTGTAAAGGCGGGTGGGTGAGGGGGGGGGGGGCTTGGCCATCAGCTCAGCTGAGCCGAGCCCACAACACCGTCTGCATCTACACTAACGAGCGGAGCTTCCTTCATTCCTCTAGAGGGCATCACACTCACGCTGCGCAGCCATATAGTATATCCATTTAAATTTATTCATTTAGCTGACAATTTTCTCCAAATTGACTTACAGTGTTGAGGTTACAATTATTTACCCATTTATACAGCTGAGTAATTTTACTGTAGCAATTTAGGGTAAGTACATTGCTCAAGGGTACTATAGCCAGAGATAAGGCTCAAACCTGCAACCTTTGGGTCCAAAAGCAGTAGCTTTAACCACTACATTACTAGCCGTCCCACTAGCCATAGCCCTTACGCTTAAATATATGTTCATATGTATTCATATATTCATATATCATACATCTCAATATGCCTCAATATGGTGCCACTGTACATTTAGTCAACTGCTCTATAATTCAATACAGTGTTTTCTTTGCTTTCCACCCTAAACTGAGCAGCTTTGTCCAAAATAGGCTGTAGACACACAGAGATTTGCTGTGGTCGAGTCCCGGTTACAAAACACTTCCTGAGTTTCACACTCATGCGGTGCTGAATGCGTCCAAACACTGAGACATGTGCAGTCGAGTCCACCGAGAGGGATGTTGTGCTGACGGGGCCAAGAGTTGAAACTATGAACTCGCCATTAACTGCCAGCGGTCGTACCCCCCCTCCCGGTCACAGTCGTGACGCAGTGCGCTGCCTTATTGCTGTTAGGATTATTATTTTTCATGCAGGCTGAGTGCAGTTTTCTCAGCTGTGTTTTCTCTGGAGTCACTCAGGTTGTGTAACTCGTCCTTAACCGCTCTGCCCCCTGCTGGTGCAGCAGTTTCGCAGCACTGTGGGTCAGTGTGGGAGGAGGTGGGTTCCCTCCCAGGATGCATGAGGAACAATCTGGGAAGGGAAACAGCTGTTTGTGTGTGTGAGTGTGAGAGAGTGAGTGTGTGAGTGTTAGTGTGTGTATGTGTGAGTGTGAAAGAGTGTGAGAGAGTGAGTGTGTGAGTGTGTGAGTGTGTGAGCATGTGAGCAGCTTCTCCACTCACCGCACTGAGCCTCACGGGCCCTTCAAGGCTGAGGAAGACGAGCAGGAAGAGCTGCTCTCTCTACAACTGAACAAACACAGAGTGCTGAGGTGAGGGGGGGGCCTCACACATCCTGCGCACCCCCCACAGGAGCCCCCATGTGCAAGTCTGCTGGGAGGAACAGAGGCATTCTGGGAAAAACAGCAGGTTCTTGTGATGGAGACAAGTAAGACCCACCCTGCAGAGCAGCTCAGGTCTCAGATTGTGTGTGTGTGTGTGTGTGTGTGTGTGTGTGTGAGAGAGACACCATCAGGATTTAAAGTGACACGCCCTCTGAGATAAGGTGTGTGTTGAGGCCTGTTGTCATGGTAATAGCTACTGCTGCTGCAGCTCAAACTGTGAAACCTGACTATTTATATTTACATTTATATATTTGTATTAATGGGGGTGCGGTGGCGCAGTGGGTTGGACCGCAGTCCTGCTCTCCGGTGGGTCTGGGGTTCGAGTCCCGCTTGGGGTACCTTGCGACGGACTGGCGTCCCGTCCTGGGTATGTCCCCTCCCCCTCCGGCCCTACGCCCTGTGTTGCCGGGTAGGCTCCGGTTCCCCGTGACCCCGTATGGGACAAGCGGTTCTGAAAATGTGTGTGTGTGTGTATTTGTATTAATTTCTCAGACACTTTTCTCCACAGCAGATTACAGTGATTATTAACTAGTATTTAACTCACACCTTTTCACCCAGGGTGACTTACAGTGTTAGATACACTGCAGTACAGTACAGCACAGTACGGTGCCTGCAGTCAATCACACATCTGTACAGCAGGGCGATGTAACACACATACGAATACACACACACACACACACACACACACACACACACACACACACACACACACACACACACACTTCCATTGTGAGGCGCACAGCAGTTCCTTGCTGTGTGTATTTTAGGTTCTTTATGTAACCGGCCACTGGCAGCTGCTCCGCTCCGCTCTCATCTTTGATGTGAAGACAAGGACTAAAGGCCGCAGGATCTAGACCCCCCCCCCCCGAATCCCCCCTGCGTTGCTGATTGGCTGGTAGGATGTGCTGCTCCAGCCTTTTCCACAGAGAATCCAGTAGAAGCCGTGACATGTGTGTCTGTGCCCAGGCTGTCATACATTCACAAGACCGATGAACCCTTAACCGCTCTGTTTGCTCATTTGCTGATTGGATCACAAGTGGACTGATTGTCCAGAGAGCTACGTCGCAACGGAAACGGAGCCCATTGATCATTTACATTTATTCTCTTAGCAGACACTTTTGTCCAAAGTGACTTCCAATGAACTCTAGGTAGTGTTACGAGCCCACACGCCTTATTCACCAAGGTGACTTACACTACTAGATACACTACTTACAAGGGGTTACTCATCCATACATCAGCGAAATACGCACACATTCTCTGTCACTCACACCCTACAGGTGAACCTGAAGAACATGTCTTTGGAATGTGGGAGGAAACATGCAGACACAAGGAGAACATGCAGACTCCACACAGACTGAGCAGGGATCAAACCCACGTTCTCTCGCACCACCCAGGCGCTGTGAGACAGCAGCGCTACTCGCTGTGCCACTGTGCTGCCCTATCAACCGTTAAAAGGCTCATTAACAGGTGAGGGAATCCGACCTCAGGCTTCGCCCCTCGCGTACCGAGACCCAAGGTTTTGACCACCGATTGGCAGACGGGCCGCTCATTTGTCTGGCGAATCTGCCAAGCGTCATGTTTCCCACAGCTCCTGACGTCCTATCGGCTGCTCTTATTTCCGCACATTTCACTGTGTTACAGCCTGCGTCTGTGTGTCTTCTTTATGGAACATCAGTGACCACGGCACAAGTGATGGCTCTAATGGGGATGCGGGTGTGGTCAGCGCGGGGTTGTGGTCAGCGCAGGGTTGTGGTCAGCTCAGGGGTGTGGTCTGTGTGGGGTTGTGGTCAGTCTCATGTGATCAGTGAGGGGGTGTGAACTTGTGATACTACAAAACACACTGCATGTGCAATGTTTACACTGTACTTTGCTGTATGTACAGTTTTGGACACACTTCTCAAACTGCACTTACTGGACATTTACATACAGGTGTGTGGTGTGTGTCCTCTATAATGGACGTATTTTTGTGTGTTTGCATACAGTATTTGCATCTATTTACATATTTACATATTTTCTTTTTCAGAGTCCTACAGCACTAAACAGCGATCATCTCCCTGGCATTCCATCTTCTCACTTCACTTCTGTCTTGTAGGGTGTGTGTGTGCGTGTGCGTCTATGTGTGCGTAAGTGATGCCTGCTTTGTGCAACTGTACACAGCTCAGCTGCACAGCTTGTGGGTTTCAACATTTTTTCGGAGGCTGTACTCTGGTTCCGTGTTCATGTGTCTGTTGAGCTCATTTCCTGCAGGGCGTTTCCAGGAGTCTCGTCTTCGCGTCCTTCTGAACACAGCGTAGCCGTCAGTGAAGTGTGGTTGATGTGGCGGAAAACGTAATCGTGGACCGAAAAGTTCTGTGTTCAAACCACGGTTCAGTACAGATCTGCACAGACATCCTTGTTTCAATGGAAACAAGAAATAAAGTCCAACCAACCAAAGTCAACACCCGCTTGTCCCAAGCAGGGTCGCGGCGAGCCGGAGCCTAACCCGGAAACACAGGGTGCAAGGCCCAGGGGGACGGGAAACACCCTGGACGGGACACCAGCCCATCACAAGGCACCCCAAGCAGGACTCGAACCCCGGACCCGCCACACAGCGCGCACCAGCCAAACCCGCTGCCTCCAGCGCCCCCCACAAGGGAAGTCAAAGGGGAGTTTCCATGGAAAATGAATGAATGAAGGAGGAAGTCCTGCTACCAGAGGTTTGCAGACCAGGTGAGAACTTTGGAGCCCTTGAATCCGACATGTTCTCCTCGGAGAGGGGCTCTCTGCAGGCCAGCGGGGGGTGCTGTTTCGGCACAGAGCGCTGTACACAGGCCGAAAAACGCAAACAGCTGTGGGCAAAGCAAAGTTCGGTCTTTTTCTCCTTCGTACGAATAAGGTCAGGAGACCCGTTCATCTCCTTCTTCGATCAGCGGACACGTGTTCTCGCGCACATGCTGCTCGCGCGTTCGCGACCCATTCTTCAGCCGGATCTGCAGAAGGCCTGCTGGGCAGGGCAGCCACCCGTCACTCGGACCTCTCTCGACCCGCCGTGGCCTCCTCCCTCCGGAAGATACCCTCACATAGTTGCCCTGTGTCTGAGGGGAGAGCAGGGCCTTCTGGGAAGAGACCCTTCACGGTAAAAGGCGGGGCAGTTTAACCACAGTGTGATGAAGGGTTATAGCGAGTGCAGCTGTTTGTTCGGAGCTCACGCTGCAGAACAGCTCATACACACAGTGCGCACTGCATTTGCACCACACACACACACACACACACACATGCACTGCTCCATTGTGTGACCCTGCACTGCAAAAGTCAGCCACGAGAGGGCAGTAGCAGTCGCTACCACTGCTGCAGGGAGGGTTAGGAGCCGCCCACAGCACGGCCTGCAGGCATTTACCTGCGTAGGTGGCGAAGGGAGGTGTTGGGATCCGAGCTTCGCGGTGGAGCCGCTGGAGGGCATCGAAGTGCCCAGGGTCTGCTGTGTCACACAGTGATAGAGACCGGACCGTGGTGGCGCCCCCTGCAGTGCCAGTAAGGCTCTGTCCCGTCTTGTGTGGCCCCAGTGTCCCCCTGGGCAGGAGGTTGTAGTGCAGATCACAGAACATGACGGAGAGCGAGAACAAAAGTGTACGTGTTTGCGTGCGTGTGTGTGTGTGAGAGAGAGAGAGATTAACATTAGCATACATCCCACAGCAGCACAAGTGGTGACAGTTTGACAGCTGTCCTTGCCCTTAGTGACACTGTTACATTGGAGGGACACAAAGGCAGGGGCGGGGGGGGGGAATCTGGTAGCGTAGTGGTTAGAGCTGCATGCTTGGGACCCAGAGGTTATAGGTTTGATCCCTGCCTCCAGCTGTAGTACCCTTGAGCAGTGTCCTTACCCTCAATTGCTCCAGTAAAATTACCCATCTGTATAAATGGGTAAATAACCAGAGGTGGAGAAAAGTATGGAATAAATGTAAATAAACCCATTATACACACAGGGAACACAACATTTACAGGAGAGCAGTGTGTGAACAGTCTTAGCAGGCAGGTAAACTGAAGAGCACCCCCAACAACACACACAGTGTGGTAAACCGCTGGGATAAGTCAGTAACAGGGAGGTTTACAGTGGTAACTCAAGGTCCATCCTTCTGCTGCAGTGCCCTTGGCCAAGTAAAAATTACCATGGTGCACTCATGGGTAAATCAGTGTATGTACAGACAGACAGCGTAAGTCACCTTGGAGAAAAGTGTCACACCGGTGGATAAATGTGAGCCAGAGATTCATTGCTGTGTTTAATCCAGGTAAAAATGCTAATGAGAGGAGAGAGGTTCACATCCCACACTGTGTTTCTCCCTCCTGCAGAAACACTGAACCCCTGAGCTGCTCCCCCCCTTCTGATTTATAGAGCTTACTGCCTGGGGGGGGGGGTGCTGCGGCGAATTGGCTCAGCACTGCCTCCAGGGGGCCATAACATGTAAACAAGAGATCGATGTGGCCCGGCGGCATCGAAGCACTGCAGCGCTGCGGCAAACAGGGCGACTCCCCCCACAGGACAGGCGATCGGTGGAACCCAGACCTCAGACCTTCACGACCTAAGAGAGTAGGATGTCTGACAAGATGGAGCGAGGTACTGCGTGTAACGGCACACGTGTGCGATTGACGTGGACCTGGGACGGGGGGGGACAGACAAAGGGGCCGAGGCCCCCGGCGGTACTTCAGAGTGCAGCCCTGCAATAGGCTCCGCCCACAAAAGCACTTCCTCCTATTTCTCACCGCCCCCCCCAGACCGCTTCCTCCAACCCATACGCTCCAATCAGCCAATCGGCACACTGGAGGAACAGAGGGAGCGACAGTCGGGGTGGTGAGGGTCCCTGGGGTCTCGGGTTTGGCCCCCATGTCCTACAGGCAGGGCCAAGAGGAGAGACTGGGCTCAACTGGAGGCCTTGCGGGACGGACTCGTTCCTGCCTTCTGGTTGCATGAGGGGCATCACAAGATGAGATGGGCAGCAGGTTGCAGGATCACATCCCCGATGGAGGCTCCCTGGGTGCTGATGGGTGGTTCCCTGATCTGGACCTCCCCACCTGAAGGTCCAGCTGTGACAAAGACTCACTGGGTCGAAGGGCCCCCAGGTCACAGTGTTTCAACATTCAGCTGGTAATGTAGTGGTAACAGCTGCTGCCTTTTGACCCAGAGGTTATAGGTTCAAATCCAGTTTCCAGCTGTAGTCCCCCTGAGCAAGGTACTTACCCTCAGTTGCTGTGGTAAATTTACACAGCTGTATGAAGGGGTAAGTAATTCTAAGTCGCTATGGAGAAGAGTGTGACATCAATGTAAACCTGTTGATGCTGCTGTTAATAAAGAGAGAATTTGTCTTCATTCTGTTCATGAACATGTCCCGAGGTCCAACGTCTCACCTCCGGTCGGGTCCATCGGCCTCGCCCTCCTCAGCCCTCCGGCACCTGGCCAGCCGAGCGACACGCACAGTATGCTGGGAAGCCGTTGCTCCGACACTGAGCGAACGCTACGGGACACCGGGACGCACATTTCCGCCGTATTCGTGTCTGTTGGATGAGAGCCGCTGGAGAGAGAGGGAGCGACTGTAGCTTGGGTTCGAGGGAGGAGGGCAGCGCAGCGCAGCTCTGGAGGAAAACACACGTTACCTTGGACTGGTGGGTGGCTCATCGAGATGGGGGGGCATTTTTATTATGCGTTGTTATCACGATGCTTTTCACAGCTGGGTAGTTTTCACTGTTTCGGATCTGCAAAAGTACCTTGACCGGCAGGAGGGATTCGAACCCAGGTCCTTTGAGTACAAGGTGGTGTCTCGAACCACTACGCCCCCTGCTGCCCACATAAACTCATGCGACTGATGCTCAGTGCAGTAAGAACACTGTTCGCTGGACATTTCATTGGAACTCTGACAGTGTAAAGGGGAGGGGTTCCCTTGAGGGGGCGGGGCTTCAGGAACTAGTAATGGGAGACAGCTGAGCAAACACACACACACACACACACACACACACACACACACACACACACACACACACACACACACACACGCATTAATACACAGCGACACGCCCAACACAGTTCCCCAGCCAACGAGCTGAACCTGCAAAAGGGGAGTGAAGGAACAGAACCCAAAGTAAACAGTACCTCTGAGAGACACTGCAGAGACGCACTTTGACACACACTTTGACGCAGAGACACAGCGCCTCACACGCAGCGGATGGGACGGACGCACTGTGCCACACATCTGGTCCACAAGGCGCAGGAGAGTCCAGCACCACCCTGCTGTGAAGAGTCTCCGCTCGGCATGTTCACATCGTCATCGTTTCCTTTGTCTCCGCCGGCATCACCCAAAAGTCCACTTATGTTTGTCCTTCCTTCATTTAGTTAAAAACAAATATCAGGACAAGAGACAAACGAGGTGAAAAGTTAGAAAGAGCTGCAGAAAAATCACTTCCTGCATTTATCCGAAAGAAGGAGCAGCAGAGAAGAAGAGTTACAGTCAGCTGCTCATCCTCAGCAGTATTTCTCTGCAGCAGTCAATCATCTAGGAACCAGCAGAGAGCAGTCCTGTCCTCTCCTTTTCTATTCTGTCCTGTCCTCTTACAATTACTTATTGATCAGACACTTTTCTCCAAAGCAACTTCCAATGAACTCTATTTAGTGTTATCAGCCCATGCACCTTATTCACCGTGGTAACTTACACTGCTAGATACACTACTTACAATGGGTCACTCATCCACACATCAGCAGAACACACACTCTCTCCCTCTCTGTCACTCACACACTATGGGGGAACCTGAACAGCATGTCTTTGGAATGTGGGAGGAAACCAGAGCACCCAGAGGGGACACGGGGAGAACATGCAAACTCCACACAGAGTGAGTGCGGATCGAACCCCTGTCCTTCCGCACCACCCAGGCACTGTGAGACAGCAGCGCTACTTGCTGTGCCACCGTGCCACCTATCTTCTGTCCTCTTCTGTTCTGTCTTCTCCTTTTCTTTCCTGTCTTTTTTCTGTTTTTTTCCCTGTTCTGTCCCATTCTGTTCTCTTTTGTCCTTTCCTCTTCTGTTCTTTTCTTTCCTCTCCAGACTGGGTCTCAGACAGGTCCAACTGGGCTTGTAACACATCTTATTGGCTCCATGTCAGGTTCAATCAGGCCTTTGGCGGCCCCGACTCGGTGTAGCCGAGAGTTTTATCCGAACCGCAGCCCTGCGTCTTCTTCTGAACCCACACGCTTGGGCCAACCAGGTCTCGTGCTTGAACCTGCAACCTTTCGCTCCTCAGTCAGGGAAAACCGTTCCGGAAACACTTTCAGCTGTGGCCACCGCCACCAGCACTCCCCCTCTTTACCGAATCCCTTGAAGCTCTTCGGCCTTCTCTGTCACCATCGCTCCACCACCACCGTCCTGGATTGTCCTTCACTGCTGAGCAGGTGAGGAAAGCGCTGAGTAAACTCCTCTGCGGAAAAGCTGCAGGGCCCGGTGGAGTTCATTGAGTGGTGTTCAAGAGGTGTGTGGAGCTCTCCAGTGTGTGTTCACAGCAAGCCTGAGCCTCAAAAGGGTCCCAATGATATGAAAAATATCTTGCTTGGTTCCAGCTCCTAAGGAAGGATCACCATCAGCTTTGAATCACAGTTGGCCAGTTGCTCTGACCTCGCACATTGATCACCGTGGAAATGCTGCTCTTGGCAAAGCTCCACGGAGTGTCTCCACCACAGTCAGGGGTTCACCGCACCCTCTCTAGCTTGTATGCAAGGGCCACACTGGAGTGGACGGTGCCATCATGTACCTGCTGAACAGAACCTGCTCCCAGCTGCATAGGGCAGGCAGCAGTACAAGAACCACGTTGTGCGATTTCTCCAGTTTGTTCAGCACCGCAGAGGCCGAGAAGCTTCGGTCCATGCAGTTCTATCTATCTATCTATCTATCTATCTATCTATCTATATCACAGCTTCTCTCCCAGGAGGCGATAGCAGCTCGAGTCCCACGGCAAAAGCAGCTCGTCCCATGAGCTTGGTGGGGGCCGCATCCAGCCCCACCCCATTCCACTCGCACCCGCAGCCCAGCTGCTCTCATCTTCGTCTTTGCCGCATGGTGCTTTATTGATGCCCCCCCGGAGGGAGGAGGGAGGGTCTAGGCTCCCCAAGGAAGTCATTAAAGAGAGATCCTCCCCCCGCAGCCCCCCGCAGCATCCCCAGCCCCCATGCTGCTGCCATCTCAGGGTCGAGATTGGATGGGTGGGGCTAGAGGGTGCGTCGCAGGAGGACTTTGTCTTCATTGCTCCTTCTGCCCAAATGCTGTTAGGCTGCCCCTCCCCCACAGTTCTGCAATGCGCTCCTGCTGTTTTCGAGAGGACCCCCTCGTCCCCCGCAAGATCTCCGCACACTTTCATTATGAGACACTTCCAGCTGGAGCCACTCGAACTCCTTCCTGTAATGCGCAGAGCCGGATCTTCAGCAAGTGCCTGCTGTTGCCTAGCAACAGGCCGTTGGACAAGGGGCCCCGCCCCCCCATTGGTCCGCACTCCGCTGGTTTGTTGGTGCCGTGTGCCAAATGTGGAGATGCTAGGCGCACTGCTGCAGTTGCACTGGGTGGAGCCTCAACGTAGGATCACATAGCAGTTGCTGTTGCAAGGCGTCACTAGCCATACACACACACACACACACACACACACACACACACACACACACACACACAGGCATCATTATACACACTTCATGCACACTCTTCTCCTCCAGAACCTCAATTACACACCTCACACACCGCGTGCGCTGGGACATGACCCACCCTGTTGGACAGGATTTCTCCTGCTCTTGTTTGGTCTGAATCTCATGTCTTCACACATGCTTGTCCTTCTGATCCATGCGATCAGGACGTGTGCAGACTGAGTAACACGGAAGTGTCCAGTCTGGCTGTGCCCTGGCTGTGTGTCGAGGACATGTACATTTGGGGCACATTTGTCCCACTCTTGTTCCGCGCAGGCATTCCGACACAACTGTCCAGCAGGACCCTGCAGCCCATGTGCTGAGCCTGCAAGCCATGTGTGTCCGTGAAGCACACACCAAGAGCTGTGGTAACAGAAAGGGGACAGGTTTCACATGGCCTGAGTCGCTCCTTATATAACACAGCCCACCAGGACAATGTGGGGACAGTATGGAGAGAGCACAAAGACAGCTTGGAGACAGTGTGAAGACAGTGTGAAGACAGTGTGAGGACCGAGCAGGGAAAATGTAGGGACAAAGTGGAGGCAGTGTGAGGACAGAGTGGGGACAGCATGAAGACAGTGTGAGGACAGTGTGGACAGTGTGGGAGTCCAGAGCCATTATGCCTCTTGGATGATAGGTGTTGCTGAGTCCATGTTGACTTCTGTTGCTCACATTTACAGAGTCCTTCCAGAATGTTCTGTCCTCTACTGTCCTCAAGGGCTGTGTCCACAGTCACTGAGTCCATCCATGTGATCGCCGCTCATAGCTCCTGTCGATGTACAGTACTACTGGTAGTGTACCATGGTATGAATGGAGCGAGCTGTGCTCTCCTCCCCAGAGACTGTGGGGTGGGCAGGTTGGGGGGGGAGTTGCCAAAGCAGGCAAATGAATCAAATGTCTGCAGCCACTTCCTGTTCCCCACAAGCCCCTCCCCCAAGACCATTTCAGCCCATGAAACCCTGGAGCTGCTCTTGTGACACCTACAGCGGTTCGGGGCAGCTGTACAGCAGGGTGTTGGGTTGCATTTCACCTGAATGCAGTGTGCGTGTGTGGGCTGTTCTTATTCCTAAATATCCTTTATGTGGACATGGTTGGATTGTCAGCAGGTTTCTCCACAAGCCAACAGCCAAAGGCTACAAGAGGCAAAGAGAGACACATCCCTTGTCTCTCTTTCCCTGATCTCTCTGAAACACAGCATTGCTTGACAAACTTGTTCCTCTTTAAATACCATTTCCACACACACACTTTCAGAACCGCTTGTCCCTGACGGGGTCACGGGGAACCGGAGCCTAACCCGGCAACACAGGGCGTAAGGCCGGAGGGGGAGGGGACACACCCAGGACGGGACACCAGTCCGTCGCAAGGCACCCCAAGCGGGATTCGAACCCCAGACCCAGCGGAGAGCAGGACTGCGGTCCAACCCACTGCACCACTGCACCACCCATACCATTTCCATTCAAAGTGAATTTCAGTGCCTTTGCTGCCATGTTGCGAAACAGAGCGCAGAGATGTGTGTTCAGAGGGGAGGGAAGGCACTAATATGAACCTCAATACGCAAATGTTAAATAGGAGCTCGGTTTCTCAAGTGCAGATGCTCGAGGGGGTTGTCATGTACTCTGCGTTTACTCACTGTTTACTCGGCGTTCGCTTAGTGTTATACACCGGCTGTTCACTCTGCCCTTGTTGTGTGTGGCCTGTGACAGGCAGTATGGTGTAGGGGTGGGGTTTGTAAAGAGGGAGGAACCTGTGTCAGGCACAAACACGTGTTTGTCTCCCCATCATCCCTGTGCGAGTGAGAACTCCAGCCTCTCGAAGCACTGCAGTGAAAGTGCCGGGGGGGGTCCAGGTGTCTGCCGTTTGCACTTTTCACCTGCACGCTCTTAGTTAGGCGAATTGGACATGTCACACGCAACTCACACGGGTTCGTCGCACACGGAACACGAAGGACGCGACATCTGACCTCGTTCCACACGAGGCCCTGCTGCTCTGCTCTGTGGCACAGGGTCGAGCCACCGATGCCTCTACACACTTGCCGAGTCACGCAAACGAGACATGTTCCCAACCCACGGAACGTATGTACACCTGGAAAGCAAATATTAAACACGTCCATCTTCATCCATCCATCTTCCTCCGCTTTTATCCGGGGCCGGGTCGTGGGGGCAGCAGTCCGAGCAGAGTACTCCAGACCTCCCTCTCCCCGCACACCTCCTCCAGTTCCTCTGGGGGAACCCCAAGGCGTTCCCAGGCCAGCCGGGAGACATAGTCTCTCCAACGTGTCCTGGGTCTGCCCCGAGGCCTCCTCCCAGTGGGACAAGCCCGGAGCACCTCCCCAGGGAGGCGTCCAGGAGGCATCCGGAACAGATGCCCGAGCCACCTCAACTGGCTCCTCTCGATGCGGAGGAGCAGCGGCTCTACTCCGAGCTCCTCCCGGGTGACTGAGCTCCTCACCCTATCCCTAAGGGTGCGCCCAGCCACTCTGCGGAGGAAACTCATTTCTGCTGCTTGTATCCGCGATCTCATTCTTTCGGTCATGATCCAGAGTTCATGACCATAGGTGAGGGTAGGAACGTAGATTGACTGGTAAACTGAGAGCTTCGCCTTACGACTCAGCTCCCTCTTCACCACAACAGACCGGTACAATGACCGCATTACTGCGGACGCCGCACCGATCCGTCTGTCAACCTGCCGCTCTATTTTTCCCTCACTCGTGAACAAGACCCCGAGATACTCAAACTCCTCCACTTGAGGGAGCAACTCCCCCCTAACCCGGAGGGAGCAATCCACCTTTTTCCGACTGAGAACCATGGCCTCGGATTTGGAGGTGCTGATTCTCATCCCCGCCGCTTCGCACTCGGCTGCAAACCTCCCCAGTGCACGCTGCAAGTTTTGACTTGATGAAGCCAACAGGACCACATCGTCCGCAAAAAGCAGAGACGAGATCTCGCGGCCACCAAAACAGACACCCTCCGTTCCCTGGCTGCACCTAGAAATTCTGTCCATGAAGATAATGAACAGAATCGGTGACAAAGGGCAGCCCTGGCGGAGTCCAACATGCACCGGGAACAGGTCTGACTTACTGCCGGCAATGCGAACCAAGCTCCTGCTCCGGTCATACAGGGAACGAACAGCTCGTAGCAGCGAGCCCCGAACCCCATAATCCCGAAGCACCCCCCACAGGATGCCACGAGGGACACGGTCGAATGCCTTCTCCAGGTCCACAAAACACATATGGACTGGTTGGGCAAACTCCCACGAACCCTCCAACACCCTAGTGAGGGTATAGAGCTGGTCCAGTGTTCCACGGCCAGGGCGAAAACCGCATTGCTCCTCCTGAATCCGAGGTTCGACTATCGGTCGGATTCTCCTTTCCAGTACCCTGGCATAGACTTTCCCAGGGAGGCTAAGGAGTGTGATCCCCCTGTAGTTGGAACACAATCTCCGGTCCCCCTTCTTAAAAAGAGGGACCACCACCCCGGTCTGCCAGTCCAGAGGCACCGTTCCCGAACTCCACGCGATGCTGCAGAGGCGTGTCAGCCAAGACAGCCCCACAACATCCAGAGACTTGAGAAACTCGGGGCGGATCTCATCCAGCCCCGGAGCCTTGCCACCAAGGAGTTTTTTGACTACCTCAGCAACTTCAGCCAGGGTAATGGACGAGTCCCCCTCCGAGTCCCCAGCCTCAGCTTCCTCTACGGAAGGCGTGTCGGAGGGATTGAGGAGATCCTCAAAGTACTCCTTCCACCGCCCGAGAACATCCTCAGCTGAGGTCAGCAGCGCACCACTTCCACTGTAAACAGTGTTCGTGGAACACCGCTTCCCCCCTCTGAGTCGCCGGACGGTTTGCCAGAATCTCTTTGAGGCTGACCGAAAGTCTTCCTCCATGGCCTCACCGAACTCCTCCCAAGCCCGAGTTTTTGCCGCGGCGACTGCTAGAGCCGTGCTCCGTTTGGCCCGTCGGTACCTGTCAGCTGCTTCAGGAGTCCCATGAGCCAGCCAGGCCCGATAGAACTCCTTCTTCAGCTTGACGGCATCCCTTACTTCCGGTGTCCACCACCGTGTTCGGGGATTGCCGCCGCGACAGGCACCGGAGACCTTATGGCCGCAGCTCCGAACCGCCGCACCGACAATGGAGGAGCGGAACATAGTCCATTCAGACTCAATGTCCCCCACCTCCCTCGGGACCTGGTTGAAACTCTGTCGGAGGTGGGAGTTGAAGACCTCTCTGACAGGGGCCTCCGCCAAACGTTCCCAACAGACCCTCACTATGCGTTTGGGCCTGCCAGGTCTGTCCAGCTTTTTCCCCCGCCATCGAATCCAACTCACCACCAGGTGGTGATCAGTTGACAGCTCAGCCCCTCTCTTCACCCGAGTGTCCAAGACATATGGCCGAAGGTCAGAAGAAACGACTACAAAGTCGATCATCGACCTCCGACCTAGGGTGTCCTGGTGCCAAGTGCACTGGTGGACACCCTTATGCATGAACATGGTGTTCGTTATGGATAAACCGCGACTAGCACAGAAATCCAATAACAACTCACCGCTCGGGTTCAGATCAGGGAGGACGTTCCTCCCAATCACGCCCCTCCAGGTATCACTGTCGCTGCCCACGTGGGCGTTAAAGTCCCCCAGTAGAACGACAGAGTCCCCAGTGGGAGCGCTTTCCAGCACGCCCCCCAGGGACTCTAAAAAGGCCGGGTACTCTACACTGCCGCTAGGCGCATAAGCACAAACGACAGTGAGAGACCGTTCCCTGACCCGAAGGCGTAGGGAGATGACCCTCTCATTCACCGGGGTAGACTCCAACACATGGCGGCTGAACTGGGGGGCTATTAATAAGCCCACACCAGCCCGCCGCCTCTCACCTTGGGCAACGCCAGAATAGTGGAGAGTCCACCCTCGATCGAGTAGAGTGGTTCCAGAACCCAAGCTGTGAGTGGAAGTGAGCCCGACTATATCTAGACGGTATCTCTCAACTTCCCGCACCAGCTCAGGCTCCTTCCCCGCCAGTGAGGTGACATTCCAAGTCCCAAAAACCAGAGTTGGCGCCCGAGGTTTGGGTCGGCCGGGCACTCGGCCCCGACCACCACCCAAATCACAATGCACCGGCCCCTTACGGTTTCTCCGGCAGGTGGTGAGCCCACCGAAGAGCGGCTCCACGTTGTGGCTTCGGGCTGAGCCCGGCCAGGCCCCGTGGGCATAGACCTGGCCACCAGGCGCTCGCATGCGAGCCCCCCCCCCAGGCCTGGCTCCAGGGTGGGGCCCCGGTGACCCCATACCGGGCGGGGTAAACGGACGCCTTGATTTTTTCCTCATAAGGGGTTTTTGAACCGCGCTTTGTCTCGTCTGTCATCCAGGACCTGTCTGCCATGGGAGACCCTACCAGGGGCATGTAGCCCCAGACAACATAGCTCCTGGACTCATTCAGGCACTCAAACCCCTCCACCATGATAAGGTGGCGGTTCACGGAGGAGTATTAAACACGTCTCAAGCACAAATTTACGGATGTCGAGGCGCAACACGGACACACAGCCCAACGCGTCAGAGCACCTCCAGCAGATGGCGCTGCACATGTGAGGAAACCTGGAGTTGCCATACAATGCTTCATGCCACCTGAGGCTCTGTCGCGTTGTTTCCATGGCAACAGAACCCTCAGATGAGGCCCTCAGAATGAGCGATGCTGTTTGCGCTCGTTGCGTGCGGGAGCCGTGCGCGAACACTTCCACGCGACCGTCTGCAATTGTTAAAGAAGCGGCGCACAGAGCGTTGGGAGCCGTGCTGCGGAACGTTCCCACGCGTGGCTCGGTGCGTGAGCCTCGCGGTCACGTTACGTAACGTGTCGGCTCGCAGCGGCTCTGCACATGAAGCTTCTCAATAATACATATGAGCTGAGTCGCTGATGCTAAAATTAAAACCTCCTCCTGGAGCCCCGACCCTCCAAAGGTTCCTCAGTACATGATTCACATGGCATTTAGTGCACTTTTTACCATGGTTTTAAGTGCACCAGGTGAAACTCTTCATGCAGACCTTCCTCTTGTTCGTGCGGAGCACGTTACTGTGGAACTGGAACCCGCGACCTGCTGATCACTCGGTGCGCCAGGGTCTGGCCGGAGGGGACGCACGCTACGATGTTACACTAGGGATTAGGGGTCACGCGTCCAAACGCACGTTTTTGTGGGACGTTAGCAAAATGCGAATGTGAATTTCTAGCCCAAGTGAACATGGGTTTAATGAGTTCACAGGGAGTGAAGAAGAGCCACAGAGCCAGCGATCCGGGCCCTCAGAGAACTCGGGGACATCACTAAAACCTGGTGAGCGATAGTCGAGTGGTGTACGCATGCACGCACACGCATGCAAAGTGCCGTATTTCCCAGTGGAAACCAGCTGCCGTCACGTGTCCAACAACTTTTGCTCTGTGGTCCAGGTACCCATGGAGACCCACGAGGCTGGTGTGTGCCAATTACGGGTCCAGGCCACAGTGTGCGCGTGTGCGTGTGTGTGTTGGAAATTGAGGGAGAGAGGTGGATGACTGCCCCGGAGGTGTGATAAAATAAGTGAAACAGAAAACTCCAGCAGATTATGAGCCATTCATTGTTATTGGAACAAGAAGCTGTGGGGCCTCAGGGACACAGGGGGACACAGGGGACACATGGTGAGACAGCGGGGGACAGGGGACACGGGGCTGTGTCAGTATCTGAGGGCCACCAGACCGTCTGTCCCTCTCCTCTCGCACGTGCCCGGACGGACGGACAGTAAGACAGACAGACAGAGCACGCGCCATTTACGCCCCCCAGCGAACAATAAAAGGCCGAAACGCGCTGCAGACCACGCCCCTCCCGCGGGTTGCCATGGCGAAGGGGGGCTGACGTCACGCGCGCGAACCCGCCGTATAAAGTACGGGGGCGAGCGGCGCGCTCGGTACGAGGACCTCAAGCGCGTGCCGCTGCGGAGTGACACGTGTGGATGGGTAAGCGGGCGACGGCGGCGGCGTGACACCGAGCAGCGTGAAGCGGAGTAGAAGCGTTGAAACGGTGTCGAAACGCACGCGCGCGCGCGCGCACACACACACAGAGAGAGAGCGAGGAGACAGACAGCGCGAGCCACCGAGAAGGAGGAGAAGTTCAAGACGACGACGACGACGACGAGGGGAAGTCGAAGATGGGGCTCGGAGTGAGTGGCCTCTCTCCGCCGCGCTCTCTCTCTCTCTCTGCGTCTCTGTGCTTCTTCCGCGTTGTTTTCCTCCTCTTCCTTCCTTCTCTCTCCTTCTCCCCGTTGTTTCTCCTCTTTCCCGAATCCCTCCCTGTTCCCCTCTGCTTCTTCCTGCCACACAGAGAATGTGTGTGAGACGCGTGTTTTACTCTGCATCCTCTATCTATCCAGCCACGGCGCGACGATGTGCGAGAAACACACGGCGACTCTTTTTTTTTTTTCTCTGAGGTAAAAAAAGCGCCCTTTTTGCCGCTTCGCTCCGGTCTCGCGCCGCTCTTCTTGGCGAACTGACTGACCGACCGAGTGAATGAGGTGATTTTTTTTCTTTTTTTTTTTTTGGTGGCGCTTTTATTTCGGCTCCTCGCGAACCGCACTCACTTCCGCGTTTTTCCACCGCCGCACAAACAAAGCAAAGGCTCCTCCGCGGGAGCAGCGCGAGCCCGCGCTTTAGTTAAAGAGACGTCTTACTGTTACTGTTGTTATTACCGGTGTGAGGATGTGTGGAAGCGGGGCTGTGGTGCGGGGGGTGACTGCCTCTGCTCAGTCTCGTGACTCCGCGTGGTGGGGTCATTAGGTTCTGAGAAACTCCCCTCTGCGCGCGTCCGTCTGTCTGTCCGTCCGTCCGTCCGTGCGTCCGTGTCACCGTGTGAGGGCCGCGCTCCTCCCTCTCTCCCTCCTTGCCCGCCTGGTCATCACCGTGTTCCTCAGTCCCCCAGGGCTCGTCGTCCTCGTCTCCTCCGCGCGCACAGCACTTCCCACGCGAGCTTCTCATTAATATGAAACGGCTACTTTCTCGCGGCAAGGCTCTCTCCTTCTTCTTGTCTGAGCGACACACCGCCAATTTATCCCTTCGCATAAAGGTTTCCTGGGCAACAGGGTGGAAGTGTGAGCGCTGCGGCGATGACGGAGAGTCGCAAGGAGACAGCGGCACACTCGACGTCGAGCGTCTCCATCCATCCATGTGGTCGTCCGCATGGGACCAGCGCGCGGGCTATTGATCTGCAGCGGTGTCGACGGGAACCCGGCTTCGTCCGCGTGGCGCCTGGGACTCGAACCCGCTACCGCCACTTTGAGGGTTTAAATGTCTCCGCGCTGAGGCCGTGGGTGCGGGTGCCAGATCGTTGCGATCGGCCCGGGAGCATCCTAACTGGTCGCGAGGAACGCCTCCGTGCGCCGCCGCCACCACCGCAGTGCGGCTTGGACTCTGCCCTGCCGCCCCCTTGCGGAGGGAGGGTCTCTGCGGCAGGTGGCACCGCAGGGGATGGGGGGGGGGGGCTGGCTGTATGTGCGCAGCACTTTTGATCTCTACAGTAAATGAAGCAATTCCGCAAAACGCGGTGAACACGGGATTATTGTAGGAAATAATGATTGTCGTGCTTGTAATAATTGTAACCTCAACATCGTAAGTTGCTTTGCGGAAAAGCATCAGCTAAACGAATTAATGTAATGTTTTTTGGGGACGGGCGGTAGTGTAGTGGTTACAGCTGCTGCCTTTGGACCCAAGGTCGCAGGTTTGATCCCCACCTCTGGCTGTAGTACCCTTGAGCGAGGTACTTACCCTGAATTGCTCTGGTAGAATTACCTAGCTGTATAAATGGTGAAATAATTGTAAGTAGAGCAACACTGAGTCACTTTGAGAGAAAAGCATCAGATAAACGAATAAATGTAGTGGAGCAGCTGCTGTAGATTACAGTAAGGTGTCGCGTTGTTCCCCTCCCCCAAGGAGGTGCTGTGGTCCCAAAGCATTCTTCCCCACCCCACATTCTTGCCACTCACTTCCAGCTGCTGCATGTATGAGGGGCTTCAGGGGGTGGGGTTTTGACAGCTTTTTTGTCACGTGTCCGGTGGCTCGCGCTGGTGCCAGCAGGCCCTTGCCAGTGGGTTAGCGTTGGGGTTAGGGTTAGCATTAGGCACAGGCTACTGTAAGACGTTGCGCGTGACCATTTTGTTTCGCAACGAAGTAACCGTAGCTCTTCCTGCTCGTCAGGCGGTTTCATGGCAACCTGGGGATTTACAGCGCTGCAGCTGCTAACCTCGAAACAATGCGCTAAATTTAACCTGACCAAAAAAAAATGGCAAAATGGTGAATGGGGGCTGCGAGAATTTATTAATGTGCTGTGATGTACGCTGCTGGAGAGAGGAGAGCAACATGTGACTCCATTCAGGTAGCAGGGAGCGTGGCTTTACTGCCCGTGGCAACAGGGCAGAGTCCCAGCAGAATGGAGGGGCCGCACAACCGCGTGGGCGCTGCGCTTTGTCTTCTGCTTCTCAGATGGCACGTGTAATAAGTGTAACTTGAGCATTGTACCGCACATGCTGGTATACGTCTCCGTGCGGAAAGTTGTTGGCCTAATGAAATGTTAGGAGGAGGAGTGCCATGCAAAATCATTGCTACGATTTTAGTGGCAGCTGCAGGTATCTGTGAGAAGCTTACTGTGAATGGCGATGGTGGCACAGCATTGTGGTTCTCAGGCCCCTTTCGCCAGCCTCATTGAGGATGATGAAAACGTGCTGAGCAGTACCTGACTTCTCCATTTAACTTGGTGTTTAAAGGCATCACCCCTGCCTTTTGAGGCTGTCGTGGTGTATTGTGTCTGAAAATGTGCAGAAAGGCTATGAAACAAGCAAGACTTGGATCGGCAACTGAGCTGCATGTCTTCTCCATGTTCCTTTATGGATGCTTTCACACAGAGGCTTTGGACAGTTACATGTACACTTCCAGACCTCTGGCTTTTTTAATGTATCGATTTTTCGTAATTTATGGGTTTTGAACTTTATGCGCAGGGGGGCGTGGTGCAGTGGGTTGGACCGGGTTCTGCTCTCCGGTGGGTCTGTGGTTCAAGTCCCGCTTGGGATGCCTTGCGACAGACTGGCGTCCTGTCTTGGGTGCGGCCCTCCCCCTCCAGCCTTACGCCCAGTGTTGCCAGGTTAGGCTCTGGCTCCCCGTGACCCCGAATGGGACAAGCTGTTCAGAAAGTGTGTGAGAGAGAACTTTATTCACACATACAGCAGAACATGTGTGGCACATGTAGGAAGTGCTTAAGACTACAGTCTTGTGGTGCTGTGTGCAGCTGCAGAGCAGCACTGTCCAGGAGCCCATAGTAGAGGGGCTTTAGAGGCACATCCCAGCAGCTCTCTCCCTCACTCCTGGTGAGGTTTCGTGGAAAACGTACGTCTCGGCTGGTGGAACAAGCGCCCGTCCTCGTCTGCAGCCCAGCACCCCCACCACCACCAGCAGAAGAAAAAGATGGGCAAACCTCGGAATATTCTATATAAAAGAATAAAAGTGCTGCAGAGGTGGTACTTGCATTGTCTTCATCGGTGAGGGGGCGGGGGGGGCTGCATGATTGGCTTCGTTGTTGGTTGTAAGGATTTTATACCGCCCTAGTGTGTGAAGTACAGGTATTTGTTGACGGGATGACCAATGAGTATGAGCAGGGTATTGTTTCGGAAGGTTCGTCGTATCGCTTACCGGGTCATGTTGAAATGAGGACAAAACGTGTAGCGGTTGACACTGGAGCCCCCAATTCAAGGTGTGTTGGCTGGATGTTGTCCAAGTGTAACAGTGCTGCTTTGTTGGCCGATGTCCAGAATGTGTTGTCTGTAGTGGTGCAGACATGTTATCGGTGAACTTCAGCCTCGCTCGTCCTCTCCTCATGCCTTTGTTCTGCTTGGACATAGTTGACCACATCAAATGCTGGGGTGGAGGTCCAGGTCATCTCTGTCCAGCGGAGGTTTGAGCATGTCCTGTGCAAGTTGCCCAATAGGTTGACAGCTATTATACGGCCTGTCGGACCATCAATGGAAAATGACCAAAGCAGTTATTTTTTTGACTTTGATTGCTGCAGGGTATCCAAATTAGTTTTTTGTCGTCCCCCCCCCCCCCCCAAAGTTAAAACTATATATGAGGTTTTTTCATTTAAAAAGGGCTCTCTGGATAGATGCTGTGAAGCAGATGTGCTTTTTAAAAAAATATATATTTATTTAAATCATTGACTTGCTATCCCAGATAGAGGTTTTCAGATTGTCCTTGTTTTTAGTCACTCTGACATATATTAACATCCCTTATGTGACCCATGGACAGTCCTCCACAAGAGCGATCCACTCTTTTGTCGTCTTGTCTGTCCTCGTCATCAGCAGTATTTGGTCAGGTATTTGTTCCCTTTTGATTTGTTGGTGGGAGGTGTGCTCTTTGGGTTAGAAAAACAAGGACAGTTCATTGCCTCATTCCCTAGTGCAGCAGTCTTGGGCCATCCAGTACCAAACCTGTAAAACCAACCCCAGAAGGAGTGGCTCATGAGTACATGGTGAAATATCTAACTGCTGTCTGGGAAAGAGATTCTCTGACGTGTTGATTCGCATAGTTGTCTCCAGGTCACATATTTGGAGTGCTTCTCTCTGTTTGCTTGTGATGATAACTCTGCCTTTTCCGTCACAGGAAGGACGGGAGCAATATGAGCTGGCTGCCACATCTGAGCAGGCAGGCAAGAAGAAGTCCAAGGCAAAGAAGAAGGAGAAGGACATGGATGAGCTGAAGAAGGAAGTGGACCTGGTGGGTGTGCTGTTTGTGATTGTTCTTACCTCAAGGTTTGAAAGTGTACAGTAGGCTGTTGCGCTGACATGGGTGCCAACCATGTGAAATGCAAATCTGCAGACGTTTATATGCATTCATTTATTGGACACTTCTCCAAAGTGCTTTGCAGCTCTATTAATGAAGAGCTTTAGACACAGACACTGGTTTGTTAACACATTGGTAGTTTGTCTGATCCCACCACGTTTCTCGTTAAATGCTGCACTCATTCTTGTGCAGGATGACCACAAGCTGACACCGGATGAACTTCGTCGCAAATATGGCACTGATCTGACCAGGGTGAGTTTACGGCGCTGAACAGCTGGTCGCCCCCTTCGCTTACTCTTGTCATAAGTACCGCTGGTATGCATTCCTTGGGGAGGAATCGTACAGACAAACATTCAGCTGAGCTTGGTTATGTTGCTAGTTTTGTGGTCTAAACATTGTCATGTCGCAGTGCTACGATGGCTCACATCAAGTAGAGGGGTTACAGCACGGCCTCAAATTGCGGGCTCAGGCTTTCTGCTGTCCCACGTCTTACTGCTGAATAATTGAGTGGAGGGGCTAGCTCTACCAGCCATGCTTTAATGCGCTCCAGTGATGCAGGAGGTGTGGGGTGGGGTGGGGGGGGGGTAGTGGAGGGAATAAACAGTTGCCTAGCAACAGCAAGTACCTAGGTCCTTTCAAGCTTGCTGAGCTTGATTTGAGTAATTTCTGATTTATTGTAAAACTGGCTCCCTCATACAGAAAATTTTCTCTTGTGCTGTCCTTTTGACAGGATAAATGCAGTCACAAAACTTTTTTTCTTTTGGTTTTACTGTTAGGATTCTGTGTGTTTGTCCACAGTCCTGGACGACTTAGCAGTGTTAGAACCTCCAGTACTAGAATTTTGATTGATCAGAATTTGACTCCCCCCCCGTACTTGGTCTCTCAGGGACTGACGGCTGCCCGTGCTGCTGAGATCCTGGCCCGTGACGGTCCCAATGCCCTGACCCCACCACCCACCACCCCAGAGTGGGTCAAGTTCTGCAAGCAAATGTTTGGTGGGTTCTCCATGCTGTTGTGGACAGGAGCTGTACTCTGCTTCCTGGCATATGGCATCCAGGCTGCCATGGAGGAGGAACCTGCCAAAGATAACGTAGGCCATCTTCCAGTTATACTTCCAAGGCCAACTTTCAGCTCATGAAAGTATACTGCTATGGACATCTAAATTCCCTCCTTTTTTTCCATACAGTTGTACCTGGGTGTTGTCCTTTCTGCTGTTGTCATCATCACTGGCTGCTTCTCTTATTACCAAGAGGCAAAGAGCTCCAAAATCATGGATTCCTTCAAGAACCTTGTTCCTCAGGTGTGACCTATTGAACAATTGGCTTATATTCTTGAGGTCCTCTACTTAGATCTTTACATGTGAAGATGAACTCATGTAGCAATTGTTCATCTTGTAGCAAGCCCTGGTGGTCCGTGATGGTGAGAAGAAGAGCATCAATGCTGAGGAAGTGGTGGTTGGAGACCTGGTGGAGGTGAAGGGAGGAGACAGGATCCCTGCTGACCTGCGAATCATTTCTGCTCATGGATGCAAGGTGAGTTTTGTGAATGCTTCAAGTAGTAGTTTGAACCAAAGACACCCCTCCATCTAGTATGCGGCTTTGTTTCAATAATTGCTCATTGTTTGAGCAGGTGGACAACTCCTCCCTCACTGGTGAATCTGAACCTCAGACTCGTTCTCCCGACTTCTCCAACGACAACCCTCTCGAGACCAGGAACATTGCATTCTTCTCCACCAACTGTGTTGAAGGTATTTCTATTTTGTCCTGTTGCAGTATCCAAACTCATTTGAATGTAAAAACTTGCTTTAATTGCGACTAAAGTGTGATACATTGTCTGCACCGGGGTCAAGGGTCTTAACCTTTTTAAACGACTTCATTTGTGAACACCTTGTCAGGCACTGCTCGTGGTATCGTCATCAATACCGGGGACCGCACTGTCATGGGCCGCATTGCCACCCTTGCCTCCGGTCTGGAAGTGGGGCGCACCCCTATCTCCATTGAAATTGAGCACTTCATCCACATTATCACTGGCGTGGCAGTCTTCCTGGGTGTTACCTTCTTCATCCTGTCCCTCATTCTGGGTTACACCTGGCTGGAGGCTGTCATCTTCCTCATTGGAATCATCGTTGCCAATGTACCTGAGGGGCTCCTTGCCACTGTCACAGTGAGCGAACAATTCTGATTGAATCAGTTTATCTAAAGACGTTCTTTTTCTCTGTGACTTGTGCCATGTGGTAACTCAAATGGTTATTCCCACCACCCTTCCACAGGTGTGCTTGACCCTCACTGCTAAGCGAATGGCCAAGAAGAACTGTCTGGTTAAGAACCTGGAGGCTGTGGAGACCCTTGGCTCCACCTCTACAATCTGCTCTGACAAAACAGGCACCCTGACCCAGAACCGCATGACAGTGGCCCACATGTGGTTTGACAACCAGATCCATGAGGCTGATACCACAGAGAACCAGAGTGGCACCTCCTTCGACAGGAGCTCAGCCACCTGGGCTGCTCTGGCACGAATTGCTGGCCTCTGCAACCGCGCGGTCTTCTTGGCTGCCCAGGATAATATTCCCATTCTTAAGGTGTGCCCGTTGTTGCCTTGTTGTAACTGGACTGGACCATTTTAATTCTGCAGAATGTGTCTGAGAAGGGAGCGTGACTAGTCTGAATTCTAGTCTTGTGGCTTCTGTGTGTTCAGGAAGAGCTTGCGGTGCCACTGGCCACACCTTTAACATGAAGAGGCTCTGTCCCTGAAATAGCACTTGTTTTGTTTTGCTGTTTGACCGAACTGCTGCTTCGGTCAGGGTGCGTCTGCATTTGCTCTAAAGCGCTGTTGTTGAATGGAGCGCCTGCTTTTCTTTTTGTAAACAAACACTTCAAAATGTAACAACTTTGAACAACACCCTGTCCACTTTTTTTTTTTTTTTTTTTTTTTTTTTTTTTTTTTTTTAAACTGAGTGTCTTTGGCTGCTTTTAAAAGTATTGAGGAATGCTTCCATGAGGGCACAGGAAATGTGGATATAATTTTCAGAGTGTGGTAATCTTCACAAGGGATGAATGAGAGAATACTGCTGCACTACCCACATTTCTAAATTTGCCAGTTTCTATTTCAGGGTAAATTAGGTCTAGCAGGAAGTTGCTGTGTGGGTCTGATGGCTCCCTGTTACCTCAATCTTACCATACACACAGTGTTGTATGTACTTGTCTCCAGATCTGCTCACTTATCGTGATCTTCTCTGCCCCCAGCGGGATGTTGCAGGTGATGCCTCGGAGTCTGCTTTGCTGAAGTGTATTGAGCTGTGCTGTGGCTCAGTCAAAGAGATGAGAGACAAGTACACAAAGATTGCTGAGATTCCCTTTAATTCCACCAACAAATACCAGGCATGTGGTTTTGCGCAGTTCTTCTTGACTAAAGATCTGAGTGACCGGGAGTGCAGGTTCTCAATGGCTGTACTGTTATCCCACAACCCAGCTTTCCATCCACAAGAACCCCAATGCCAATGAAACCAAGCACCTCCTGGTCATGAAAGGAGCCCCGGAGAGAATTCTGGACCGTTGTTCCACCATTCTGATCCAGGGGAAAGAGCAGCCACTTGATGATGAGATGAAGGATGCTTTTCAGAACGCCTACCTGGAGCTGGGTGGCCTGGGCGAGAGAGTGCTTGGTAAGACAGACAACTACAGTGTCCTTGTGACTTGCTGTGGACCGGTGGGATTGACTTTTCACGCATCAGTGCTTTTTGGGAAACGAGCTGTGATGTCTGGTTACAACTACATTTCTTTTGTAAAACTAAACAACTTCTTGAGAATTCCAGTGTTTTAGGTTGAGCTGGATATGTCAGTGTCTCCATGTTCTCCTGTTGCTCTGAATTTTTTTTTTTTTTTTTTTAATTTTGTGCTTAAAAAGTGGTTGAACTATGGATAAACCTTTTCTCAGCTACTTCTGATGTATATTGGTTCAGATATTAGAATGCGACAAATTAACAGTATTTTAGAATCAAGTGTCTGCGTCCAAGTCTCTTGTTGACGTAATGCACTTCATTGTATTTTTCTCTGAGATGTTTGCCGCTTTGGAGGAAAGCATCTGTTCAATGAATAAATGTAAATGTAATGCTGTGTTGCAGGGTTTTGTCATTTCTTCCTCCCTGATGACCAGTTTCCTGATGACTTCCAGTTTGACACTGATGATGTGAACTTTCCAACTGAGAATCTGTGCTTTGTTGGTCTCATGTCAATGATCGACCCTCCTCGTGCTGCAGTGCCTGATGCAGTGGGCAAGTGTCGGAGTGCAGGAATCAAGGTACTATCATCTGTTCAGTGTATAACTGTGGATTTTTTTTGGTAGGAGATGACTGCTCTGTCTTTAATGGTCTTTTTCCGCTTTAGGTTATCATGGTCACCGGTGATCATCCTATCACCGCTAAGGCTATTGCTAAGGGTGTTGGTATCATCTCGGAGGGTAATGAGACTGTTGAGGACATTGCTGCTCGGCTGAACATTCCCATTCATGAGGTGAATCCAAGGTAATGCTGTAGGCCATTGCGTTGAGCTCTTTTACTGGATCTTCCCCTCTTTAGAGAGGAAAACCAAATCTCAGACCTGTTCTTCTAGTATTATGTTTTCTTTGTTGTAAACAAAGTGATTCTGCTGTAGTACAGTTGTAGACTCAAGGTAGGTTTTGAATTGCTAGTTTAATGGTCACCATTCAGTGGTCTGTATTACTGTGTGAGAAAAGAGCTCTATTAAAAAAAAAAAAAAATTGATTGAATTTCTCACTTCTGCTTCCAGAGATGCCAAGGCCTGTGTGGTTCATGGTGGTGACCTTAAGGACCTGACCTCAGAGCAGCTGGATGACATTCTCAAACACCACACTGAGATTGTGTTTGCCAGGACTTCTCCTCAGCAGAAGCTGATCATTGTGGAGGGCTGTCAGCGACAGGTATCATCATCATCATCATCATCATCATGTGATTCTCTGCCTAGACATGGGGTCATCCTGGGGGCACCATAATGTTCATGATTGCTTTAACTGTACAGTGTGCCTGTAATAGCTCAGTGTGATGGGACTATGAAAGGGTGTGTACTACAAACACAAATTTTGGACCATCTTATCCAGTGTGCCTTTGCTTTGGGTCAACAGGGTGCCATTGTAGCTGTGACAGGAGACGGTGTCAACGATTCTCCTGCGCTAAAGAAAGCTGACATAGGTGTTGCTATGGGCATTGCGGGATCTGATGTCTCCAAGCAGGCTGCTGACATGATTCTCCTGGATGACAACTTTGCATCCATTGTGACTGGAGTGGAAGAAGGTTAGAAGTCAAAACATCTGTCTGGTTTCCATATAATTGTCTATAACTGTATTAGTCATTTTGGTGTCTTTATTTCTGGGGTTTCCAGGTCGCTTGATCTTTGACAACCTTAAGAAATCCATTGCCTACACGCTGACTAGTAACATTCCTGAGATCACGCCCTTTCTCCTGTTCATCATCGCCAACATCCCACTGCCCCTGGGAACAGTCACCATCCTCTGTATTGACTTGGGCACTGACATGGTAAGTAAGGTATGGTGTTTAAAGATCTCTTTGACTGTTGTGCAGGTCTGTAACTCTTCCTATGGTCATTCCATTATCAAAATACCAGGTTCCTGCCATCTCCCTGGCATATGAAGCTGCTGAAAGTGATATAATGAAGAGGCAGCCTAGAAACCCGAAAACTGACAAGCTAGTGAATGAGAGGCTCATCAGTATTGCCTACGGTCAGATTGGTGAGTTCTGAGAACAGCAGCACTGACTTTGTGGGCCCAGATCCTAGAGAGTCCTTGTGGATGTCAGTCTTGAAAGTAGGACTGGGACATGAGGTTTTTTATTTTTCCCCTCCATTACTGACCACACCATGGGCCACAAATAGCATCCCTGGTGATAAGGAGCAAGGTCTGCATGTGGCAATGAAGATGAGGCCTGGCAGGCGTGCAGCTTGCTGGTTATATATAGTCTGGCCCAAAGGGTGCTGCCCACACAGCCTCGATCAGGAGGCTCTGAGTCAGACGCTCTGCGGTGTCACTGCGCTTTGTGTGTGGATCTGTGAGAAGCTCGGTTCTCCCCCTGGGTAAAAGATGTTTAATGTAATGAAAATGTCCTTCAGGAACTTTGAACTCATTGCTACTCCAGAAGACATACTGGGGCTGTAGGCACTGATCCTTCTCTATCTCCCCCCTCCCCTCCACGCTCAGGGATGATCCAGGCTCTGGCTGGGTTCTTCACCTATTTTGTCATCTTGGCTGAAAACGGCTTCTTGCCCTCCACGCTGCTGGGCATCCGTGTTGGCTGGGATGACAAGTACATCAACGACCTGGAGGACAGCTACGGGCAGCAGTGGGTGAGTGTGCTTTTTGGCCTTGGAGCACCACGACGCTGGACTTCTGTTCATCTCTCATTTGCGCCTCGTCTTCTCCACAGACTTATGAACAGAGGAAGATTGTGGAGTTCACCTGCCACACGGCATTTTTCACCAGCATTGTGATCGTGCAGTGGGCCGACTTGATTATCTGCAAGACTAGAAGGAACTCTGTCTTCCAGCAGGGCATGAAGTATGTACATGGAGGTGTCTGAAATGGGTGTAGGGATGTGGTGACAGGTAGAGGAGCATCTTCAGAGACTGCTGTGTCTCATCTGTCCTCACAGGAACAAGATCCTCATCTTTGGGTTGTTTGAGGAAACTGCTCTGGCTGCTTTCCTGTCCTACTGTCCAGGGATGGACATAGCCCTGCGAATGTACCCCCTCAAGTAGGTTCATGCTCTCGCAGGCCTTGTGGGCTCAGAAGGCATCAGATGCCCATTGAGATCCGTTCAGTTCGCTCGTACTGCTGCTGTTTGTTCAAAGATGATTTTGCTTGTTTCTTCAGGCCCAACTGGTGGTTCTGCGCCTTCCCTTACTCACTCCTCATCTTTATTTATGATGAAATCCGAAAGCTCATCCTCCGTCGCAGCCCAGGAGGTAAGTTAAAGTGATCCATTGTACTTCACTTTTGAAGCATAAACAGTCCACCATTGTTTACTGCGGTAAGGTGCTCATTTCTGGGACTTTGTTATTGTGGATTTGGGGAACTCATGATGTTGGGAACCTAATTATGTCTCTAAAGCCTTTTCTGCTGTGTTCTCTTTCAGGTTGGGTGGAAAGGGAGACCTACTACTAGACCCCAACCCCCCCGCACACACACAAGTACACACTCCCCCGCATCAGTTTTTGCATGGTAGTCTTACTGCTCTGAATTGAAACCTTTTGGTAACTTTGGATGTGTTTTTATATAGATGATACTCAATTCGACAAAGAACATGAGAACGTGAACAGATTGTGTGCCTTTGTTCTGGAGCAGGAAATTTTATACATGTTTTTAACTGTGTAAGATAATAAACTCCTGGTTAAGGTCCTACACTGGTGCCTCATGTCTGTGTTGGGGTTATAAATATGTGGCAAAACCAGTCTGTGCTGGTTTATGTGGGTCACAAAGATGTTACATGAGCAAGCCTTCAAGCTTATACTGTACCGGTGTGTGGCAGGGCCCCTGCTTCAGGATCCTTTGCACTGAATTTTATGTAGCTCCATCTCCCCACCCACCTGTTTAACATCATTAAATTTATTCATTAGCTGATGCTTTTCTCGAACGGCTTATAATGTCAATTATTTACCCGTTTATGCAGCTGGGTAATTTATTTTTACAGCAGCTCTCATTCTGATGGCCATGGAGGTACAGCATCTCCCCCCCACCTGGACCTCCAGTGGATGCATAAAACTGGATAGTACAAAACCCTACACACACACATAATATACACAGACACTGTGGCTTATATATGTACATACCGATGATAAACGGGTTCTGCTGTTTTTCATCTGTGGCACAGCTCTACTGCAAGCTGCAGTACACACACACACACATTTTCAGAACCGCTTGTCCCTTACGGGGTCACGGGGAACCGGAGCCTACCCGGCAACACAGGGCGTAAGGCCGGAGGGGGAGGGGATACACCCAGGACGGGACGCCAGTCCGCCACAAGGCACCCCCAGCGGGACTTGAACCCCAGACCCACCGGAGAGCAGGACTACGGCCCAACCCACTGCGCCACCGCACCCCCTCCAAGCTGCAGTACAAATGCTGAAAAGTGGCACAGCGGGTAGCACTGGTGCCTCAAGTCCTGGGTTCAATTTTGGCTCGGTGGAACTTTCGGATCTGGTATTTGCATGCATTTTCCTCTATAGGTCAAGGCCCCATAGGACAGGACCATGCTAAACTGCTTCTGCCCCATCCTCTTGGGTGAACATAAATCAAGAGTCCACACTGACTTCAAGGTACCTGCCCCCCTGGAGGGCAGAAGTGCGACCTGTGCCCAAAAGCACCTTCTTCCCCATCAGTAAGACCTGTAGCAGAGATCTGAAATAGCTGGGGAGGCCTGGGCTGATGGTACAAGTCTGTCCTCTCCAGCGCCTGAGCCTGACTGACGTCTGCACGGGACAAGGGAGGGGACGGAGTGAGCCCCGTTACCACAGAAACAGCCGTTTCCTGGAATTGCTTCACTTTCCACTACAGAGCAACATGGTTAATGCTTAAGTGCGGCTGAGCATTGTGCTGTGGCGACCGGAAAGGCGTCTGCAGGCTGTGCGCTTGGTCCTCTATGGCATAGTCTGTGTACGACGTTGCCACAGGGATGTGGTGTGTGCGTGTGGTGCATGCTACTTGATTATGGAATAATCATGAATAATTCACAGCTTCCTGCCCTGGCAGAGCTGCATCGCAGCTGTGTGTACAGCTTTGGGCTTCGCTCTGGCTTTAAGGGAATGTGGCTTCTAAGTCCCAGTGGAAAGTTGTTTTAATGAGCGCGGTACATGGGCTGTCACATAGCCACCTGCACGGCTCGTTGGAGCCACGGAATCTCCCAGCCAAGTAACAGAAGCACGGCGAAAACAGTGAAACGCGGTGCAGCAGCCCATGTCAGTGCTGGCAAGTGTGCGTAAACCCTGGAGAATTCCGCTGTTCTTTTCACCTTCATTTCTCTCACACACTTCTCCAGCATGACCTAGAGGGTGAAGTAGGTGCACTAATCTACTTGCACTAATTTACTTGTTTATTCAGCGGGGTCATTTTTACTCTATCCGTTGCCCTGGACGAAGGTACTTCGGCACAGCAGTGAGAGACCTTGCACCTTCGAATCCCACCTCCTGTTGCGGTTCCTTTGATTTAGATACTTTCCCTGAAGAATATGGTACAAATTACCCTGCTGGGTAAATAGCAACATATTTTTGAATAGCTTAGCTTACAATCTGTACACTAGTTTGTTGCACTAGTGAATAGCATAGTGTAAACTTGCTGCACTAGTTAGTAGAACTAGTCAATATCTTAGTCTACAATCTGTGCACTGGTTAGTAACACTAGTTTGTACAGCAAGATACTATCTGTCAATGCGTTCGGTCACTGTCGTCAAAGGTTTCTGTGCAGCGGATAATAAATTGCAAACTTCATCCAAAGAGCTCATAAATGCTGCAGTGATGAGTGGGACTCAAACCCAGGCACCTGCCACTTTGCCGCTCAAACACATCCTGCAATGGGGCACCGCCAACTGATTTGCATTTCTAGTGCTCTCATTTCTATTTTTACATTTGCATGCGGCGGCTCAGCAGCAGACCTGCTTTTTCCGCGGGATTAAAAGCATATATTTGGCATAACTGAAAAACACACATTGTCCACTTGCTTTTTTTCACGATTCAGAAAGGCAGGTAAAGCAAAGTTAGCGGAAGTTATAAATATCCATGAGGAATGAGCTATCCGAGCGGCATGTCTCGGGTCCACGGGGCCCTCGCTGGATGCAGGAGAGAGACACAAAGACACCTTTTCCAGCGTTCTGAGTTTCGACTTGCTCTCCTGCTCACTGTTTGTGGGAAGTGTTCCAGCAGCACTCGGTTTGTCCTCTCGTCCTGCAATCCACAAGGACTGGCCCGTAGCGGGGTGTTAAAGCTCGCCGCGTGTGCTTGGTGTCCCTCGAAACAAGGCCTGTGCTGTGTCTCCGAAAAGCAGCGTGTGACTCAAGGGCCCTTTTCTGGACTCAAATGGGCACCGGTGTCCACAGATACACAGTGGACTGAAGGCGAAAGGTTGTTGATCCCTGGTGTCCGGTTTAGATCGGTGAGGACGAGAAAGAGACGAAGCCAGTCGTCGCACCCCCAGTGCCACAGACAGTGTAGTGAGCGTTGGCACTATGCCCCACGTGAACCTAGACGCAGCTTCTGATTTTAACACCCAGGACATGTAGCCTGATACAGCAGCTGTCAGGAAACAGAAGTGTTAGACTGAGGTTATAGTTCAGCTCAGATGTGCACTTCTTTCTGCCTTGGCTCAGAGCACAGTGGAGGGCATGTACCTGGGGCAACTGGTAGTGTAGGGGTTAGAACTACTGCCTCTAGAGGCAAAGGTCACAGGTTTGATCCCCACCTCTGGCTGTAATAGCCTTACATTTGCTTATTTATCAGACACTTTTCTTCAGAGTGACTTCCCATGAACTCTATGTATATTATCAGATCCCACACCTTATTCACAGCAGTGACTTACACTGCTAGATACACTAATCCACATACCAGTGGAACACACAATCTCTCTGTGTCACTCACACACTATGGGAAACCTGAACAGCATGTCTTTGGACTGTGGGAGGAAATCCTCTCAGAGGCAGGCAGAACATGCAAACTCCACACAGACTGAGCAGGGATCAAACCCAAATCCTCTTGCACCACCCAGGCACTGTGAGACAGCAGTGTTACTTGCTGTGCTACCGTGCTTCTGTGCCACCCGGCCTTCGGTATGGTACTTACCCTAAATTACTCCAGTAAAATTACCCAGCTGTATAAATGGGTAAATAATTGTAAAAAGATTAATGCTGACAGTCACTTTGGAGAGAAGCGTTAAATAAATGAATAAATGTCAACACGCCTGCTGTTAGGTGACACTTGACTCTGGCGCGTCTGTCAACTAGAGGAAAAGCTGAGAAGCACTTGGTGTTCATACACGTTCTCGGTGCTTGACAAGATTAGGGTGATGTGGTGGCGGTGACCCTAACCATAAGGGTCAGGTCTCTGGTGTCGATCTAATACTTAAAACTAATATTCTTATTTCTAATACCACCTGAATTATTATTATTATTACTGCTTTTTTACACAACTCCATTTGCCAAAGTTGGAACAGAGAATGGACCACTGTCACTCACGGTGGCACAGCGAGTAGCGCTGCTGTCTCACAGTGCCTGCGTGGTGCGAGGAGACATGGGTTTGATCCATGCTCAGTCTTTGTGGAGTTTGCATGTTCTGCCTGTGTCTGTGTGGGTTTCCTTCCGAAGACATGCTGTTCAGGTCCCCCCAAAGTGTGTGAGTGTCACAGTGAGAGTGTGTTTCACTGATATATGGATGAGTGACCCATTGTAAGTAGTGTATCTAGCAGTGTAAGTCACTGTGGTGAATAAGGTGTGTGGGCTGATAACACCACATAGTATCCACTGGAAGTTGCTTTGGAGAAAAGCATCTGCTAAGTGAATAAATGTAAATGCCACTCTTTCCCTCTTGTGCTATTTTGACCGAAGGGAAAAAGAGTCAATGCATTCGCTACAAATAACTGATACAAACAGTAAATTGTATAGTTTTATGCCCTTGGTTTCAGCACACAGAATATCACTGAAACTCCTGCAAAGCTACAGATTATTTGAATTACATTTACATTTATCATTCAGCAGATGCTTTTCTCCAAAGTGACGTAAAACTCACCAAAAATACAATGTGTTCATTACATTGAGACATAGTTGCAGAGATGTGATTCTTAAGTAAACTTAGTTTGCTTCTTTCCACTTGATGCACCAATGTACAACACTCGAGTAGGTGCATAAAACGCAGGATAGATGAATCCTGATAACCTTCCTACAATTTAATTTCTTTTTTTTTTTAATATAAGATACCGTAGCATGCACCGTAGCTTTATGATCAGTTACACCACACATGAGCTGGAGAGATCTTGGGCGAAATGGGTCCGGAAAAGGTGAGTTTTCAGACCCTTCTTGAATGTAGACAGAGATTCAGCAGTTCTGAGTGACAGGTGGAGGTTGTTCTACCACAACGGAGCCAGAACTCTTTACTTTTCGTGCACGGGACCATCAAGTGAGCAGAAGTAGACGAGCGAAGGGGTCTGCTCGGGGTGTAGCAGTTGATCAAGTCTTGTAAATATCTGGGATCAGTTCTATTGATGCATTTGTAGACAGTAACCAGGGTCTTGAATTTGATTCGGGCAGCGATAGGAAGCCAGTGCTGAGAAATGAGTAGAGGAGATAAATGGGAATGCTTTGGCAAATCAAACACAACTTGTAGTGTGGTATTCTGTCTCTATCAGCTGTAGAGGTTTGATGGCAGTAGCAGGAAGGCCACACAGGAGAGAGTTGCAGTATCCAGATGGGACGTCACCATGGCCTGGACAACTAGTTGGGTAGAGTCAGTTGTGAGGTAGGGACGGATCCTGCAGATGTTATGCAGGATGTATCTGCAAGACCGGGTTGTGGGTTCAATGTGCTGAGAGAAAGATGGACTTGAGTCGAACGTCGCTCTCAGACCCATCAGCATAGCAGTGGTATTTGAATCCATGGGAACTATAGATGGAGAAGAGAAGAGGACCTAGTACCAGGCCCTGCGGGATACCAGTTGAGAGAGGCAGAGGAGAAGAACAGAAGCTCCGCCAGACCACTTGATAGGATCTGTCAGGTAGGTAGGACTCAAACCATCTTAGTGCTGTTCCTTTGAGCCCAAGCTGACTAAGAGAGGACAGTAGAATCTGGTGGTTGTGTCGAAAGCTGCAGACAGAACGAAGAGGATGAGGACTGAGGATAGGGAGGCGGCTCTAGCAGCTTGGAGAGCATCAGACACCACAAGGAGTGCCATCTCAGTGGAGTGACTAACTTTGAAACCAGACCGATATCCATCGAGGAGATGGTTCCGGGTGAGGAACTTAGATAGTTGATCACAGGTCGCCTGTTCTAGAGTTTTAGACAGGAAGGAGAGGAGTGAGATTGGTCTGTAGTTCTGGACCGAATTAGGATCTAGGGAGGGTTTCTTAAACAGAAGTGAAATGAGAGCAATTTCAAAGACAGCTGGGAAACAGCCAGAGACAGCAGAGTGAGGAGTTGATGATCTTAGAGATGAAGGTGAAGAGTAGCAGGGAAATGTTCCGTAGGAGTGACGATGGTATCAGGTCAAGCGAGCAGGTGGTGGGTCTGCGCAATATCAGGAGGTTGGAGATTTCAGATTCGGAAAGCGGCTTGAATTTGGAGAGCATGACTTCACAGGGAAATAAGGCGTGAACCAGGCAGGTTGATGCTGAGAACTTGTCAGTGATCGCATTGACTTTGTCTCTGAAAAACAAAGCAAAGTCATCAACAATGAGAGGAGAGGGATGAGGAGGTGGTGGGGGGCACAGAAGGGATGAGAAGGTCGCAAAGAGTCTGTGTGGTTTTTTTAGATGCAGACTGTATTTTGTTGTGGTAGAAGGAGGTTTTAGCTGAAGAGACAGCAGAGTGAAAAGTAGCTAAGAGGTGTTTGTAGCGAGTCTTGGATTTTCGCCATCTTCGCTCTGCAGCCCAGAGTTTGGTCCTGTTAGCTCGTAACGTATCAGTCAGCCATGAGGTAGCACAGGGGTGTGCCGGTCTGGAACACAGTGGCAGAGAGGAAAATGTTAGTGGCATCGTCTATTGATAGATCCAAGAACTGTGCAGCAGAAGGGAGAGCGGACAGCGTAGCAGAGGCAAAGCAGGAAGGTGAGAGAGATTTTAAGCTGCGGCGGAAGGCGACCACGGGTGTAGAAAAAGGTGAGGAATTAGTGGTGAGGCAGAGTTGAAAGGAGATGAAGAAATGATCAGAGAGATGCGGCGGAGTAACAGAGAGGACAGGACCGCCACAATTACAGGAGAAGACAAGGTCAAGACAGTTGCCTGCTTTGTGAGTATCAGGGGATTAGGACAGGGAGAGATCGAAGGTCAAAGAACTGTAGGAACAACAGAAGGCCATCTGGATGAATGTCATTGACATGCAGGTTGAAGTCACCCGAAGCGTTGTCCACTGGTAGAAAGCTCAACAAGATGTTGAGATCATCCAAGAAGCAGCAGGGAGGGTCAGGAGAGTGATAAAGAAGAACCACAATATGAGTGATTGGGGCAGTGATGGAGACAACATGCCATTCAAAAGAGGACAGATGATGCAGGTGAAGAAGGAGAACAGAATATTCCCACCGGGGAGAGATGAGCAGCCTGTGCCTCTTGTGTCTGGGATGATCCAGGGTTCAGTTCAGTCAGGAGGTCCAGTGAGAGATGGGAGGCGTAGGCTGGTATGTAGTAGCCTTTCTCACCACAGACTGGCAGTTCCAGAGTCCCATGGAGAGGTTGAAGCAGAACGGAGGGCTTGACAGACGAGGATAAACCAGGTTACCCACGGCGCACTCAGCAACTGGTCTCTTTTGGGTCTTTTCTCATCGATCTCCACAAGGAAACCCGAGATGCTCCTGTCAGAGTTACTGATTGCTTTCATTACTTCGTTTCCCGCGGTGCAGCCCTTAGGATCCTCTTTCCCCACGCGAACGACTCGTGTTATTTGTACACACAATGAGTCCTGACAGGAGCACAGAGAACAAAGATCACGTTGTAGCCTGACCTTGAGATCCATTGTGGCGCCATCATCTTCTCTGGGGCCCACGTTTGAATCGCAGCGTAGGTGGATCCCCTGGTGGCCTTTTCAGAGGCCTTTACCCCCCCTCACCCACAGCTCATACATGTGCGTGACCTCCTGCTCCGCTCCCCGACTCGCCCCCGCCACAAAAAGGCTTCGGTGAAAATTCACTCCTGTGGAAATCGACTCAGATGGGAATTAACCGTGACGGCAATGTGTTGACCCCCTGAGCTCACTGGGAGCCTCAGCAGAAACACTGGATCCAGAAGTCAGGAGAAGTTTTGATGTGTGTGTGTGCAGGTCCCTGTGAGTTCTGCTGCTGAGAACGTTATGACAATGATGCCACCTATCCTACCACCATAATTTTCCTTTTCATACTGAACTGAAACTTCAACTTGAGTTTAATTCCTGCCACTGTGCCTTATGTTCCTGCCCTTACCACGGTAAACCCACAAGCAGACATTTGTGTCTCACACACTTTCCTCCCTGGGAATTTCAGTGGTCACAAAAGGAGAAGCTGAAGTGCAGTTTTCTTCATACTTTTGTTTTGTCTCTATTCTTGCTGCTCTATAATGACTTGGTGTCACTGTATATTATCGATATTTTGTGCTAGAAGTCGCCGTTCTCTGCTTTCCAAAGCTTTCTTGAAGACCCACTGCTCTCTGCTTGTTCTCCACACTTCTTTCATGCTGTCCTCTAGTCGTCTGGCTGGCGGTACCTCAAACGCCTCGCCGCTTTATGCTGATGAACTCTATCCAGTCTTAGTTGCTGCTGGGGCCACGCGCACCGAGCTCTGGCCTCTTCTGAAGCACAAAAGACACAGCTGTAAACGGTACTGTGGCCTCTGTAAGCACAGCCCCCTCTCTGCTGAACTGCAGGAGCAGTGGCTGGGGTGCTGTGGTAAACACTAACCTTAACCCTGACCCCTAATCCTAACATTAACCCTATTCCTGACCCTGACCCTAACCCTAACACTAACCCTAATGGTTGGCTTAGCAGGACAGGAAGAGCCCAAGTCAGCAGGCAGAAGGGATTCACTCACAGACAGTCCTCACATTAAGGGGAGGTGTGAGCTCATCCTCTCTGACAACACGAATAAACGGTGCCTCCTCCTCCCGGCTGCAGACATCGAGCACGAGGACTTGGTTCCTCACTGAGTGTCAGACAACTCCAGGACTGCAGATACTATCTGTGATCACGTCCCAGGAGAGCTTCCCGCTGAAGGGCATCTGCGGACAATCGCGAGCACCACCTGTTGGCGGTGTGACCAAGTGACCAGGCCGAGGGAAGATCTGGGACACGACGACGAGGCTGTGACACGGTTCAGCATGATGGAGGCTGGAGGAGACTTTATTTAGCAGGAAGTCTCCATTGGGAGACGTCGGTTGTCCATCTGGCTGCATGACAATAAGACACCGACACAAGGACACAAAGACTCCAACACACACTTTCCTCTCACAGACACACTCTGGCACAAAGATGTTCGACTTACGGTCAGAAGGTGCCAAAGTGGTTAGAGATATCACTTTGTAATTTGAATGCCCTAATTTGAATCTCACCTTCTACTGTAGAACCCTTGATCAAAGAATTTACCCTGAGTTAATACAGTAAAAATTACCCTGCTGTATAAAATTAGTGTAAGTAGCTTAGTGTACAAACCTAACACTGCAAACCACACACACACACACACACATTTTCAGAACCGCTTGTCCCACACGGGGTCACGGGGAACCGGAGCCTACCCGGCAACACAGGGCGTAAGGCCGGAGGGGGAGGGGACACACCCAGGACAGGACGCCAGTCCGTCGCAAGGTACCCCAAGCGGGACTTGAACCCCAGACCCACCAGAGAGCAGGACTGCGGTCCAACCCACTGCGCCACCGCACCCCCTTCCACTGCAAACCACCTTGGAGAAAAACGTCAGATGACTAAATTAAAATAATATTGTATTGTTAATGCTGAATTTTCATTCATCTGACACTTTCCCCCTTTTTTTTTGTTTTTTTTTTAAAAATTTGACCATGCCAAGGCTGGGGAAATCCATCATGGAGATCTGGAAGCTCGTTCACACACACACAGTCTGAACCGCTTGTCCCATATGGGGTCACGGGGAGCTGGAGCCTAACCCGGCAACAGAGGGTGAGGAGCAGGACCGGGCACAACCCACTGAGCCACCGTGCCCCCCAACCTGGAAGCTTACAAGATTAAAGTACTTACAGTTTATCCATTCACACAGCTGGGTAATTTTTACTGTACCAGTTCAGTACAAGTATGGACCTTGATCAAGGGAACTACAGCAGGAGGTGGGATTCAAACCTATGACCTCTCCGTCTAAGGGCAAGAGCTTTAACCATTATTTAGACCCTTCAAGAGCCATGCCACACACTACCGAGGGCTGCATGGTTACTGCGGTCAGCATGCGGAGTCCTGGGCACAATGAGCAGCTCGGACCCAGAGCGGCATCCAACAGCGCGTCGCGGCCGTGAATAATTGATGTGGCAGGAGGAGAAGATGAAAAGCAGGGAGCTGCTGATCTCCAGAAAGACTCATCACACACTAGGGAGTGGGGGTGGGGGGGTGGATGTGGACAATGCCTGTGTTTTCAGCGTAATAACATTTGTCCCCTTTTGGAAAATATTTCCGCGAACACCAACAAAACCCTGTTGTTCACCCTCCACATTGTGAGAAGGACACAGCAGGGAGCAGTTTGTCTGAACACAGGTAGCCAGCGGCTGGTTCTCAGCACTGTGCTTCAGGTAAATGTCATGGAGGTGTGACGTGGAGGGGCGGAGTCACGCGGGACTCACGTGGCACCATCTGCACGTTCCCTCCAGCACACGTTTGACATTGGACACAACTAGGATGCAGGGGGAGGGCAGGGTCTGGACCGCAGCTAAAGAAGCGAGTCCAGTCTGTACTGGAATCGTCCAGGCTGTGATAGGGTCCTTCCCTGCAGCACCCGGCCCACGTCAATAACTGAGAAATTATGTTGAGGTTATGAGTTTTGCAGAAGGGACACAGATATCGCCTGGTTAGTTGGGTCATGACATGTGGAGGTGTAGAGATGTTGCCCTCCTGCTTCAGTCTGATTCTCTGCACAGTCATTTCCTCTGTTCGCATTGTTGTAGCCTCAGCGCAACCAGGCCATTGCAATGTTTATTGAAAAGAAATCCATTAAATATTCTTAAAATTGCAACCTCAGAGGACAGCAGAACCTGAACTAAGCAGACCCACAATGGTCCTCATCTTTCTGTGTCCCTCAGAGCTGCTGATTCCTCCCACATTGAAGAAGGGTCTTGAACCCATCTCTTTGAGAGCCACTTCTCTCCTGATCTCCTGACAGCTCCATCAATGAGCCCAACACTATCTGCTATGATTAACTGTGTATTTGCTGTTTGAAAGTCACTTCTATAGGAGCTACTGGAGGGATGTGAACCAGCAGCATGGTGGCATCTCACACAAGCTGTGTATCCACAGTCTTGTGTCTAAAGCTCTTTGTTGTCGATGTTCTCTGTTTACTCTGACAGTGATGACCAGGAAAGAACATAAAACACTGCACTGTATGTTCTGCACGACACAGGGAGGAACCGACCGATTGCCTGTCCGGTGAGTTTTCATCATTCCGAAAGGGGTGAAATATTTCAAAGTCACCTGTCGTCACGCTCTTCTTCACCTACTCTATGAATGAGTCCCAAGTCTCGTGTCATCATACGTCGCTCAGTATCGTCATCCTTTTCCATCGTTCCTGGATCTGACTGCGGGATAAGGATAGATGCTGTGTCTTATCAGGCACCATATCGATTCCCTGCACTCTGCTGAACATCAGGACGGTTGAGCGCTGGTCCACTTCCACAAAAAGACAACCTGTCTAGAGGACATCTTGCAGGAGTGGGGACAGATTCAAGAGGGGGGCGTGTGGGACACTGAGGTCCTCCAACAAAGACCGCCCTGTGAAATCTGGTCCTCTTCGTACCGCTTAGAAGAGCTGTTCTACACAAACAGGGCAGAGAGAAAAGATGACGATGAAATATGGTCGTGTAAAGTGTCCTCCAGCTGCAGACGATACGCACAATGAATGATCATCCTGAATAGCGATGCTCCGGGTTCCAGCAGATCTAATCCCTGGATCGGGCCCCGCTGTACAAACTGGCTGTGTGTGTGCTGCTAGCGCCGAGCTCTCTGTTGACACAGCGCTCTTTTCGCTGCGTTTGAGGCCTTTCGCACCCGGAACAGCCGCTCGGAATCTTGCTGACATGCATCATTTCCCACAAGTCTGGTGCGTGAAGGACAGCGACAGCCAGCAGCACCGGGGACTGTTCTCAAAAAGCTGACGATTGTCTTTGCGTTTCCCGTCTTTAATTCAATCTTCTCTCTTTGCCAGGAAATGTTCCCACTTTATTCGCCTCGGTGCATCACTGCGCTTCCTACGCGTCCCTTCTGGACCACACCTGCTGCTGTTGGAATGGACGTTCAAATGGCCAGAAGGTCCGACCATTTCAGCTGCGCTTGCAGACCTCCGAAAGTGACCCTTCGAGGGAGCTCCTCGCTCTAGTCCGGTCGCGGTCGAGCCCATGGTTCATTGTTCCCGCTGCTTTTCGCTGCGCTTGGTGCTTCTTCTCCACTTCCTGTATGTCCCCATGTGTCTCTTACCAACTGCCTCCTTCGTCCTGTTTGTCTTGCTTTGTTCGTTCCGCAAAAGGAGCTCAGACCCGGATGGCGACGGTCTCACATTTCGACTTGCACACACTCATCATTGCAGATGGGATGAGCACTTGAGCTCCGGGCCGAGGCGGTTTGGCGCATCTTCCCTTCACACGTCACTGTGGACTCACTCAGCGTCTCCAGCGTATTTGTCCCACTGTGCTCTTAGTCGCAGACTCTCTGTGTCTATAGAAATAGACGCTCCAAGCTGTGACTGGTCCCAGGGGAGACCGGTCTGGGTGCGAGGCCGTGATGTGTCGACCAATGGTCTCTGTTTAATTTAAGGCCCTTTCTATCGCTGGTAATGACACATCGATTAACAAGGGACAATAAGCAATTAAAAAAAAATTGCATTAGTTCAGATTTGCAAAAAGTGCAATAATATTAACACTAACAATAATAATAGTAGTAATTATAATTACAGTAATGCAGCTCTCTGGCCCAGACTGGCTGCACGTCACAGTTCAGCTCACTTGTTAAGGTGAAATACCTCTAGGTTTTAGAGAAGCGTTAATGGGGGGTGAGACGAAAGCGACAGGAGCAGAACGGCTCACAGTGAAGCTCTGAGTGTTTATCGCTACGTAATTATATGTGTCTCTGCACTGTAAGGCACTCGGGGTCTGCAGAGGATCTGCGCGACGCTTGTGTGTTCAGCACATGAGAAGGAACCTCCTGTGAGCTCCACATCGGGGAGAAAAGCGGTGCTTTCTCTGCTGGCCCGTTTCCTCCGGCGCTGCGGGAGACTTGGGGGGGCCGTGGGACGTCTTTCTGCAATTTTCGGCCTAGAAACACGGGCGGACATGAAGCCTCTCGCACTCCGAGGGATAATTATGACCATTAGCCCCTCCCACTCCCAGGGTTAATTGTGACCATTAGCCCCTCCCACTCCCAGGGTTAATTGTGACCATTAGCCCCTCCCACACCCAGGGTCAGTTCTATTCGCCCCTCCCCTCGAGGGTGGATTGTGACTCTGAGCCCCTCCCACTGCATTGCAGCCGGGGGTCTATGGGCATGATGTACAGTCCTACCACAGAGTTCTCCGCACAAACAAGCCCCTATTTACAAACACTCATATTTATTTACTTCTCGTTTGCAAGGCTGCAAACCGCTGTTCTATTCATTCGCTTCTTCAGTCTTTTACTCTGTCATGAGAGCTGCTACTGGAGATCCAGGCTGTCCAGGCCGATGCTGAGGAGCTTTGCTCTGCCTCCTGCACCTGAACCAACCGGCTGTCAACAACGATTGCTGGGGAGCAGCAGGGTCGTCCATGGGGGGGGTGGTTGGGGCTGCCCAGCCCTGCAGACACCATGTCGCACAGGGAACGAGCTGAAGGGGGGGTGGGGGCATGGCCAGCAGAAACTGGTTCGGGACCCATATTGTGGGGCTGAGCGGCTAACGGGGGTGTTTATGTTCCTCTCTGTGCTCAGCCTCCGGTGCGGCACCCTGCGTTCTCACTTCTGCTGTGGACATCCCATCCTGAACCCAGGAGATAAGTGCTTTGCGCCCCATTCTTATCGCCCCCTGTTGCCCAGGTCTCTAGTTGCCCCGCACTGAATTCCCCGCCGCGATCCTCATTGCGCTGCGGTGCTGCTGTTTTGGGACAGCGGCACAAGAGAGAACGTTTGCTTCATGTTTGCTGTCAGCTCACGGCGACGGAGGCCACCGGGGGGCCGAAGTGACTTAGCGCATTGCGGCTTCCGCTCACCTACGGCTTTGCTGGCTGCTGCAGGGAGGGGCACCACTCATCTCATTGGCTGGCTTACAGCGAGGAAACAGTCATCCACGACTCTATGGGCTGGCTTTAGGGAGGAGCATCGCGGAGCTGAGACCTCATTGGTTGGCTTCCAGAGTGATGAATCATCAAGCTGCGAGCTTATTGGCTGGCTCACAGAGAGCTGTCATGGTTTTATGTGCTCAGAGTGGGGTATCGTTGATGGATGAGTCCTTGGGCCCTTTTGTAACAAAGACCAGTCGTCCCATTTTCCTAAAGAGAGCCACACCCCTTCATGGAGCCAGGAGTCGCCCATCGCAGTGGAGTCTGCCAGAGGGTTGCAGGTTCTCGTCTTGGCAGCAGAGCATCGTGTCTTGTGTAGAGCTGCAGGAGGGCACTTAGTTCTGTTTGTGGAAAATGTGTCGAAGTGGGGATGATGTTTAAAAAACTGTCAGAGGGGTCAGGTGCTCAGGGTTGTGTTTTGTGCTTAGCAAATTCCCACAATTATGCAATAAAGCAGATTATGGAGGGAGAATCGGGGCACCAGGAAGTCTAGACTGTTCTAGGCCTTGGCCTTCGGTAGCTGGTCCACCCAGTTGAGAAACTTTATTGCTGCTTTATTCTTTGTGCTGTTGCTTCTCGTGTTTCTGCTTCTGTAGGTTGACACATGCACACACACACACACACACACACACACACACACACACACACACACACACACACACACACACACACTTACTGGAACACCTTGGGTGCTGACCACACACTACACCGGTTCTTTCAACTGCAGCAGCCTGCTGTTAAAGTGTAAAAGTGCTGGAGTTTGTCTAACAGATACCCGATGGAGATGTGTTTGTCAGTCAGGGCAGCGAGGGGTTAATGAAGGCCATTTGTGTTTACAGGAGCCCCTTTGCTGCCCCCCGCCGACCCCCGCCGCTCCCCACGGACCCCCGTCGAACGGGTCTTGGTTCGCGTGCTTGAGCCGTTGACCTCTGAGCCTCCCTCACATGGCTGGGAACAGCAGGACGGCTGTGCCGAATTCCTCCATCTAATCGAGTTGCGCAATCCCACTCGCTCTGTGTCGCAAGCCTCCACCAACTGGGTGACCTTTGACCTCAGCGAGGCTCCCCCGCAGCTGATTAAACCAAGATTATGTGTCCCTAACCCAAGAGGTAAACATGCATGGACCCCTGCAAACTCCTGACCCTGAGTTGGAATCTCAGTGCATCATCATCATCATGAGTTTTCATTAAGTTCACAGTGGTGACTTGGTGCTCTGAAATGACACAGATTGTGACACGAAGGAGAAGCTATCAGAGAAAAGGCCTGCAGACAGAGGGAGAGATGATCAAGGTGTTGCTAGCGCCCCCTGCTGGGAGTCTCTGCTTATTACACACAGGGGTTGTTAGACACAAACCAGATGAAAAACTAGAAAGAAGATACAAAGTTTCTTTTTCACAGAATTGTATACAAGTTGTTACAACATATTTCAGGTACATGTATATATAATATTGAGTCCTGACCCCTCTGAGAACAGGTTTACTTCCTGTTTGTTTTTTCTGTTTTGTGTCTATTTCTAGAACTTCGTGAAAATTCTTGAGAAAACAGAAACCCAGAAAAAAATATGCTCCCCCAGAAAAACTTTATCAAACAAATATATGTCTCCACAACAAAATCAACATTTCTCAATAAAATCTTCAGCATACCAATACAAACAAATGGAATTTTCTCATCACTTCCATAAAATGATCCACCATAAATTCAAATAATCAAGTGTCAAGTCAAGTGGGTATTTACTGTCATTCCTCTATAGCTTGTATACAGCGGAATGAAAAGTCGTTTCTCCGGCGGTGCAACACAGAACAGTGCGCAGGACTACATACAGTGTAAATACACAACAGTGTGAGACGAGTGCAGGACAATAAACACACTGGACGGAACAGTAGATACACAGGGCTGTAAATTCACAGGACATGGGCTGTAAACTGCAATAAAATATTACATACAAACATGTATTACATATTTCATCCAACCAACATTTTATACATTGTATCTGATTTTTAACAAAACAACACAACTTAATATCTAAACGTCCAGCAAAAACACTTTTTACCTTATGTACAACAATTGCTTATTTCATCCAGAAATCATAAATCAAATACAACACGTCCTATATCAAATACAATCACTTTCAACTGTTAAAATCACACACAATCTTAACACACATCCAACAAATTTTTACACAATCTTAATAACACTGATAGTGTAGTGGTTAGAGGTTCTAACGTCTTTGGACCTGAAGGTCACAGGTACCAGTCCCACTTCTGGCTGTAGTAGCCTTGAGCAAGGTGCTTACCCTAAATTGCTGCAGTGAAAATACCGTGCTCACACACACCTATTTGCTCTCTCACATGCACTTCCAAACTCTTCTTCCTGTTGCTGCTGCAGATCAGCTTTCGTTTCCATGTCCTTCCTTTCCCACAGTCCTCTGCTGTGCTAGAAAGTTTTTCTGCCACAGCCCTCACTCTTCTTGCCACTGTGCATTTTGATGTTTGCTGACGGACTCTGACTGATGGACCCCCAACTGACCCCCCATACAGTGAGAAAACTGCTGATTGTGAACCTCAAAAGCCTCAAATTCAGTTATTCGCCATTTTGAAGTGTTTTGTTGCAGGGATTAAAGTGCATAAATAGGATCCCTTTCAGTGACTCACACTAATGGGGGAGTTCATTTGGTGGTGTCATTTAAGGAAACGGCTGGACTACCGAGAAGGAGCTTGTGGAACCCGTGGCCATGCGGTCTCTCCGGGTGCGCTGTCTTTGAACGCTGTGATCATGTGGTATCTCTGTATGGTACCTCAGGCGCCCAGACTCAGCAACATCAAGCTTGAGTAATAATGGAGTAATAATTGAGTAACACACACAAACACACCAGTGTGATGAAGTATCTCGGTGCAAAGGGCTCATCTGTAGCGCAGAGGAGGTAAACGGCCCTCGCTTCTCACCTCCACAAGACACACTCATTTTCTGCTCAAAAACAAGGAGAAAACGTTTCTGTGTAATATAAATGCATGCGGACACACACACACACACACACAGAGCGAGGGAAAAGGCAGCTGGAAAGAACGGCTGGTGAATGAGTTGCTCCTTGGCTCAACTTGGGAGTGGAGTCCTCACTCGTGAACATGAAGTGTTTACAGGAGCAAAGATCACGACTCATCAGACAACTGCAGCATTTCACACAAAAAGCATCTGTGTCGTTGCGTTCTTTATTGCACAATTCAGCTCCAGAGTGAAAAAAACAATGGATGAAGAAAATATTTGCGCACATTTCCACACAACAAATGTATAAAAAGCACAAGTGACATTCAGCCATGCTGTCAAAAAAGGATGTTCCATTGTATTTCATTTCATTTGTACCTCATTCACTTGTTCCATTCAGAATGTCCTGGGAAGCAGCACACGTCTCTTCCCGCTAATGTATTGAACACATTGTGTTTTCTATGAGAAACTTTGGAAAAGTGTCTGATAAATGAATAAGTTTTGCACACGTGTGCTTGATGTAGTCTGTGTCGGTAACTGTGTTGTTTCCATGGAGCACCAGGGTCCCGGAGGAACGCTGTTTCCTTTCGCTGTATACTGTATCAGCTGTTTACATTTCAAACGACAATAAAGCCTTGCTTGACTCTTGAATAAATGTAAATGTAAATTTGTGGCCAAGTTACACCGTGGTGTGTATGGGGGCCCCTGTCCACTGACCAACCCGTCCACTGGACACAGTGCAGTTGGACTCAGTGCTCAGTTCAGTCACTGACAGGTGTGTGAGTTCACACTGCAGCGCTCTGCTGTTTCCCAGCTCGACTCGTTCGGTCGTCCCTGCTGAGGGACCCCCCGCGGTCGCTGGCTGACAGGTCATACACACCTTGCGGAAGGTAACACAGCGGTTAAGGATTTCGGGCTATAGAACCTCTGAGCTCAGTACTTGATGAGAGCTACTCCGGTAGAATACGCACATGTATAAATGGCCAAAGGAACAGGTCATTAAAGAACAAAATCTTCATTGAGTCTCTTTCGGGAAACAGTTAAAATGGAAAACCATGAAAGATTCTTACAGCCATTTGAAAACAATGGATATTTGGAAAAGCAATTCAAACCTCCACACACAGTGCATAGTATAATTTTTACACTGTAATTTGGTTCTTGAATGTCAGCAAAGCAATAAATAGCAGAAAGAGCAGGAAAAAGAGTTTCTTCTGTGCAGTAACTTAAAGCTGAAAGTTCACATGAAGAATGTCTTTGCTAAATCACAAATGAAAACTGATCATTGTTCCCTGTGAGTCATGACTAAGGATTGTGTCCTGATCAAGTGTTTGAGACGACTCATGCTGTACGAGACCAGGACCCCCGGGGGGGAGCGCGGCTCAGCCCAGTCCTGTCACACCCCCGCCCCTCCCCTTCAACACAGCATCATGTGCTCAATAATCTCCAGTCTTATTAAAGTGTCTTTTCTCATCTTACTCTCCTACAGTCTACAACAGAGTTCTGTGAATAAGCCACATTTACACTGTAATGGCTTCATATCACAGAAACTCTTGTAAAAAAGTTCATTTTCAAAGACAGTTGACACCTTTGTGGAGAACATTTGCTTGTTCTTAAACCCAATAATAACTGATCGTTCGTGAAGCACCACCCAAGAAGATGCCAACAGAAATGAGGCAGAATGAGATGTTATTAGTGGGGATTCTGTGATGGACCACATGAATATCACTGTACTACATCTATGCAGCAGTACCGCAGTATTACTATTACGGTACATTTATCAGACTCTTTTCTCTAAAGTGACTTCCAATGAACTCTATGTAGTGTTATCAGCCCACACACCTTATTCACCGCAGTAACTTACACTGCTAGATACACTACTTACAAGGGGTTACTCATCCAGGCATCAGTGAAACACTCACACACACTATGGGGGAACCTGAACAGCATGTCTTTGGACTGTGGGAGGAAACCAGATCTCCCAGAGGAAACCCACACAGACACAGGGAGAACATGCAAACTCCACACAGACTGAGCAGGGATCAAACCCACATCCTCTCGCACCATCCACGCGCTGTGAGACACCGGCACTACTCACTGTGCCACCGTGCCACCCAGTGTGACTGTGGGAGCTAAGGTACAGACACTCAACGTGCAACACACATCCTTTTTTAAAAGTAAAATTACACTATGAAACATGCTTCCTGTGAACAGTTTTAAAAAGAAACCAAAAAAGATGAAATGCCGTCCTAAAAAGCCCAGTGGATGTTTCACACACAGAAATACTGTCTGTATTTGAGGACGTCACTGTCCTGTGACCTTATGACCTTTAGAGCCTCTCTGAGCTCATCCCACACTCTCACCTGGGTCACGTCTCATGAGGTGGGCTTTGCGCCGAGAAAAAGGACAATGGTTGTTCTGCCCTCTCTCACAATAAAGAGAAACATACAATTTTATTTACATTTAAAAAAGGAAAATTGTTAAATATAAAACAGATCATTGTTATGCCAGATGTTTTAAGGTAAACTGCATCCACAGGGTCTAATGCAGTACAAGTACTATAGCTGCGTTGCTTCACCTCCACCTTTCTCACTGAATTCTTGATTCATCTCCTGTTGAGGATTCGGGTCTGTGGGGAAGAAACAGATGTCACAGGAGTGCAATGTGGGACTTTACAGTGGACCTGACCTCCAGTCTGAGCCAGAAAGGGTCAATGACAGCACTCACCACGTTTCACTGCTTTCACTTCCCACACTATGGCACAGTGTATCGTACTCTTGTTCAAATGTGAACAGAAACGGGTTGCTGTTGCACACTCTTTACCTCTTTTGTTTCACGTTACCCAGTTTATTCAAGTTCAGGTTTTATTTGTCACATACACAACCATACTTGGTACGACATGCAGTGAAATGCTTTTCCGACTGTCTTTAACAGAGGCTAATAGTAGAGATAATAAAAATAAAGCAACAGAAATAAAGTAGAAATTGGAAACATACTACAGAAATATGAAGACTATATAATGATGAAAATAGGATCAAATAAATTAAGTAAGATAAAAATATAGTGGTAAAATAAAAATATAGTGGTCTAAAAATGTGGAACAACAGAAATATAATAAAAGTGTATTAGAAATACACACACACCCACCCACACAGTGTCTGAAACCACTTGTCCCAAGTGGGGTTGTGGCGAACTGGAGCCTAACCCGGCAACACAGGGCGTAAGGCTGGAGGGGGAGGGGACACACTGGATGCCAGGCTGTCACAAGACACCCAAAGCGGGACTCGAACCCCAGACCCACCAGAGAGCAAACCCGCTACACCACAGCACCCCCGTCTCTGAGTCCAATATTAAAAGTTAAATAAGGAAAAACTGCAATGCTGCATGGGGAAGAAAAGCTGTGCAATATTTGGCTGAATTCATCTGAGTATTTTACAGCACCATACAGACAGTGCGCCTAGCTTTAGAAGGACCTGCGGGGGGTAACCCTCAGGGTCCAGCACACATCCACGTGAAATGCTACACTGACCCTACAGCCAACAACACAGCACTCTCATCATACTGATGACGGAAAAAAAAACTTTGTGCTACTGGAAGCCGTCAGCATCATAAGATGACTGATGGGACCAGCAACCTTGGCCTTGGACAAAGAATTACAGCTTCTCCAGACTGTAGCTCAGTGTTGACACTTGTACCTACTGGGCATGTCCACACAGGTGCTCTGTTACCATGGCAAAATGCCCAGGAGGGGGGCAGCCATTGGTACTTGGACCCCGAAAGGTTTATTTTTCTCCCTTGAGCTGCGATTAGGAGTTTTTGTTTTCATTTCCACTGTTGCCAGCTGTTTTACTCAGTTGTTATTTACATGTGTTATATCTGTAATTGTTCAGTATATTTTCAGCAACCTTGGTGAAGTGGTGAGTGGGTGGTACCGCCTGGTACACACACACACACACACACACATTTTCAGAACCGCTTGTCCCATACGGGGTCACGGGGGAACCGGAGCCTACCCGGCAACACAGGGCGTAAGGCCAGAGGGGGAGGGGACACACCCAGGACGGGACGCCAGTCCGTCGCAAGGCACCCCAAGCGGGACTCGAACCCCAGACCCACCGGAAAGCAGGACTGTGGTCCAACCCACTGCGCCACTGCGCCCCCCCCGCCTGGTACAGGAGGTGGGATTTCCTGGATGGATTACTCCTGGTGACCCACCCCTGCCCTAACTGAATAATGATGGCCAGCTGCAGACACTTACGGGATCATCACAAGGACCATAAAGGTAGCTGGTCTGAGGACTTTGGGGATGTGTGAAGCTAAGTGGACTCCCCTGCTCAGTGTGTGTTTTGGGATACTGCTGGAAAAGGGCCAATTTGGGTTTTTACTTTTGGATGAAAACTTTTTTTGTGGAAGGTGATCTCCACCTAGAGCCTGAAATCCTGTCTGTGTGGCTGTCTCAAACTCACAACCTTTGTAAGTGCTGTGTCAAGATGTAATAGCAGTGCAGTAACAAAGGTAATAATGGAAAAAACAGTGAAGAGCAACATCCCAAAATGAGCAGAGACAGAGGAGAAAGAAGAAACTCCCAAATCAAGAGAACTAACACAAATAAGAGAATTGACCCTGAAAGATCATCAGAAAAAGGAATCCTAACCCTCCAAACACCACTGAGGTAAATTATCAACTCTACTTAGTGTAAAACTGTCCAGTCGTGGTCTGTCATCAGCTACTAACTCTTGTTGACTGTTTCTCCACGATTACCCCTGAGACGAGCAGCTGTGAGACCAGTGCTCCACGTTGACAGAAGCTGAGGACAACATCTGAACTTAAACTTATCAAATTATTAGCTTCTAGTAACTAATGTTATAAATAAATTAGCAATTACAAATAAAGTACCTGTACAAGTGTGCTGAAGTTTCATTCCATCTTGAATGCCCAGGAGGGATGGGGGCGACCACTGGCACCAAAGGTTTGTTTTTCCTCTTTGGCTTTAGGTTCCAGTTGTTTAATCTCTGACCATTTGACTTATAGCTCTAATTATAGTTACTACAGTAACAATGTATAACCAACCTTGCATGTCTCCTGACCCTTTGCTCAGAACTCTGTCTCTTTGAGAAGCACTATATAAGACAAACTACTTTTTTTTTGACTGGGCGGTGGCGCAGCGGGTTCAGCTGGGTCCCGCTCTCCAGTGGGTCTGGGGTTTGAGTCCTGCTTGGGGTGCCTTGTGAGGGACTAGTGTCCCATCCTGGGTGTGTCCCCTCCAGCCTTGTGCCCTCTGTTGCTGGGTTAGGCTCTGGCTCGCCGCGACCCTGCTTGGGACAAGCGTTTTCGGCCAGTGTGTGGTTTGAGTGAATATGGGCATTTTACATGTTAAAATGTCTTATGGATATTATGCTTATAACTTCTGGTTGAATATTTCTGGTATAAGACAAAAGGTTAATTGGTAAAGTTAAATATATATATATATATATATATATATATATATATATATATATATATATATATATATATATTATATATAAATAAAAAATGCGGGGAAAGGCTTCCTTTATGACATGTTTGATGTTCCCCTTACCCTGAGGGATGCTCTCCTGTCCAGGATTATCTGCATTGTCCTCAGTCTCCCCACCTGTGAGGTAGGAAAGCATACACTACTTAGGATGAACACACTCCTTCTTAAACATGAAGGAGAAAGATGATCGATGGTTTCTAAACACATTTTTTTCAGTTTTATAGATAAAATGTGTTCTAACCCTGTTATGTCTAGAAGACATTATTAGTTCTTTTTTGGGGTTTGGAACGTTTTCGTTCGACGATAAAGTTCGTTTAAAATTGAGTATATTACTTCCTGTTTTTCCGAGCACATCACTTCCTATTTTTTGCGCATCACTTCCTGTTTGCTGAGCGCATCACTTCCGGTTGTCAGACCAGGAAAAGCGAGGAAGCCACATGGCCAGAAGCACATGGATCTGATTGCATCCACAGCTAAGGACTGAGAAATCAATGTCTTTTCATTCCATGTCTTGGTGAAGGAGTCATCAGTAAAGTCTCAAAAAATACAACGACGACTCGTCTCTTTATCTTGAATGGAGTTTAGCTTGGTGTTTAGTCTGCGGTTGTTACACCTTGACGAGAACACTAGAGTGAAAAGACAAGAACGGATCAGTAATTATCAGGATGGCTTCCGAAAGTTCAAAATCAGCTGCAAGTGGAAAATCTCAAAGGGTAGCCTCAAGTGCAAAATCTTCAACCTCTTTTGCCAGTACTGCAGGACGTGCACGAGCAAAGGCCGAAGCAGCTAAGATAAGAGCAGAATATGCAACTAAACAACTAGAGCTAAAGCTGGCAGCGGCTAACAAGGATTTAGAGGCAACTAGAAGAGATGCAGAAATACAGTTTGAAAGAACGAAACTACAAGCAGAACTCGAAGCCTTGCGTCTACAATGCGAAGCTGAAGCAACAGCCCGTGAGGCGCAGGTTTTGGAAATGGCTGAGGATTACAAATTGTAGATGAAGTAGTGGCAACAGAGCTTCAAGATAAAACGGAACTTACAAGTGAATATGTTCGTTCACAAAATGCTCTTAAAGAAAGCGCTTCTCCGCCACATTTACCTGTTGAAAGCCAATCGTACAAAGACCAGGAGAAAAGCTTTTTAACCCATCAGACATTGGCAGACGACGCTGCAAAGCCTTCACGAGGCAGCATTACAAGAGATTTTGAAGAAAGGGACAACATGTACTTACCATTAATAACGAAAGTGAAGAAGAAGATTAAAGGGACAGATATTAAACAAGAAGGAACCGTAAATCAAAACTTCCAACCATACGCTCCAAGACAGTTCAATGTGCATGCTCAGCCTTTTTTCCCAAGTAAGGATCCTGCAGTCTTACCAACACCTGCAACAGACCCTTTAGCACAGTACTTAGCCAGACGAGATCTCACAAACTCGGGCCTGTACCAGTTTGATGACAAACCTGAGAACTATCGTGCATGGTACGCATCATTTACTAGTATAACCAGTGACATTCAACTAAGTGCAGTTCAGCAACTCGACCTCATGATCAAGTGGCTTGGGAAAGAATCCCGTGAATATGTCAAACGCATACGGGCAGTTTATGTCGGCAATCCATCCGAGGCACTAAACAAAGCATGGGAACGGCTGGGGGAGTGTTATGCTGCTCCAGAGATAATAGAGAAGTCGCTTTTTGAGCGTCTTGAGAATTTTCCAAAGCTCAGCGCAAGAGATCACGTCAAGCTCCGTGAGCTTGGAGACTTGTTGACAGAAATACTTGGTGCCCAAGAAGACGGCTATCTTACCGGCTTATCTTATTTGGATACCTCACGTGGCATTTCACCAATTGTAAGCAAGCTACCCTTTGGCCTCCAAGAAAAATGGCTTTCTGCTGGATCACAATACAAAGAGGACAATAATGGACGTTTTCCTCCTTTTCAGTATTTCTGTGCATTTGTGTGTTATGAGGCAAAAAAGCGAAATGATCCCAGCTTCCTGAACCAAGGGAGCGGCACTGTCTCCTCAAAACAAGACAAGCCAACTTCAAGAAAAAACGACAGAATTTTCTCAGTACAGAAAACAGATATTTCTTCACCACAATTTAACAAAGCATCAAATGTTGATCTCACAAAAACCTGCCCTTTGCACAACAAACCGCACTCACTACAAAGTTGTAGAGCATTCCGGAACAAACTTATAGAGGAAAGAAAAGCCTTTCTCAAAAAAAATGGCATATGTTTTAAATGCTGTGCTTCGACATCGCATCTGGCCAAGGACTGTAAGGCATCTGTAAAGTGTCTGGAGTGTGACACCACCTACCACGTCACAGCCATGCATCCAGGCACATCGAGTCAATCATCGAAGGCCCCTCGAACACCAAAGGTGGACGGCGGGGAGGCTGAAACCACTAATGCAGACACAGCTGTCATAAGTTCAAGCTGCACGGAGGTATGTGGCAAGGGACAATTCAGCCGCTCATGTGCAAAAATATGCCTTGCAAAAATATACCCACATGATGCTGTCCACAAAGTGGTAAATGCATATGTGATAATAGATGACCAGAGCAACCGCTCATTGGCCAGACCAGAGTTCTTCAGCCTGTTCGGTATAAAAAGTCAGCCTTCCTCATATCAACTGAGAACCTGTGCAGGTTTAGCTGTAACAGCTGGAAGACGCGCTGAAGGATTCATGATCGAATCCATAGATGGCAAAGTGGCAATTCCTCTTCCACCACTTATTGAGTGTAGTGACATCCCAAATAATCGCACTGAGATTCCAACTCCAAATGCTGTGATTCATCAGCCCCATCTACAACATATTGCTAAACATCTCCCAGAACTTGACTCGAATGCAGAGATCTTACTTCTTCTGGGTAGAGATGTATTAAGACTACACAAAGTAAGACAGCAGGTAAACGGGCCACACAATGCACCGTTTGCGCAACGTTTGGACCTCGGCTGGGTAGTAATAGGAGAAGTGTGCCTAGGAAACATTCATAAGCCAATCATCAGCAACTTCAAGACCACCGCGCTGGAAAGTGGTCGTCACTCCATCTTCCGGCCATGCACAAGTTACATGCAGATAAAGGAATCATTACCCAACCTCAACCAAGCCCCTAAGATAACAGAGGAAACACTAGGAAAAACAGTGTTCAACAGAACTGATCAAGACAACAGACCTGCTCCATCAATCGAAGATGCAATGTTTATGGAAAAGATGGATACTGAAGTCTACCGAAACAGTAAGAATACCTGGGTAGCACCACTCCCGTTTAAGGAGCCACGACCGCACCTTCCTAACAATAAAGAGCAGGCTGTTAAGAGATTCATGTCACTGCAGAAAATGCTCAAACGGAACCCCGTAATGCAGAAACAGTACTTTGCATTCATGGACAAAATCTTTCAAAATGGACACGCTGAAGTAGCACCACCACTAAGGGACAATGAGGAATGCTGGTTCCTTCCTACATTTGGAGTATATCATCCTCGGAAGCCCGACCAGATTAGGGTGGTGTTCGATTCAAGCTCACAATACCAAGGAATCTCCCTAAATGATGTATTACTGACTGGCCCAGATTTAAACAACACGTTGATCGGTGTTCTGCTCCGCTTTCGCAAGGAGAAAGTAGCCGTGTTAGCAGACATCCAGCAAATGTTCTACTGTTTTGAGGTAAGCGAGAACCATAAAAACTTTCTTAGATTCCTGTGGTACGAAGAAAATGATATCAACAAAAACATCATTGACTATCGAATGAAAGTTCATGTTTTCGGCAATAGTCCTTCGCCTGCCGTCGCCATCTACGGGCTGAGAAGAGCCATTAGAGAAGGTGCACCACATTATGGCGATGATACTGTTCAGTTTGTGGAAAGACATTTCTATGTCGATGATGGTCTCATATCTGTACCAACTGATCACGAAGCAATTGGCCTGCTTAAAAGGACACAGGCCTCTCTAGCGGAATCAAACCTTCGCCTTCACAAGTTCACCACAAACAGTCAAAACGTCTTAAAGGCCTTATCCCCAGAAGACTGTGTAACAACTGTCAAGGACTTAGACCTCAGCGGAGAGACACAATCCATCCAGCGCAGTTTGGGCCTCCTGTGGGAGATATCGACAGACACCTTTACCTTTTCTGTATCAACAGCTACAAAGCCCTTCACTCGTCGTGGTGTGTTATCCACTGTACACACCATTTTTGACCCTCTAGGTCTGCTGGCCCCTGTCACTGTCTGTGGGAGAGCCCTTCTTAGAGAGCTCACTGCTGACCTCTCTGATTGGGACACTCCTCTCCCAGAAGAAAAACGTGATAAGTGGGACTTATGGTGCGAATCGCTTCACGATCTCAAGCAGATGCACATACCACGAACCTATACGGACATGTCACTTTGCAACAGTGAGCACATTGAGCTTAGTGTGTTCGCAGATGCCTCGACAAAGGCGATTGGAGCCGTTGCATATCTCAAGACCGTTCAAAAAGATGGTCACACTGAGATCGGATTTGTCATGGCTAAAGGACGGTTAACACCCAAATCCGAACCTACCATCCCACGTCTAGAACTCTGTGCGGCTGTTTTAGCTGTTGAGTTGGCGGACCTCATCCAAGAGGAGCTAGATGTAAAGTTTGATAAGGTTAATTTCTACAGTGACAGCAAGGTAGTACTCGGATACATCCATAATACCACTAAAAGGTTCTACGTCTATGTGCACAACAGGATTCAGCTTATACGCCACTCTTCCAAACCAGAACAATGGCACTATGTTCCCTCTGAAGAAAATCCCGCGGATCACATTTCAAGATTCCTGCCCGCCTCTCGTCTAGCGCAAACAACCTGGTTCTTTGGACCATCATTCCTACGAAATACCCCTGGAGAAAGCACGCACACATGTGAAAGATTTGACTTAATACAACCGGAAAAGGACATTGAAATCAGGCCAGAAATAAAAACTTGCAGCACACACCTGATGGAGAACATACTCAATCCAGATCGCTTCCAGCGCTTCTCTAGTCTTCATTCACTCCTTAGAGCTGTTGCATGCCTGACTCACATAGCTAAATCCTGCAAACAATCGGGCAAAGTTAGGGCGTGCAAAGGGTGGCACTGGTGTAAACAACCACGTTCACCCGAGGAACTTGACCAAGCTATGAATGTTATCCTCCAAGCTGCACAAAGATCTGCCTTCCAAAAGGAACTTGTGGCTCTGCAGGCTAAAAAGCCCATTCCAAAGGATAGCTGTCTCCAAAAGCTTAGCCCAATCATCACTGATGACTTGATTCGCATTGGAGGCCGGCTACAACATTCGGACTTAGAAACTAATGAAAGGGATCCTGTGATTTTGCCTAAGAACAGCCATGTAGCCTTACTGCTGACACGCCATCACCATGAGCAAGTGAAACATGAGGGACGCCACTTCACGGAGGGAGCCATACGAGCAGCAGGATACTGGATCTTGGGTGGCAAAAGGCTCATCAACACAGTCATTCATAACTGTGTGACGTGCAGGAAGCTTAGAGGTAAAGTTGCGGAACAATTCATGGCAGACTTACCTACAGAGCGTCTCCAAATATGCCCTCCGTTCACCTATGTCGGACTAGATGTTTTTGGTCCATGGATGGTTACTGCTAGGAGGACCCGTGGAGGACACGCAGAAAGTAAAAGATGGGCAATCATGTTCAGCTGTTTAAGTTCTAGAGCAGTACACATAGAGCTGATAGAGTCTATGGATGCATCAAGTTGCATAAATGCACTTAGGCGCTTTTTCGCCATCAGAGGACCAGCTAAGCAGTTGAGGTCCGACTGTGGCACGAACTTCATCGGCGCAAGCAAAGAACTTGGAATGGATAAAAACCAACTGGATTCGGGAATACAAAGATACCTCAGCAAGAAAGAATGTGTTGGGGAGTTTAATCCTCCTCATGCTTCGCATATGGGTGGCAGTTGGGAGAGAATGATAGGCGTTGCTAGAAGGATCTTGAACTCTATGTTGCTAAATGCCCGCCTCACCCACGAAGTTCTCTCTACATTAATGGCGGAAGTTGCTGCGATTATGAATGCGCGACCATTAGTACCGGTTTCTACAGACCCGGACAACCCTCAGGTTCTTTCTCCATCCATGCTTCTCACCCAAAAGTCAGGTGCTCCACCACCACTTGGTGACTTCTCGGAGAAGGGTATGTACACTAAACAGTGGAAACAAGTACAAGCACTGGCAAACCAATTCTGGACACGATGGCGCAGAGAATACCTGCCTTATTTACAGCGCAGACAAAAATGGACCACCCATCGCAAAGACTTGCAAGTTGGAGATGTGGTCCTGCTCAAAGACAAGCAGGCCGAACGCAATTGTTGGCCTATGGCAAGAATAAGCTCCACATTTTCTGGAACCGATGGTCATGTTAGACAAGTCGAGGTTAAAACAGTTGAGCAGGGTACTGTGAAGACATTTCGCAGACCAATCACAGAAGTTGTTTTACTTCTCCCTGAAGATGTTTAGGTTGACCTGTGGTATACATATGGGTAGTGACCTCACCGAGGTCAGGCGGGGAGTGTTATGTCTAGAAGACATTATTAGTTCTTTTTTGGGGTTTGGAACGTTTTCGTTCGACGATACAGTTCGTTTAAAATTGAGTATATTACTTCCTGTTTTTCCGAGCACATCACTTCCTATTTTTTGCGCATCACTTCCTGTTTGCTGAGCGCATCACTTCCGGTTGTCAGACCAGGAAAAGCGAGGAAGCCACATGGCCAGAAGCACATGGATCTGATTGCATCCACAGCTAAGGACTGAGAAATCAATGTCTTTTCATTCCATGTCTTGGTGAAGGAGTCATCAGTAAAGTCTCAAAAAATACAACGACGACTCGTCTCTTTATCTTGAATGGAGTTTAGCTTGGTGTTTAGTCTGCGGTTGTTACACCTTGACGAGAACACTAGAAACCCTGTCTTCAACCTTCTCTTCAGTGGTTGCTCATCTGGTTTAAGATATAAATATCAATCATGAGACTAGTCAAAAGCAATTTGCTGAAAAATAACCTTTCATTGGTATAAAATAAGATTCTTGTATTTTTAAACACTCCATAAGTACCCACAGCTGGAGCTATGAATTTTGGCCTTTGCTCTAAAACACTGGAATCACTGGTTTACAGGAGACCATGAAAGGCTGAAGACATGGTTCCACTTCTGAAGGTGCTGATCATCTTACCCTTCAGTCCATTCTCCATCTGAGTATTGTGGACTTCTGCATTTGCCTGGGAATCTATAGCGGCTGCTGACTCCACACCTGCACAGAAGTGTTAACTTAGGGGTTGCTCTATTTTCCAGAAGTTCTCTGCAGAACAAAAAATAGCCTCCATTTCCACCTCCCACCATCAGTAGGCAGTAAAACGCATTCAGAACAGAAATAAGTTGTGGTGGGAGGTATAGGTGGTGGCAGCTTCATGAAGAGATTTGTCGGCTTTTTTTTTTTTTTTTTTTTTATTTTTTATTATTGCTACATCTGAGACTTTTACCGAAGCAATCCAGCAAACAGATACATGTCTATTACACTTCTTGATTGTAGAATGAAAGTAGCATGATGCTAACCAGAGTGATTTACATTTATTCATTTAGCTGACTCTTTTCTCCAAGAGACAACTATTTAGCCACCAGAGTAATTTTAGGATAAGTACGTTGCTCACGGGTATCTCAGCCAGAGGTGAGACTTAAACCTGAAACCTTGTGGGTCCAAAGAGCAGTAGCTCTCACCACTACATCAGCAGCTGTCCCAGGTCTGTATTGTGTGTTGAAGTTAAATGGCAACTACTGATTTATTTATTTATTATTTATCAACAGTTTTCAGATCAAGAAGGAAAATGGCTGTGTGATTGTTGAAAGAAGGCTACGAAATTAATGGAATTTAAAATTTTAACCAATAAGATCAAAGATGTAAAACAAAAGTCTTAACAGTATTGAAAAAATAGTGTCACAATCTATGAAGCACTTTAACATATTTTATATATCATTGATATTAATATAGGGGGTGCAGTGGCGCAGTGGGTTGGACCGCAGTCCTGCTCTCCGGTGGGTCTGGGGTTCAAGTCCCGCTTGGGGTGCCTTGCGGCGGACTGGCGTCCCGTCCTGGGTGTGTCCCCTTCCCCCTCTGGCCTTACGCCCTGTGTTGCCGGGTAGGCTCCGGTTCCCCGTGACCCCGTAAGGGACGAGCGGTTCTGAAAATGTGTGTGTGTGTGTGTGATATTAATATTCTCCCTCCATCTAAAGGGGTAGGTACATGTCAATAAGACCTCAGTAGGAGGTTGCGCCTTTAGTTATAGAGCACCTAAACTGTGGAATAGTCTACCAGTTACTGTCAGAAATGCCCCGTTTATTTCTGTTTTCAAATCCCGACTTAAGACTTATATGTTCACTCAGGCATTCCACCTCGTAATGTAATTCAACCTGCCTTGGTTATTTATTTTATCACCTTTACAAAAATGCATTTTAAATTTACTGAAATTACTAACTCTGTCCTATCTTCTCATTGAGCACTACCTCGCTACGTAAGACCTGAGGAGGCTGGCCAGTGGTGACAGACGAATCCCGTGCTGACAGAGGATGATGCCCATCTGCCGTGACGATCAAGACGTTCCATGCCGAGCTGGGGATCCAAGATGCCATTTACCAACATTATAATTACTTGTTACACTGGCTTACAAATTGTTATTTTCTAGAATGACCAGGAGGGGTGGGCTACCACTTGCCCGTGGACCCCCAGAGGTTTTTTCTCTCAACTTTCAGTTGGGAGTTTTTGTTCCTTTCCCTGGTGGCCAGTAGGTATACTTATAGCTCTATAATAGGTTCTTCATTATGGTAGCCATTAGTTGACCGTCTTGTTTGTTTGTATCTGTTTTTCTTGTCTTATGTCTGTGTTAAAATGCTCTGTGTCACTGCGTGAGAAGAGCGCTCTATAAAAAATAAAATAATGATAATACTAATGTCACTGGTCCATCGGACCGAAGAGCTGGTTGGAGGGAGAACCACAGTACATGAATGCACATGAACACAGAAGATGAATTATGATTGAATCATGACGAGAGACTGATCATGAAATGGTATGTAAGAAACTACTGAAACTTAAAAAACGGAAAACTCTGAGAGCCAGTTTTAAAGATTAACCTTTAAACAACAGTTCATAGACTTGCCTTTGTTAGATGGACCGCTGGTGTCCGGTGCTGTTGCAGCCTCAGAGTTATGGTTCAACAAAGGGGTGCCCTCTACGGGGGGGAGGACAGAGAACACACAAACATTCAAGCTGACACAGATACTCAAGGTATTTGTTTATCACAATGAGTAAACCAACCACACACACACACACACCAGTGCACTGACCCTACACAAACAGAGAAACCTAGTAGTGAACTTAATATTTTCAATGGAAGCTCTACAGCACCTATGTAAGATGGACAGTTGACCACACCTGGAGCTCAATGGAGTGAATGTGGAAAATGAGATTCACATTAGATTTACATTTATTCATTTAGCAGATGCTTTCTCCAAAGCGATGTACATCCCAGAGAAAATGCAATGTGTTCATTACATTAGGAGAAAGAGAAACATAGCTGCAGATGCATGATTCTTAAGTAAACCTAATTTGTTACTTTCCACTTTATGCACCGTTATTCATCGCTTGAGTAGGTGCATTAAACTCAGGATACACAATTCCTGATAAAAAAAAAAAAAATTGTAGGAAGGTTAATATAACATACACAAACACACACACACACACATTTTCAGAACCGCTTGTCCCATACAGGGTCGCGGGGAACCGGAGCCTAACCCGGCAACACAGGGCAGAAGGCCGGAGGGGGAGGGGACACACCCAGGACGGGACGCCAGTCCGTCGCAAGGCACCCCAAGTGGGACTCGACCCACCGGAGAGCAGGACTGTGGTCCAACCCACTGTGCCACCGTGCCCCCCCCACACAAACATTTACACACAATACAGGAGTAGTTGTGTAAAGAGTTATCTGATGATCATAAAGTTACGGTGCATGAACATTTACACCTTACATGAGCTGGAGAGATCTTGGGCAAAGTGAGTCTGGAGGAGGTGAGTTTTCAGACCCTTCCTGAATGTAGAGAGAGTTTCAGCAGTTCTGAGTGAAAAGGGGAGGTTGTTCTACCACAACAAAGCCAGAACTGAGAACCTTTCACGCTTGGGCCCACCAAGTGAGCAGAAGCAGACGAGCGAAGGGGTCTGGTTAGGGTGTAGTGGTTGATCAAATCTTGTAAATACCTGAGATCAGTTCTATTGATGTATTTATAGACAATAACCAGGGTCTTGAAATTGATCTAGGCAGCTATAGGAAACCAGGGCAGAGAAAGAAGTAGAAGAGATACATGGGAACACTCTGGCAAGTCAAACACAGCTTGTACTGCGGTATTCTGTATCAGCTGTAGAGGTTTGATGGCAGTAGCAGGAAGGCCACACAGGAGAGAGATGCAGTATCCAGACAGGACGTCACCATGGCCTGGACAAGTAGTTGGGCAGAGTCAGTTATGAGGTAAGGACGGATCCTGCGAATATTATGCAGGATGTATCTGCAGGACCGGGTTGTGGATTCGATGTGCTGAGAGAAAGACGGACTTGAGTCAAACGTTACTCCCAGACTCTTAGCCGAGAAGGTAGGAAAATGAGTGAGTGTCCGGTTTGATTGATAGATCGTGAAAGGAGGACAGACCAGCTGGGAGGTGAAGAATCTCTGTTTGGAGAGGTTGAGTTGGAGGTGGTGATCAGACATTGATGAAGAGATGTCTGACAGGCAGGCAGTGATACGCAAAAATTTCTGATGCTCCAGGTGGAAAGGAGAGGAAGAGCTGAATGTCAGCAGCATAGCAGTGGTATTTGAACCCATGGGAGGCTATGACTGTGCTGAGGAAGGAGATGTAGATGGAGAAGAGGACCCAGTATCGAGCCCTGCGGGATACCAGTTGAGAGAGGCAGAGGAGAAGAACAGAAGCTCCGCCAGATCTGTCAGATAGGTAGGACTCGAACCATCTCAGTGCCGCTCCTTTGATCATAAGCTGACGGCTGACAGTGTCGAAAGCTGTAGACAGATTGAGGAGGATGAGGACCGAGGAGAGGGGGGTGGTTCTATCCTATTGAAGAGCATCAAACACCACCAGAAGCGTCGTGTCAGTGGAGTGACCAACTTTGAAACTAGACCGATATCTACTGAGGAGATGGTTCCGGGTTCCACTGTAACACATTCTTCATTATTCAGTATCACTTCTCTGTACTTGAGCACTATTTACCAAAAAACTAGGAAACATTTTTGTTGTATCAACTTCTATATTCAAATTAATCTTCATACAAAGATTTATTTGTATATTGCTTGGAGAAAAATGTCAGCCTCATATGTTAATGTATGACTTTTTCACGGGTCAGTATTTGGTTTCACATTTCTACAAAATTCCCCTCCGTGAACCGCCACTTTACCGTGGTGGAAGGGTTTGAGTGCCTGAATGAGTCCAGGAGCTATGTTGCCTGGGGCTATATGCCCCTGGTAGGGTCTCCCATGGCAAACAGGTCCTGGATGACAGACGAGACAAAGTGTGGTTCAAAAACCCCTTATGAAGAAAATAAAATCAAGGCTTTTGTTTACCCTGCCCGGTATGGGGTCACCGGGGCCCCACTCTGGAGCCAGGCCTGGGGGGGGGGGGGGGGGGCTCGCATGCGAGTGCCTGGTGGCCAGGTCTATGCCCACGGGGCCTGGGCCGGGCTCAGCCCGAAGCCATGACGTGGAGCCGCTCTTCGGTGGGCTCACCACCTGCCGGAGAGACCGTAAGGGGCCGGTGCATTGTGATTTGGGTGGTGGTCGGGGCCGAGTGCCCGGCCGACCCAAACCTCTGGCGCCAACTCTGGTTTTTGGGACTTGGAATGTCACCTCACTGGCGGGGAAGGAGCCTGAGCTGGTGCGGGAAGTTGAGAGATACCGTCTAGATATAGTCGGGCTCACTTCCACTCACAGCTTGAGTTCTGGAACCACTCTTCTCGACCAAGGATGGACTCTCCACTATTCTGGCATTGCCCAGGGTGAGAGGCGGCGGGCGGGTGTGGGCTTATTAATAGCCCCCCAGTTTAGCCGCCATGTGTTGGAGTCTACCCCGGTGAATGAGAGGGTCATCTCCCTGCGCCTTCGGGTCAGAGAACGGTCTCTCACTGTCGTTTGTGCTTATGCGCCTAGTGGCAGTGTAGAGTACCCGGCCTTCTTGGAGTCCCTGGAGGGCGTACTGGAAAGCGCTCCCAATGGGGACTCTGTCGTTCTACTGGGGGACTTTAACGCCCACGTGGGTAATGACAGTGACACCTGGAGGGGCGTGATTGGGAGGAACGTCCTCCCTGATCTGAACCCGAGCGGTGAGTTGTTATTGGATTTCTGTGCTAGTCACGGTTTATCCATAACGAACACCATGTTCATGCATAAGGGGATCATGCATCAGTGCACTTGGCACCAGGACACCCTAGGTTGGAGGTCGATGATCGACTTTGTAGTCGTTTCTTCTGACCTTCGGCCATATGTCTTGGACACTCGGGTGAAGAGAGGGGCTGAGCTGTCAACTGATCACCACCTGGTGGTGAGTTGGATTCGATGGCGAGGGAAAAAGCTGGACAGACCTGGCAGGCCCAAACGTATAGTGAGGGTCTGTTGGGAGCGTTTGGCGGAGGCCCCGTCAGAGAGGGCTTCAACTCCCACCTCCGACAGAGCTTCAACCAGGTCCCAAGGGAGGTGGGGGACATTGAGTCTGAATGGACTATGTTCCGCTCCTCCATTGTCGGGGTGGCGGTTCAGAGCTGCGGCCATAAGGTCTCCGGCGCCTGTCGCGGCGGCAATCCCCGAACACGGTGGTGGACACCGGAGGTAAGGGATACCGTCAAGCTGAAGAAGGAGTTCTATCGGGCCTGGCTGGCTCATGGGACTCCTGAAGCAGCTGACGGGTATCAACGGGCCAAACGGAGCGCGGCTCTGGCAGTCGCCGCGGCAAAAACTCGGGCTTGGGAGGAGTTCGGTGAGGCCATGGAGGAGGACTTTCGGTCGGCCTCAAAGAGATTCTGGCAAACCGTCCGGCGACTCAGAGGGGGGAAGCGGTGTTCCACGAACACTGTTTACAGTGGAAGTGGTGCGCTGCTGACCTCAGCTGAGGATGTTCTCGGGCGGTGGAAGGAGTACTTTGAGGATCTCCTTAATCCCTCCGACACGCCTTCCGTAGAGGAAGCTGAGGCTGGGGACTTGGAGGGGGACTCGTCCATTACTCTGGCTGAAGTTGCTGAGGTAGTCAAAAAACTCCTCGGTGGCAAGGCTCCGGGGGTGGATGAGATCCGCCCCGAGTTTCTCAAGTCTCTGGATGTTGTGGGGCTGTCTTGGCTGACACGCCTCTGCAGCATCGCGTGGAGTTCGGGAACGGTGCCTCTGGACTGGCAGACCGGGGTGGTGGTCCCTCTTTTTAAGAAGGGGGACCGGAGATTGTGTTCCAACTACAGGGGGATCACACTCCTTAGCCTCCCTGGGAAAGTCTATGCCAGGGTACTGGAAAGGATAATCTGACCGATAGTTGAACCTCGGATTCAGGAGGAGCAATGCAGTTTTCACCCTGGCCGTGGAACACTGGACCAGCTCTATACCCTCACTAGGGTGCTGGAGGGTTTGTGGGAGTTTGCCCAACCAATCCATATGTGTTTTGTGGACCTGGAGAAGGCATTCGACCGTGTCCCTCGTGGCATCCTGTGGGAGGTACTTCGGGATTATGGGGTTCGGGGCTTGCTGCTACGAGCTGTTCGTTCCCTGTATGACCGGAGCAGGAGCTTGGTTCGCATTGCCGGCAGTAAGTCAGACCTGTTCCCGGTGCATGTTGGACTCCGCCAGGGCTGCCCTTTGTCACCGATTCTGTTCATTATCTTCATGGACAGAATTTCTAGGTGCAGCCAGGGAACGGAGGGTGTCTGTTTTGGTGGCCGCGAGATCTCGTCTCTGCTTTTTGCGGACGATGTGGTCCTGTTGGCTTCATCAGGTCAAGACTTGCAGCGTGCACTGGGGAGGTTTGCAGCCGAGTGCGAAGCGGCGGGGATGAGAATCAGCACCTCCAAATCCGAGGCCATGGTTCTCAGTCGGAAAAAGGTGGATTGCCCCCTCCGGGTTAGGGGGAAGTTGCTCCCTCAAGTGGAGGAGTTTGAGTATCTCGGGGTCTTGTTCACGAGTGAGGGAAAAATGGAGCGGCAGGTTGAGGGACGGATCGGTGCGGTGTCCGCAGTAATGCGGTCATTGTATCGGTCTGTTGTGGTGAAGAGGGAGCTGAATCGTAAGGCGAAGCTCTCAATTTACCGGTCGATCTACGTTCCTACCCTCACCTATGGTCATGAACTCTGGATCATGACCGAAAGAATGAGATCGCGGATACAAGCGACAGAAATGAGTTTCCTCCGCAGAGTGGCTGGGCGCACCCTTAGGGATAGGGTGAGGAGCTGTCACCCGGGAGGAGCTCGGAGTAGAGCCGCTGCTCCTCCGCATCGAGAGGAGCCAATTGAGGTGGCTCGGGCATCTGTTCCGGATGCCTCCTGGACGCCTCCCTGGGGAGGTGTTCCGGGCTTGTCCCACTGGGAGGAGCCCTCGGGGCGGACCCAGGACACGTTGGAGAGACTATGTCTCCCGGCTGGCTTGGGAATGCCTTGGGGTTTCCCCAGAGGAACTGGAGGAGATGTGCGGGGAGAGGGAAGTCTGGAGGACTCTGCTCGGACTGCTGCCCCCACGACCCGGCCCCGGATAGCAGAGGAAGATGAGATGAGATGAGATGAGATGAGATTTCTACAAAATTCTGTAGGATTTAGCCAAATTAAGGGTCCAACCCTTCATGATTAAACAGCTGATCTTATCACTTCTGGTGGCGATGTTTATAATGCAACTATAAACACATTACATGAAAATATTTCTGATAATTATCTACTAGCCTTTGATCTGCACCTGCAGGTGTCATTTCTTTAAAAAACATAGTGCAATATCTAGATGATAAACATACTGAAAAATGTACTGAGTGTGTAATTAAGTCAAATTTTATAAGAAAAGCAAACACTGACAGCCTGAATTTTGACTGTAACTATACAACACCTAAATTCTACAATAACCTGCTAGGTAGTATCAGGAATTCCGCTTCAGGTCAGCCTTTAAATCCAGGATTAAGACTCACCGCTCCTTCTGTAAAAACCCATTGTAGAGTTATTGTGAATATCTGCATTCAGGACTCTTTCCTGTCAGTTACCAGCATAATACTGTAGTATCTGTTATCATGTAGAAGCTACCCCTTTTTCCTCTCTGTCTCTTATCGGTACTATGGGTACCATGGGGCAGGACAAGAACCACTGCTCATGCAGAATACTCGATGTACCATGCTGCTGGGAGCCAACAGTTGCATGCCACAACTGATGGGATCAGTAATTTTGCGCATGGACAACAAATTTAGTTCAGACTACAACTCAGTCTTGACAACTGAGGTCTTTCTGTAGGAGACATGTCCATACAGGTCCCTTATCACCACAGTAGGATCCCTAGGAGGGGCAGGCAGCCACTTGTACTTAGACAACGAGAGGTTTATTTTTCCTGCCCTTCTTTGCAGCTGTCAGCCTTTTGTTTTCCACTCCTCAGCTGCCGGCTTGCTCACTCTACAGTTAAATATATCTGTTAAAACTGTAAAATTTGATCATTTACTGTGACTTTTTTCAGCGCTCTCTGACACTTGGGTGAGAAGAGCACTCTGTAAAAATACACTGAATAGCAATTCAAGCTCATCATCTTTACCTTTTCCCCACAGCCTTTCTCTCATGATAGGTCTGAAGTATGACAACCTCAGTCTCACCATTTGTGCTTCCAGTGGGAATTCTGGTTTGACTTGATTCAATGTCCATCTGTTTACATTTATTCATTTACTGTAGGTGACACTTTTCTCTAAAGTGATGTATAGTGTGAAGCTACTTACAATTATTTATCAATTTCTAGAGATGGGTTGTTTTACTGGAACAATTTAGGGTAAGTACTTTGCTCAAGGGTACTACAGCTGGAGGTGAGACTCAAACCTGTGCCCTTTGCATCCAAAAGCAGCAGCTCCAACCGCTGTGCTACCACTTGCCGCAATCTGCCCGTTTGCTTTTCTGACTGCACAGTGGCCTTCAAAATCTCCTCCAGCACCAACAGCCAAAGGAGTCCATGTGTTTCCTGTCCTGCTTCTTTACTGTCCACCCATAGTGTTACAAAGAACACCATTCCATTGTGAAAACATCAGCACATTTGGGGACCTTTTCTAGATCTTTCACTGCAGCTCTGCCAAGTGCTGGACTTGAGCATCTCCTCTCTTGACTGTTGGACTCCATACCGCTCATTATTGATCCCAGGAGACAAAAGTTAGTCACTTCTCTGTCTTCTCTGTCAATGCTGAAGTTTGCTTAAAACCAGGGGCAGGAAATTGTAGTACAGTTAAAATATTTCTTTCAAAGTAAAGTCTAATCAAAGTACAAAATGTGGTTCAGAAACAATCCATTCGTTTTATGGAGAAAACAAGATACTTAAAAATAGGTATTGTTTGAGGGTGGCTACGGAAGAAACTGTGATGACATAAAAAGGAAGACAATAAAAACTTACCGTGGCATGCTGAGGAGGCCGGGGAAGGGGGCAGAGAGAGGGATGGGGTCACAGCAGCCTAGGCTAATTAAGAAACCTATTTGTTCCCCTGTGCCTCACAGTGAAAGAGAGAGATGGAGAAGGAGAGCGAGAGCCCCACTCCCGAACAACCCTGGAGAATCCCCGCCATACCTGCTCCCAGTTCTCCCTTTTCCTCCCCTTCCTTCCCCGTGACAGGGGGTAGGGCTCGATCCCTGCTGAACCACTCCAATAAAAGACACAAGAGCACCGCACCTGCAGTCTCAGGTGTCGTCTGTTATACATATTTAGTAAAAATGTTGAAATATTAATAAAGATGCTAAAGAGTTGATTGACTTGCCTTGTACAGCCTGACCACCGGCGTTTTGTGTGTTCTGTGTGTCCGTAGCATTAACAACTTGCAAAGGGGTATTCTCTACAGGGAAAAAGAGAGAAACATTTTTACGTTATTCATTTAGCCATTTATACACCATGGTAATGTTACACTGGACCCTATTCAGGGTCTGTACCCTGAAGCACAGTATTCTAGTAGGAGGTGGGAATCAAACCTCCAGTCTCTGAGTCCTGAGGAGGGAGCTTTAACCATGACACACAACACTTAGAGTCAACACTTAGGTTCAGGAAGCTCAATATCTCACAAAACATCCTGCTGAACTTTCACACAACCGTCATCGAACGTGTTCTGACCACCTCCATCACCATCTGGTTCCCACCTGCCTCCACCCTCTCTGGGACCAGGCTACAGCGAGTCGCCTGCTCCACAGACAGAGAAGATGACTGACTGTCAACTACCATCAGTAAAGGACCTGTTCTCTGCCAGGGTGAAGATGAGAGCTGGCAAGGTTGCTGTGAATCTCTCATCTCTTCACCAAACTGCCATCTCAGAGGGGTACAAATCCATCACCAGTCAGACATCACGTCATCTCTGCAACTCTTCTCCTGAAGCTGTCCGCCTCCTCAAAACAGTCAAGTAGGTGCACCCCCCCAACCACTTCTGTTCATGTCTGGAATCTTGTCCATATTTTCACTACATCTCTTAACTGCTCTCCTCTTCGCACACTGCTGTCACCATCTCCATGCTGCTCTCTGTTGCACTGCTGTATATTATTGTACCACTGCTTGTGTCTGCAGTCCTCTAGTTGTTCATGAGTGACCCAGTGTAAGTAGTGTATCTAGCAGTGTAAGTCACTGCGGTGAATAAGGTGTGTGGGCTCATAACACTACATAGAGCTCATTGGAAGTCACTCTGGAGAAAAGAGTCTGATAAATAAATAAATGTAGATATTTATTAGTACATGGTGACTCTTTTGTATATTCTTATTGTTTTGTATACTGTTACTGCCTTGTCCTTTGCTGTTGATATCTTGTTATTTTGTGTTTCAAGCCAAACCACAACCAGTTCCAGCAGGACATTTACTGGCAATAAAGAGTTCTGAGTCACATACTTAGGATGCTGGATCAAAATGGGAAAAGTGTAACAACACAAAAACACAGAACTGTCCACCAACATGGATCTGGTTCTGCTGATGATACAAGCAGACAGCTCACCTTTTCTAACTAGATGTCAGTAAGATTACAGTAATCAAGCATTCAAAGAAAGAGAGATGGAGCACAACGTCACTTGAGACTGCATAAAATGCCAAAATAATAAGTGGGATTAAATGATAAACCAATGAACGGTTACCTTGACCGTCAGTGTCCTGCTTGTTTTGACCACCTGCAGAGGTGAACAGAGGACAACAGTGAAACAGACACGAACAACTGTATGCACAAAACATCCTAAAATAGAACTGGTTGCTTATTAGTAATGTTATTGATCGCTATGTGAGAGTGCTCATTAATGTCACTTTTTCAATAAGTGTCAGTAAAGACCAACACTAGAGATGTTAAAAACTGTTTTCCACTAACATGAGAATTTTGCGCAGCACGGAATCCATCCAAGAATGTCTGAGAATAGAAAGGCGAAAAACCATCAAGCAGTTCTCCGGACACGAGTTCATGGTGAGCATCTCCAGTGTTTAGGGGTTACTGGGTGCATTGTTTTTCACAGTGGTGAATTCGGTTCAATTTATTTTTTAAAAAGTGCTCCACTCACTGGAGTGACACTTAGCACTGCACAAGACTGCAATACAATTTAATGATAATAACCTAAAACAAATATGTACAACAATGGACAAAGACAAAGACAATTGGACAGCAAGGAAAGGAAATAAAAAAACTCCTAAAACACGGGGGGAGGGAGAAAAACACCTCTGGCACAGAAGTATGAGTGACTGTCCACCCTCCTGGGCATTTTACTGTGTTGCCACAGACACCAAGGTATTATTTACTGTGTTGTTCACACAGCGAATGTCCTCATAGAGAGAGACAGGACTCCTCCAGTGGGGGTGCTCTACTCGTACAGTAGCTATGAGAACAGTGCTCATTGATCAGTGTGAGGAAAACACTGTACATCCATGACACACGACTTGTACACAGTGACACATTGTGTCCTCTTTCTCTTACTGAGTCACCAGGGTTCAAGGCCCTCATAACCTGACACTCTTCACCTGTGTGTCACTGTCAGCTTAAAGCTCAGCACCCTCACACCCTCTACACTCTTGCTCATTGAGTGTTTTACACCGTTCTTTGTGTGATACCATAGTAGAGCTTCTTATTATGTCTAGAACTGTCATCATAACAGCAGCTCGACTCTTATGAACAAGCGTTTTTTCTCCTTTATTGCTCAGGACTCTTGACCCCCATCTGCTCCACCATCTCAACACTGTGAGTTGTCCAGCAGTAGAGAGTGAAACTGGTGTAAATAGAGGTGTAAACTTCATAGGACAGGTGAGCTGTTACTTGATTCATAAGAAATGAGGAAAGTGTAGATTCACACAAAGGGCTGTGAGGGAATTTCAGGTAAAAGTTCAATAAAGGTACAATCAACACACTTGAGTCAAAATTCAGCTCCTGTCATGTTGGAGGAACAGAAATTGAAGTGACACTGTTTTATATATTCAGTTTTTCCTACCTCTTCTTCCCAGCCCACAGTAAACAGCCACAGCCACCAGCACTATGAACAACACCCCTCCAAGGACACCACCAATGATGGGACCAACTGGAGGACCTTTGGGTGAAATAGAGTTTAAAACATGGTTAACATGGTGAGTAAATCCTGACAAAGCACTGTACATCTATCACACTATAATATTAACTTTCAGCATGGAGCAATTATACCCCACTGACAGAATAAAGCTTTTATCTCTATTATCACTTAGGAGTTTAAACCATAGCTGTACCATCATTCACAAGATATGATGAAGACACTGTAATAATAAAGGAGTCAAAACACTTTATTGAACTACTGACCTGGAAATAAGTCCATCTCAGTGAGGGGGTCACTGTGCTCCTCACTCTTAGGATTACTGAACACACAGGTGTAAGTTTTACTCTGCTCTCCACTCTTCTGAACTGTCAAGGTGTTTCCAGGTGTAGTTTTTCCATTCTCTTTCCAGGAGTATTTGGTGTGTTTAGTCTCCTCTCCCACACAGGTCAGGATGCACTGGGTCTCACTGCAGGATGTGGTCATGTTGGGTTTGGACACAGGTTCTGTAGAGGAAAAGAGCTGCTCAGGTAAACAAGGTAAAATGTGGATGTGAACAAATCTGTGGATCTAAAGACTCTTCATGTCATACTGATACTCAGATTGGTGTGTTTTGTCCTCCACTGGACACCAGAATGCTGATTGACTGACCACTTTGACCACCTACTGTCCAGGTGATGATGATTATGATGAAGATTATGTGTGTGTAGTGTGTGTCGGAGCATCAGTGTGATGAGCAGTGAACAGATGGTCACTATGAGTACAGTAACAACACTCTCTAGAGTAGAGTGTCCCCTTCACTACTCTGCCACTTTGCTCTTTCATTGGCTCTACAGTGAACAGCACCTCCTGCTGGTCAACACAAACCACCTGCAGTAGCAGCAGCAACACAGTGGAGTCTCCAGTCCAAGTGTGTATTTCCTCTAGAAATTTGTACTAAGAAGGAGATGAACTGAAATTGCCTCACTTACTGTACTTGTCTTGTACTGATTACTGTGGTATAAGTGAAGGTAGGGGGGTGACATGATCACCTGTTACAACTGGACAAGTAGGGGATGTGGCATAAAGTAACATGTTAGCACCTCAGTACTATTGTTCAGGTAGAAAAATGTTCCTTATTTTAGCTTTTTACATGTACATGTATTTATTTATCAGACGCTTTTCTCCAAACAGATGAACATCTCATATAAAATACAGTGTGTTCATTACAGTTGGAGAAAGAGACACTTAAGTACAGTTAGTTTGTTTCTTTCCACCATATGAACCAACGCTCATCGCACGAGTAGCTGTATAAAAAAACTTTATCAGAATATCAAGGATTCCTGATAACATTCCTTATATATACAGTATATTTTTATATATTTCTTTTAATATATATATATATTTTTAATGTATTAACCACTTTTTGTTACCATATAGATGGATTTGGGATTTTGGTCGGTGATTTAAAACATGGTGCTGATCACAGTACAATGACAGTATATCAACCCTAAGCTCTGACAACAAGGTGGGGATTTGGCTGCTGTATTAATAAATAACTCATACTGTAATTATGTGATGTGTAAAATAAGAGAAATTATTAAAATCAATAAATTTTCTTATGCAAAGTTACACTGTACCATAGTACTGCAGATCCCACTTGAGCCACACTTGTAAGAGCAGTGTAACTAAGGAAGGGCTCAGGAGGCAGGACTCTGAACACACACTTACTGCACCTTGGTGTATCTTCATGGTAAATCTTGACAGAAAGCGCAGAGAACACACACAGAACCACACAGAGGTCAGTAATGACACACACAGCACTGCCACATGGTTACTGTGCTGACTAGTGAACGTTTACCGTGTTCACCTCCTGATGATGATTCGCCAATTTGACCAAATGGGTAATTTTTCAATCAATAACTAAATAATACAGTTCAGTTTGCTTTTACTGCTGTAAAGATTTGCTTACTGTTCACTGTGTGTGTAGGTGTGTAGTTTTGGACGTTTGTTACTGTAGTAAATATCGACTGTGGTGTCGCTACTGACCACTGTACAGTTCTCTAGGTTTCGTCTGTCTGTCTCCCCATGTTGCCCAGTGAGGTGCAGCCAGGAGCTCGTTTCAGTCTGGTCCCCAGCACCCACCGTATAGTCGAGCATGGCAAACACTCAGCATGGTATGATAGGGTCAGTTTTTATTTATACTTTGTAGTTTTAAAATTGCTTTAATTTCAGTAACATCAATGCAGGGCAGTCAAACATTTAAGTTAATAAAAGAATGATATTTATATTCATGTAGCAGAAACTTTTCTACACACACAATGGGCAACTAAAAGTCACCAATTAACTTTAAAAAAACATGTTCTTGGACTGTGGGAGGAAGCCCACGCAGACACAGAGAGAAGAAACTCCACATAGATGGAGTGGGGAATCGAACCCACATCTTCTTGCACTGTCCAGTTCAGGTGAATATATCATCAGTAAGCTTCATGCAGGATTCTCTTTACTGTTGTGTATAAATATGAGGTACAAACCAGCCCACAGCAGATGCAACAAACCCTAGCTGACCAGCTGTACAAAACAAGTTTAACTCATCGGCGCTTGAACAAGAGCAGGGAAAGAGTGGAAGTTCCACCAAACCCCAGTCCTGCTTTGGTTCACCTCAGTTTGACAAGAAAATGTGACAGAATGGTGTGGCTGCAGCTGGAACCTCTGTGTACAACATCCATCCTTGTACTTTTGTCTACAATATCCATATTTATATTTTTGTATGTCTCACTGGGGAAAAAGTTTGGAGACCATGAAGGTGTCACAAAGGAAAAAGGTTCACCGAATGAATAACATAAAAATTATAACACTAAAAAACAACTTACCGAGTACAATGAGCTGAGATTCCTTTGCAGGTCCTTTATTGTTTATTTCAGCAGAGTATAGTCCTTCATCTTCTCGTTTTAACCCTTTCATTACTAACACTCCAGTAGAGTGATTCAGCTCACACTGGTTTTCGGTCGAACATCTGCCATAATAATCATGTCCTAAACTCCTGTCCCACTCAGCTACTTTGTCCTTCTCTTTCTTCCAGGTGATGCTGCTGAGGGCCCCGGTCACTTTTGGGTTCAGTTGCACCTCTTTTCCTATTAATCCATAGATGGATTCAACTGTTCCACCTGCATGGGTATGAAACACACACCATGTTCACACACCTTCATCTTCAGCAAAAGCCCTGGGCACACGGTGTCATTGACCAGTCAGGGAAAAATGGTAAAAATTATACAGTGACCTTTGAAGGGTCTCAAACTTACAGTTCCACATCACTCAAGTCTCTTCAGAAACACCTGTCTATGTGATTTTATGTACTTTGTTGCCACACTAATCTCTCATAAATTTATGTATGAATTATTTTATTTCTTACAACAGTTTATTAATAATAAAAGCTAAAACTCAGGTGGGACTTTCACATCAGAAAAAAAAGAAATACATGTAATGAAATCAGCGTTTTGGGAGGGGGGGGGGTGCAGCGGCACAGCAGGTTTGACCGGGTCCTGCTCTCTGGCAGGTCTAGGGTTCGAGTCCTGCTTGGGGTGCCTTGTGATGGACAGGTGTCCCGTCCTGGGTGTATCTCCCCCCCCCTCCGGCCTTACGACCTGTGTTGCCGGGTTCGGCTCCGGTTCGCCGCGACCCCGCTTGGGGCAAGCGCCGCGGTTTCAGATTGTGTGTGTGCGCGCATCGCAGTTGATATTTGACAAAAGAGATGTTTTGTACTTATTACTGATGAAAAAGACATTTTAAAGTGTCCACCACCAGCACCGCGCGACTTCAGTTTTTTCAGCTAAAAATAACGATTTCAGTGGAAATTCCCCTTTTCTTTCCGGCCGCTGTGACGCTTCAACCACCTCCTACAGTCTCGTGTTTCCGACTGTAAAGCTACATTTACACTAAATGGGTTAATGCGGAGAAAGAAAACAACTTTATGAAAAGAGAGCGGAAACAAAAAATGTCGTTTTGGAGGGAAACCGGGTGGGCGGCGGAGGGGAGGATGAACTTGAAAGTTCATTCGTTGCGTTGGATTGATCCCCTCAGACGTCACTTTAATTATTAAACAGCTACCTAAGAGACAAGTAGTCGAGCAACACTGAATAAAGTGTTAGTGTAAGGACGGGTGGGCTCGACTGTGGGAGAGACACGAAACAAGTGTTAGGAAGAATTTTCTCGAAAAAAATAGGAGCAATAATAATCGGGCGGCGCCTCCAACTTGAACTTCCTGTTTCCAGAAAAACGCTTCGAACCGTTCAGCGACACCAATTATCTCCTCGGCGACAATGAACGAAGAATGTTGTGTGTTTTTTCATTACTAATAAAGGCCCGTTTCACGTTAATTCTTCAGTAAAAGCAGAGCGCTCAACAGAGTCGGTCGGTTTTACCGGAGCGCTCGGATCATGGCTGGCAGAGCGACACATACAGTCAGAGGCCGCGCGCGAAAAACCGCAGTGTGTCGAAGAAACGGGGCTGCAAACTTACCGGCTGTGAGGTACAATTCCGCCAGAATCAGTAAAAACAGGCGAGGGACCCTTGTGACAGTCATCGTGCTTGAAGGACTCGACTCGACAGGTCGCTGAGAGGAGGAAACTTCAACTTGGGCGTGAAGCGCGTTTTACTCCATTTTGTGTGAAATCGAAAGTGAAAGTAGAAGTGGAGACGCTCCCGAACAAACAGGGTCTTTACAAATACTGGACACCACTTTTCTTAACTTAAACAGCTTAGGAATTCATTGTCAGTAACATTGGTCTAATATATTGGCGTTATATTTAAACATCTGTGCGGGGGTCAGTGCGGTTGTTGGCTGCTTTCCCGGCATGCTCTGCGGTGACGCACTATCGTGTCCCACCCTCACCGCGCCGTTTCATCGTGTGGAGCTTGCTATTGTGAGCTTCTTGAAGCTGGCCCCTTACAAACAGCACAAACAAGTGACTTAGTGACTTGTCTCTGAGATGTAATTTGCTTTAGAGAAAAGTGTCTCTGCTAAATGAATCAATGCAAAAGTACATCAAGAACACAATCTCTTATATTTTGTTCACATTGTGTTGATACTGTTCTCTTTTTTTTATGTTAATCGCAACTATTTTTCCAGGCTGTGACATAAGCGTAGGAACCCCAAATGAAACAGTCCCTCAGTCAAATCTTATCAGGTTTTGTCTTTCTGGTGCGGGTATGGTATCTGTGTGTAGACAGTCACCGTCATGGACGGGTCTTGCTTGGGGCTGGGAAAGGAATTAATGTTATATGCTGAAACTCAGTGATTATATATTCTTTTGCTAATAACATGCTAATAATACTCCTCCGTGAACCGCCACCTTATCGTGGTGGAGGGGTTTGAGTGCCTGAATGAGTCCAGGAGCTATGTTGTCTGGGGCTACATGCCCCTGGTAGGGTCTCCCATGGCAGACAGGTCCTGGATGACAGACGAGACAAAGCGCGGTTCAAAAACCCCTTATGACGAAAAAATCAAGGCGTCCGTTTACCCCGCCCGGTATGGGGTCACCGGGGCCCCACCCTGGAGCCAGGCCTGGGGGGGGGGCTCGCATGCGAGCGCCTGGTGGCCAGGTCTATGCCCACGGGGCCTGGCCGGGCTCAGCCCGAAGCCACAACGTGGAGCCGCTCTTCGGTGGGCTCACCACCTGCCGGAGAAACCGTAAGGGGCCGGTGCATTGTGATTTGGGCGGTGGTCGGGGCCGAGTGCCCGGCCAACCCAAACCTCGGGCGCCAACTCTGGTTTTTGGGACTTGGAATGTCACCTCACTGGCGGGGAAGGAGCCTGAGCTGGTGCGGGAAGTTGAGAGATACCGTCTAGATATAGTCGGGCTCACTTCCACTCACAGCTTGGGTTCTGGAACCACTCTACTCGATCGAGGGTGGACTCTCCACTATTCTGGCGTTGCCCAAGGTGAGAGGCGGCGGGCTGGTGTGGGCTTATTAATAGCCCCCCAGTTCAGCCGCCATGTGTTGGCTTTTTAGAGTCCCTGGGGGGCGTGCTGGAAAGCGCTCCCACTGGGGACTTTGTCGTTCTACTGGGGGACTTTAACGCCCACGTGGGCAGCGACAGTGATACCTGGAGGGGCGTGATTGGGAGGAACGGCCTCCCTGATCTGAACCCGAGCGGTGAGTTGTTATTGGATTTCTGTGCTAGTCGCGGTTTATCCATAACGAACACCATGTTCATGCATAAGGGTGTCCACCAGTGCACTTGGCACCAGGACACCCTAGGTCGGAGGTCGATGATCGACTTTGTAGTCGTTTCTTCTGACCTTCGGCCATATGTCTTGGACACTCGGGTGAAGAGAGGGGCTGAGCTGTCAACTGATCACCACCTGGTGGTGAGTTGGATTCGATGGCGGGGGAAAAAGCTGGACAGACCTGGCAGGCCCAAACGCATAGTGAGGGTCTGTTGGGAACGTTTGGCGGAGGCCCCTGTCAGAGAGGTCTTCAACTCCCACCTCCGACAGAGTTTCAACCAGGTCCCGAGGGAGGTGGGGGACATTGAGTCTGAATGGACTATGTTCCGCTCCTCCATTGTCGGTGCGGCTGTTCGGAGCTGCGGCCATAAGGTCTCCGGTGCCTGTCGCGGCGGCAATCCCCGAACACGGTGGTGGACACCGGAAGTAAGGGATGCCGTCAAGCTGAAGAAGGAGCTCTATCGGGCCTGGCTGGCTCATGGGACTCCTGAAGCAGCTGACAGGTACCGACGGGCCAAACGGAGCGCGGCTCTGGCAGTCGCCGCGGCAAAAACTCGGGCTTGGGAGGAGTTCGGTGAGGCCATGGAGGAAGACTTTCGGTCGGCCTCAAAGAGATTCTGGCAAACCGTCCGGCGACTCAGAGGGGGGAAGCGGTGTTCCACGAACACTGTTTACAGTGGAAGTGGTGCGCTGCTGACCTCAGCTGAGGATGTTCTCGGGCGGTGGAAGGAGTACTTTGAGGATCTCCTCAATCCCTCCGACACGCCTTCCGTAGAGGAAGCTGAGGCTGGGGACTCGGAGGGGGACTCGTCCATTACCCTGGCTGAAGTTGCTGAGGTAGTCAAAAAACTCCTCGGTGGCAAGGCTCCGGGGGTGGATGAGATCCGCCCCGAGTTTCTCAAGTCTCTGGATGTTGTGGGGCTGTCTTGGCTGACACGCCTCTGCAGCATCGCGTGGAGTTCGGGAACGGTGCCTCTGGACTGGCAGACCGGGGTGGTGGTCCCTCTTTTTAAGAAGGGGGACCGGAGATTGTGTTCCAACTACAGGGGGATCACACTCCTTAGCCTCCCTGGGAAAGTCTATGCCAGGGTACTGGAAAGGAGAATCCGACCGATAGTCGAACCTCGGATTCAGGAGGAGCAATGCGGTTTTCGCCCTGGCCGTGGAACACTGGACCAGCTCTATACCCTCACTAGGGTGCTGGAGGGTTCGTGGGAGTTTGCCCAACCAGTCCATATGTGTTTTGTGGACCTGGAGAAGGCATTCGACCGTGTCCCTCGTGGCATCCTGTGGGGGGTGCTTCGGGATTATGGGGTTCGGGGCTCGTTGCTACGGGCTGTTCGTTCCCTGTATGACCGGAGCAGGAGCTTGGTTCGCATTGCCGGCAGTAAGTCAGACCTGTTCCCGGTGCATGTTGGACTCCGCCAGGGCTGCCCTTTGTCACCGATTCTGTTCATTATTTTTATGGACAGAATTTCTAGGCGCAGTCAGGGAACGGAGGGTGTCTGTTTTGGTGGCCGCGAGATCTCGTCTCTGCTTTTTGCGGACGATGTGGTCCTGTTGGCTTCATCGAATCAAGACTTACAGCGTGCACTGGGGAGGTTTGCAGCCGAGTGCGAAGCGGCGGGGATGAGAATCAGCACCTCCAAATCCGAGGCCATGGTTCTCAGTCGGAAAAAGGTGGATTGCTCCCTCCGGGTTAGGGGGGAGTTGCTCCCTCAAGTGGAGGAGTTTAAGTATCTTGGGGTCTTGCTCACGAGTGAGGGAAAAATGGAGCGGCAGGTCGACAGACGGATCGGTGCGGCGTCCGCAGTAATGCGGTCATTGTACCGGTCTGTTGTGGTGAAGAGGGAGCTGAGTCGTAAGGCGAAGCTCTCAATTTACCGGTCGATCTACGTTCCTACCCTCACCTATGGTCATGAACTCTGGATCATGACCGAAAAAATGAGATCGCGGATACAAGCGGCAGAAATGAGTTTCCTCCGCAGAGTGGCTGGGCGCACCCTTAGGGATAGGGTGAGGAGCTCAGTCACCCGGGAGGAGCTCGGAGTAGAGCCGCTGCTCCTCCGCATCGAGAGGAGCCAGTTGAGGTGGCTCGGGCATCTGTTCCGGATGCCTCCTGGACGCCTCCCTGGGGAGGTGCTCCGGGCTTGTCCCACTGGGAGGAGGCCTCGGGCAGACCCAGGACACGTTGGAGAGACTATGTCTCCCGGCTGGCCTGGGAACGCCTTGGGGTTCCCCCAGAGGAACTGGAGGAGGTGTGCGGGGAGAGGGAGGTCTGGAGTACTCTGCTCGGACTGCTGCCCCCGCGACCCGGCCCCGGATAAAAGCGGAGGAAGATGGATGGATGGATGGATGCTAATAATACTAACTTTCTGTGTGAAGTTTGCATTTTCTCAACATGTCTGCATATGTTTCCACCAGATGCTCCTGTTTCCTCCCAGAGTCCAAAGACCTGTTGGCCAGAAGGATTGGTGACTCTATTATAACGCATAACTACGTGCAGTTATGTGAATTAAATAAGACAGCAGTTTCACTGCAGTGCTGTTGCAAACAGTGAGTGTGTGGACTGACGGACCCGGCGGACGGAAGGTGGTGCGCTGTTTAATGGATGGTGGGAGCCAACAAAGTTCCATCCATGTGAAGCAGGTAAAGACTTTGGGTCTGCCAGTTCAGTATGGATTAATATGTGTGTTAGGAAGGTTGCAACAGTCAAGCTTGAGTGAGAGAGAGCAGCATCCATGGCTGCTACCTACCAACCACAGACTGTTTCACATGCTGGTTGTGTACTGTCACAACAACGAATGCATTCAGGAGTCAGGGACACATTGGTCTAACTGAGAGACAAATACTGCATCCCAGGTGCCAGATGGCAAATAAAGAAAATCATATCTGCTTGCATGATTTGCAAAAGGTTCAGAGCAACTTCAGCTCAGCAGGTGACTGCAACCCTACCAAGGGACAGGATTGTTGAATCACCTTCATTTGAAATTACAGGCATTGACTTTGCTGGCACTCGTCAAGAACCGTACCGCTGTAGGAAAGGCATACATTGCGTTGTTCACTTGTGCTGTGACACGAGCGGTACACTTAGAGTTGGTGTTAGACTTGTCCACAGAAAAATTCCTCCTGGCTCTAAAGAGGTTTGTGTCCAGGTGTGGTCTCTGCAGAGAGATCTACTCAGACAATGCTCAAACCCTCAAAAGAGCTGATCATGAGCTCAGAGAACTCTGGGCAACAGTTAAAGAGCCTGAGCTTCTGGAATATTTTTCCTCAAATGGCATAAGGATGGAAGTTCATAGTAGAAAAGGCACCTTGGTGGGATGGATTTTGGGAACGGTTAATCTGATCAGTAAAAACAAGTCTGAAAAGAGTGATGGAGAGAGTTTTGTTGAGCTTTGAAGAATTGTCTTTGTTGTTGACAGAGGTGGAGGCAATAGTCAATTCAAGGCTGCTCACGTTTATGTACAATGAGGTGGAAGAACATCAAACGTTGACACCTGCACATTTTCTTGTTGGTAAAAGACTTATTTCCTTACCACCAAAGTCTTTCCACATTGAGAGTCAAGCCACCAACGGTGGTAAAGAGGAACTCACACAAAGATAGAAATATCGTCAGAGGCTTCTTAACGAGTACTAGAAGCGATGGAGAACGAAGTATCTGCTAGACTTGAAGTCTGCACATACCAGTAAGATTCCTCCTCCTACTCTACTGAGGGAAGAAGATCTGGTCTTGGTTAGAGAGGACCGAATGCCATGGCAGATCTGGAAAACTGGGATAATCAAGGAGCTATTCCCAGGAAGAGATGGACTTGTAAGGTTGTGCACTGTGCAGCTTCCAGCTGGGACTGTATTAAGACCTGTTCAGCATTTATATTCTTTAGAACTTTTGATTGCTACAGTCTTCATGGGGGGAATGTTGTATCTTTGATTGTTTGGGTTGGCGTTGTTTGATGTTGTGTGGAGAGGTGTTACTTGTATTTGGTTGCCAACTTGTGATTGCTGAGTGGTTGGCAGAAAGTTTGAATTTGTATAATTCAGAATGTGATTTATAGAACTGCCACTAGATGGCCACATGTTAATAATGTTCTTTGTTGAGCAAAAATGTGATACAGTAGAAGGTGGTATGGTGGGTCCTGCTCTCTGGTGGGTCTGGGGTTCGAGTCCCGGTTGGGGTGCCTTGTGAAGGACTGGTGTCCCATCCTGGGTGTGTCCCCTCCCCCTCCAGGCTTGCGCCCTGTGCTGCCGGGTTAGGCTCCAGTTCATGCTTGACATAATAGAGAAAAGTTTGCCTCAGAATGTACGAGTGGAGTGACAGATGTTTTTGTTGGTGTTTTAATTAAATGTAACATTATTATTAGGAAAAACCCAAAGTCGGTTTCGTCATTTGTGAACATGTGAAGCTATAACGTCTTAGTGACAACAAACACACCACACTAGACCACTACAAGCTACACCTAAAGGCAACATTAACTTTTATACACTGTGCAAAAGTAATGATGACAATGAACATAAATGTTTACATGTGTATTTATTCATTTGTCAGACACTTTTCTCCAAAGTGACAAACATCTCATAGAAAACACAATGTGTTCATTACATTAGGAATTATTCTACTAGGAATTATGCAATATGGCGCCAGCCGAGTGGCAGCTTGTTGCAGCAGCTCGTTAGATTTTTTTTTTTTTTTAAACTTGTTGCTTGTCAAACTGATCGTTGGCTTTTATTACTTTTTTATTTCTTTATTACTTTTTATTTTTAATGACCGTATCGCTGTTTTTCCTCACTTTTGTAATGGGGAGCCGTGCTGAGCGGAGTGGCGTTGTGTCTAGGTACACACGCGATCAGCTGCTAGCGCTCTCCTATACAGGATACCTGCCCGGATCTAGGCCTGTTACCCCGGAGGAGCTCAGGAGGAGACGCTGCGGGTGTAGAGCCGGTGCAAAGAGAAGAGCAAAGAGGAAGAGATTTAAACCATCTGTCCCGTCGATCATCACCGAGAACGTGAGGTCTTTGGGAAATAAGATGGACGAGTTGTGGGCACTGATTCGGACCCAGAGAGAGTACCGGGACAGGAGCATTTTGTGCTTTACGGAGACATGGCTGCAACCGGACTTCCCGGAACGCAGTGCCTCCATTCCCGGCTTCAGGATGGTTCGGGCGGACAGAGACGTCAGGCTGAGCGGTAAGAAGAGGGGCGGTGGGATTGCAGTGTTTGTGAATGAACGGTGGTGCAATCCCGGACATATTACTGTGAAGGAACGTTTCTGCTCGCCGGACACCGAACTCCTAGCTTTGAGTATTCGTCCATATTATTTACCACGGGAGTTCTCCTCCGTCATACTGGTCGGGGTTTACATTCCACCATCAGCTGATGAGGCATCGGCATGTGACGCTGTACACACCACAGTTGCTAGGCTACAGTCTCAGCACCCCGATGCTTTTGTGGCCGTTACTGGAGATTTTAATCATGTTAGATTGGACTCAATTCTTCCAACTTTTCATCAGTTCATTGATTGCACTACGCGGGAAAACAAAACATTGGACCTATTGTATGCAAATGTTGAGGATGCATATACCGCCACTGCCCTGCCCCCACTTGGTAGATCAGACCACAGTCTTATCCTTTTAACACCTCAGTATGTCCCTGCAGTTCAAAGGCAACTTATTTCCACAAGGAATGTGAGGAGGTGGACTCAGGAGGCCAGTGAGGTCTTGCAGGACTGCTTTGAAACAACAGATTGGGATGTGCTCTGCAGACCACATGGGGATGACATCAATAACATCACTGACTGCATCACGGACTATATTAATTTCTGTGAGGACACTATCATTCCAACCCGGCAGTACGCTGTTTTCCTAATAACAAGCCTTGGATTACCAGTGACCTAAAGGGTTTGCTGAACCAAAAGAAGAGAGCCTTCAGGTCTGGTGACAAGGACGAGATGAGAAGGATACAGCGCCAACTGAAGGTGGCACTGAGGAAGTGTAAAGACTCTTATAGACAAAAGCTGGAGAATAAACTCCAGGTGAACAACATGTGTGGAGGGGCATGAAGCAGATCACAGGATATAACATCAAAGATCGCCAGCAGGACGGCAGCCTGGACAGAGCCAATGAGCTGAATTTGTTCTTTAACAGGTTCAGCACTGGACCCCCTGCTGGCCCTCCCCACACCGGACCAGTCTTCACACCCTCTTTGTCATCCTCTAATGCCTTGCATCGTACCCACTCCCACCCCCCACAGTGTACATCTGACCACAACCACCCAATTCCAACCCCCATGAATGTGACCATCGGCCAGGTGAGAAGACAGCTGGAGAGACTCCATCAAGGCAAGGCGGCAGGCCCGGATCACATCAGCCCCCGGGTCCTGAGGTCCTGTGCAGCCCAGCTGTCTGGCATCCTGCAACACATCTTCAACCTGAATCTGTTGCAGGAAAGGATTCCTGTGCTATGGAAGACATCGTGTTTAGTACCGGTGCCAAAGATAGCCATCCCATCTGGCCCCAGTGACTTCAGACCAGTTGCCCTAACGTCACATGTTATGAAGGTACTGGAGAGACTGGTGCTGATACAGCTGAGACCACAGGTAAAATCTAGTCTGGACCCTCTTCAGTTTGCTTATCGGCCTCATATGGGTGTGGATGATGCCGTCGCCTATCTGCTGCATCGAGCTCATTCACACTTGGATGGTAGTGGCAGCACTATGAGGATCATGTTTTTTGACTTCTCCAGTGCCTTTAATACCATCCAACCTCTTTTGTTGAGTGAGAAGCTGCTGGGGATGGGTGTCAGTGCATCTACGGTCTCCTGGATCTCTAACTATCTGTCAGACAGGCCTCAGTTTGTACGGCTGGGGAGCTTCCTGTCTGATGTTTTGGTAAGCAACGCAGGAGCGCCACAGGCAACTGTTCTGTCACCATTCCTGTTCACTCTGTACACCTCTGATTTTCAGTATGATACTGAATCATGCCATTTGCAGAAGTTCTCTGATGACTCTGCAGTGGTGGGGTGTATTAGAGAGGGACAGGAGTTGGAGTATAGGCACCTGGTGGATAACTTTGTGGAGTGGTGCAGCAGGAATCATCTCCTAAATGTCAAGAAGACCAAGGAGATGGTCGTCGACTTTAGGAAGACAAGAACTGCAGTCAGACCCATAAAGATCCTGGGGGAGGAGGTTGAGACTGTTCAGAAATATAAGTACTTAGGTGTCCACTTGAACAGCAGTCTGGACTGGAGGGACCACACTGATGCTGTGTACAAGAAGGGAATGAGCAGACTCTATTTTCTGAGGAAGCTCAGATCTTTCAATGTGTGCAGCAAGATGCTGGAGATCTTCTATCAGTCTGTTGTTGCGAGCGCCATCTACTTTGCCGTGGTCTGCTGAGGGAGCAGCATCAATGCCAGAGATGCAGGCAGGGTGAACAAGCTCATCCCTAAGGCCGGCAGCATCATTGGACAGAACATGGAGACGTTTGAGTCAGTGAGGAATAGGAGGTCACTGAACAAACTGCTCTCCATCATGGACACTCCTTCCCACCCACTGCACAGCATGCTGCAAAGACAGCGAAGCTCATTTTCTAAAAGAATCATTCAGCTCCGCTGCCGTAAAGAACGGTTCAGGAAATCATTCCTACCGTTTGCAATAACACTGTACAACAGCTCACCTCTGTGTGACAGATGAACTATTCAGCACTATTGTTAGTTCATCTTGTTACGACTTCATAATGATTATATTACCGTTTTGTACAACTTGCACTTTACTGTTGCACTACATACTGTTTCAATTAATTTAATATACTTTTTATTCTTTTATTCTTCCAACAGTATACATACTTGTACATATATTTTTATCTTGTATTTTAACTTGTATTTTTCCACTTGTTTTATATGTTTTTTTTTAAATATATACTGCAAGTATTTATCTGACTTGTGTTCTGCTGCTGTAACATAATTTCCCTTGTGGGATCAATAAAGTATATCTATCTATCTATTAGGAGAAAGAGACATAGCTGCAGATGTGTGATTCTTAAGTACAGTTAGTTTCCTTCACCAGATGCACCGACATTCATCACACAAGTAGCTGCATAAAACTTTACCAGAATATTGCTGATTCCTAATCACCTTCTTAGTAGTTTTTTTTTTTTTTTGAGATACATATAAACATTTACTTTCTATTGCAGGAGCGGCTCTGTAAAGGATTGATCTGAGCATCATCATGAACATTTATTTATACCTTGTTTGAACTTAAGAGATCATGGGCAAAGTGAGTCTGGAAGAGATGAGTTTTAAATACATTAATACAAGAAAAATGTTTTTGCACCATAAATGTAAAAAAAATTATAAAGAATTGTTCTAACTTTTACAAGGTGCTGATTGCTATAAGAAGGCAGTGCGTTTGGCAAGGACAGGGGAGGGCACAGGAGTTAAGCTGTGTGACAGCGAAGGTCAAAAGTTGGACTCCTGTTCCACTGGATTTGGACTGTTGATGTCATCCAAGCATCAATTTGTACTGAACTCACATGCAGCCAAACATGAACAGTTCACAATTTTCCCATATTTTTCATCCTACAGTTCCTGGTCTATGAAAGCAGATGGATAAATTTAAGTTTCAGCTCAATTTCCAGTCTTTCCCTCGTCCTCCCTCAGCTTCTTCTCCTCGTCCACCTTCTCGTCCTGTGTTGAAGGCACACCTGTAGGAAACGATCAAACCATAGTTACAGTGGTGGAATAATTTTGCATACATCTCAGGTTCAATGTACCTTCGCAGGAGATACAACGGTGGCAAGCAGCGTATGCTGGGAGACGAATCAGCAGAGTGGCTCCCCGAGCAGTGCAGGCACTGGTTTTTCTTTTTATACAAAAGACAGGGAGCATCTTATCGGTGTGCAGCACGTTTTGGGCTCTGGTTACTAGAGTATCAGGTGTAGGTGAGGTAACTCAGCAAGTTCTATAACATGACTCAGTACATCTCTATGTGAATTTTCTATGAGATGAACGTCACTTTGGAGAAAAGCGTCTGCTAAGTGGATACATGTACATTTAAATATAAATGTCTACACAGGGTTTCCATCTCAGATTCCACGCCAGTCCCGCCACTCGGCCCGTGAGCTGCACTGCTGACTCGTTTACTTATTTTAGATAAAAAACCAGGAAGAGGCAGTGTATGGAAATGAATAAATGTATCTGTATATTAAAACTAATAAAGCTTGCAAGCATTGGCCTGAACATGAATTATACAGCTAGTTTAATATGGTTAGCTAAATGTCTAACTTAGTTGTTTAAGTGATCATCCATGGCTGATGCAGACACTGAAGTTGTGGCTAGAAAGCCCCCAGAGGTCAGTAGCTAGTTAGTGAATAGTTAGTAAATAGTTAGTAAGTGAGCTACAGAACAGGAGAAGAGCAACAACTTACTGTGACGATCTTAGAGCTGATGTGGAGTTCACTTGGGCTGAGACTATGGTCCTTGGGCAGACAAAGATAATGGATGGGTGACAGGTGTAGGTGGAGTGTAGCCCATGTACCCTTTAGTGTTGGGGATGCAAAATTACCTTTTAGGTTCAATAACCCAAATGGGACCAGACTCCTGGATCCAATGGGATTCCAATAATGCTAATGAGCAGTTTTTTGCAAAAAGCTCTACCATCACTTATCCTGGCTGTGAATGAACTGGGTTAGCAATGAAACTGAGATCAAATCATGCAAAAAAAAAAAAAAAAAAAAAACCTGAAATACTGTATTTAAACCACACTGCTCAACTACTACTTAAGTTCTCGATTTTGCAAATGGAAAGTGTATACCATTACTGAAATGTTTAAACTGTACCTTTCCTAAACCGGAACCATCATTTCTAGCACTGACAGGTAATAATATAACAATTTATGAATTGGTATTTGGAAAGGTGAGGTACAAAGACTGACTGTATATACAAAGCATTTTGAGCAGTGACAGCAAAGAGTTCATGTAACGTTCATCATGACCACAAGTTCAAAGTGCCAAGGGTATTAAAATATGTACAAATGAGCTAAAGTAAAATGCAAAAAATGAACATACATTCTAGAGGCATCAGACTACAGTACAGTCAGTACCAGTGACCATATATTGGTGACTTAAGGTGTAGGAAACCCCACTGCACAACACAGACTAGTAGACATGGACATTGACACTGACCTGGAGACTTGTTTCAGGTCTCTAGTGAAGTTTCGAGTAAACAGAATGCAGCAAAAGCTCAATAAAGGTAAACTCAACACATGAGTCAAAGTTCAGCTCCTGTCATGTTGGAGGAACATTAATTCTGAACAGAGTAAAGTTTTTACTTTGTTTTAAATGTTTAGTTTTTCCTACCTCTTGTTTTGCACCAACAGTAAACAGCCACAGCCACCAGCACTATGACCACCACCCCTCCAAAGACACCAGCAACGATGTAGCCAGCTGAAGGACCTTTGGGTGAAATAGAATTTAAAACATGATTAACATGGCGAGTAAATCCTGACAAATCACTGCACATCTATCACATTATAATATTAAATATTCTTGATTATCTGAACAACTTTCAGCAGGATGGAGCTCATCAAACACAGATACCACCTTTTACCCTCCTTTACCACTCAGGAGTTTCAACCACAGCTGTACCACCATCCACACTGTGGTATAAAGATACTGTAATAATAAAGAGTCAAAACACTTTATTGTTTCGACTTGAACCACTGACCTGGAAATAAGTCCATCTCAATGAGAGGGTCACTGTGCTCCTCACTCTTAGGGTTACTGAACACACAGGTGTAACTTTTACTCTGCTCTCCACTCTTCTCCACCATCAAGGTGTTTCCCTCCTTTACAGTTTCATTGTTCTCTTTCCAGGAGTATTTGGTGTGTTTAGTCTCCTCTCCCACACAGGTCAGGATGCACTGGGTCCAACTGCAGGACGTCGTCACACTGGGTTTGGACACAGGATCTGTAGAGGAAAAGAGTTGCTCAGATAAACAAGGTAAATACAGATGTAAACAAATCTGTGGCTCTACAGACTCTTGATGTCACACTGATACTCAGATTGTCGCGTTTTGTCCTCCACTGGACACCAGAGTGCTGATGGACTGACCACTCATTGTCCAGGGGGATGATTATGATGATGAAGATGGTGTGTATGTGTGTGTTTGTGTGTGTGTGTAGTGTGTGTAGTGTGTGTCTGTGTCATGAGCAGTGAACAGTTCTGGCCTTTCAGGAAGAACACTGTAAGAGTTACTGTAGTGATCCCTATCAGTACAGTAACAGGGGCAACATGGCGGCACAGCAAGTAGCGCTGCTGCCTCACAGTGCCTGGGTGGTGTGAAAGGATGTGGGTTTGATCCCCACTCAGTCTGTGTGGAGTTTGTGTTCTCCCCGTGTCTACATGGGTTTGCTCTGGGTGCTCCGGTTTCCTCCCACAGTCCAAAGACATGCTGTTCAGGTTATGGATGAGTGACCCAGTGTAAGTAGTGTATCTAGCAGTGTAAGTCACCGTGGTGAATAAGGTGTGTGGGCTGATAACACTACATAGAGTTCATTGGAATTCACTTTGGAGAAAAGCGCCTGATAAAAAAATAAATGTAACAGCACTGTCTAGACTCTGGTACTTTGCTCTTTCATTGGCTTTACAATAAACAGCACCTCCTGCTGGTCAACACACACCACCTGCAGCAGCAGTAACACACACACACATCGTCTGAAACTGCTTGTCACAAGCAGGGTCGCGGCGAGTCGGGGCCTAACCTGGCAATAGAGGGCGCAAGGCTGGAGGGGGAGGGGACACACCCAGGACAGGATGCCAGTCTGTCACAGGGCACCCCAAGCAGGAGACAAACCCCAGACCCACCAGAGAGCAGGACCTGCCCAAACCCACTGCACCCCATAACCCCCCCCCCCAAGAAGTAACACATTTAAATTTATTTATCACACACTTTTCTCTAAAGTGACTTCCACCAAACTCTATGTAGTGCTATCAGCCCACACACCTTAGTCACCACAGTGACTTACACTGCTAGATACACTACTTACACTGGGTCACTCATCCATACATCAGTGGAATACACACTCTGGGGAACCTGAACAGCATGTCTTTGGGAGGAAACCCACACAGAGAGAGGGAGAACATGCAAACTCCACACAGACTAAGCAGGGATCAAACCCACATCCTCTTGCACCACCCAGGTGCTGTGAGACAGCAGCATTACTTGCTGTGCCACCCCCCCAGTACACTAGTATCAGTGTCTCCAATGCAGGTCAGTGTTTCACATAGAGATGTGTGTTAAGGAGAAGCCAAACTGTTACTACCCACCTGTCATGACACTAAATTTGCATTTATTCATCACTCAAGTATACTACAGCTGATGGTGAGACTTGAACCAGTGACCTTTGGGTACAAAGGAAGCAGCTCAAACCACTACACTACAGCTATCCCTATACTAATAGTATATACACTAATAACTGTGGAATGATGTCAATTCAGGGCTTAGATAACAGCAGGGAAAGAGTGGAAGTTCTAACAAACACATGTCCTGCTTTGGTTCACTGGAGTTTCACAGTAAAATGGGACAGGATGGTGTGGCTGAAGTTGCAAGTTTTGTGTACAATACCCATATTTACACTTTTTTGTACAATATTCGTATTATATATGCACAAATTGTATTTTCTCTGAGATGTTTGTCGCTTTGGAGAAAAGCATATGCTTAATGAATAAATGTAAATGTATACTTGTGTACATCTGACTGGGGAAAATTTAACAATTAATGAAACATAATAGGGGGTTGGACCAGGTCCTGCTCTCTGGTGGGTCTGAGGTTCGAGTCCCGCTTGGGGTGCCTTGCGGCGGACTGGCGTCCCGTCCTGGGTGTGTCCCCTCCCCCTCCAGCGTTACGCCCTCTGTTGCCGGGTAGGCTCCGGTTCCCCGCGACCCCGTCTGGGACAAGCGGTTCAGAAAATGTGTGTATGTGAAACATAATAATACTGAAAACCAACTTACTGAGTACAATGAGGTCAGATTCCTTTGTAGGTCCTTTATTGTTTATTTCAGCAGAGTATCGTCCTTCATCTTCCTGTTTTAACCCTTTCATTACTAACACCCCAGTAGTGGGATTCAGGTCACACTGGTTGCCAGTCAAACATCTCCCATAATAATCATGTTCTAAACTCCTGTCCCACTCGGCTACTTTGTCCGCCCCTTTCTTCCAGGTGATGCTGCTGAAGGCCTCGGTCACTTTTGGGTCCAGTTGCACCTCTTTTCCTATTAATCCATAGATGGGCTCAGCTGTTCCACCTGGACAGGTATGAAACACATAGACATCACAAACATGGTCTTCATCGAAAAACCAGGATAGTGTCATCGTACAGACAGGGAAAAACACAGTAAAAACTACAGTAACACCATGAAATGTGTATGAGCAGTATATAAAGTATTTAAATAGCGCTTGAAAGTACTGTTGTATTTTCTTAGTTACTGGAACATGACAGAAAAAAGACACATACAGTGTTAGTGATTAGGTGTGTATTTGCTGTTTGAGTTTCAGACGCAATATGTGAACTGAGTGTAAACTTTTTCAGGGCTAAGTAGAAAGGAAATTAACATTTATAACCTAACCCAGGACCTATAATCATGTGTAATGTAACCTGTGCGACCGTGCACGTACCTGTGCGTTTTAGCCCAGAGACATGGATGGTACAAGAAATGTAAGTACAACATCCAGAAAGCATCACCAGAGTGAAACAGGAACACGGCAGGAGGGTCGAATTACAGTTTACCTGCATGCAAGATGCACGTCGGTTGTGGCTGGGAATCAAAACTCTAACGGATTATAAACCCCAGATGCAGACATTCAATTATTGAATGATCATTCATCTCTCCCTGATGAACTGAACTCGTTTTACGGCTGTTTCGAGCTCACAAACGAGACCCCCCAGTACAAGCTCCCGCAGCACTGCAGGACTCCAGTCTCACCATCTCTGTGGCACCAGAAAAACTTTTAGCTGAGTCAAAGCTGCTGGCCTGGACGGAATTTCAGGATGAGTTTTAAAAACATGCAGTGAGCAACTGGCTGCCGTCTTCACGGACATATTTAACAGCTCCTTAAAAAGCTCAATTGTACCCACTTGTTTCAAAAACACCACTATTATCCCTGTTCCTAAGAAGAACAAAGTGAGCTGCCTTAATGTCTATCGCCCAGTGGCACTGACCCCCATTGCAATGAAATGCTTTGAGAAGCTGGTGCTGGGACACATTAAGGACACCATTCCAGACACTCTGGACCCACTGCAGTTTGTTTACTGCCACAACAGATCCACTGAAGATGCAATATCGCACACACTTCACACCACTCTGGCTCACCTGGACAATAAAAACTGCTATGCAAGGCTATTATTTGTGGACTATAGCTCAGCATTTAACACTGTCATCCCAACCAAGCTGATCCACACACTGGTAGGGCTGGGACCGAGTGCCGCATTGTGCAATTGGATCCTGGATTTCCTTACCAACAGACCCCAGCGTGTGCAGATTGGCAGTAATACCTCCTCCCCACTGACCCTCAACACTGGCACTCCATTGGGAAGAGTCCTGAGCCCAGTGCTATATTCCTAGTTCACACATGACTGTGTGGCCAGTCACAGCTCCAACACCATCATAAAGTTTGCTGACGATACCACCATTGTGGGTCTGATCACCAACAACGATGAGACGGCCTACAGAGAGGAGGTGAGGCTCCTGGCAGAGTGGTGCCAGGACAACAACCTGTCTCTAAATGTCAGTAAAACTAAGGAGTTGCTGATTGACTTCAGGAAATAGGATATGGCTCATGCACCCATATACATAGGAGGGGACATTGCAGAGAGGGTCAACAGCTTCAGATTCCTAGGGGTCACCCTCACTGCCAAACTCACATGGACTGAGCACACAGCATCAACCACTGAAAAGGCCCATCAACATCTCCACTTCCTCGGGCATCTGAAGAAAGCCAGGATGTCCACTACAGTCCTCACCACTTTCTACAGGTGTGCTGTGGAGTCCGTCCTCACAGGGTCTATTACATCGTGGGGCGGCAGCTACCTCCATACAGGACAAGAAAGCCCTACAGAGGGTGGTCAAAACAGCTCAGGAAATCATCGGCATACAGCCACCAGCAGTCTAGGACACCTACACCACACGCTGCCCCAGAAAGGCAAAGCGAATTATGGAAGATCACAGTCACCTAGCCAGAGGGCAGCAGCTTAGATCTATTCGAACCCACACTGCTAAGTTCAGGAACAGCCTGTAAGAGTGTGCAACAAACACTAAATATGCAATATCAACAACGATAATGGACTTTACACTGTCACTTTTTGCAACTAAAATTTGCACTGGTATCTCCAAGCACATCACTTGCATTGTCACTTTTAAGTATTCTGGCTATTTATTGTTATTGCCATTATTTGTTGCGGTTTTTGTGCGTAGCACTATCTATGGTGTAGTCTATAGTCTGTGGAGAAACATCCAAGCAAGAATTTCATAGTACATAGTACTTGTACTTATGACAATAAACCTTGAACCAATGCGATTTTAGGTTTATACAATGGCTGTAGCTGTGAACAAACTTTGTTACGAAGGTACTGCGCTGCCAGTCATATTAAAAACATGGTACGGTAAGTGCCGAGTCGAAGCCGACCCATACATAGCGACCACTCGCGTGGTTTGCAAGGCAAGGCAAGTCAAGTCAAGGGAGGAAACAGAGGTGGGTTGCCAGGTCCTTCCTCTGCATGGCAGGGGAGGAAGACACAGGGACAGGGAGAAAGACAGGGCCACCGCACCCCAAGCAGGACTCGAACCCCAGACCTGCCACAGAGCAAGGCACCGGCCAAACCCACTGCGCCACTGTGCCCCCCATTAAAAGTATAGCCATACAATTATGTACAGTTCGTAATACTTGAAAAGAATAAGAAACATCTATGTTACTGCTTTATATTCTAGGTATGTAGCCTAGGAGCAATAGGCTACACCATCTAAGTTCACTCCTGTATCATGATGTTCGCACAAGGACGAAGTCGCCTCAGGATGCATTATTTCTCAGAATCATGTATCCCCGTCGTTAGCGACGCATTTGTATCCGAAGAGAAATAAGACTGATCTCACTTTAAAAGAGAATTAAAAATTTGTGTGTATATTAAGAGAAATAAGAATAATCATCTCACTTTAAAACAATTTACAAAAAACGACCGTTAACGGGCGGCGCCCGACGTTTCAATATCGGACATTCATGATTTACATCAAGACTAGTTTCAAATGTACAATAACTTTACTAAAAAAACAGCAGAGTGGCACTAAGTAGTCCTTTTTAAAATAAAAATATTACTGTTTAATAATTGGGGGCGCGGTGGCGCAGCGGGCTTGAGCGGGTGGGGTTTCCTGCGATGGACTGGACTGGACTGGACTGGACTGGCCTGGCGTCCCGTCCTGGGTGTGTCCTCTCCCCTCCGAATAGGCCTTGCAACCTGTGCTGGCGGGTTAGACTCCGGTTCGCCGCGACCCCGCGTGGGACAGGCGATTGTGTCACATCATTGTGCGTGTGTTTGTTTTTTTAATAAGTGTAAAATCATTTATCAATTTATGAGTCGATCGGCTTACCGAATGGGACAAAGAATTCAGCCAAAACCACAAAAACGAGAGAAATGTGGAGTGTCGCTGTGTGGACGGTGGACATGATTAATTTTATTACTTCAACTCTCTAAAGAGCTTTTCCTAAATGTTTCCGTTCTTTCTTTGCGTCGTCGCCGTAAGCCGGCGTCCCACTGGTCACCGGTAGTGCGCATGCGTGTGTGAGAGAGCGAGAGCGAGAGAGAGAGAGAGGGTTATTCTTTTTATTTGACCTAACGGTAAACAAGCATGAAACAAGTGCGGATCAATAAAGTTAAAGAACAAAGACTAAGTGGTTATACCAGAATGAAATTAAAAAATCTCAGGCAACAACAAAATCAAAAACATCATACATATAAAAACACACTTCAGTCAGTCCACTTGTGATATAGGTGTGTGAGCTGATAACACTACATAGAGTTCATTGGAAGTCGCTTTGGAGAAAAAAACATCTCATAAATAAATAAATGTAAATGTTAAGGCCACACGGCCAGAAATTCGGTGGATGGTGCTCAGGACTGCAGCTGACCATACAGCATTTCACTTTCATCAAGAACCTGAATAATTATATTTTGCACTATGAACCCCCACCCCCAAAACTCACCTGTTCTGAACTCACTTCTCCCATGATCACCTAAGTTCATGCAAGGTGCAAATGTTCATGCACTATAACTTTGAGGTCATAATTGTTTAATAACAGATAAACTTTCACGTAGCTATTCTGTGATGTAATGTACATGTTTCAAAAAAATGATTAGGAAGGTGATCAGGAATCACTGATACTTGTGTAGCCCTGTAGCGCTACTAGGTTGCGTGTTTAATTTTGAAGGTTTAAATAAAGCTTCATCAATTGGATTCATAGTTCGGCTGGAGCCATATCACACTTTTGGAACAGGTGCAACCTACACGGTATGCCAGTTCTGCACCTACTGTGAATTGATTGGGGTTCGGTTTGGCGCCGAACCAATGAGAGAAGAGAGGGATGGAACGAATGGGAAAAGTTTCGAGACTTTTCTAGAAGGGGAGAGAGAAGATGCAGAAGAAGAGAGTGTGAGAAGGAGGTGTTTGAAAGAGCGGTACAGAGTGTGAGGAGGTGATTTTTTTTTTGGTTGCTGGAAAAGTAACCCAAGAGAAAATATCATTTCGTGTGGATTGTGTAGGCGAGTTTTAGTTTCCGTGGTGTCCTCGTGGTCCGACGAGACGTCCAGTTAAAACGACGAGTTTTCAACCCGTCTCGTCGAACTGCTACGCCGGGGTGTGACGGAGGACTGAGGACTGAGGAGAACCCGATTATAGCGCTTCGTATTACCGGTAACGCGCGAAGTTCCTCGGGCATCGCTGGAGTTTCCACCCGCCCCGAACGCGAGTGGACGGACGGTGGATAAGGTAAACTGCGGTTTTTTTCCCCTTTTGCCCGCAAGAGCGAAGCGACCCATAATTGGGTCTCAACGAGCTGCGTCCAGGCCTGCAACGAGGCGAGGGTGTTTTTACGACACGTGTTAGAATACTCCGGAGTATTCGGGGTATATTATTGATATTCATTGTGTGCATGCAAGAAAAGACGGTTCTGTAAGAAACTTCTAGTCTGTTGTGTGTGTGTGTGTGTGTGTGTGTGTGTGTGTGTGTGTGTGGCACCGAGGTTATATGCTGTAGATATTGAGTGTACGTGTGAAGAAGTTTGTGTTTTCTTATGTTGTTGCATTCGTTTTGTGATGGGAGTTTCAATTTTGGGGTTAATAACTTTTGAATATTTCTTTGGGTTTTATATGGGGGTTTGGAGAATTTTTATTAAATCTGTTGTTGTTGTTGGGTTACATTGGAATAGAACCCAGGGCACCACCCTCATAATTATGCGAAATGGAGGGTGGCGCTATACTGGGATACAGTTTTATGCAACTACTTGTGTGATGAACATTGGTTCATGGTGGAAAGAAACAAACTAACTGTACTTAAGAATCACACATCTGTATCTAAGTGTCTTTCTGCTACTGTAATGAACACATTGTATTTTCTATGAGATGTTTGTCACTTTGGAAAAACACACACAGGGTCTGAAACGGTGTGTCCCAAGCAAGGTCGCAGCGAACCGGAGCCTAATCCGGCAACACGGGGCATAAGGCTGGAGGGGGAAGGGACACACCCAGGACAGGATGCTAGTCCATCGCAAGGCACCCCAAGCAGGACTCGAAGGCCAGACCCACCAGAGGGCAGGACCTGGCCAAACCCGTTGCGCCACCGCACCAGCTTTGGAGAAAAGCGTCTGATAAATTAATAAATTAACATGTAAATGTAAGTTAGCAGACTGTTAGAGAGTTCATTACATCAACAAATCGATCTTGTGATTAAATGAAGTTCATCCAGTGACAGTGTCTGCACGCTTTGACAAGTGACAGACTGGAAATGATCAGCAAAGACCACAACAAAGTCCATTAAAAGCCTTTATTTACAAATAAGCACACTATTAACATGTTACAGCAAAATATTTGTCATGCACTCTCCTCCAATGTAGCTCACAATGTGACACTGTTTACAGTGATTAATCCATTTATACAGCAGTCTTTTTTTTTTTTTTTTTAAATCATTCATTCTGAAGTGAGGCTAAGTGTATATATAGGGCAGAGCGATGGTGCAGGTGCTGCTTTGGTGCTACAGCTGTTTGGACTTGGGTTCAGGTTCGAATCGGGCTCAGTCTGCGTGGAGTTTGCGTTTTCTTACAGAAAACATTTCACATTTCAGTCAATGTACAAAGAATGAGATACTGTAAATTTTTACACATCCTCTTCTACAGCCACTATGTTGAACAAGTATAGGTGCTATGTACTGTGGTCCACACCAAAAAGGAAGAGAAAGGAAACAGCACTTTGAACAAAAACTGACACTGATTGGTCATTTTCTTAGTTCATATGACTAAGGCCACTTCCCACCAGCAGCAATCGTTCCTGGCAAATGATTCCCAAATTCAGGGGCGAGTGCTGCTCGATCTCAGTAACCTCATGCTGCAGGGTGAGCTATGCTATTGTTTCACCCCCAGAATTTTTGTCTCTTTCTTTTCCTCATTCAGATGGCCGGAGAACCTCGTTCATAAATGTACTGCTACCATAATCAAAGGCTACATAATTGACACCAGAGGTTGTGGAATACATATTTAGAAAGGGTTCTGTCACAAATCTGTGCGCCACAAAGGTATTGCTGCCCCTAAAACGACTTGAGAAAAGTCGGAATGCAGTGAAATGACTTTGAGGATGCACACAGCAAGAGTTATAAATGCGGCATCAAGAACCAAAACACAATATCTCCTTGCAGATGCTTGAAATTATTTAGGAATATGAGAACTAATGTGGAAATAAGATGAGCAATCAAAATGAGATGGTCAGCAGACAAAGATCAAGTATAAAATTATAACGGAGAGCATACGGTAAGCCCCGAACCATGGCCAAGTGTGAAGAATCAGGTGGACTCAGCACTTCGGTAACTAAATAATGATGATTCCCACTCCTGTAAGGCTGTTCTTTCATTGTGTAATTAGACACACATTTTCTGAACCGCTTGTCCTATACGGGGTCGCAGGGAACCGAAGCCTACCCGGCAACACAGGGCGTAAGGCTGGAGGGGGAGGGGACACACCCAGGACAGGACGCCAGTCCGTCGCAAGGCACCCCAAGCGGGACTCGAACCCCAGACCCACCGGAGAGCAGGACCCGGTCCAACCCACTGCGCCGCTGCACCCCCTTCATTGGGTAATTTAAAAACACAAAAATACAGACCAAATGTACAAACATTTTCTAGACACGTGGAAAAGATGTTGTATGTCAAGGATGACATAACAATCCATGGTCGGCTGGAGTATTTACTGCTTTTCTTAACATGAATGCTAGCACAATAACTTCCTTAATATGTCTGATTGTCAGATCTTCATAAACTACAAACAAAACACATTATATGGTATTTTTGTAATTGAAGAAAAGAGCTAAATATGGATGGGACCAATAAGGCAGAAAATCAGTGTGTAGAGTATCATTCCGTGGACTTTGAAATTCCAGTGTGGTTCTTCTGACACCATGGTAAAAATACAGAAATTCACAGTAAATAAAGTGTTACCAGTGAAGAATTTCATGAGGAATATAGTGACCATTACAGGTCAGGAGGGCTTTCTTCAGTGTTTCTAACTCCACTCACTAATATTTGAAATACATTTTCATCTGAAAATGTGACGAAACAACTTACCATCTGAAAAGTTATGTGAATCAAACAGAACTTGGGAAGCTGATAACATGGTGCCTAATGGTAGCAGTTTTATCCATCCATGCACTGTACAAAAAAACTGACAAACATAGTGTATGTGTGAATGTAAGTGTGTGTGTGTATATAAATGTTTTTTTTTTTTTTGCCTGCTGTATACCATGAGCCATTGGGAACCAAAGCCAAATTCCCTGTATGTGTGTGCATACTTGACCAAATAAATTGGATTCTGAAGTACAGCTTCAGGACCATGAAACAACACTGACTACATTTTCAAAACATTCTGCAACTTGGTCAAACTTTTTTACAGATGAAGTCCATGATCTATGATTGAAATTCAAGCTATGTGTTAAACTGAACAATTTCTAGCAAGATTCTTTATATTGATGTCCTTGTTTAACTACTCATGTGACAAACAAGAAATAGTTTTTGTGTGTTCTTTGCTGCAGTACAGTAAATACAGTTTGATGAATGTACACAAGAAACACTTTGAATATGAAAATGGGCAGCTGTGCAGTTCTGTTCTCACCAGTTGCACTGTTACTGACGTGTCAGGAAGCGATGTGTAAAACGTTCAGTCGGCGACTGGGGATTTTGTGTGCGTTCTCATTCATTTTGCGCCATTTTTTTGGTTCTCATTCAGCTCCTTCTCTTCCTCACGTTGTTCTTCGTTCTGTCCTGTGGGAAACAACCAGACCACAGTTTGGTTTCCCTCACTGATCCTGCTGCTCAGCCCATGACTGGTGTCGTACCCTTGTTCATTTATTACAGATAAAAAGTCACAGCACTCAGTCTCTGTCTCCACACAGCCTTGTACCGAAGGTAATATAATCAATCATGCTGTCTGAAACCACTTGTCCCACGCAGGGTCGCGGCAAATAGAGGGGACATGCACAGGATGGGACGCCAGTCCATTGCAAGGCACCCCAAGCAGGACTTGAAGCCCAGACCCACCAGAGAGCAAAGACCCAGCCAAATCCGCTGCGCCACTACACTCTCCTATTATAATCAATCAATATCTACGGATATATGTACAATCATCTATGAATATAATCAATCAACAGAACAAGCATAAAAGTCAATTGATAAAAGAAATTAGAAATTAAAGTAAAAATAGTTTAATTTCAGATTAAAAGTTAATGACTGGAGCACGGTGGGGCCTGGACACGTCTGTCCCCCACCCAGACCCCATCAACAACTGGGGGTGCCACATTATAAGATGAGCAGCTGGTTTGACTGCTCGTACGGACACTATATGAAGAGAGACCTGAAGGAAGATGATCGTGAGTTGCACGCCAAAGTTTGATGGTAGACACCTGTCGGACACTGGTAACACAGTGCTTGTGGTGAGGAATTTTGGATTTTCTTCTCTTGAGGCTGAAGCCACTTCCCTTCCTGTTCTGCAGGGCAGAGAGTTTTCTCTTTGTCAGTTTCTAAATATGGATTTTCTTAAGAACTACTGGGAGTCCAGCTATAAACCGGAAGCTGAAAAGACCATCGGAGCTCCTCTACCCACCACCATCATCGCTGTATTTGCAAAGCCACCAGCATTGTGGACGACCCCTCTCATGGACTCTTCGCCCTTTTGCCATCTGGCAGGAGATACAGGAGCATCCGCGCCACCACTAGCAGACTCCGCAACAGTTTCTTCCCTGAGGCAGTCAGATTACTCAACACCCTGCCGCCTCTCAACGCTCACCTGGCGCAGTCAAACAGCGAACCCAGCAGGACTCCTACGCTACACACTGCCTTCAGTTCACAGCCCATGTCCTGTGTGTGTATTGTCCTTGACTCCTGTTCTGTGTTGCACCATGGTCCCAGAGAAACGACATTTCACTCCACTGTATACAAACTATAAAGAGGAATGACAATAAACACCAACTTGAACTTGAAACATCCCGTGCCCGATCACTCCTCGAACCTGATGCATTCCAACACGTCACATATGGTGCTGAAATGTGGAAATGACCACACCCATGGCATGGAGCTCACGGGACTTCCTATACTTAATAGAACAGTGTGGTGGGAGTGGTTTGAGGACCACAGTGAGTTCTTCAGGCTGCGGTGTATGAGGGCTCTGTGGGGACAGGCTTCAGCCGGAGGACTGACTGCCCCACTGCAAGGCAGGACATGGTTGGGGACAGCGGAGGGGGCAGACAAAGAGTTAGGACAATAGAAACGTGAGTCCTGTGCAGTCGGCTAAGGACTTGGCTCAGATGGGACTGAGTGAGAGAGAGGGGAACCTAGGGGTCGGGGGACCTGGGTGGGAAGAGAAGCAGCCTGGCTGCTGCCAACATGAGGGCAGACCTCCCTCCTGTTGTTCAGGGACAACAACCGGGTTTCCCAGGCAGGTGGAGACATCAGGTTGCTAGCCTGAGCTAGGGGCTCAGCCCAGACCCTAAAGCTCCAAACCCCTAACCTTGAGCCCACCTTCTCATGATGACGTCAATTTTACATTCTTCCTTTTTTGCTTATCATGTTTGCTTTTTTGTATATTTATTTATATATTTTTTTTTGCATATTTGATTGTGTGTTATATTTGATATATTTATGCTTCTGAAGGCTACGCTAAGTGCCACTTTCACTGAGAATTAATGTTTGGCATTTAAGTGGACTTTTTGGACCCACCATCACTAAATACTCCAGTATATAGTGAACTGTCTTGTTTATTTCTCTTATGTCTTTCTTCAGCTGTACAGCAGACATGGATGCTTGGTTATCCTCGCAGTGGCGGCTGTTCAACTGTAATGTTCTGCACCATTTCTGCTGTGACCGAACACAATCTCTCGTCCACTTCTGCTTGCTTGGTAGTCCCACTCACACGGGTCCACAATCAACAGTCTGTTAGTTTTCAGTTTTGGCCAATGATGTGGTGAAATGAGATCTCATGTCCCTCAGAGCGGCTGAATCCTCCCACAGTGAAGAAGGGTCTTGAACCATCTGCTTGAGAGCCACTTCTCTCCTGATCTCCCGACAGCTCCATCAATGAGTCCAACACCATCTGCTATGATTATCTATGTATTTGTTATTTGAATGTCACTTTTATAAGAGCTACTTGGGGGATGTGAACCTGCAACATGGTGGCGTCAGACAAACAAACTGCGTGTCCATAGTCCTGTATGTGTGTTTAAAACTCTTTGCTGCACTTTTGTTTACTCTAAGATGTACATCACTGTGGAGAAAACTGGCAGATGAATAAGTGTTGCAGTAAAGATCATGTGAGAAGCTGTGGTTGATTAATTCATTTAGTGAATCCTTTTCTCCAGTCAACTAGCTCTATCAAGACTATTTTAATCCACTCAACAACACTTACACCGTTCATATTTTATTGAGGCATGTCTATTAAAGTTCAAACACAAAACCTATTGAAACTTCATGTGATGTTCCCTGCACTTTACTTGTGCTCAGAAACCAGCATGGTTGAAAACATTGGACTTTGCTTACCTCTAGAGTGTTTTCTTCTACGAATCACCATGACAATCACAACTGCAGCTATAATCAGAGCCACAACCACCAATACTATGGGCACGATGGTTGAATTATGAGAAGAACCTTTGGAAGGAAACAAATTTGAAACAAATTAGAGAACAAAAATTACAAATCACTGTACAGTTATCAAATTTCACTCACTATTCAAGCCAGGGTCACGGTGGACCAGAGCCTATCCCTGAAACATAGGCACCATGCTAAGTAGAGTACACCTCGGAGGGGACACCAGCCAATCACAGGGTAGCCACACATTCACTCACACACACTAGGAGTAATTTGGTCACCAATTCACCAGAATTACATCTTTGGACTGTGTGAGAAACTCCACACATGCAGAACATGTTAACTCCACATAGACTGATTCATATGGTCATCTACGCCCCAACAGCCCAGATGCTGAGAGGCACCTGCATTTCCCGCTGTGTCACTGTACAGATTTCAGTCAAATAAAGTGTAGGCTGGAGTTCCTTTCGTAGGATAACGCTGCGCAGCCCTGTCATCAAATTATAAATATCAGTGTCTTTCAATGAGAGCCCGAGAATCTCCTCAAGTCCCATGAACAGAGATAAACATATTTCACTTTTTTATGTTTTATTAACCTGGAGACTTTACTCCAGCTACACCGTCATATGCACTGTCCATCCATCCATCCATCTTCCTCCGCTTTTATCCGGGGCCGGGTCGCGGGGGCAGCAGTCCGAGCAGAGTACTCCAGACCTCCCTCTCCCCGCACACCTCCTCCAGTTCCTCTGGGGGAACCCCAAGGCGTTCCCAGGCCAGCCGGGAGACATAGTCTCTCCAACGTGTCCTGGGTCTGCCCGAGGCCTCCTCCCAGTGGGACAAGCCCGGAGCACCTCCCCAGGGAGGCGTCCAGGAGGCATCCGGAACAGATGCCCGAGCCACCTCAACTGGCTCCTCTCGATGCGGAGGAGCAGCGGCTCTACTCCGAGCTCCTCCCGGGTGACTGAGCTCCTCACCCTATCCCTAAGGGTGCGCCCAGCCACTCTGCGGAGGAAACTCATTTCTGCCGCTTGTATCCGCGATCTCATTTTTTCGGTCATGATCCAGAGTTCATGACCATAGGTGAGGGTAGGAACGTAGATCGACCGGTAAATTGAGAGCTTCGCCTTACGACTCAGCTCCCTCTTCACCACAACAGACCGGTACAATGACCGCATTACTGCGGACGCCGCACCGATCCGTCTGTCGACCTGCCGCTCCATTTTTCCCTCACTCGTGAACAAGACCCCAAGATACTTAAACTCCTCCACTTGAGGGAGCAACTCCCCCCTAACCCGGAGGGAGCAATCCACCTTTTTCCGACTGAGAACCATGGCCTCGGATTTGGAGGTGCTGATTCTCATCCCCGCCGCTTCGCACACGGCTGCAAACCTCCCCAGTGCACGCTGCAAGTCTTGACTTGATGAAGCCAACAGGACCACATCGTCCGCAAAAAGCAGAGACGAGATCTCGCGGCCACCAAAACAGACACCCTCCGTTCCCTGACTGCGCCTAGAAATTCTGTCCATAAAAATAATGAACAGAATCGGTGACAAAGGGCAGCCCTGGCGGAGTCCAACATGCACCGGGAACAGGTCTGACTTACTGCCGGCAATGCGAACCAAGCTCCTGCTCCGGTCATACAGGGAACGAACAGCCCGTAGCAACGAGCCCCGAACCCCATAATCCCGAAGCACCCCCCACAGGATGCCACGAGGGACACGGTCGAATGCCTTCTCCAGGTCCACAAAACACATATGGACTGGTTGGGCAAACTCCCACGAACCCTCCAACACCCTAGTGAGGGTATAGAGCTGGTCCAGTGTTCCACGGCCAGGGCGAAAACCGCATTGCTCCTCCTGAATCCGAGGTTCGACTATCGGTCGGATTCTCCTTTCCAGTACCCTGGCATAGACTTTCCCAGGGAGGCTAAGGAGTGTGATCCCCCTGTAGTTGGAACACAATCTCCGGTCCCCCTTCTTAAAAAGAGGGACCACCACCCCGGTCTGCCAGTCCAGAGGCACCGTTCCCGAACTCCACGCGATGCTGCAGAGGCGTGTCAGCCAAGACAGCCCCACAACATCCAGAGACTTGAGAAACTCGGGGCGGATCTCATCCACCCCGGAGCCTTGCCACCGAGGAGTTTTTTGACTACCTCAGCAACTTCAGCCAGGGTAATGGACGAGTCCCCCTCCGAGTCCCCAGCCTCAGCTTCCTCTACGGAAGGCGTGTCGGAGGGATTGAGGAGATCCTCAAAGTACTCCTTCCACCGCCCGAGAACATCCTCAGCTGAGGTCAGCAGCGCACCACTTCCACTGTAAACAGTGTTCGTGGAACACCGCTTCCCCCCTCTGAGTCGCCGGACGGTTTGCCAGAATCTCTTTGAGGCCGACCGAAAGTCTTCCTCCATGGCCTCACCGAACTCCTCCCAAGCCCGAGTTTTTGCCGCGGCGACTGCCAGAGCCGCGCTCCGTTTGGCCCGTCGGTACCTGTCAGCTGCTTCAGGAGTCCCATGAGCCAGCCAGGCCCGATAGAACTCCTTCTTCAGCTTGACGGCATCCCTTACTTCCGGTGTCCACCACCGTGTTCGGGGATTGCCGCCGCGACAGGCACCGGAGACCTTATGGCCGCAGCTCCGAACAGCCGCACCGACAATGGAGGAGCGGAACATAGTCCATTCGGACTCAATGTCCCCCACCTCCCTCGGGACCTGGTTGAAACTCTGTCGGAGGTGGGAGTTGAAGACCTCTCTGACAGGGGCCTCCGCCAAACGTTCCCAACAGACCCTCACTATGCGTTTGGGCCTGCCAGGTCTGTCCAGCTTTTTCCCCCGCCATCGAATCCAACTCACCACCAGGTGGTGATCAGTTGACAGCTCAGCCCCTCTCTTCACCCGAGTGTCCAAAACATATGGCCGAAGGTCAGAAGAAACGACTACAAAGTCGATCATCGACCTCCGACCTAGGGTGTCCTGGTGCCAAGTGCACTGGTGGACACCCTTATGCATGAACATGGTGTTCGTTATGGATAAACCGCGACTAGCACAGAAATCCAATAACAACTCACCGCTCGGGTTCAGATCAGGGAGGCCGTTCCTCCCAATCACGCCCCTCCAGGTATCACCGTCGCTGCCCACGTGGGCGTTAAAGTCCCCCAGTAGAACGACAGAGTCCCCAGTGGGAGCGCTTTCCAGCACGCCCCCCAGGGACTCTAAAAAGGCCGGGTACTCTACACTGCCGCTAGGCGCATAAGCACAAACGACAGTGAGAGACCGTTCCCTGACCCGAAGGCGTAGGGAGATGACCCTCTCATTCACCGGGGTAGACTCCAACACATGGCGGCTGAACTGGGGGGCTATTAATAAGCCCACACCAGCCCGCCGCCTCTCACCTTGGGCAACGCCAGAATAGTGGAGAGTCCACCCTCGATCGAGTAGAGTGGTTCCAGAACCCAAGCTGTGAGTGGAAGTGAGCCCGACTATATCTAGACGGTATCTCTCAACTTCCCGCACCAGCTCAGGCTCCTTCCCCGCCAGTGAGGTGACATTCCAAGTCCCAAAAACCAGAGTTGGCGCCCGAGGTTTGGGTCGGCCGGGCACTCGGCCCCGACCACCGCCCAAATCACAATGCACCGGCCCCTTACAGTTTCTCCGGCAGGTGGTGAGCCCACCGAAGAGCGGCTCCACGTTGTGGCTTCGGGCTGAGCCCAGCCAGGCCCCGTGGGCATAGACCTGGCCACCAGGCGCTCGCATGCGAGCCCCCCCCCCAGGCCTGGCTCCAGGGTGGGGCCCCGGTGACCCCATACCGGGCGGGGTAAACGGACGCCTTGATTTTTTCGTCATAAGGGGTTTTTGAACCGCGCTTTGTCTCGTCTGTCATCCAGGACCTGTCTGCCATGGGAGACCCTACCAGGGGCATGTAGCCCCAGACAACATAGCTCCTGGACTCATTCAGGCACTCAAACCCCTCCACCACGATAAGGTGGCGGTTCACGGAGGAGCATATGCACTGTTTCATGGGTTATTCATGGTGAACATTATAAGTTGACTTGGACACATTTGTCAGAGAAAAGTGTGATGATATGGTAATGACAAAATAGACTAATCACTTTATTGAACTACTGACCTGGAAATAAGTCCATCTTAGTGAGAGGGTCACTGTGCTCCTCACTCTTAGGGTTACTGAACACACAGGTGTAACTTTTACTCTGCTCTCCACTCTTCTCCACCATCAAGGTGTTTCCCTCCTTTACAGTTTTGTCGTTCTCTTTCCAGGAGTATTTGGTGTGTTTAGTCTCCTCTCCCACACAGGTAAGGATGCAGTGGGTCTCATTGCAGGATGGGGTCACACTGGGTTTGGACACACGTTCTGTAGAGGAAAAGAGTTGCTCAGATAAACAAGGTAAATACAGATGTAAACAAATCTGTGGCTCTACAGACTCTTGATGTCACACTGATACTCAGATTGTCGCGTTTTGTCCTCCACTGGACACCAGAGTGCTGATGGACAGAACACTTTTGCCACTCATTGTCCAGGGAGATGATGACATTTTTCTCCTGTTTGAACCTCAGTGTGATGAAGACTGAACAGTCCTGTCCTGATGTGTCCAGGTGCATCATGACATGTGTCATATACATCAGTTGAACCACTGACCTGGAAATAAGTCCATCTCAGTGAGAGGGTCACTGTGCTCCTCACTCTTAGGGTTACTGAACACACAGGTGTAACTTTTACTCTGCTCTCCACTCTTCTCCACCATCAAGGTGTTTCCCTCCTTTACAGTTTTGTCGTTCTCTTTCCAGGAGTATTTGGGGTGTTTAGTCTCCTCTCCCACACAGGTAAGGATGCAGTGGGTCTCATTGCAGGATGGGGTCACACTGGGTTTGGACACACGTTCTGTAGAGGAAAAGAGCTGCTCAGGTGACAAGATAAAATACTAGATAGATTAATCCAGTGTACCCACTACACAAGAACTGACACTGGAAATACATCATCCCAAATCTTCCCACTAGCGTAGTACCCCATCTAAATGCTTTGGGTAATCCTGATAAAGACGCAAGCACACAGGCATCTACTCAGACCCACGTAAATGTTTCCTGCCCCCATTATTGATTCCGAACAGTCATTCAGCACAATAAGAAAATAAACATGGAATAAACATGTATGAAAATTGTAAAATTAAGTTATTTCAATATTTACAGCTTAAACTTAGCATAGAGTGACAATGGAGAGCAACAATCTGCCATATTGACAATGTCAACAAGTTACACACACTGATTAATGTCAGTGTCACGCCCCCAGGAACAAGTGGAGCAGCAACACCTGCGGCTAATTGACACCCGGGATAAAAGGAGCTCTGGGAACAAGTCATGTTGTGGATTTTTGCAAACACTGTTGTGGTTTTGCAGTCTCAGTGGCACTGGCTTGCTTGTTCCTGGTTTCTGTCTCCTCAACTACTGACTCCGGTTTGCCTGTATTGCAACGTTGAAGCCAGGGACAAGCGAGGGTCTTCCAAGGTGTCAATTGTGTCCAGTCCTATGAACCTTGTTGAAAGATTATAACCAACCTACAACTGGGTCCACTCCTTACCTGTCTCCAGCCTGCCTGTCCCCAGCATGACAGTCAGTCTATTATATTAACAATGAAATTTCTATTTGTTATTTACCTAATGCTTCTCTCCAAAGTGACTTACAGCATTAAACTACTTACAATGATTTATCCATTTACACAAATGGGTAATTTTTGCTGTATCAATCAAAGTAATGTACTACAGCAGAACATTCGATTTGAACTCAGATCTTATGATTCCTTATAGAAAAAGACTATAAACACATAACTGTCATGGTAGCACAGAGACTGGATTGATGAATACGTGAACTCAAGTACAAAGTTTATTTAAAAGTGCAAAGGGTGAATCGTGAAGCTTTTATGCCCTGTGGACAAAAAGACTGAGCGTGGCTTGAGGACAGGAAGCACACGAAGCACGCAGGGAACAGGTAATGTGGAGCCACACAGCGCAGACTCAAGCAGGCAACCATAAAAGATCATGAGCACTGACTGAGGTCCATCCACAAGGTCGGTTGTTGCGCTCAGCTGGTTTGATGGGCTGATGAATTGCAGGGTGTGCTGAATCCTGCTGGCTCATTTACAGTGAGGACCCCTAGTGGCCAAAAGGAGAACTCCTCCAGGGGGTGGTGACAACTATTGAGTCAGTTACTTATATTGTTGTGACAACATGTTCTTCCAGAGAACAGGACTCAAGACAGACCCCAGATGAGAAAGAAACTTTTGTGCTATTCTGTGCTATTCATGGAAATAGTGACCGGTGAGGGATAAGACAAGCTCGCTGGTCTCCTGCTCTGGGTCATGCTCCTTCATACCTCTGGGGAAGACCAGAACATTCACACACACACTAGCAGAAACCGCTTGTCCCAAGTGGGGATGCGACAAACTGGAGCCTAACTGGGCAACACAAGGAGCAAGGCTGGAGGGGGAGGGGACACACTCAGGACGGGACACACCCAGGGTGGGACACCAGTCCATTGCAAGGCTCCCCAAGCAGGACTTGAACTTTTAAGTGCAAACAGATAAAACCATTAAGTAAATTAATAACACTTGAAAATAATAGTTTAAACCTACTTACCAAGTACAATCACCTGTAATGCCTTTGCAGGTCCTTTATTGTTTATTTCAGCGAAGTATTGTCCTTCATCTTCTTGTTTTAACCCTTTCATTACTAACACTCCAGTAGAGTTATGCAGGTCACACTGGTTTTCGGTCAAACATCTGCCATAATAATCATGTCCTAAACTCCTGTCCCACTCAGCTACTTTGTCCTTCTCTTTCTTCCAGGTGATGCTGCTAAGGGCCGCAGTCACTTTTGGGTCCATCTGAACCTCTTGTCCTTGCAACCCATAGACCTCTTCAGCCTCTCCACCTGCATAGACATCACAATCATGATCACATCTTTACCAAGACTCTCAAACTACACTCCTCAGTAGCATTGAATTTAATGTTCACTATTGTCATTTGTAATTATGTTTTTTATTATTGTGATATTTGCATTACTCTTATTTTGTTTCTGGAAATATTTCAGTGCAAATGTTTTAATAGTTCTATGCAAATGTATGCACACATTTAATAGTTTAAATTTTGTAAGTAAGAAGTAGTGAACTACAGTAGGAAACTGTTAAAAACATATTTGCAGTTATTAACGCACATCGTAATAATAAAGTGAGAACTGGCTTTAAACCACACTTTATAACATAGAAAGAAAACAATAATTGTGACATGTGCAAAAGTTTGGACACCCTAGTAAGTCAGTATTTAACACCCCCTTTAGCACATATCGTGCATCCTCCAGATCTCGTGGAAGGACAAAGTTACTAACAGTGACGTCCTTAATCTGGCTGGATTGCCAAGCATGCAGACCATCCTCAGGCAACGCAGGCTACGGTGGCTAGGGCACGTTCGTCGGATGGATGATGGAAGGATCCCGAAAGACATCCTGTATGGGGAACTGGCCTCTGGTGTACGACCAACCCGACGGCCTCATTTGCGCTTCAAGGATGTGTGCAAAAAGGATTTGAGAGAGCTTGACATTAATGTGAACGGCTGGGAGGAGCTGGCAACTGATCGTTGCAGCTGGAGGCGGGAACTTCATCAAGGTCTGGGACGTGGCGAACAAAAGCTGCAACTACAGGCTGAGGAGAGGCGAAGACGCAGGAAGGTCAGGCTTCAAGTGGAACATATGAACAGCACCCAGCACATCTGTTGCAACTGCGGCAAGGATTGTCATTCTCGTTTGGGCCTTCACAGTCATGGCCGGCGATGCAAACCACCGTGAAGTGGACAAAACCAAGGCACAATTCCATGGTCTTTCTAGACTGATGGATGCCAATGAACTAGCACATATCACAGCTTGTAAATGCCTTTTGTCTCCAGCTAAGACTCTTTCAATTTTTATTGTAGAAAGTTTTGCTCACGCTGGCTTGCAGATCAATTCTAATTCCAAGATATTTTTGGGCTGTCTTGCATGCACACTATGTTTAAGATCTAGCCCCAGATTTTCAATGATGTTTAAGTCAGGGAGCTGTAAGGGCCATTCCTATTCCAATCCAAAACCTTCAGCTTGTTTTTCTCCAAGTAGCTCATGGTGGTTTTTGAGGCATGTTCAAGATCATTGTCTTGCTGAAGTTGAAAAGGGGATGGCTTCTACAACTTCCTGGCTGACTGTTTAACACTGGTATCCAGAAGTTGATGTTTAGTGGAATCCAATTTCAGTATCAATTCATTTTGTCAATAGTTAAAGGAAAGTTATCACTGGAGAATTTCTAGATTGACGGGGAAAAGGTTCCGTCAGTGGCTGAAAGGCCAATTAAAAGCTTGGGTTGATGGCATGATTCCTCACTAAGCGACAGGGAGCAGGTTAAAAGATTAAGGGAGGATGTAGTGCAGGCAATTAATAGGATTGATAAATCTTTTTTACCAGGGAAGCTGAAGGTTTGGTGCTGGCAGTTTGGTTTATTGCCTCGTATTAGATGGCCGCTAACTATATACAAGGTTTCTATGTCAGGGGTTGAAAGACTGGAAAGGGTTATGAGCAAAGCTATTAGGAGATGGTTGGGGGTTCCTCATTGTTTGAGTAGTGTGGCTTTGTATGGAAAGGGGGTTTTGGAATTACCACTGACTAGTCTTGTAGAAGAATTCAAGTGTGCCAAGGTTGGTTTGGAATTAACATTGTCAAGCACAAAAGACCCAGTGGTGAGATCAGTTCCTATAAGTTTAAAAACAGGACGTAAGCGGGATCCACGGGAAGCTGTTGCGCATGCGCAGACAGCGCTTGAGTACGTAGATGTGGTCGGTCAGGTGCAGGTAGGTAGGGCGGGGCTCGGTGCCGGCAATCGAATAAAGTTGTGGAGTAAAGCAAAGTTGCCAGAGAGGAGAAAGATGGTGATTGGTTTTATCTGCGAACAGGAAGAGGAGATGAGGCGGGTAACTGCGACGTCACATGGTGTGCAAGGGCGATGTTTGGCTTGGGAGCATGTGGAGAAACGGTAGATCAGCTGGCGTGATCTGTGGGCGATGGACGCCGGTCGTATTAAGTTTCTCATTGGAGCCACCTACGATGTTCTCCCTACTCCACAGAATCTTAATCGCTGGGTAGGTACGGAGCCGACTTGCAGCTTGTGTGGTGGTATAGCCTCTTTGAAGCATATTTTGTCTGCATATAAGGTTAGTTTATCTCAGGGAAGATATACTTGGAGGCATAACGAAGTGCTAAAATCCTTGGCATACTTGTTGGAGAACAAGAGGGTTGAAGTCAATTCTCTCCCGTGTTGCAGGAGAAATAAGGTAATTTCTTTTGTGTGGGAGGGGGAAGAGCGCTACATGTCATGCGCATGGACGCGGTGGTATGAGTTTTAAGTGGGGTGAAGTTCGAGACTGGAAGCTGGTAGCGGACGTGGGAGAACAGCTGCAGATGCTGCAGTGCATTGCGGTCACGGCATTGAGACCCGATATTGTGCTGTACTCCGAGGGCGCACGGATAGTATACTTCATTGAATTAACGATACCCTTCGAAGATGCCTTTGAGAGGAAGAAACTGAAGTACACTGAGTTGGCTGGTGAGGTGAGGGAGCAAGGCTGGCAGTGCGTTATTAGACCGGTGGAGATTGGTGCAAGAGGGTTTGTTGCAAAATCAACCACGTCGCTACTGTTGGATTTTGGTTTCAGGGGTCAGTCGTTAAGAGCAGCAATTAAAAGCTTGTCAGAGGTAGCAGAAAGATCCAGTCAGTGGTCGTGGATGAGGAGGCAACAGGGTGTTTGGGGGAAGTACACTTGAGTGAGGAGTACTCGCCTATGTGAACATCAAATGCTTTGAGTTTTGTTGTCACCTCCATATGCTGATGTGATGTGTTGGTTGGTTTGTTGATGGTTAATGTATGGCTGGGGTGGGAGGTCCTTTGGTGGGAGGTCCTTTGGTGGGTGGAGTCACTGGGATGGCACTGCGGGCATGGAGGGGGGTGGGTCTGTGATGCCAGTTCTCGCCGTTGAGCCTTCTGGAGGTGTCGTGGGCTCAATTCAATGAAACATCAACGAAGGAAGGTGCCCACTTGACAACCCCAACGAAGTGCTTGTGGTGGCTCCTGGAGAGGAGGATGGTGCTTGCCCATGATGTGGGCTGATTTTTAGTTATTTTCTTTTTTTAAGTGGAGGGAACTGTTTGGTGGGGGAGGAGGGGTATGTGAGGTTTTGGGAGGGAGGGAGTACTGGTGGCATAGGTGGTTTGTGTCCAGCCCCCCTTGATTTTGGCACAAGGGGTTGAACATCTTTCCCTGGGTATTATAAGGAATCCATTGTTCCCTCTACCCGTACAATGTTTCCTGCGCTACCAGCTGCCCCACAACCCCAAAGCAAAATGGATCCACCTCCATGTTTAACAGCTGGCAAAGTGTTTTGGTACTCCTTTTTGCCAAACCTTTCTTAATTGTAGCCAAATAGTTCAATTTTTACTTGATCAGCCCACAGCACTTGTCTCCAAAAGGTCTCTGGCTTTTCTACATTTACATTTATTCATTTAGCAGATGCTTTTTTCCCCAAAGTGACATACATCTCAGCAAAAGTACAATTTATGCATTACATTGAGAGAAGGACACATAGCTGCAGACATGAAAGTCTCAAGCAAACCTAGTTTGTTCCCTACCACTTGCTGCAGAGGTTCATCGTTCAAGTAGGTTGATACTGTTTTGCACACCTCAGATGTTGACTATTACAATGAGGTCGCAGGTAAGGCTTCCTGCTGGTTACTCTTCCATGCAGGTCACATTTGCAGAAGCAAAGCTGCACATGGAATGCTCCATCACCACTCCCGTGTCAACCAAACCTTCCTGCAGATCCTTTGCAATCACGTGACGCTTTGTCTTTGCCTTTCAGGGCAGCATATGAGCAGTCCTCTTAGAAAGTTTTCTTGGGCTTCCGGATCTTGCCTTGACTTCCACAGTTCTCTTTAACTGACATTTCTTGATGACATTACAAATGGGGGAAATTGCAATCCGGAAGCTTCTTGCAATCTTTTTATAGCCTTCCTCTGCTTCGGAGGCATCAGTTATCTTCATTTTCAGATCCCCACTCAGTTGTTTAGAGGAACCTATGGCTGTTGAGTGACAGCTCAAAGTGTGGAGTCTCATGGAATTTATTAAGCTCTGCAATTAACAAGAGGTGACAACTCCTAATGGCTATTTAGGCCTAATGAGGTAAGTAGTGCCAGTGACCTTGCAGAAAAAGTCTGCATCACTGGACAAGTGGAAGGGTGTCCAAACTTTTGCACAGGATACAATTACTATTTTCTTTGTTCCTATGTTTCTAAGTTAATGAAATAAAAGTAACAGTGCAACAACATTTGCAAATATAAGCCTTTAGCTAATTGTTTTACCAATATAAAATTATAAGTAAACATTTTATCTGTAAATGCTACTAAAACAGAGGTAGTTGTGGTGGGTGGTGATGTCAAAACTCTTGACACAATCAAACCAATCATTATTACTTTCAAGCGTAGGGATTGTGTCAAGGATTTGGGTATCCTGTTGGATGGAAAGCTGTCATTTGGATCTCATGTAAATGCTTTGACTAAGAAGTGCTTCCTTCAGTTAAGAAACATAGGAATTTACCGTAATTTAGCTATGTAGACGGTATGCTGAGAAACTGGTTCACACTTCTGTTTCAAGCATGCCGGACTATTGTAATGTTTTATTGTCAGGTTGTCCATACCAGACCGTATCCAGACTACAGTTGGTACAAAATGCTGCTGTGAGAATTGTCACTAGAACTAGGAAGTTTGACCATATAACACCGGTACTTGAATCATTATATTGGCTGCCGGTCACATTTAGAGTTGTGTAACGATCCGGCTAAGCTAATGAGTTAGCCCAGATCCTCACGTGGATTCCAGAAAGGCGTAAAATTATATAAATCCAGATGGACACGGACAAAAGGACGCTCTTCTTTTTAATATCTTGTGGGAAACTATGGATAACATATTTCACACAGCTGTCCTTACAATAAAATAACCAACATTAAAGCAATCTCCAAAACGTGCGAGGCACAAAAGGTGTACACGGCCACGTATATCAGCCTGCGCGCCCGGGAGCCAGCATCGAGGGGGCGGAGCAACCCCTTAGTCTCCACCATGATACGTCATCATTACAGTTGACTATAAAATTCTTCTTTTGACCTATAAGGCAGTACATGGCATTTCTCCGGCTCACCTTTGTGAGATTATTGATTCCTATATCCCAGGATGATATCTTCGTTCATTGGATGCAGGTTACCTTAAAGTACCTGTGATCAATAAGACCTCAGTAGGAGGTCGTGCCTTTAGTTATAGAGCACCTAAACTGTGGAACAGTCTACCAGTTACTGTCAGAAATGCCCATCTGTTTCTGTTTTCAAATCCCAGCTAAAGACATACATGTTCACTCAGGCATTCCACCTCGAAATGTAATTCCACTTGGCTGCGTCAGTTTTTTTCCCCCACCGCTGGGTCAATACGTATTAATAACTTAAAAATTAAGTTTAATTACTAACAAATTCTTTTTGTTGAGCATTGTTTCCCTACAATAAGACCCGAGGGGGCTGGCCAGTCGTTACAGAAACACTCCACACTGAATGAAGATGATGACCAACAGCTATGATGGATGAGACGTACCATGGTGAACTGGGAAATCGTTACCGTACAGTAACAATGGCATTATTACCTGTAATCTGATTTAGAAATCCTGTTTAATCTAGAATGGCCAGCAGAGGTGAGCAGCAACTGGACTTGGACCCCTAAAGGTTTTTTTTTCTCCCTCGACTTTCAGTTGGGAGTTTTTTGTTCCTTTCCTCCGTGGCCAGTGGGAATACTTATGGTTTTATAAAAGCATTGATTATGTATTTCTGTAGTCAGCTGGCTTCTTTGTTTTTTTTTGTCTAATGTATTTGTTTCTTTGCCTTATGCCTGTGTTCAAGCGCTCTGTGTCACAGGTGCAGTGGGATTGGCCAGGTCCTGCCCTCTGGTGGGCCTGGGGTTTGAGTCCTGCTTGGGGTGCCTTGTCACGAACTGGCGTTCCATCCTGGGTGTGTCCCCTCCCCCTCCAGCCTCATGTTGCTGGGCTGGGCTCCGGCTTGCCACGACCCCACTCAGGACAAGTGGCTTCAGCTAATGCGTGCGTGCGTGCATGCGTATTTTTATACAGTGCTCTTCTCACACTGTGACACAGAGCACTGAACAAAGGGATAAGACAAATAAACAGACAGTTGACTATATATTAATTACTACAGCACACATACTTATTAAAGCTGCAAGTAAACCTACTTGTCACAGAGGAAATCAACAAAAAACTCCCAACTTAAAGTCAAGGGGGTAAAAAAACCTCTGCGGTCCAAGTGCCAGTGGCTGCCCACCCCTCCTGGGCATTCTAGATTAAATAAGACTTTTAAGTCAATTTTCAATAATTAGAACATTGTAGATGAGTGTTAATTTGATCTTCCAGCTCACATAGGCATATAATTATTCTTGTATTTATTTATTTATTTTAAATAATTAACAGTAAAACTCTGTTCCACCTTCATGTTGCATAGGGCAGCCAATTCCCACTTTATTGTTAAGGTATAATAATAATAATAATAATAATACATGTATCTATTCATTATGTGAAATTATTTATTTTAAAAGCCACATTCTGTGTTTCCGTGGCAGTGCCTAATGCTGGTGTTTCCCTGTCTGTCGTTACTCTGTTTTCCAAGGGCGTGTGCTGACAGTTCTCACTTGTTTTTGACAACGTTTGGTCCAAAGCGAAATTAAATTCGAGACGAAACTTTAAAAAAATCCTGGTATGGAGGCGATCGTATTTTATTGCGGTGTGTAAGTTAAAGAGTTGCTGTGTATAACACAGACATTATTATTAGTTGCAATAATAACTGACAACGTTCAAAAAGCGGAAATCAGCGAAGAGCAGAGCCGTGTCGGCAATTTATTTTTCTCAGAATACATTCCTTTTCCCGAATCAAGCCAAGGTATCGATTATGACATTAATCATCAAGCGCTAGATGAGAATGCATTGATTAATTTAAATTATGACTGAAATCTGTAACTGATGTTACACGAACAACACTTTTAGAAAATAATTTCATAAAAATACTGGAATGAAGAACTTACCCGGAGGCATCAGTGCGAGGACTGTACAATGTATAACTAGTAACACATGATTTGTGCTCAGAACATGCATGACGACTCCTGTCTTTTCGAGATATTTAATTGCAGCTAGAAAACGCGACACTTAGCGGAAATTAAACTTTCGAAAGCGAAAGTAAGTGGATGTAGCGTGACGACAGACGCTCGTGCTTCGGTAGCCAATCAGAGAGCTCAGTTAGATGGGGGCGGTGCAATGAAGCCGGGCTGGCGGCCACGTTCAGTTTGAGCCAGGTTCTAATATGCGTTAAAAATACTGCATCATTGTAGTTCTGTGTTACGTATCAGGCGGCACAGCGAGTAGCGCTGCTGTCTCACAGCGCCTGGGTGGTGCATGAGGATGTGGGTTCTCTTGCAGTTCATTTAGTCTGGAGTTTGCATGCATGTTCTCCCCTGTCTGCGTGGGTTTCCTTCGGGTGCTCCTGTTTCCTCCCACAGTCCAAAGACACGCTGTTCAGATTCACCTGTAGTGTGTGAATGACAGAGATAGTGTGTTTTTCACTAATGTAAGTAGTGACAGCTGGTAGCATAGTGGTTAGAGCTACTTCCTTTGCATCCAACAGTTGCAGGTTTGGGGGGGGTGTGGTGGTGCAGTGGGTTGGACTGGGTCCTGTTCTCCAGTGGATCTGGGGTTTGAGGCCCGCTTGGGGTGCCTTGCAATGGACTGGCATCCCATCCTGGGTGTGTCCCTCCCCCTCCTGCCCTATGCCCTGTGTTGCCGGGTTAGGCTCTGGCTCCCTGCGACCGCATATGGGACAAACAGTTCTGACAATGTGTGTGAGTTGCAGGTTTGATCCCTGGTTAGGTTAGGTTAGGCTGAGGAGAGTTATGGGCTTTGTATACACAATTGTGTTTTGGTTGCTCTGGCAACACCCTGTTCTTGTCCAGGTTATAACAGGTCTCTTTTGTTTTGGGTGTGTTTATGTGAGGTGGAGTGATGCTGGTGAAAGAAGTGTCGCTGGGGAGGTGTGTAAAAAAGTTGTGTATGTGTGTGTTTCCCTATGGGGTATCCAGTGTTGAGAGAGAGGTGGACCAAGTTTCTTATTTGTTGTCAGAGAATTTTTTAGTTTATTTGTCGTGTAGTTATGTTAGGTTAGGGTTAGGCTGATATGGAATGCTGCTGCTGCTGCCCATGTTGCGTTTGACTTGCTGAAGTGTTCCTGTGTATCTCCTCTACTTGTTTCTCTGCACTGGCTTCCCATAGTCGTCCAGAAGAAATTTTAAACCCTGTTTATGGCCTCCAAATGCATCAATAGAACTGCTACCACATATCTACAAGACTTGATAAACCGCTACACCCTAACCAAACCGCTGCACTCTTCCACATTTGCCCACTTGGTGGTCCCGTGCACAAAAGGTAAAGCGTGGAGGTTCTCGGTTCCGGTGCCGTTGCGATGGAACGACCTCCCCCTCTCGGACCCGCTGAAAATCTGTCCGCAGTTAAAAAGGGCCTTGAAATTCACCTCTTCCAGGCTTACTTTGCCCATGACCTATTAAGTTCATGTAAGGTGTAAATGTTCATGCACCGTAACTTTAAGATCATCCTTGGATAAACCTTTACGCAGCTACTTCTGTAATGTAATGTAAATGTTTGTGTATCTCAAAAACAGAAAAAAATGACTAAGATGACGATCAGGAATTGTTGATATTCTGAGTTTCATGCAGCTACTTGTGTGATGAACATTGGTGCATGGTGGAAACAAACTGTACTTGTCTGCAAGTACATCTCCTAATGTAATGCACGAATTGTATTTTCTATGAGATGTACATTGCGTTGGAGAAAAGCATCTGCTAAATGAATAAATGTAAATGTTTGACTGAAAACATTTTAAAAGCAAAGTAATGAGGAGCTTGTATGAGAATTCACAAGCAGACCTTAAGTGACGCGCTTGTGAGTTCTAGTCTTTCCTCTCTATGTTCTGGTACGTCATGTAGGAAAATGATGAGATTCAGTTGGGGTTTGTTAGCTGATGTTGCTTGCGCTATGGCAGAGAGCAGCTGGCTGCCAACATCCTGCAGGGGGTCGTGTCATCGAGAATTTCCTGAAGATTCTGGGTGAGCTTCTGGGGACGTAATTAGGGTAATTCTGTGACGGTATTAATTATGGTGAGTGTTAAGCGGTCTGACTTACCAACCGTCATTACAGCTCTGTGCGCACTGTTCCGCAGCGTTCCTCCCCTGACATAAAAGCCGAGGTGTTCGAACTGCTGTACCAGGTGTTACACCACAGCTGGAGGTACTTCTTTAAGGCATCAGTGCTGTCCAGCAGTCAGAGAGGCGGTGCCGAGGAGCCCATGGAGAACGAGGCCCAGTTTGTCGCCGTCATGCAGGTAGGAAATGGATCTGCCCTTTGGTGCTTCTCCCTGCATTTTTGCTTTTCCTGACCCTCTGCGATGCCCTGCCCGCAGGCTTTTGGTCAGTCCTTCCTTGAGCCTGACATCCATGTTTTCAAGCAGAACCTTTCGTACCTGGAGTCTCTCAACAGGAAACAGAAGCTGTAGCACAAGGTGAGCGGCAAAGTGCTTCCTGTGTGCAGCTGTCTCCACGTGTCTCTGCACAAGGCGCTCAGCCGGTCCTCTGTCATCCTGCAGAAGCTGTTATGCACCTCCATGCTGTTCCAGTTCATCAATGTACTGCTGCAGATGCTCATCCACTGGAACCACGAACTGCTGTGGGACGAGATTGCGCTTGCAGTCTACAACATGGCCTCGGTGGACTTTGATGCCTTCTACTCAGCCTTCCTGCCTGAGTTCCTTAACGGCTGTCAGGGCGTCGATGGCAACCAGTGCGGCGTCCTGGGCCGCAGCTTCAAGATGGAACGGGTCAGGCGAAGGAGCAATTAACCAGGTTTTATTGCATTAAATCCTTGAGGGTGCAGCTCTTTGTGGTTCACACACAACAGGCTCAGTTACTACTGTGAACCTGTAGTGATGAGTCAGCCTGAGGTTAGGGTTGGGGCCCAGAGCTGCAGCTCTTCTGTACCACTCTCACACCCGGTAATGACCCGTATATCTCTGTTGTCTGTGCAGGACCTGTCTTAATTCCCGCAGTGTCCACAGACTGGTAAAGGACCTACGCTACTACAGGCTCTCTAACGACAGCTTGCCCCCCGGACAGTGAAGCTCTTGTGCCCCTGCACCCCTCCCCACCACGGCATCCTACGGTTCTTCTGCCAACTCCCCACCAATGCCGCTTCACTGCGCAACTCAAACCCCAAGCACTTTGCAGATTCCGTCATGGCTCCCCAAGGGCCTCGTTAGTCTCTCCGGGTTCCAGTTTGTCAGATCCTGCACCGTCGTCACCTGTCACAATGCAGACGGACGCGACCCGCTGACCTTGTCGGCATTGGATCTCAACTTGCTTGTCGAGCGAGACCCCCCTCCCCGTTTGAACAGCATTGTTTTTTATTTGCCTCCTGTCGCTCTCCTCAAGAGGGGGTGGACATTGGCCCCTTTTTTCCACGTCACTCTGCTTGCGTGCGAGGAAGTTCGGTCGATGGGCGAAGTGCCATCGGGACAAAAGCGAAGAGCAGCAACAGCTTGTTGGTTTGCCTCCCTGTTCAGCCTCTTGTTCACCAGGTTTCAGTTATGATTCACGCTGGACTTGTGTGCTTTTAATGTCTCCATTTTTAGCGCCTTATTTGTACAGTTTGTATTTCTTACGTTGTGGATGTTTATTAAACATGATGCATTTACTCACTATCTCACCTCCCTAGAGGAACATGCAGTCCAGCTGTGAACACCCGCAGGTCACCAGGGACAGAAAATACACACACACACACACTTTCAGAACTGCTTGTCCCATACAGGGTCATGGGGAACCAGAGCCTACCCGGTAACACAGGGCATAAGGCCAGAAGGGGAGGGGACACACCCAGGACGGGACACCAGTCCACCGCAAGGTACCCCAAACGGGACTCGAACCCCAGACCCACCCAAGAGCAGGACCCAGTCCAACCCACTGCACCACTGCACCCCCTTGGGACAGAAAATACTCACCTGTTATCTACCGCACAAGTTTCAGAGTTTGTGCAGTGAAAGATATGTTCCCGCTCAGCTGGGTTTTAATTGTGCAGTAACGCCTCCTTACATGTCCTCTCAGGTACCGCCTTGTGCTGCAAGGACAGTGAAACAGTCGGCCAGGAAAATGGACACCGGACACGATCCGAGCTAAGCCCGGTAGTTCTCGGACCCCGCCGTCAAGAGGATTGAGACCTATGAAGGAGACCATCTTTTGGTCCCGCTGACTTTCTGGCAGGAACCACGATCCGCTGTCTTGTCAGCTACACTGGGAAAAAGTGTCTTATTGACATTTTGCTACGATTCCATGTGTGAATTTTCAGTTGAGCCGTATTCGTCCGGTCTGCTTATTTCTGTGCAATGTTTCAGAGTTCATAATTATACTCACAATTTTACATTCCAGTTACATGTTGAATGCATGCCTTTTGAATACTTCTTCCGGGAGTTTGACCGCTGCTGTTCCCGTGGCAAACACGCACCTAAGACATTTGCTGTTACTACTCAAGAATTGTCATTTAATGCCACTTGCTGCATGCAACTGAAGCAGCTTCTCTTGGCTCTTTGCATTAGTAGAACTCCTGTGAGTGCGAACATAAAAGTGGTATGGAACGCGGGTTATTTTGGATTGAAGGCTGTCCATTGCCTCACGGGGTATCTGTCCATCTCTGAGCACAGCAGCTTCTGTCATTGACCTGGACCCTAACGAGCTGCACAGTTATTGTGGCACTGAGAGAAGGGCCTCACGTTCACATGGTTCATGATCGAACTACTGTCTCAATTATGTTTAGTGTATCTGAGACACTTTCTACCAAAGTGATTTGCGGCGCACGCTCTGCAGCGCCTGTCCGACAGCGGTGCTATCCCTGACCGAGAGTTGGTCATTTGTCTGCACGCCAGTGAAGTGCGCACACAAAGTGGCAATTTAGATTATCGGTACACTTGAAAAGCAGCTTTTCAATGGTAGCAGGAAACCAGAGCATCCGCACAAACACAAGGAGAACATGCCAATGCCGCACGGACCGAGAGGGGATCAATTCCATGTCCGGTGGTGAAAGGACCGATGGCATGATGACAAACCCCCGCTCACCCCAAGAACAAGAAGGATAATGAGCCTATTTTCTCTCCGACGATTCCCTCCGCTCCACCTTCCCTTTGTCTGTCTCTCCTTCCTCCGACAATATTTCATTCCAGGCCGGCGGCAGTGGAAGCTCCTTGACGTCGCGGCAAGACATTAAACGGGACCCCGAAGGCCCGATAGCCACCCGCACGCATCTGAAGACAAGGCGGTAGCCCCCCGGCCGAGCAGGCGCCGCCAATCCGGAAGCTGGACCAAAGAGGACTCGATGCGCGGGGGATCCCCGGGTTTGTGATGGTGTGGGGGTTTAAGACTTGACTGACATGTGTAATGGTCTTTGGAACAAGTGGGGGGCGAGTGCTTCCGGGTGCGGCGGCTGAGCTGGGTGTTATGTGTCAGCCATCTGGAGGTGAATGGGCTCAGGTACCGCGCTTGAAACCAAAGGGCGGCTGAAACGACACGTGTCAGGCAGGGGGAACGGTGGCAACCCTTTAAGGGGTGCGGCTCAACCCCCCCTATGGGAGATGTCCTCGACCGAGGAGGTGAGGGGACGGGCGGAAAAGAGGGTCAGTTTGTTGTCCTAACCTGGCGCCTGACCGATGACCCTGGCGATGGCATTGCTGGTGGAGAGGAGGGAGATTTCCTTTCCGGTGGACATGGGATCAATGTAGTCGAATCTGAAAGAACAAGAGGCGCCAGGAGTCATCACCGCCACATGAGTAGCTTAGTCAGAACAGTGGAAAGACTGCACGTGCCGCAGGAGATGCTGGCTCAGACACCGAAGCGGCTGCAGCCGCCGTGTTCCTGGAAGATCCACGAGAGCTTTGGTGAAAAGGGGGCCCATGCTGCACGTGTCTCTGGGTAAGTGTGATGAGCTAGCATGAAGAGACTTAGGAGCATGGGTACAAGAATGTAAACAGGTAAAGGAATTGGGTAAAATCTGAAAGTTTTGATAAAATGTAGAGTAATAGGCGGACAGATGGAAAACAAAAAAGCAAAAACGGAAGAACATCTGCCTGAGCGGATAGATGCCATTCTGAGCTGTGTGTGGGCACAAGGTGTGAAGCCCTGAGCAGCATGTGGGAATTCAGAGCCCAGACCTTATAGAGCACATTATCTCTTGTCTAAAGATGCGGAAGAAGGCATTTCAGGTACACACAGGGGATTTGGTAGTGGGGGGGCAGTCAAGGGAACAACTTATTCTTCTATTCTGCCAGTAAAGAAAACTAATGGATCTTGGAATTTCATGTAAGACTTGGAATTTTATGTAAGGGGGGTGAATGCTACTGTACTCCCCAGAGCACCCGTTGCGTCTTCTATTCCACCTGTGGCTCAATGGTTTTCTGTGATTGATTTAGCTAATGTATTCTCTCCTGTTTCAGTGCATCCTGAGTTTGGTTCATGTTTACCTTTAAAGGGAAACAGATAGACACGGACGGTCATGCCTCATGGTCAGGCATAGTCGTCAAGCATCTACTGGCAAGCAGCGGACCAAAATTTGGAGAGTTTCGTCCCGGTCGAAGGAAACGTCCTCGTTCGGTACGTAGATTTGTTATAGGAAATAAGAAGCGTACGCACGCAGCGTGAAAAACCCTAATCGTGTTCTTAGTGGAAAATGACCACGAAGCTACCAAAGAAAAACTGCAGCTCATAAAATGAGTACAATGTGTAAAAGTACTAACCACCGGGGGAGGATCTTTGAGCACTGAAGGATTCAAACCAATGTAGAATGTGCCAAACTAGAAACTAAAACAAATACTGTTTTTGTTGTGATCGACTGCTGTAGACTCTGGATCTAGGACTTTGTGCAGCGAGCTCAACCCCTCCAGGATTTACGGTTTGGATGGTTAGGTCACCGAAAAGGCCTCGAATGACTTGAAACAAGCGCTAATGACATCATCGGTGTTGGGAATTCCTAATTATGACAATCTTTTTAATATGTTGATGAGAAATGTGGTTTCATGACATCTGTTCTGACAGAAAAACATGCGGGAAGACTGTTGCCGACCATTTGGAAAAGAAATTGCATTCTGTCGCAGTCGCAGTACTGGCTCGGCTACGGACTGTAGTAGCTGGCACCAAAGCCTTTTCGTCATGCGTCGACATTGTTCAAACACACCCCCTGCCCGTTCTGGTCCCTCACGTAGTTCATACAAGCTACCTCCTACATTCTCACCCACCACTGGAATGTTGCACTTTTAACCAGACACTAACAAATGCTGTTTTTTTTTCAACAGATGCCAGGTTTTCGGAAGGGGCACACCTCTTTTCATGCTAGTTTGCAGAAGTTGCACAATTGTATTTATTGATTAGAAGTTGTGCATGGGGTGAAGGAAAAAGGGTGACACTAATGAACTTTTGAGAAGGGGTAGCTGGTAATGTAATGGTTAGCGCTGCTACCTTTGGATCCAAAGGTTGCAGGTTCAAGTCCCACCTCCAGCTGCTGTACCCTTCAGCAAGGTGCTAACCCTAAAATTTTTTGTAACTTCATGAGCATCACCAGATAAAGCCTTTATTCAGCCACTACTCTGACATTGTTTTTGCTTGCTTGTGTATCTTATATACACACACACATTTTCAGAACCGCTTGTCCCATATGGGGTCACAGGGAACCGGAGCCTACCCGGTAACACAGGGCGTAAGGCCGGAGGGGGAGGGGACACACCCAGGACGGGACGCCAGTCCGTCGCAAGGTACCCCAAGCAGGACTCGAACCCCAGACAGCAGGACTGTGGTCTAACCCACTGCGCCACCGCATATCTTATATATATTTTTAAAAAAGATTTGGTAGGAGGGTATCAGGATTTGTCTATTCTGTGTTTTTATGCACCTATTCGAACGATGAACCTCAGTGCAGCAAGTGGTAGATATTAAACTGGGTTTACTTGAGTCACATGTCTGCAGCTATGTCTCTTTCTCTTAATGTAATGCATAAATTGTACTTTTCATGAGTTGTATGTCGCTTTGGACAAAAGCTTCTGCTAAATGAATAAATGTAAATGTAATGTAAATGAGAAACAGGTGTTACAGAACGTGGCGGCGATGCCGGAAGGCCACGGAGCGATAGCAGCCAAGAACGGAGTCGTTTGCGATCCCGATCCAAGTATTCTTTCCCAAGGTTTTGCAGGTGGACGGCAGGGGCGAGTCCGGAGAGGAGGTACCTTAAAAGTGTCCAAAATCTCAGGCTGATGCTCAAATTCCGATTTACAAAACTGGGAGGAAATTGGGTCTCCAGTTCAAGCGGAGAGGCCCCCATGGGGTTCTGCCGATGACCCCACACCCCCGAAAGCGGAGTACATTGATTCCCACATTCATCGCACTCATCGCGAGCCAGTCGCCCTACCTTGTCTCGTAAAACTTGGTCGCGCAGGAGCGATCAGCCGCTCGCGTTCTGGACCCAACCCGCATGTGGAGGGACTTCATGGACTGAATATTTTCTGGAATTCTTCTGTGGAAGCTATGATTGCAATTATGCTTTCTTCTTTTATGTCTACATATATTATGGGCTGGTGTGAATGGCACTCCTTCTTATGTAATGATATGTAGGAGGATGAGGACAGGGTCATGGGCTCCAAAGCGTGAATGTGGTATCATGCCATAAACTGGTGCATGTTATGTGCTTCACGAGAGAAATACGAAAGGTAGGATTGTTAAAGCGGCTGTGGGAGTGCACTATTCTGCAGGTACGGCATAAGACAAAGGCCGGAGTGAAGAATGAGCAACGATGCCTATTGGAAACATGTCTTGCTACGTGTGAGTTTGAAAGATAGAAGAGAATGGCAGAGTGTGTTGGGGAGACAGTGTGACACTCTCTGAGTGTGCATTATTCTCTCTGTGAATGGTGGTAAAGTTTTTCCATTCACTGCAGGGGCTCTTCTGTCTTTGTGTTTGCAAAAGTTCTACCGTAGGTTAGAAGATCACAGGCTTTCTGATGTGTGTTAGTGATCACAGCTATGTTCACTTTTGTTGTATTGAGTTTGTGGTGTGTGTATATTGTATATTTCTCTTTGAGTTCCTAAAATATTTGTTTTTGCTTAGGAACAGAGCTGTTGTACGTAGTAATAAATAATGCAATTACAGACACGTGATGCAATTGTGATTCACGGTTTCTGTTAGGATGAGGTTCGAATGCGTACCTTACCTGTAACAGAGCAGCGTAAGCCCCTTTGTTTCTCATTGTACACTGCCACCTTGTGGGGGTGTGAGCAAAAACATGGAGCAAGTGCATCAGGAGCACATCTAGGTATCAATGACTTATCTACATCATTTTGGTACCATCATGTAGTCATTTAATACATCTAATTAACCACCCATTTATACTATTCACTAATCATAGCAGAGCTGTTTCATAGAGGTACGTTGCTGGATACAGCAGCCAGATGCAGGGGATCAAACCTGTAATCTTCAGATTGAGAAGTAGTGGGACAAGCGGTTCTGACAATGTGTGTGTGTGTGTGTGGCTTTAACCACTTGGCTACCAGCTGTTCTGTTTCCCTTCAGGTGTTGCCTAGCATGTTATTGATGTTTTGTTTTTAATAAAAACAAATTATTAAACATTCAAAATTTTCATTTGTTATTTCTGATTGCCCCTGTCAGAGAGGTCTTCAACTCCCACCTCCGACAGAGCTTCAACCAGGTCCCGAGGGAGGTGGGGGACATTGAGTCTGAATGGACTATGTTCCACGCCTCCATTGTCGGGGTGGTGGTTCGGAGCTGCGGCCATAAGGTCTCCGGCGCCTGTCGCGGCAGCAATCCCTGAACACGGTGGTGGACACCGGAGGTAAGGGATACCGTCAAGCTGAAGAAGAAGTTCTATCGGGCCTGGCTGGCTCATGGGACTCCTGAAGCAGCTGACGGGTATCAACGGGCCAAACGGAACGCGGCTCTGGCAGTCGCCGTGGCAAAAACTCGGGCTTGGGAGGAGTTCGGTGAGGCCATGGAAGAAGACTTTCGGTCGGCCTCAAAGAGATTCTGGCAAACCGTCCGGCGACTCAGAGGGGGGAAGCGGTGTTCCACAAACACTGTTTACAGTGGAAGTGGTGCGTTGCTGACCTCAGCTGAAGATGTCCTCGGGCGGTGGAAAGAGTACTTTGAGGATCTCCTTAATCCCTCCGACACGCCTTCCGTAGAGGAAGCCGAGGCTGGGGACTTGTCCATTACCCTGGCTGAAGTTGCTGAGGTAGTCAAAAAACTCCTCGGTGGCAAGGCTCCGGGGGTGGATGAGATCCACCCGAGTTTCTCAAGTCTCTGGATGTTGTGGGGCTGTCTTGGCTGACACGCCTCTGCAGCATTGCGTGGAGCTCGGGAACGGTGCCTCTGGACTGGCAGACCGGGGTGGTGGTCCCTCTTTTTAAGAAGGGGGACCGAAGATTGTGTTCCAACTACAGGGGGATCACACTCCTTAGCCTCCCTGGGAAAGTCTATGTTGGGGTACTGGAGAGGAGAATCCGACCGATAGTCGAACCTCGGATTCAGGAGGAGCAATGCGGTTTTCGCCCTGGCCGTGGAACACTGGACCAGCTCTATACCCTCACTAGGGTGTTGGAGGATTCGTGGGAGTTTGCCCAACCAGTCCATATGTGTTTTGTGGACCTGGAGAAGGCATTCGACCGTGTCCCTCGTGGCATCCTGTGGGAGGTACTTCGGGATTATGGGGTTCGGGGCTCGCTGCTACGAGCTGTTCGTTCCCTGTATGACCGGAGCAGGAGCTTGGTTCGCATTGCCGGCAGTAAGTCAGACCTGTTCCCGGTGCATGCTGGACTCCGCCAGGGCTGCCCTTTGTCACCGATTCTGTTCATTATCTTCATGGACAGAATTTCTAGGCGCAGCCAGGGAACGGAGGGTGTCTGTTTTGGTGGCCGCGAGATCTCGTCTCTGCTTTTTGCGGACGATGTGGTCCTGTTGGCTTCATCAGGTCAAGACTTGCAGCGTGCACTGGGGAGGTTTGCAGCCGAGTGCGAAGCGGCGGGGATGAGAATCAGCACCTCCAAATCCGAGGCCATGGTTCTCAGTCGGAAAAAGGTGGATTGCCCCCTCCGGGTTAGGGGGGAGTTGCTCCCTCAAGTGGAGGAGTTTGAGTATCTCGGGGTCTTGTTCACGAGTGAGGGAAAAATGGAGCGGCAGGTTGAGGGACGGATCGGTGCGGTGTCCGCAGTAATGCGGTTATTGTACCGGTCTGTTGTGGTGAAGAGGGAGCTGAGCCGTAAGGCGAAGCTCTGAATTTACCGGTCAATCTACGTTCCTACCCTCACCTGTGGTCATGAGCTCTGGATCATGACCGAAAGAATGAGATCGCGGATACAAGCAGCAGAAATAAGTTTCCTCCACAGAGTGGCTGGGCGCACCCTTAGGGACAGGGTGAGGAGCTCAGTCACCCGGGAGGAGCTCGGAGTAGAGCCGCTGCTCCTCCGCATCGAGAGGAGCCAGTTGAGGTGGCTTGGGCATCTTTTCCGGATGCCTCCTGGACACCTCCCTGGTGAGGTGTTCCAGATATGTCCCACTGGGAGGAGGCCTCGGGGCAGACCCAGGATACGTTGGAAAGACTACGCCTCCCGGCTGGCCTGGGAACGCCTTGGGGTTTCCCCAGGGGAACTGGAGGAGGTGTGCGGGGAGAGGGAAGTCTGGAGGACTCTGCTTGGACTGCTGCCCCCGCGACCCGGCCCCGGATAGTGGAGGAAGATAGATGGATGGATGGATATTTCTGATTGGCTTTGGACCATATCCTTGATTCAAGGTTGTTGCAGCATGTTGTGAGGATCAGCACCCCAATCTCCTAGTGCAGGAGCAGTGGTTTTTACCCTATGCCATTGAGCTTACACTGCTCTGTATCTTGGGGGATGAATTAGAGTTAGGGTTGGAATTAGTGTGTTTGGTCTAGGGTTGGCAATTGAGTTAGGGCTGCTGGGCAAAGGCTGCTGGCAGGTAAATGGTGGGTGCAGGAAATAAGTGTTGGGTTAGGTGCTTAGAACAATATTTGGGATTCAAGGCTTGGGTCAGGAGTAGGGAAAGGGTGGTGGGGTGTGTCAGAAAGGACTGGCAGAAGTTTAGTAAGAGGTAGAGGTGGGTGGTATGATAGACGGGGGGAGGTTGAAGAAGCAGGGGTGGGTCAGTTGGAGACAGGGCTGAGAAGATGAAGAGGCAAGGGAGAGGGGTAAAATACCCCCACCCCTTCCCAAATTTGAGGATGAGGGTAGGTGTGACACTCAGATGGATCCACTGGGTACCCAAAGCAACTGGGTGAACCTGTTGGAGTTTACAACAGCATCCCAGCCTCTGCTCTTGCAGTGGGTTAGGTTATATACTGCACTGTATATTGTAAACTATACTGAAATGTATACACATTTAAGTACTTGGAAAAAATGTAAATTTTTAAAAAATTCTATTCATAGCATGGGGGCATGGTGCCCCAGCAGACTTTGCCGGGTCCTGCTTGTTGGCGCGTCTGGGGTTCGAGTCCCGCTTGGGGTGCCCTGTGACGGACTGGCATCCCATCCTGGGTGTGTCCCCTCCCCCTCCAGCCTTATGCCCTGTGTTGCCAGGTTAGGCTCCGGCTCCCCACGACCCATATGGGACTAGCGGTATCAGATGGTGTGTGTAATAAGTCTTTTAAATTTTTGTTCCTTTTGTATGCTTTTTTATGCTTTTTTCTATGCTAAAAATTATTTTAAAGTTTTGCAGTGGTGGATACTCTTCCTTGATTTCACTGAAACATTTTTTTAGTTTGTGGTTGAGTGTTGTGTTCCGGAGAAAATACTTTGTTATCAGAGGTATGACATTTTCGGAGCCTGGCACCCCCGCGCACTGTCACTGTTCTAATGATTTCAGTGTTTATGATTTTGTGTGGCCTAACAATCGTCTTTTGTACCCTCTTGGTCGGAGAGCCTGGAACAAAACTATGGCTGCATTCTTGAAATCAATTCGTTCTGAACAGATTCTGTGGAACCTGATCAGCTGCGATTTTATTAGTCCTTTGAATGTGTACTTAGGGTGATAACTGGATTTGTGTAACAGACAATGTCTGTCTGTTTTTTTGAAAAAGACCTTAGTTTTTAGTGATTTAAGGCCATTCTGAGATTCACTGTAATATACAGTAGTGTCCAGGAAGTTTACTTTCCATGGGTCCCAGTTTTGTTTTACTGTATTTTTGGATGGTGTGTGTTCATCATCGCCGTGAATGTGCTAAAGTCTGTGAGGCTGTGGTGCCAGACTCTGAAAATGTCATCTAGATATCTGTAGTAGAGAAATGGTTTGATTGGGCCATTGTCAAATAATGTTTACTCCCAGTCTGCCATATATATGTTAGCATAGGCTGCTGCAAATTTCTTGCCCATTCCTGTGCCCTGGATCTGTAAGTAGCTTTTGGAGTCGAATACAAAGTCATTTCTGGTTACGCTTATGTCCAGTAATTTTAGTATTTCCACATCTGGTCTATTCGGGTCTGGATGCTTTTTGAAGAGTCTCCTTACCGCTTCTAGGGCCAGATCTGTGGCAATGTTTGTGTATAGGCTGTTGATGTCAATAGTGAATAAAATTGCATCCTCTGGAATGGAAACATTGTCTAACTTGCTAATGAAGTGTATGTGTCCTTAAGAGAGCTGGGATGTAGCTGGGACAGAGGGTTCAGGTAGCTGTCAATGTACTCTGCGATATGGTATGTTTCACTATTGCAGTCTGACACTATAAGTTTTCCGTTGGGGATCTCTCCAGGGATCGTCCACGTTTCGGGGTCTGCGTGTATTTTTGGGAGGAGGTAGAAATTTCGGGCCTGCGGAACATCAGGTCCCATTAAGTAATGTTTTTGTTTCTTTGTTATGTACTGTTTGAGCGGTAACTGTATTAAAATCTTGTTGACTCCTTTCCGGTCCCAGTGGATGCGGGAGCGGAGTGTAATGTTTCATATTACATAGTTGTAATGTGACCTCGTATTTGTATTGTTGTGCATCCATTATTAAGAATGCAATACCTTTGTCTGCCGCTTCAATAACTATGTGTTTGTTTTTCCTTAGTGTCTGTAATGCCCCCCTGAAGGCTGCAGCTGGGCTTAGGGCTGGAGATAGGGTCGGGGCCCGAGCCTGGCCTATGGCTGGAGGTAGGGTTTTGGCTGGAGCTAGGGTTAGGGTTCGGGCTAGGGCAAGTGCTGGAGCCCGGCTAAGGGTTTCAGCTTTTTGCGGGGCCGGCGCTGTGGCTTGCACAGCAGCCAGAGTTCAGCTGGGACCTACGGTTAGGGCTGGAGATAAGGTTTTGGCCCGAGCCTGGCCTATGGCTGGAGGTAGGGTTTTGGCCGGAGCTAGGGTTAGGGTTCGGGCTAGGGCAAGTGCTGCAGCCCGGCTAAGGGTTTCAGCTTATTGCGGGGCCGGCGCTGTGGCTTGCACAGCAGCCAGAGTTCAGCTGGGAGCTCGGGTTAGGGCTGGAGATAGGGTCGGGGCCCGAGCCTGGCCTATGGCTGGAGGTAGGGTTTTGGCCGGAGCTAGGGTTAGGGTTCGGGCTAGGGCAAGTGCTGGAGCCCGGCTAAGGGTTTCAGCTTTTTGCGGGGCCGGCGCTGTGGCTTGCACAGCAGCCAGAGTTCAGCTGGGAGCTCGGGTTAGGGCTGGAGATAGGGTCGGGGCCGGAGCCTGGCCAATGGCTGGAGGTAGGGTTTTGGCCGGAGCTAGGGTTAGGGTTCGGGCTAGGGCAAGTGCTGGAGCCCGGCTAAGGGTTTCAGCTTTTTGCGGGGCCGGCGCTGTGGCTTGCACAGCAGCCAGAGTTCAGCTGGGAGCTAGGGTTAGGGCTGGAGATAGGGTCGGGGCCGGAGCCTGGCCTATGGCTGGAGGTAGGGTTTTGGCCGGAGCTAGGGTTAGGGTTCGGGCTAGGGCAAGTGCTGGAGCCCGGCTAAGGGTTTCAGCTTTTTGCGGGGCCGGCGCTGTGGCTTGCACAGCAGCCAGAGTTCAGCTGGGACCTAGGGTTAGGGCTGGAGATAGGGTCGGGGCCCGAGCCTAGCCTATGGCTGGAGGTAGGGTTTTGGCCGGAGCTAGGGTTAGGGTTCGGGCTAGGGCAAGTGCTGGAGCCCGGCTAAGGGTTTCAGCTTTTTGCAGGGCCGGCGCTGTGGCTTGCACAGCAGCCAGAGTTCAGCTGGGAGCTCGGGTTAGGGCTGGCGATAGGGTCGGGGCCCGAGCCTGGCCTATGGCTGGAGGTAGGGTTTTGGCCGGAGCTAGGGTTAGGGTTCGGGCTAGGGCAAGTGCTGGAGCCCGGCTAAGGGTTTCAGCTTTTTGCGGGGCCGACGCTGTGGCTTGCACAGCAGCCAGAGTTCAGCTGGGACGTAGGGTAAGGGCAGGAGATAGGGTCGCGGCCCGAGCCTGGCCTATGGCTGGAGGTAGGGTTTTGGCTGGAGCTAGGGTTAGGGTTCGGGCTAGGGCAAGTGCTGCAGCCCGGCTAAGGGTTTCAGCTTTTTGCGGGGCCAGCGCTGTGGCTTGCACAGCAGCCAGAGTTCAGCTGGGAGCTCGGGTTCGGGCTGGAGATAGGCTCGGGGCCTGAGCCTGGCCTATGGCTGGAGGTAGGGTTTTGGCCGGAGCTAGGGTTAGGGTTCGGGCTAGGGCAAGTGCTGGAGCCCGGCTAAGGGTTTCAGCTTTTTGCGGGGCCGGCGCTGTGGCTTGCACAGCAGCCAGAGTTCAGCTGGGAGCTCGGGTTAGGGCTGGAGATAGGCTCGGGGCCCGAGCCTGGCCTATGGCTGGAGGTAGGGTTTTGGCCGGAGCTAGGGTTAGGGTTCGGGCTAGGGCAAGTGCTGGAGCCCGGCTAAGGGTTTCAGCTTATTGCGGGGCCGGCGCTGTGGCTTGCACAGCAGCCAGAGTTCAGCTGGGAGCTAGGGTTAGGGCTGGAGATAGGGTCGGGGCCCGAGCCTGGCCTATGGCTGGAGGTAGGGTTTTGGCCGGAGCTAGGGTTAGGGTTCGGGCTAGGGCAAGTGCTGCAGCCCGGCTAAGGGTTTCAGCTTTTTGCGGGGCCGGCGCTGTGGCTTGCACAGCAGCCAGAGTTCAGCTGGGACCTAGGGTAAGGGCAGGAGATAGGGTCGGGGCCCGAGCCTGGCCTATGGCTGGAGGTAGGGTTTTGGCCGGAGCTAGGGTTAGGGTTCGGGCTAGGGCAAGTGCTGGAGCCCGGCTAAGGGTTTCAGCTTTTTGCGGGGCCGGCGCTGTGGCTTGCACAGCAGCCAGAGTTCAGCTGGGACCTAGGGTTCGGGCTGGAGATAGGGTCGGGGCCTGAGCCTGGCCTATGGCTGGAGGTAGGGTTCTGGCCGGAGCTAGGGTTAGGGTTCGGGCTAGGGCAAGTGCTGGAGCCCGGCTAAGGGTTTCAGCTTTTTGCGGGGCCGGCGCTGTGGCTTGCACAGCAGCCAGAGTTCAGCTGGGAGCTCGGGTTAGGGCTGGAGATAGGGTCGGGGCCCGAGCCTGGCCTATGGCTGGAGGTAGGGTTTTGGCCGGAGCTAGGGTTAGGGTTCGGGCTAGGGCAAGTGCTGGAGCCCGGCTAAGGGTTTCAGCTTATTGCGGGGCCGGCGCTGTGGCTTGCACAGCAGCCAGAGTTCAGCTGGGAGCTCGGGTTAGGGCTGGAGATAGGGTCGGGGCCCGAGCCTGGCCTATGGCTGGAGGTAGGGTTTTGGCCGGAGCTAGGGTTAGGGTTCGGGCTAGGGCAAGTGCTGGAGCCCGGCTAAGGGTTTCAGCTTTTTGCAGGGCCGGCGCTGTGGCTTGCACAGCAGCCAGAGTTCAGCTGGGAGCTCGGGTTAGGGCTGGCGATAGGGTCGGGCCCGAGCCTGGCCTATGGCTGGAGGTAGGGTTTTGGCCGGAGCTAGGGTTAGGGTTCGGGCTAGGGCAAGTGCTGCAGCCCGGCTAAGGGTTTCAGCTTTTTGCGGGGCCAGCGCTGTGGCTTGCACAGCAGCCAGAGTTCAGCTGGGAGCTCGGGTTCGGGCTGGAGATAGGCTCGGGGCCTGAGCCTGGCCTATGGCTGGAGGTAGGGTTTTGGCCGGAGCTAGGGTTAGGGTTCGGGCTAGGGCAAGTGCTGGAGCCCGGCTAAGGGTTTCAGCTTTTTGCGGGGCCGGCGCTGTGGCTTGCACAGCAGCCAGAGTTCAGCTGGGAGCTCGGGTTAGGGCTGGAGATAAGGTTTTGGCCCGAGCCTGGCCTATGGCTGGAGGTAGGGTTTTGGCCGGAGCTAGGGTTAGGGTTCGGGCTAGGGCAAGTGCTGCAGCCCGGCTAAGGGTTTCAGCTTTTTGCGGGGCCGGCGCTGTGGCTTGCACAGCAGCCAGAGTTCAGCTGGGAGCTCGGGTTAGGGCTGGAGATAGGGTCGCGGACGGAGCCTGGCCTATGGCTGGAGGTAGGGTTTTGGCCGGAGCTAGGGTTAGGGTTCGGGCTAGGGCAAGTGCTGGAGCCCGGCTAAGGGTTTCAGCTTTTTGCGGGGCCGGCGCTGTGGCTTGCACAGCAGCCAGAGTTCAGCTGGGAGCTCGGGTTAGGGCTGGAGATAGGGTCGGGGCCCGAGCCTGGCCTATGGCTGGAGGTAGGGTTTTGGCCGGAGCTAGGGTTAGGGTTCGGGCTAGGGCAAGTGCTGGAGCCCGGCTAAGGGTTTCTGCTTATTGCGGGGCCGGCGCTGTGGCTTGCACAGCAGCCAGAGTTCAGCTGGGAGCTAGGGTTAGGGCTGGAGATAGGGTCGGGGCCCGAGCCTGGCCTATGGCTGGAGGTAGGGTTTTGGCCGGAGCTAGGGTTAGGGTTCGGGCTAGGGCAAGTGCTGGAGCCCGGCTAAGGGTTTCAGCTTTTTGCGGGGCCGGCGCTGTGGCTTGCACAGCAGCCAGAGTTCAGCTGGGACCTACGGTTAGGGCTGGAGATAATGTTTTGGCCCGAGCCTGGCCTATGGCTGGAGGTAGGGTTTTGGCCGGAGCTAGGGTTAGGGTTCGGGCTAGGGCAAGTGCTGCAGCCCGGCTAAGGGTTTCAGCTTTTTGCGGGGCCAGCGCTGTGGCTTGCACAGCAACCAGAGTTCAGCTGGGAGCTCGGGTTCGGGCTGGAGATAGGGTCGGGGCCCGAGCCTGGCCTATGGCTGGAGGTAGGGTTTTGGCCGGAGCTAGGGTTAGGGTTCGGGCTAGGGCAAGTGCTGGAGCCCGGCTAAGGGTTTCAGCTTTTTGCGGGGCCGGCGCTGTGGCTTGCACAGCAGCCAGAGTTCAGCTGGGAGCTCGGGTTAGGGCTGGAGATAGGGTCGGGGCCCGAGCCTGGCCTATGGCTGGAGGTAGGGTTTTGGCCGGAGCTAGGGTTAGGGTTCGGGCTAGGGCAAGTGCTGGAGCCCGGCTAAGGGTTTCAGCTTTTTGCGGGGCCGGCGCTGTGGCTTGCACAGCAGCCAGAGTTCAGCCTGGGACCTAGGGTTAGGGCTGGAGATAGGCTCGAGGCTGGAGCCTGGCCTATGGCTGGAGGTAGGGTTTTGGCCGGAGCTAGGGTTAGGGTTCGGGCTAGGGCAAGTGCTGGAGCCCGGCTAAGGGTTTCAGCTTTTTGCGGGGCCGGCGCTGTGGCTTGCACAGCAGCCAGAGTTCAGCTGGGAGCTCGGGTTAGGGCTAGAGATAGGGGTCGCGGACGGAGCCTGGCCTATGGCTGGTGGTAGGGTTTTGGCCGGAGCTAGGGTTAGGGTTCGGGCTAGGGCAAGTGCTGGAGCCCGGCTAAGGGTTTCAGCTTTTTGCGGGGCCGGCGCTGTGGCTTGCACAGCAGCCAGAGTTCACCTGGGACCACGGGTTAGGGCTGGAGATAGGCTCGGGCCTGGAGCCTGGCCTATGGCTGGAGGTAGGGTTTTGGCCGGAGCTAGGGTTAGGGTTCGGGCTAGGGCAAGTGCTGGAGCCCGGCTAAGGGTTTCAGCTTTTTGCGGGGCCGGCGCTGTGGCTTGCACAGCAGCCAGAGTTCAGCTGGGAGCTAGGGTTAGGGCTGGAGATAGGGTCGGGGCCCGAGCCTGGCCTATGGCTGGAGGTAGGGTTTTGGCCGGAGCTAGGGTTAGGGTTCGGGCTAGGGCAAGTGCTGGAGCCCGGCTAAGGGTTTCAGCTTTTTGCGGGGCCGGCGCTGTGGCTTGCACAGCAGCCAGAGTTCACCTGGGACCAAGGGTTAGGGCTGGAGATAGGCTCGAGGCTGGAGCCTGGCCTATGGCTGGAGGTAGGGTTTTGGCCGGAGCTAGGGTTAGGGTTCGGGCTAGGGCAAGTGCTGGAGCCCGGCTAAGGGTTTCAGCTTTTTGCGGGGCCGGCGCTGTGGCTTGCACAGCAGCCAGAGTTCAGCTGGGAGCTCGGGTTAGGGCTGGAGATAGGGTCGGGGCCCGAGCCTGGCCTATGGCTGGAGGTAGGGTTTTGGCCGGAGCTAGGGTTAGGGTTCGGGCTAGGGCAAGTGCTGGAGCCCGGCTAAGGGTTTCAGCTTTTTGCGGGGCCGGCGCTGTGGCTTGCACAGCAGCCAGAGTTCAGCTGGGAGCTCGGGTTAGGGCTGGAGATAGGGTCGGGGCCTGAGCCTGGCCTATGGCTGGAGGTAGGGTTTTGGCCGGAGCTAGGGTTAGGGTTCGGGCTAGGGCAAGTGCTGGAGCCCGGCTAAGGGTTTCAGCTTTTTGCAGGGCCGGCGCTGTGGCTTGCACAGCAGCCAGAGTTCAGCTGGGAGCTCGGGTTAGGGCTGGCGATAGGGTCGGGGCCCGAGCCTGGCCTATGGCTGGAGGTAGGGTTTTGGCCGGAGCTAGGGTTAGGGTTCGGGCTAGGGCAAGTGCTGGAGCCCGGCTAAGGGTTTCAGCTTTTTGCGGGGCCGGCGCTGTGGCTTGCACAGCAGCCAGAGTTCAGCTGGGAGCTCGGGTTAGGGCTGGAGATAGGGTCGGGGCCGGAGCCTGGCCTATGGCTGGAGGTAGGGTTTTGGCCGGAGCTAGGGTTAGGGTTCGGGCTAGGGCAAGTGCTGGAGCCCGGCTAAGGGTTTCAGCTTTTTGCGGGGCCGGCGCTGTGGCTTGCACAGCAGCCAGAGTTCAGCTGGGAGCTCGGGTTAGGGCTGGAGATAGGGTTCGGGGCCGAGCCTGGCCTATGGCTGGAGGTAGGGTTTTGGCCGGAGCTAGGGTTAGGGTTCGGGCTAGGGCAAGTGCTGGAGCCCGGCTAAGGGTTTCAGCTTTTTGCGGGGCCGGCGCTGTGGCTTGCACAGCAGCCAGAGTTCAGCTGGGAGCTAGGGTTAGGGCTGGAGATAGGGTCGGGGCCCGAGCCTGGCCTATGGCTGGAGGTAGGGTTTTGGCCGGAGCTAGGGTTAGGGTTCGGGCTAGGGCAAGTGCTGGAGCCCGGCTAAGGGTTTCAGCTTTTTGCGGGGCCGGCGCTGTGGCTTGCACAGCAGCCAGAGTTCAGCTGGGAGCTCGGGTTAGGGCTGGAGATAGGGTCGGGGCCCGAGCCTGGCCTATGGCTGGAGGTAGGGTTTTGGCCGGAGCTAGGGTTAGGGTTCGGGCTAGGGCAAGTGCTGGAGCCCGGCTAAGGGTTTCAGCTTTTTGCGGGGCCGGCGCTGTGGCTTGCACAGCAGCCAGAGTTCAGCTGGGAGCTAGGGTTAGGGCTGGAGATAGGGTCGGGGCCGGAGCCTGGCCTATGGCTGGAGGTAGGGTTTTGGCCGGAGCTAGGGTTAGGGTTCGGGCTAGGGCAAGTGCTGGAGCCCGGCTAAGGGTTTCAGCTTTTTGCGGGGCCGGCGCTGTGGCTTGCACAGCAGCCAGAGTTCAGCTGGGAGCTCGGGTTAGGGCTGGCGATAGGGTCGGGGCCCGAGCCTGGCCTATGGCTGGAGGTAGGGTTTTGGCCGGAGCTAGGGTTAGGGTTCGGGCTAGGGCAAGTGCTGGAGCCCGGCTAAGGGTTTCAGCTTTTTGCGGGGCCGGCGCTGTGGCTTGCACAGCAGCCAGAGTTCAGCTGGGACTAGGGTTAGGGCTGGAGATAGGGTCGGGGCCCGAGCCTGGCCTATGGCTGGAGGTAGGGTTTTGGCCGGAGCTAGGGTTAGGGTTCGGGCTAGGGCAAGTGCTGGAGCCCGGCTAAGGGTTTCAGCTTTTTGCGGGGCCGGCGCTGTGGCTTGCACAGCAGCCAGAGTTCAGCTGGGAGCTAGGGTTAGGGCTGGAGATAGGGTCGGGGCCCGAGCCTGGCCTATGGCTGGAGGTAGGGTTTTGGCCGGAGCTAGGGTTAGGGTTCGGGCTAGGGCAAGTGCTGGAGCCCGGCTAAGGGTTTCAGCTTTTTGCGGGGCCGGCGCTGTGGCTTGCACAGCAGCCAGAGTTCAGCTGGGAGCTCGGGTTAGGGCTGGAGATAGGGTCGGGGCCCGAGCCTGGCCTATGGCTGGAGGTAGGGTTTTGGCCGGAGCTAGGGTTAGGGTTCGGGCTAGGGCAAGTGCTGGAGCCCGGCTAAGGGTTTCAGCTTTTTGCGGGGCCGGCGCTGTGGCTTGCACAGCAGCCAGAGTTCAGCTGGGAGCTAGGGTTAGGGCTGGAGATAGGGTCGGGGCCCGAGCCTGGCCTATGGCTGGAGGTAGGGTTTTGGCCGGAGCTAGGGTTAGGGTTCGGGCTAGGGCAAGTGCTGGAGCCCGGCTAAGGGTTTCAGCTTTTTGCGGGGCCGGCGCTGTGGCTTGCACAGCAGCCAGAGTTCAGCTGGGAGCCCGGGTTAGGGCTGGAGATAGGGTCTGGGCCCGAGCCTGGCCTATGGCTGGAGGTAGGGTTTTGGCCGGAGCTAGGGTTAGGGTTCGGGCTAGGGCAAGTGCTGGAGCCCGGCTAAGGGTTTCAGCTTTTTGCGGGGCCGGCGCTGTGGCTTGCACAGCAGCCAGAGTTCAGCTGGGAGCTCGGGTTAGGGCTGGAGATAGGGTCGGGGCCCGAGCCTGGCCTATGGCTGGAGGTAGGGTTTTGGCCGGAGCTAGGGTTAGGGTTCGGGCTAGGGCAAGTGCTGGAGCCCGGCTAAGGGTTTCAGCTTTTTGCGGGGCCGGCGCTGTGGCTTGCACAGCAGCCAGAGTTCAGCTGGGAGCTAGGGTTAGGGCTGGAGATAGGGTCGGGGCCCGAGCCTGGCCTATGGCTGGAGGTAGGGTTTTGGCCGGAGCTAGGGTTAGGGTTCGGGCTAGGGCAAGTGCTGGAGCCCGGCTAAGGGTTTCAGCTTTTTGCGGGGCCGGCGCTGTGGCTTGCACAGCAGCCAGAGTTCAGCTGGGAGCTAGGGTTAGGGCTGGAGATAGGGTCGGGGCCCGAGCCTGGCCTATGGCTGGAGGTAGGGTTTTGGCCGGAGCTAGGGTTAGGGTTCGGGCTAGGGCAAGTGCTGGAGCCCGGCTAAGGGTTTCAGCTTTTTGCGGGGCCGGCGCTGTGGCTTGCACAGCAGCCAGAGTTCAGCTGGGAGCTCGGGTTAGGGCTGGAGATAGGGTCGGGGCCCGAGCCTGGCCTATGGCTGGAGGTAGGGTTTTGGCCGGAGCTAGGGTTAGGGTTCGGGCTAGGGCAAGTGCTGGAGCCCGGCTAAGGGTTTCAGCTTTTTGCGGGGCCGGCGCTGTGGCTTGCACAGCAGCCAGAGTTCAGCTGGGAGCCTAGGGTTAGGGCTGGAGATAGGGTCGGGGCCCGAGCCTGGCCTATGGCTGGAGGTAGGGTTTTGGCCGGAGCTAGGGTTAGGGTTCGGGCTAGGGCAAGTGCTGGAGCCCGGCTAAGGGTTTCAGCTTTTTGCGGGGCCGGCGCTGTGGCTTGCACAGCAGCCAGAGTTCAGCTGGGAGCTAGGGTTAGGGCTGGAGATAGGGTCGGGGCCCGAGCCTGGCCTATGGCTGGAGGTAGGGTTTTGGCCGGAGCTAGGGTTAGGGTTCGGGCTAGGGCAAGTGCTGGAGCCCGGCTAAGGGTTTCAGCTTTTTGCGGGGCCGGCGCTGTGGCTTGCACAGCAGCCAGAGTTCAGCTGGGAGCTAGGGTTAGGGCTGGAGATAGGGTCGGGGCCCGAGCCTGGCCTATGGCTGGAGGTAGGGTTTTGGCCGGAGCTAGGGTTAGGGTTCGGGCTAGGGCAAGTGCTGGAGCCCGGCTAAGGGTTTCAGCTTTTTGCGGGGCCGGCGCTGTGGCTTGCACAGCAGCCAGAGTTCAGCTGGGAGCTAGGGTTAGGGCTGGAGATAGGGTCGGGGCCCGAGCCTGGCCTATGGCTGGAGGTAGGGTTTTGGCCGGAGCTAGGGTTAGGGTTCGGGCTAGGGCAAGTGCTGGAGCCCGGCTAAGGGTTTCAGCTTTTTGCGGGGCCGGCGCTGTGGCTTGCACAGCAGCCAGAGTTCAGCTGGGAGCTAGGGTTAGGGCTGGAGATAGGGTCGGGGCCCGAGCCTGGCCTATGGCTGGAGGTAGGGTTTTGGCCGGAGCTAGGGTTAGGGTTCGGGCTAGGGCAAGTGCTGGAGCCCGGCTAAGGGTTTCAGCTTTTTGCGGGGCCGGCGCTGTGGCTTGCACAGCAGCCAGAGTTCAGCTGGGAGCTAGGGTTAGGGCTGGAGATAGGGTCGGGGCCCGAGCCTGGCCTATGGCTGGAGGTAGGGTTTTGGCCGGAGCTAGGGTTAGGGTTCGGGCTAGGGCAAGTGCTGGAGCCCGGCTAAGGGTTTCAGCTTTTTGCGGGGCCGGCGCTGTGGCTTGCACAGCAGCCAGAGTTCAGCTGGGAGCTAGGGTTAGGGCTGGAGATAGGGTCGGGGCCCGAGCCTGGCCTATGGCTGGAGGTAGGGTTTTGGCCGGAGCTAGGGTTAGGGTTCGGGCTAGGGCAAGTGCTGGAGCCCGGCTAAGGGTTTCAGCTTTTTGCGGGGCCGGCGCTGTGGCTTGCACAGCAGCCAGAGTTCAGCTGGGAGCTCGGGTTAGGGCTGGAGATAGGGTCGGGGCCCGAGCCTGGCCTATGGCTGGAGGTAGGGTTTTGGCCGGAGCTAGGGTTAGGGTTCGGGCTAGGGCAAGTGCTGGAGCCCGGCTAAGGGTTTCAGCTTTTTGCGGGGCCGGCGCTGTGGCTTGCACAGCAGCCAGAGTTCAGCTGGGAGCTCGGGTTAGGGCTGGAGATAGGGTCGGGGCCCGAGCCTGGCCTATGGCTGGAGGTAGGGTTTTGGCCGGAGCTAGGGTTAGGGTTCGGGCTAGGGCAAGTGCTGGAGCCCGGCTAAGGGTTTCAGCTTTTTGCGGGGCCGGCGCTGTGGCTTGCACAGCAGCCAGAGTTCAGCTGGGACTACGGGTTAGGGCTGGAGATAGGGTCGGGGCCCGAGCCTGGCCTATGGCTGGAGGTAGGGTTTTGGCCGGAGCTAGGGTTAGGGTTCGGGCTAGGGCAAGTGCTGGAGCCCGGCTAAGGGTTTCAGCTTTTTGCGGGGCCGGCGCTGTGGCTTGCACAGCAGCCAGAGTTCAGCTGGGAGCTAGGGTTAGGGCTGGAGATAGGGTCGGGGCCCGAGCCTGGCCTATGGCTGGAGGTAGGGTTTTGGCCGGAGCTAGGGTTAGGGTTCGGGCTAGGGCAAGTGCTGGAGCCCGGCTAAGGGTTTTCAGCTTTTTGCGGGGCCGGCGCTGTGGCTTGCACAGCAGCCAGAGTTCAGCTGGGAGCTCGGGTTAGGGCTGGAGATAGGGTCGGGGCCGGAGCCTGGCCTATGGCTGGAGGTAGGGTTTTGGCCGGAGCTAGGGTTAGGGTTCGGGCTAGGGCAAGTGCTGGAGCCCGGCTAAGGGTTTCAGCTTTTTGCGGGGCCGGCGCTGTGGCTTGCACAGCAGCCAGAGTTCAGCTGGGACCTAGGGTTAGGGCTGGAGATAGGTCGGGGCCGGAGCCTGGCCTATGGCTGGAGGTAGGGTTTTGGCCGGAGCTAGGGTTAGGGTTCGGGCTAGGGCAAGTGCTGGAGCCCGGCTAAGGGTTTCAGCTTTTTGCGGGGCCGGCGCTGTGGCTTGCACAGCAGCCAGAGTTCAGCTGGGAGCTCGGGTTAGGGCTGGAGATAGGGTCGGGGCCCGAGCCTGGCCTATGGCTGGAGGTAGGGTTTTGGCGGAGCTAGGGTTAGGGTTCGGGCTAGGGCAAGTGCTGGAGCCCGGCTAAGGGTTTCAGCTTTTTTGCGGGGCCGGCGCTGTGGCTTGCACAGCAGCCAGAGTTCAGCTGGGACCTAGGGTTAGGGCTGGAGATAGGGTCGGGGCCCGAGCCTGGCCTATGGCTGGAGGTAGGGTTTTGGCCGGAGCTAGGGTTAGGGTTCGGGCTAGGGCAAGTGCTGGAGACCGGCTAAGGGTTTCAGCTTTTTGCGGGGCCGGCGCTGTGGCTTGCACAGCAGCCAGAGTTCAGCTGGGAGCTAGGGTTAGGGCTGGAGATAGGGTCGGGGCCCGAGCCTGGCCTATGGCTGGAGGTAGGGTTTTGGCCGGAGCTAGGGTTAGGGTTCGGGCTAGGGCAAGTGCTGGAGCCCGGCTAAGGGTTTCAGCTTTTGCGGGGCCGGCGCTGTGGCTTGCACAGCAGCCAGAGTTCAGCTGGGAGCTCGGGTTAGGGCTGGAGATAGGGTCGGGGCCCGAGCCTGGCCTATGGCTGGAGGTAGGGTTTTGGCCGGAGCTAGGGTTAGGGTTCGGGCTAGGGCAAGTGCTGGAGCCCGGCTAAGGGTTTCAGCTTTTTGCGGGGCCGGCGCTGTGGCTTGCACAGCAGCCAGAGTTCAGCTGGGACTCGGGTTAGGGCTGGAGATAGGGTCGTGGCCCGAGCCTGGCCTATGGCTGGAGGTAGGGTTTTGGCCGGAGCTAGGGTTAGGGTTCGGGCTAGGGCAAGTGCTGGAGCCCGGCTAAGGGTTTCAGCTTTTTGCGGGGCCGGCGCTGTGGCTTGCACAGCAGCCAGAGTTCAGCTGGGAGCTCGGGTTAGGGCTGGAGATAGGGTCGGGGCCCGAGCCTGGCCTATGGCTGGAGGTAGGGTTTTGGCCGGAGCTAGGGTTAGGGTTCGGGCTAGGGCAAGTGCTGGAGCCCGGCTAAGGGTTTCAGCTTTTTGCGGGGCCGGCGCTGTGGCTTGCACAGCAGCCAGAGTTCAGCTGGGAGCTAGGGTTAGGGCTGGAGATAGGGTCGGGGCCCGAGCCTGGCCTATGGCTGGAGGTAGGGTTTTGGCCGGAGCTAGGGTTAGGGTTCGGGCTAGGGCAAGTGCTGGAGCCCGGCTAAGGGTTTCAGCTTTTTGCGGGGGCCGGCGCTGTGGCTTGCACAGCAGCCAGAGTTCAGCTGGGAGCTAGGGTTATGGGCTGGAGATAGGGTCGGGGCCCGAGCCTGGCCTATGGCTGGAGGTAGGGTTTGGCCGGAGCTAGGGTTAGGGTTCGGGCTAGGGCAAGTGCTGGAGCCCGGCTAAGGGTTTCAGCTTTTTGCGGGCCGGCGCTGTGGCTTGCACAGCAGCCAGAGTTCAGCTGGGACCTACGGTTAGGGCTGGATATAGGTTTTGCCCGAGCCTGGCCTATGGCTGGAGGTAGGGTTTTGGCCGAGCTAGGGTTAGGGTTCGGGCTAGGGCAAGTGCTGGAGCCCGGCTAAGGGTTTCAGCTTTTTGCGGGGCCGGCGCTGTGGCTTGCACAGCAGCCAGAGTTCAGCTGGGAGCTCGGGTTAGGGCTAGAGATGGGGTCGCGGACGGAGCCTGGCCTATGGCTGGTGGTAGGGTTTTGGCCGGAGCTAGGGTTAGGGTTCGGGCTAGGGCAAGTGCTGGAGCCCGGCTAAGGGTTTCAGCTTTTTGCGGGGCCGGCGCTGTGGCTTGCACAGCAGCCAGAGTTCACTGGGACCAACGGTTAGGGCTGGAGATAGGTCTCGGGCTGAGCCTGGCCTATGGCTGGAGGTAGGGTTTGGCCGGAGCTAGGGTTAGGGTTCGGGCTAGGGCAAGTGCTGGAGCCCGGCTAAGGGTTTCAGCTTTTTTGCGGGGCCGGCGCTGTGGCTTGCACAGCAGCCAGAGTTCAGCTGGGAGCTAGGTTAGGGCTGGAGATAGGGTCGGGGCCGAGCCTGGCCTATGGCTGGAGGTAGGGTTTTGGCCGGAGCTAGGGTTAGGGTTCGGGCTAGGGCAAGTGCTGGAGCCCGGCTAAGGGTTTCAGCTTTTTGCGGGGCCGGCGCTGTGGCTTGCACAGCAGCCAGAGTTCAGCTGGGACTCGGTTAGGGCTGGAGATAGGCTCGGGCCGAGCCTGGCCTATGGCTGGAGGTAGGGTTTTGGCCGGAGCTAGGGTTAGGGTTCGGGCTAGGGCAAGTGCTGGAGCCCGGCTAAGGGTTTCAGCTTTTTTGCGGGGCCGCGCTGTGGCTTTCACAGCAGCCAGAGTTCAG